>NC_132915.1:53669525-54294525 GCF_047675955.1 Chlorocebus sabaeus
AAAAGCCAGGCGCTTCCCCAAATGTCTGCATAGCTAATGGTGAGAATACTCGTCTTTTAAGTTTGTCTCCTATAATGGTAAATTATTATTGTCAGAATCAGACATTTGTGAGTCTGCCTATACAAATCTAGCTAGGGACTCTATTAACTTCGAGGACAGCACATGAATTCATGAGGACAGCCCATGTACAAAATTCAAGATCAGTTTTTAAATTGCTCACTCTGAGTGAACAAAGACCACTAGAAATCTGGGTAAAAATTACAATGTGGAAAATAGAGACAAAAACAAAAAGAAACTCAGTGAAAACAGTCCACACAATGAAAGGGAGAAAGCACCATAAAACCATGATTAATATTCTCAGAGAGATAAGGGAAAATGTCGCGCTCATCAAACAGAAACAGTATGCTATTAATCAAATAAATTCTCAGGGAATAAGGAGTATTCATTTAAAATTGAAAATATAATAGTTCAAAAAATCAAAGTGTTAAAAAGTTAATGTAATCTTCTAGACTGTAGAACAAAGAGACAAAGAGATGAAGTTCAGTACTCAACTGATAAGAGTTTCAGAAAGAGAAAAAGAAGGAAAAAAATTCAGGTGATGCCAATGTCAAAGAAATGAGAAGAATTTTTCAGGAAGTGGGAGTTAGAAGTTCTCATAATGAAAGAGCCCGCCCAGCCCTCAGCAAAATGGGTGATAAAAACCCACTTCAAGGCAACATAACATGGTCAAATGTCAAAACTAATGAGAAGGACTTAGACGTTTTCAGAGTTAAAAATGGGTTACACATGATGGATCAGGCTACAGAGCATATAGATCATGATATAGATCACGATGTAAGCACAGAACTTCTCTACAGCAATTCTGGAAGCTAGAAGGTTGAATAAAACATTTTCCATGAATAGTTCTACATGCAGCCAAATTTTCAACTAATATGGGGACAGAATAAAGATATTTGCAGACATATGTAATGATAAATAGTTTCCATGCACCCCTTCTTAGAAAGCTACTATCAAAAAATATTAGTGGCCTAACATCATCTTCTGCCACATGTATTTGAAAAAATAATTGCTTATTGAAATCAGAGGCTTGGTCTGTAGATTACCTATTTTAAAAGTCCAGGATACCTCATATTTAATAAATACTGGGTGTGAGTAGCGTTGAGTTACTTGTCAGTTCAAATTGTTAATTCGCCAGCAAGACCCTGAGAATTCAGCCTCTTACCTCTGGCAGAATTGTACTTAAATGTTCTAGACAAATTAAAATCTGCTTTTTATCAGAAAATTCATTCTTCCCTATATGACACATTCTAACACTTAACAATTTCCCACTGCTAAGAATTTCTTTGTTATATCTCAGTTAAATCTCTTAAATTGCTACTTAAGTACGTTTATTATTATTTTTCCCTTTTTGGTGCTTTGCTATGGATACCAACTGGCCAATGCCCGTGTATGTGTGCTGTCTCTGTGTCTCTCTGCCTGTCTCTGTCTCTCTCTCCCTTTCTAATCAAACTTGCTTCAAATTGAAAGTGAAAATTTTTTGTTTTGACATGGTATCTTTAAAACAAAATGAAGGAGACTATATTTTGAAAGCTAATTTATGGCAACTCATAACTTTCACCAATTGTAGTCCTCTGACGCATAATTCTAGAGCATAATGTTTCTCTGAATATTGTAACTATGAAGAGCATTTGGCCATTTACTGACCTTTGGAAGTCTTACTAATTTAATATAGCTTTCTATCCCTTGGAATGAACTACCTTCCTGGAACTTCCTATTCTGTTTGCCTTGCCATGACTATGGGACTATATTGTTAACCACTCAATCAAACTGTAAGTTTAATGTTAAATGATTTTAATATTCACTGTTGATTTATTTTCTCTCCTATGTAAGTAGAAACAAAAGCATATATAGGAAGACTTAAAAGACCTGATTTCTTGAAAACAAAATAGTTAACTTTTGAACACAGGTTCTTGTAGAAAATATTATTAACATAAAATTTAAACATATAGTAAAATACATACTTATATTACCAAATATTAAATAAAGTTCTATAATATAATTTATGAAGCATAGATAATATATATTTACCCTTTATATTAAATAATGAAACACTTTTGTTAATGTGTTAGCCTTCAAGGATAACTTTCCTGCTAGCAGTAGCTGATAATGACACTACTGAGAAGACATCTTCCAAGAGAGATTTATACTGTAAGTGAATCACAGACAAATCAACACATAAAATGTAAATAGGCTGTGTGTTGTATCATTGGTGATTTCTGCTTTTCTTTAGACCATTTAGGTGACTACCTTTAAAGTCTTTGGCAGTGTGTGGGTGGTCAAAGAATTTCTAAGCTACTCCCTCTTGCTTTCAGATTATTGAACCAATTTAGCTCTAGTTAATAACTCTATTAACTGGATAATGGTTACTGTCCTTTTATCAGCTCAGTAACACTACATCCCCATTATAAACAACTGGTCAGTAACATAAATCTCTTTATATAGTAATACACACAATACTTTGTCTCTTAAGGGCGGTCTCACAAACAGTAACTAGCACTATATTTTTCATTGGGAAAAGCTGCCTCAGGCCCCTGTGGGGTTGCAACTGGGTAGCATCTTCTAAATCTCTTCTCCAGAGTTGAACAGATGGCAGCTCCCTGATTGGAAACTTGATTCAATGCTGCATTTAGTGTGATTAAAACAAATGGCGAGCCTGGAGCTGGGTCTATACACCCCACAGAACAGGTGGCAAAATGGAAAGTGAAGGTAACCTGTTTATTTGTCTACACAACACTAAAGAAATGGCTTGATGATTATTCTCCTTACTAGTGTGAATCTTTTTTTTTTTTCTTCATCAAATGAATTGAATTGACCAGCTGTATTGGCGTCCTGTAGACACAGCCTGAAAAGTCTCCTGCTCTAACAGGCTTCAAACTAGTAGGGGTCTATAGTGACGCAGCAGGTGCAGAGAGATCTAAGCCCTTGAATGCAATGTATACACAGAACTCTGCAGACAGCCCCATGGAGCTACCACATAAGATGGTTTTTCATGTGTAAATGAGAAAGTCTTTTCATTTTTCAAGCTATTGCATTATATCCCTTTCTGTTGAAAGACAAATACAGGAAATCAACCAACACTGAGTTAATAACACAGTGACCAGTTCTATCATTGGGATTGCGGGCTTCAGTCTTGAGGTTTAAGTGCACGAGCATATTTTGCACTTTGGTACTCATAGTTCAAGCCATCTTGGGAAGTCATGGTTTTCATGATTTTGCTCCCTAGGACATCAGTGCTGGGAGCATATTGGCTTTGAATGAAATACCTACCAGGATGGTGGTTGAAAACAGTAAAATAGTTTTAGGCTGAAGAATTATGAAGAGCTCAATGGCTGATTTACAAAGTGAGAAATTACATGGAGTGGTGTTTTAGTAGAATTTTTTCTCTTTGAAAGTTGCTGCTAGAAAGCAATGTTGAAGTCTTCTAGAATACTCACGAGTAGAAGAAAATAAGTGAGGATAAGCTATATCTTTAATAATTCTCAGTGATGTTTCTTAGTTGTAGAATGAAAAACTCTATTTAAAATTATTGTAAAACACAAGTCTTTTTCTACTTTCAATATTTTTTCTGTGTAATTTAGCTGTTGAAAGAGTAATTGCGATTTTTACTTATGTATCTATAATTTTTCAATATATTTTATATTCCTGGTCCTATTATATAATGGAATCTTAAAATATTTTAAAAAGAAGTTGTCATGGTACTTGCTTATGTACATGCTTATGTATGTATGAGTATAGATGCATACACATATCTTTTTTGCTGTATATGTATGTGTGTGTCTCTCTATATATTTAGAGAGAGATACACACATATATACACACATATGCAAAACACACTATGTACTATTCCCTCTGAAACATTCAACAATTTATTTCTAATGTGTTAAATGAAGACTAATAATGGATGCTAATATGTTTACTATATGAAGGGTTTTTCATGATAGACATTGAAATATGAAGTTTTGATAGAACTATTATTCCCATTTTATAAGTGGAAAAGCTGATGCAGTAAGGTTTATTAATTTCCCAAGGTCACACAGCTCATACATTACAGGGTCAGGAATTTTAACTTAGGTCTTAAATCTTTTAATACTGACATGTACCTTCTCTTGTGAATATATATGTTAATATAAAAGCTTAAAGTATATTGCAATATGTAGTAAAGTGAATATTACATATACATGTGCTAAAAATTTTGCGTGTTTAACATTTCTCGAATGGATAAGTTTTGTCTGGCAGACACCTAATGTAGGGATAGTTAACTACAATACAGTTTTTGTAAATGAGGTAGAGATCATATATATCTTTGTTTCCTTTAGTGGCATACATCTCCTAAAGTTTTTTTATATATGGATCACGTTTATTTATTTATTTTTTTTGTAAACTTGGCCTCAAAAGATTAATATCAGAAACATAATTTTAATGCCATGTTTTGGTTTTCTTATTATTGTTAGTAGCTTCTGAAAATAGAATTTATCTCTTTCCATATAGTACCTTCATATGACGTAGCTCTATCTAATGACAGGTGGCATTTTTTGTATGTTTGTTTGAACAAAAGAGCTCAAGAAAAATCTGAAACAGAAATATTTAATATTTATATACTCAAAGACGGCATCAAGGACAAGCCTTAGAGACTCTTTGGCAAAAGCTCATTACTAAGCTCCATGTAGCCAGAAACTTATATGATTTGGGAACTTAATGTTTATAGAAGTACTGACAGAACTCTGCCAAATGTTCTGGATAATGTGTCTTGGGAGAGATCAGGTGGGTTCAGATTCTACTGCTCCATGTATTTTGCAATAAGACTTGATTCCAGCCCTTGACTTTCTGAGTACAAAGGGGAAAAAGTAAACGGTATCATTTATGCCATAGCAGACAACTTCGGCACAATTCTGCTGGCTGTTCAACAAGTGTCTACTATTGGTAGGCTCTGTCATTAACAGCTGAGGGATCGATGTATGAGGAACAGCCACTAATGCTAATGGAGCTACACATGTTAAATTCCACTGCCCTGACAAAGGACGGATTCTGGTTTTGAATGTGAGACTTCTGTGAAAAGCAAAATGGGACTGATTTCCCTAAAACAATTCTTCCTTCTTGCAAATCTATAGCTTTTTACAAGACAAATTGACCTTTTTGTTCTCTCTGGTATTTGCTGGGAAAGGAAAAATGGAGGAAAAATATAACTGTTCTTCTTGCTGGTGCTTTACCAGTATGACTAATTTTAGAAAATACATTTTTAAAAATACAAAAATATTCTTAGAATAGTTGTAGTCATTGTCTCTGCATAATCTCATTTATTCAGGTAAGAATGATGGAGCCAATAGGTTATCCAGATTTTTCTGTTATAAATATTTGGGTATTCCAGATCTTATAAAAAAGGAAACAGGATGACTAGATTTTTTTCAATCTTTTCTTCTGAAATTATAAATTCTTTCCGTGATTTGAATGTGGATACTGATAGGGAGTTATACATTTTAACTGTGAAGTTTGGATTATTTAACAACTTTTCCTAAGTATTGTCATTGCTCTTAGTTTTATTCTACTTTATACTACAATGATGCCTTAGTAGAATTATCTCACTTTAGAGGAAAGATTGAGATGATAAAGGAATTGCTTTCTTACAGAGAAAGATTGGGGTCATTTTCTCCTATTTCATGAAAGTGTTAATTGATGTCTAGATGCCTATTCAATGCCTACTTTTACTGTCCATCAGATGTACATCTGGGGACTAGAATGAAGAAAATTAACAAAATAAATAGTTATGCTCTTAAGAAGCTCTCCTTTTATTGTGGGAAGACAGAAATTGAACCAAATTATTGCAGAATATGTCTAGTGATAAGTTCCAGGAAGGAATACCAAGCAGCACAATGGAGATAGACTTGCGGGTAAGAGGGCTGCTATTTTATATGTGGTGATGAGAGCTTAGATGATGTTAGAGGTAAGGAGCTTGATGCTAAATGTTTACTATTGGCTTATTTGGAAAGCCAAACGTAGAGGAATATCAAAATGGGTAACCTCTATTAGTTTTAGAGAATGACATTTTATAAAGTGTCATAATCTGACATTTTTCTCTCTCTAATATGGCATAATTTTGAGAGATGGAGCCTTGAGCAAAGAAATCTGTCCCCAGTTCCTTGTCATATCAGATACCGGCAACAATTGGGAAGATTGAGATTCAGAATATTTCACAGCATTAAAGAAAGCCTAGAAGAATTTTGCTGTCACTTTATTGAGCTCAGGAACAATATTGACTTCAGAGTCCTTGAGATATTTCAATCTCTACTTCTTTGCCTGTTCCCTATGCTTTCTTCTCCTTCTGTCCATCCCACACCCCCACCTACCCCCTACTCTCCAAGGTGGATGCAGTCATCAGTCTGCAGAATTCATCATGTCATGCTTCTCTTTGCGTTAAAACCTGAAATCTGTCAAGTCACAGTGTCAATTATTGTTTTGAATTCTATGCCTAATTGTGGAACTACCAAATTAGTATTCTGCACATTTATTCCAAGGGTTTTCTCTAGTTTCCCTACCACCAAACCCTAGGGTTCCTTGCTGTATCTACCTATAAAGAAATACACAATCTTCTGGAGAAATAGTTAAAAGTTTTGTGGTAATTTAATCTTCAGTTGGAATATGCTAGGTAGTCTTGCACCAGTTGCTTGTCCTTGGTGAATAGGCAGGCATGGAGCTAGAGCCTTCAAAAAGGTAAGGAAGAAGACTAGGGACATGTATATGTGCATCAGCAATTATGTTTTAAGCCAAATTTAAAACTCTTACAAGAGATAATATTTCCCTTCGTTCCCTGATGAAGCAATTGAGGCTCAGTCGGCCAGTCTGCCTCTCAATGCAGGGTTCTGAAAGATTATCTGAGTTACTAAAATTCAAACATCAAACACATAATTTTACCTTTTTGTGTTTTTAGTGTGTGTGTAGGGGGAGAGGGGAGTGTAGCTGTAGGTATGTGTGTCATAATTATATAACAGATTTCACTGGCTTTTGCAATAGTCTCTCTCTTAATACATTATAATATCCTTCAATTCTATTTTAAGTTCTCATTGAACTGATGGAATTTTGCTATTTTAACAATGTTTACTAAAATCAATAAAATGCTGAATAGTTTTTTTTAAAAAAGCTTTGTGCAACAACAAATAAAATTTATTTCCTATTTTCTATTAATGTTAATCTTATATTAAATTTATCATACATTTAAATTATTCACATGCTTGCTAAGCTCACCAGAAAAAAAAATAACACACTGTAGCTGGGCAGATGAAGAACGCATTTATCATTGCATTCTTCTCATATTTTACTCAGAACTTACACAATGATTATTACTGTCCATACATTTAAAATATGATAGTAAAATATTTAATAATTACTAACACACACCATATCCTAGGCTGTAGGCTAAAAGCTTTGTGTGCCTTATCTCATTTCCTCCTCTTTGTACTCCTATGAGGAAGATCCTATGATAATGACTATTAGAGAGAAAATAAACACATGGTTGATCAGGTTGGAAAACTTGCCCGAAGTTACATAACCAGAGGTGGGTTTAAGATTAGGCAGTTGACTTGAGGACAAACACCAAACTTCTGCCATTTCTAGAGATTAGTGGAGAAAACATGTAATTCAGAATTGGAAGTTCCTCATTTTAACAGCATTACAGTTTTAGATCTTGTTACCTTTGACCCACAAAACAGGAATATTCTTTAGGAAAACAAATAGATAAATATGTGCAAAAGTGCCTTGAAAATGTTCATACTAGCTAAATAGATATAGTTTGATTTATTATTTCCTTAAAAAACAATTTCTCGCCAAACTTTTTTGTTGGACACAGTAGGCTGTAATTTAAAAAGTAAATGATAAACAGAGAAAGTTATTTAAAAATTTTAAAAAATCAATGCATTGCTTTTTAAAAGTAGCATTGAAAATTTCACAGCTTTAATGCAACGATCTTTATGTTATAATTTTCATCTAACACAGGTATATGTAGGAATGCAAGAGACTTGATCTTAAAAAATAATGTAGAATATCATAGATATTTATCATATAGGGCAAATATATTTTCTTTCTTATAGCTTTTCTATAGGTAAATATGATATGAAAAACAGCAAAGAAATTTTAGCCAAACGTTGGCAGAACAACAATGACTGAAACACCTCTATTCATATTTTAATAAAAATACCTATTAAACTATTAGAATGTAAACATTTTAACTAGCTGTCCCTGAAAACCAAGACAGTCCACTGAAAAAATATCAGAATTTATGTAAAATTCCAGCAAAATGGCAAATTTAAACATTGTCAGTTTATATAATCAGATGGAAACTGCCTTAGGAAACTTATTGCATTCAAATTAGCAATAAAATATATAAAAATGCTCAGAAATATACTGAATAAGAAAGAAGTAAAACTTTTCACATGACAGGAAACTTGACTGTCTGGATCAGTGGAGAAACAGACAAGTCACTGATATTAAGTATTATAAATACAATGATCATAAGCCAGTCTGAGAAGACTCTAATGAAATCACCATAGTATTTTGGTACTTTTCACTGGGTTCCCTACTCTTGTATGTTGTAGTTTAACTTTTCAAAAAACAGCTTTCCTTTTTTTTTTGCGATGGAGTCTCGCTCTGCCGCCCAGGCTGGAGTGCAGTGGCCGGATGTCAGCTCACTGCAAGCTCCGCCTCCCAGGTTTACGCCATTCTCCTGCCTCAGCCTCCTGAGTAGCTGGGACTACAGGCACCCGCCACCTCACCGGGCTAGGTTTTTGTATTTTTTAGTAGAGACGGGGCTTCACCGTATTAGCCAGGATGGTCTGGATCTCCTGACCTCGTGATCCTTCCGTCTCGGCCTCCCAAAGTGCTGGGATTACAGGCTTGAGCCACCACGCCTGGCTAAAAAACAGCTCTCTTAGTGTATAATTGATGTGAATAAATTGGCATATTTAACATGTACAATTTTATGTTTTCCAATATATACCAATAATGCTATCACTAGAGTCAAGATAAATACATTTATCCCTAAAAGTTTCCCCATGCCTTTTGTAATACTACCAACCATTCCCTCCTTGACTGCTTCTACTTTCTTAAGCACCTTCTCATTTGATTTCTGTCACTGCAGATTACTTTTCCTTTTCTATAATAATTTTTAAATGGAATCACACACTATGGTCTCTTTTTTGATATGGCTTTTGCTGAGCATGGTGGCGCACACCTGTAATCCCAGTAATTTTGGAGGCCAAGGTGAGTGGATCACTTCAAGTCAGGAGTTCAAGACCAGCCTGACCAATATGGTGAAACCCCGTCTCTACTAAAAATACAAAAATTAGCTGAGCATGAAGGTGTTCTCCTGTAGTCCCAGCTACTCGGGAGGCTAAGGCAGAAGAATCACTTGAACCTGGGAAGAGGAGGTTATAGTGAGCCAAGATTGTGCCATTGCACTCCAACCTGAGTGTCACAGTGAGACTCCATCTCATGAAAAAGAAGAATATAACTCTTATCACTCTTCATAATTATTTTGAGATTAACCTATGTTGTGTATATAAACAGTCATTTTTAAAATTGTTGATTGGTATTCCATTGTGGAAATATGCCACCATTTGTTTATCCAGTTACCTAATGGCCACTGGATTGTTTCCAGTTCTCGGCTATTACAAATAAACATCAATGAACATTCATGTATAAGAAGTTAAGGCATGAATCGAATATACTCCTCCCTAGGTGGTAAGTGAGATGGTTTGGCTGTGTTCCCACCCAGATCTCATCTTGAATTGTGGTTCCCATAATCCACACATGTCATGGGAGGGACCTGGTGAAAGGTAATTTAGTTATGGGGGTAGTTGTCCCCATGCTCCTCTTTTTGTGATAGTGAGTGAATTCTCATGAGATCTGACGGCTTTATAAAGGGCTTTTTCCCTTTTGTTCAACACTTCTTCCTGCCATTATGTAAAGAAGGACAAGTTTGCTTCCACTTCTGCCATGAGTGTAAGTTTCCTGAGGCCTCCAGAAACATGTGGAACTGAGAGTCAATTAAACCTCTTTCCTTTATAAATTACTCAGCTTTGGGCAGCATAAGAATAGACTAATACAGTAAATTGGTACTGCGGAGAGCAGGGAGCTGCTGTAAAGATTTCCAAAAATATGAAAGTGACTTTGGAATGAGATAAAAGGAAGAGATTGGGACAGTTTGGAGGGCTCAAAAGAAGACAGGAAAATGTGGGAAAGCTTGGAACTTCCTAGAGACTTGTTGAATGATTGTGACCAAAATACTGATAGTAATATGGAGAGTGAAGTCCAGGCTGAGGTGGTCTCAGATAGAGATGAGGAAATTGTTGGGAACTAAAGTAAAGGTCACTCTTGCTATGCAAAGAAACTGGTGACATTTTGTCCCTGCCCTAGAGTTCTGTGGAACTTTAAACTTGAGAGATGATTTAGGGTATATGGCAGGATAAATTTCTAAGCAGCACAGTATTCAAAAGGAAGCAGACCATAAAGATTTGAAAAATTTGCAGCCTTATGATGTGGTAGAAGAGAAAAACTCATTTTCAAGGGAGAAATGCTAGCTGACTGCAGAAATTTACCTAAGTAACCAGGAGCATCCATGTCCCTACAAAGGACATGAACTCATCCTTTTTTTATGGCTGCATAGTATTCCATGGTGTATATGTGCCACATTTTCTTAATCCAGTCTGTTACTGATGGACATTTGGGTTGATTCCAAGTCTTTGCTATTGTGAATAGTGCCACAATGAACATACGTGTGCATGTGTCTTTATAGCAGCATGATTTATAATCCTTTGGGTATATACCCAGTAATGGGATGGCTGGGTCATATGGTACTTCTAG
The DNA here is from genome assembly GCF_047675955.1 of Chlorocebus sabaeus. NCBI lineage: Eukaryota > Metazoa > Chordata > Mammalia > Primates > Cercopithecidae > Chlorocebus > Chlorocebus sabaeus. The sequence goes on from NC_132915.1 coordinate 53,680,434, forward strand.
TTCTAGATCCTTGAGGAATCGCCATACTGTTTTCCATAATGGTTGAACTAGTTACAATCCCACCAACAGTGTAAAAGTATTCCTATTTCTCCACATCCTCTCCAGCACCTGTTGTTTCCTGACTTTTTAATGAATGCCATTCTAACCATTTTGGAACTTGAAAGCTTAATGACTGCCCTATTCTAGTTCAGACTTGCATGGGGCCTGTAGCCCCTTGTTTTGGCCAATTTCTCCAATTTAGAATGAGTGGGTTTACCCAATACTTATACCCCCATTTTATCTAGGAAGTGACTAATTTGTTTTCAGTTTCACAGGCTTATAGGCAGAAGGGATTTGCCTTGTCTCAGATGAGACTTTGGACTTGGACTTTTGAGTTAATGCTGGAATGAGTTAAGACTTTGATGGATTATTGGAAAGGCATTTTTATGAAATGTGAGGACATGAGATTTTGCAGGGGCCAGGTGTGTAATGATATGGTTTGGGTTTGGCTAATTGCGAATTTTAGTGCCCATAATCCCCACATGTCATGAGAGGCACCTAGTGGGAGGTAATTGAATCATGAGAGCAGAATACCGCCATGCTATTCTTCTCATGATAGTGAGTGAGTTATGAGAGCTGATGGTTTTATAAGGGGCTTTTCCACTTTTGCTTGACAATTCATCCTGCCATTATGGAAAGAAGGACGTGTTTTCTTCCCCTTCTGCCATGATTGTAAGTTTCCTGAGGTCTCCCAGCCATGCAGAACTGTCAGTCAATCAACATCTTTCATTTGTAAATTACCCAGTCTTGGGCAGTCCTTTATAGCAGTGTGAGAATGGACTAATACAGTAAGCATTATACTGATGATGATGATAGTGATAATAATGGCAACTGCCATTAAGTAAGCTTTTGCTGTATCAGAGATTGCATCACATTCTATGCATTACATTTATTTTACATGTGCAATTGTAACAAGATAAAGTTCAGCTCAGTCACTAAGACAACAAAATTGTCTCAGATCCTTAAGAGTGTGTGCATATCTTGGAATGGGATATCGTGAAATGGGATATATGAGAATGGCTTTCACGGCTCTTGTGTAGAGTTTTCTGTGAATGAAGCATTGATAGCACACCATTGTTTCATCTTGAAATATAGAGAGCTTCAACTGGACTTACTAGAAGGCTTGCTATGCATTCTTTGCAGATGAGGAACCCTGAATGTACCAATGAAAACTAAAGCTGAATTTGGTGAAGGAAGATGTGAAAGTAGGAAGCTGCACTCAAGAAGTAAACACACTTACACTGAATGCAATACATAGTAATTTGAAATGGAGTTTAATCTAGTCAGTGGGGACCCTAATGGAGGGTCAGAAGACTCCAATAGTCAGTGTAAGTTGTAGACAACTGGAGAACTAGGGCTGAGGATGGAGGGGTGACCAGGAGGCTGCAGTGCAAGAGGCTGAGCAAGAGACTACTGTGGAGCTCCCTGAAGGAACCTAAACATCTTCCTCACCCAGAGAACAAGCAAGTACTTTCCTGTCCTGACATCTCTTTCTTGTACTCTTTGACCTTGGTGAGATTTAAATAGTGGCAGATAATTTGAGGAAATGGTGAAAAAGCTGAGCAGAGAAGGAGAGTAGGAGTCTACCACATCCTCTCCCTGAAGACCAGCAGGTTACCAAGTACAGGATTTTCTCCAGAGGAAGAAAATAAGAGTGAAGATATGAAAATGATAAATTAATAACCTTGATGGGATGTAGCAAATTACTGAATCAAGACAGGGCTTTGCAACAAAGTTATTGTATGACTATTTATTATCAAAATATAAAGGGAATTGCTTTTCCCACTAGATAGTTTTTGCTTCCCAATGTCCCTTTAAAATTTAGGTTTCAATTTGATTGCATCCCAGGTATCATTCTTGTGCAAATTCTGAGTACATGTGAATTATTAGCTCGCATAATGCATTGGTTTTGATGTTCACAGATGTTCGCATGAAAAGCCAAAAAAAAAAAAAAAAAAAAACCAACAAAAAAACAAACAAAAAAAGCGAATAGATAAGAAATTCAGGAAATAATTGTTGCCCTCCAGATTGCCATTTAAACCAGGATCATAAACAGCTTAGTGTTGACCTGTTCTGGAACATAAAAACTGTTTGTACCTCAAAGAGCTGGCTTTTAGAAAGCTCTTTGCAGAAGAAAAAATGTAAGATGTGAATCCTTTCAGAACTGTTTATTTCATTTCTCAGCATTCCATTGTTCTAGTCTAGGTTCATATCAGCTAACTGCATGTCTTTCTCTGAAGCACACTGTTTGTTTTTAAGCAGGAGACATGAAAAATGAGGGTTCTATATTGAGATGTAACTTGGTCACAGCAGAATGATCTCCATCTAGTTATATCACAGAGCTAGCAGAGCCTTAAGAAACTAGAGACAAGGTTTTGAAATGACAATTGCAAGTATAATGAAATAGTCACTCTCTTTACCCAAAGCTTATGAGTAAAGACTTTTTTCCTGGCACGTTTATCTTTTTTTAAAAATATCAGCCGCCAGTCAGACACAGACACACACACACACACAGACACACACACACACACACACACACCCCTACTCCCACATACAGAAACACAATCCCACTCACAATTTTTTATTGTGTGTGGTACATTTAGCAGTTGGGGAAGAATGTGACTTTAAATAGAAGTCAATCTTGGCAGTTTCACTTTTAACTGTGTACTAGGATTTTGTATTGTCTTTTCTAAAAATGAACTGTGAGTTCTGAGAGAGAAATTCTAGAACATCTTAGATCTGAATAGCAATGCAAATCAAATTCTAGTAAATTTATTTACTTACACTTAAAATGTGTTTATTTTTTAATCCTGCACATATTTTAAGTCGAAAAATTTTCAGCGTACATTTTTCATTCTAACTTTCAATATTAGATAATCATAAAGCAAATTTTAAGAAATCTTTTATATAAAGCATCTACGATTATAATCATTTAGAAAAGAAGTTTCCTATTACGTTTGGTTATAAAATACTTCAACAAAGGTAAATTGAATAATTATGTAGAAAAAAGTCTTATAGTGCTGTAGTTTCCAGTTTTAATTGCTCTTCTTGTATTTTTAATGAGTATTCACTAATTTTATAATAAAATTTTTATTTGATTACTACCAGAAAAAATATTTTGAGTCTCAAACATCACAGTCAACATATTTGATTGAAATACTCTCACATTTAACTAGATAAGAGTAATAAATTTACATATTCATTGGTGAAATATTTAACACCTTGAGAAAAACTATTCTAATTTTTGTTAAAGATCTGAGAAGCTAACTTGGATGTTCCAAACTCATCATTTTCCAAATGGTTGAATTGAGATCCAGAGCAGTAAACTGATAGAGTCTAAATTCTTTTGTGTCAACATGTAGTTCATTCTGTAAACCAGACTGATTATAATATTTATTGTTTCATTCTTGAAGCAGTCCTTTAAAATCAATATGAAGGGGTTTGGGTGATGAATTTAGATAAACATTTGTCTATATGCATAATTCTTTCATATTTGTGAGGTGAAATAGGGTGAGTGTGCAATAATTCTAAGGGACAGTTACAGTTAAACAGAAAATGTTTTCCTAATTTTTCTTCATTCTTCAGCAGTTAGTACTATGTTGTATGAAACTAATCCCTGTTTTATATTTACTGAGTAAAATTAGATTTAGAAAATATTTTTATGGATGGCAAAGTATGGATGGAAATCACTTATACTATGATATAGGTTAAAGTGATACAGGTTAAAAACAAAGAGCCAAACTTAAAACTACATTTTCTAATGCATGTGTTACTTAATGTCAACATAGCTGATGGATGCAATAACTTTTTCTACTCACTGTTTGACTTAAGGTTAATGATTTTTGGATTATATTAATTCATTTGGTATTTATGGATTTAAGATTATTTTTTGTAATTTTATTGGTTGTATATACCTTAGGGAAAGAGAAAGATGTTAATATAGACATATACACACACACACACACACACATATATATATGTATATACACACACTATGTATAAGTATCAATCACTTTATAGACATTGTCTCATTTGAGAAAACAGCCCAATTAGGGAGGGAATATAAGCATGTTAGCATTAGAGAAACTGAGACTCAATGAGATTAAGAAAGTTGGATGTATTTCACACAAATATTAGAATCCAGAATTTTAATGGAAATGTGCACATTTCCAAAGCCCCATACTCTTTCTCATTGACTCTCTGCTGAAGAAATCAAGCAGTGAAGAGGAGTTCTAGTACATTAATTATCTATTGGCAAATGTTGACAGTTTCAAAATATAAATGATCTTAATCTATTCATTTGAAAATTATGATCAGCCTTAGTCCACGGTAGAACCTGAGCTGTAAACATGAAGAACTAGCTTGTCTGTAGTAGCAGGTTGACAAGAAAAATGTATCCTTAAAGGACAACCTGCCTGAAGGAATTACCGGAGTATGGTGGTGAATTTAGATAAGAGATTTTATAGTTGCTAACTGTAATATTTAAATATGTAGCTCCTGCCTGGTAACTATGAAGCACACCAAAACTACTGTACTTAAGTGTTAATTGTGGTGAGCAAATGGAAAAACACATTTCTTTGGTATGCAATTTTTTCCCTATATACAAACAATATCCTCCTCTATTTGAGAACAGATGGATGAAGCCTCAATATACTTACTGCCCACAGCAAAGGATGCTTTTATGAGACTTTCAAATTAGGTTTAGACAAGAGTTATAAGTTAGTAGATCTGCTTAGCTTGGTATTTTTATTCTGACAAATAAGAATTTCTATAAAGGTGAAGCCGAAAGGGCAACTGAGACTCCTTTGAGTGAATTAGTATTCCTATGGCATTACCTGTGTGGATAATATTTTTTTACCTCTGATGTGACCCTTACAAATTTAATTAAGTGTGACGGCTGGCCAGCATGTAGATAATTCCTGCTACAGACAAAATTTAAATGTTTTCTTGCACTGGACAAAATATTTTTGGAAGTCCATGCTAATTTATGTCACTCAGGTAACTTTTCTAACTTTAGGTATGAGATTTGAGGAACAAATTATGTGTGCTGTCTTGCTATTATGTTGCATGTCTATTAACAATAATCAGATGTGGTAGTACAGCATGGTCAGGGTTACTGGAGATGTGTCATAAAATGTAAAATGTACTTTTACAGATGTTTCATTTTTAAGCAGCCTTGATATATAAAAGTTATATGGTATTTTATTTTTTAAATGTATTTGTCTCTGTGCACATTTATGTGTCCAAAATTAGATACCATATTTTCTAAAGAAAATGTGAAAAAGAACCACATTCAGTCAATATAACGAGGTAGACTTTGTTAAGATAGTAACACTGGAATGATTTCTAAAAATCTATCTCTAGTAAAGTTTGTTTTCTCCTCTGAGCAAATCCTATTCTTAGCATCCTGATACACAGCACTTCACATACATTATATTTAATTGCATTTAGTGACATTGTGGTGTGACATCTTTATAAACCAAGGCTTCTCACTTTAACAGAAGACTCTAATTGGAGCTTTTATTCAAAGAACATGCTGAGAGGTAAGAGGTGTAGCGAAGGCTGCATGGTGCAACAGTACCGGGTTTTCAAAACTGACTGTTGTTTCCCGGTATCATGCCTCTGGATAAAGCATCCTGTGCTTCAGCATCTCTCTTTCCTCATCTGTCAAACGTTATTGACAACACCTTCACTGTGATGATGGGCAAGTAAGGTATTTGGAAGAATATGATACACTTTGTAATTTATATAGTTAGAATTGGAGCACTGATAAAATCTACTGATGAATGGGTGAAAAGGAGAGTACTAGAAGAGTTCATATAACAAAAAAGGAAAACCACTGATTCTCTGAGGAGCAGGATAGCGATGTGTTAAGAATAAGGGACTGGGGGATGCTAAAAACTCTGACTCCCAACTCCACTATTATGATCTCATCTTCATACCTTACCCTACTCCAGACCCACTGGCCTCCTTGCTTTGTCTAGAACGCACTGGTCATACTTAGAATTATCTACCACATACCAGAATGCCTCATTCCCCTCTTTCCTTCATATCTCTGAGTAAATATGACTTCATCACAGAGACTCGCCCCCGTAGTTCTATATAAAATGCCCTGCTGTTCTCACTTACATTAATTTTTATCCCTTTACCCTGCTTGATTTTGCATTACTACCATATGATGCATTGAATTGTTTCTGGTCTTCCCACTAAAACACAAGCTTCAAGAGAATAGGAATTTTGTGTCTTTGTATATTGCTACATCCTCAAGAGTTATGGTCTATGGATTAAATAAGTGAACAAATTGTGCTAGGAGCAGAATACTTGGGTTCCAGTTCTTCCTCACTATATTAAAATGGACAAGTCAGTCAATCATTTTTGCATTTCATGTTTGTTACATGTAAGTAAAAGATGAGATGGCTATTGGCCGTTCCATTTTTACAGATTAAGAAACCATGGTTTAAAGAGTTTGCAAGAATGGCTCTTTTTAAAAAGACAAAAAAAAAAAAAAAAGATTTTGGCACAGGCAAGGAAAAAAAGGAAACTCTTATACATTGTTTGTGGGAATGTAAGTTAGCACAACCTCTATTAAAAACAAAATGGAGATACCTCAAAGAGCTAAAAACACAACTACCATTTGATTCAGCAATCTCACTGTTTGGTATCTACCCAAAGGAAAAGAAGTCATTATATCAAAAATATGTGAACACCTAAATGTTTATTGCAGCAATATTCACCATAGCAAACGTATAGAATCAACCTAAGTGTCCATCAACAGACGACTGGATAAAGACAATATGGTATATATACAAAATACTATCCAGCCATAAAAAAGAATGAAATAATATGGATTTTTTGCAGTAACATGAATAGAGCAGGAGGTTATTGTCTTAAGTGAAACAACTCAGAAACAGAAAGTCAAATACTACATGTTCTCAGCTATAAGTGGGAGCTAAATAATGTGTACACACGAACATACAGTGTAGAATGATAAATAATGGAGACTCGGGGGAGAGGGAGGTGGATAATAATAAATTATTTAATGAGTAAAGTGTACAACATTTAGGTGATGTATATCCTAAAAGCCCTGACTTTACCACTCCCCAATTTATGCATGTAATAAAATTAAACTTTTGTACTACGTAAATATGTAAAAGTCAAAATTTAAAAAGAATTTGTGACTCATAAAATCCAGTGCTATGAAATTGTAAGAAATATTAGAAATTTAAAACTCTTTAAACTATAAGGTACTATATACTATATTTTTATTATAATCAAACTAGCAATAAATAAATAGCTATAAGCCAGTCTATAATTTGGTAGGTGGAAATAATGTATAGTTAGGTCACTTTGTTTATTTTTATGATAACTTTAGATATGGATAAGAGTTAAGGAAAACAATTGATTCGGGTATATTACCATTGGTACTATCTGATTGCTGAAACGTTTATAGTGTCCACTTTTTATAGAGATTTGTTGTAACTTGAGAGCAACAATTCCCTAAATATTTGAAGTTTTTTGTAATACAACTTTTTGCAGATCCACTTAACTTAATTATTTTTAGTAAAAGAGTTATTAGGACCAGTTAGCACTGTTTTGACTGTGCTTTCAAATTAATTTCTACTTTGTACACTTGCTAAGCATACTGACTGATGGACCTCTAATAATAACTCAAAGGTCTTCCAATGTTTGTAGCACAAGATTTGACACATGTACAAGAAACAAGATGGAGAATGATTCTCACACCCAAGACTTTGGCCAATTTAAGTACATAAATAAGAAGTCTCAACATTGTTTTTCCCAAGAAGTGGTCCCAAAATCTGTTATGTAGAGACATTTCATATGAAAATAAGAGATAAAACATGAAGATTCTTCATAGAAAACCATTTAAATGAATGACTAGATAGCTAAAGCAGTCTTTCATTCACAAAGGCTTATAGGTGTGTCAAAGTCAAATAAAATGTATAGAGATGGATATCTAAATTTAATGTTTTATTTGGATAAAAAAACATTTTATTTTATTTGGATAGGCAGAATTACAATTTCGAGCATACACACAGACCTGGTGGTCTTTGGTTTATATGAAGAACGGAGAAGGTTTGGAGGTTGTGTATATTGCTCTTTGAAAAATGTTTATTGGCACTAGTAAAGTTTGCAGAGCTGGCAGTCTTTCATTGGTGAGTGAAGACAGTGGGTAAAAACAATCTTAAAGTTTCAGCAGGTTATTTCAGAAGCCATTGGATACAACTGGTTTTAAGTTACAGTAGGCACTTTTACCAGCTAGACTTCAGAGAATTACCTTTGTGGAGCAATATTATATGTCCTAAGTGCTTTTTGTCCCTGATTTATTGACTCTGTTTTAGTTGGGTATGACAAAGATAACCCTATTGGTATCGTCAACTTTCATAGTTGGAAAAGGAAAAATAGTGGTGTTAGTGGACTGGGAAAAAAAGAAACTAGTTTTTATCCTAAGTGTTTTATACTTTGCATCTTCTTCTTAAAATTTTGGAGAAATTACCTTAAGTGGGCCTAGGGCCATTTAGAAAAACTGGTAATTAATTCCTGTTGCTATTTATTTTCCTTCACCAGGTGAACATATTTTATTTTATTCACCTAAAGACTTTAGGCCAAGCAGGCAATATGCCAAATGAAAAGTTTGTTATGTGGGAAGATCTTCAAAAATTAAGCAATTTTCTCATTCTTAATACTTAATTTTAAGATATGCAGATATCTTAAGTACACCGATAAAATTGAATTATTTCGTAGCTTTTCCCTTTTTTAAAATAAGGTTTAGTTGGCTCATGCAACTTTAAAAATATATCAAACGCTTCATGAGAGATGCACAAATAATTTCATCTGGCTAAATAGAGGAAGATATTGAAATACTTTTTGGTTTCTATGTTACTGATTCTGCATAGCCGATTATAGGTCTGTTACCTTGGACATGCTGTTTAAAATCCACTGGGGGTAGTTCAAATGAAATTGGCCAAGTAAATATGACAAGAAGAAATGCTTTTTATTCTCCTATAGAGTAAAAAAAAAGAAAAAAGAAAAGAAATGTAGTGGGGACGTAAGGTGAATGAGGGAAGTGAGTATCAGACATCAGCCAAAAGGTTGGTACAAATACATTGTTTGATTTTCTGATGGAACTGATGAGTCATACAAAAGACTTTTGACATCAGTCTATTTGTTTTGCTTAATTATTTACTTGACAAAGACAGCATGAAATAATATTTAGTAAAGATTTCTAAAAACTTCTGTATTGTGTGAAGTGAAAAAAAAAAAAAACCTTAGGATTCACCAGATTGCCTTGTGTTTATTGAAATATTTTTTTTTCTGATGCTCATTAGAAATACATGGTTCCAGCTACTGCTGAGCTGTAATTAAGAGGAAGTGTAAAGTATAGAACAGGGCAAGATAGGATAGGGGTGTGTGGAGCGGGGGTCAGAGGTGGGTATATGCAGAAAAATGTGATTTCAACAGTAGGTGTAGAAGATAGAAGAAATGAACTATATCCAGGTGCATGTGTAATGCTTCTGTTTTGTTTCTAATAATGTATCAAAAGCTTAAATAAAGGAAACATATTCTCGGAGGAAGACCATTTTAATGTACACCTGAGCTTCGTCTGTGGACTAATCAATATGTTATTCTGATATAAAAGGAAAATATGCTTGGTCTGCAAGGATTCTTTAGAAAACAAAGCCAAACAAAAATGAAAGTTCAGATATTTTTTCTTATCATACATTGCTTTTTTTTACACGAGCAGCAGTAACCTAGACATTTTTATCTGAAACATTAGCTTGGCCCAGTAGGTGTCAGATTAGATATACATTACTCCATTATCTTGGTATACTACTCTGCATCAAAGGATCTATGGACTTGGAGAATGAAAGGGAAAGAGAATAAATAAAGGATATCTCTTTTCAGTTTTAGAGTAGCGCTTTTAACATTAAGAAAAATCAATAACTGGATTGACTGCATTCAGTAGGGAGCATTATTGTTTCCCATAATGTATCTAATGCATATCATTACCAGAGTAATCACATTATTATCTGCCTCTGCCTTGCTGCTTGCTTGGCTAGATATGAAGCCAAAGCTATTTGTAAAGTAAGGCTTTTCCCCTTTTGCAAAATTGCTGCAAATTGTATTCTTCCCATTTTCTTTATTAGTTGTTTGAACTAGCCTGCACCTCTGAATTCAGATTAAGTGACATGGTTTTTTGTGGTGGTTATTATTTTTCCCCTTAAGGATTCCTTTTTACTCTATTCAAATTAAACTCACCTTTAGGAAATGGGACTAATCATTGGTGGTTTGTTGTATTGGTTGGCATGGGAAATGGGGTAGTATAAATTGTAACTTAGGGTGTATTTTGGGTTTCTGAGATATCTTTTGAAGTCAGCAACTGCAGTGATTCTGGAGTGTGTCTCAGATTGTGTCACATTCCAACCCTCCTATGCAGTGGGCTCAGTCTAAAACAAGAGCATCTAGAGACTAGTACATTCCATTTATTTTCTCTCCTCATTATGAAAGGGGGTAAAATATGTACTTCTACTAAATTTTAGTGGCACATCTTACTTGGGTATAACTCTCACTTCTGAGCTTCATGATATTTAACTAGTTAAGTTGGATGAGCCTTAGTTCTCATATGTAGAAAGGGAGCAATAAACTCGATGGTACAGGTTTTTGGTGGATATTCAAGACAATACATATAAGATATCTAGCCAAGAGCATTGCTGTGGTACCCTTCCAAGTGGCAGTGTAATAGAAGAGATATGACAGAGAAGAAACTCTTCCCAGAAGAGGGCTGAAATAAATACATATGGAACATGTTTCTCTAAATAATTCATTATACTTCTACATGCTAAGGAGTTGCTGATGATGAAAGGATTCATAAGTTGCTTATGAAAGGATTAACAGTGGGAAAGGAAAATGAACGTCCAGGAAACAAATAGATTATTTGATTAGAGTTACTTGCATTCATTTTTGTTCTGGGTTGAAAGATCACTTACTATCAACTTGCCAGAACATTTGTTGAAACATGCTCCTGAGGAAAACAGCAAACTAAATTATATCAGTAAAAATACATACACACAAAATAGAATGTATTTATCCTATAATTTCCTCTTCACCTATTTCTTGAACTTGCTTCCTTGTGCTGAGCCATGTAGTCAGACTGAGATCACTTTGTATTAAATAGGAAATAAGGGGGACATGTAGCTGGACTAATTCATGGACCTGGCTGAAAGACTTCTGAGAATGAGAGGATGACATTTCTGGTAAAATAATTGTTCTCAGGAATCACTGGTATACCCTTGATTCTTCCACCCTTAATTTCTCATTTCACTTTCATTCTAAAGATGCCATTATTTAAGGAGAGATTGGAGTTTTCTAATCAGAAATGCACATTGCCTGCCTGGCCTCCCTCTCTGCCTCCCTTTCCCCCTCCCTTTCCCCCTCCCTTTCCCCCACCTTTTCCCCCTCCCTTTCCCTCCTTACCTCCCTCCCTCCCTCTCCCTCCTTCCTTACTTTCTTCTCTCCTTTTTTCCCTTCCTTTGTTCCTTCTTTCATTTTTTGATGATCAATTCAAGAGTATGGGTAATAATTGATATGAGAGCCCAATTTGACACAAATGTGAACTTTGGCAAGCAAACCACTTTATAAACTCACTTGAAAGTACTTATTTGCTTACAATCACTTGTTAAGGAGATTATACCAAAAAGCTGCCAATATGTTTCCATATTCAATTCTGTCTCTACATTATGGAAAGGAAACCAAAATACTTGGGAACAAAAAACCTCTCTGAATACAGAATTCAAGAGCATTGTTCAATTGGGAACTGGCAAGAGGCAAAGCAGAAAATGGATGTTGTAGTTTTCCTTTTAGTCCAGATGGAGGCATTTAAAAGAACCCTGCTTTTAGGATCTCTGGAACGAACCAGTGGAGCTTGTAATATGAAGACCAGGCATTACTGTATAATATGTAGGGAATTCTTTTGTTGTGATCTTTACATTTTAACCTATGTTCTGATAGTTTTATAATATGACTCGCCTGGTGTTCAGCAATTCAAATTACATACGCAAACATGCATAACTTTAGAAAAAAGAACCACATTTTGCCATTTCCCAAGGAAACAAGTTTGAGAAATACGTGAAAAGGAAAGTATAGGAGAATTACTTTGTATTTTTTTACTGGTTTAATTTAGTTTATTGTTTTCCTTAGGAGTGTGTTTCCACAGCTGTTGTGGCAGGTTGATAGTAAGTGATCTTTCAACCCAGAACAAAAGTGAATGCAAGTAACTCTAATCAAATCAACTCTTAATAGCCTCTGGTCAGTGAGACATCAATTGTCTAGTCAAGTTTAAAAAATCAATAGTGGCCACTCAAAATTTGACTATAGTTAGAAACCAACAGACTTGACCACATTCTGAAAGATCAGAAGTTATTTCAATTAAAAGCAAATGTGTGAGACTCTGGAAAGGATAAATGAGTTAAAACCTCAAAGAGAAATAGAATGTTTCACAGTAGATACATAATATCTACTCAGAAAGAATGACAGTGTTACTAAAAATGAGTCACAAAGATATCTGGAACAGAGTAACCATTGACTATTCCTATTGTAGTATAACATATAATAGCTGACATAGCTATTATAACTCTGTGGTTTGGTTTGGATTATTTACAGTGAATCATATACAGAGCCCACATATTTTATGAAGCATCTACTGTGTAAGTTATTCTGCTAGTTTTTATAAAATATTGAAAATAAGTATAACATTCTTTTTATTAAGCAGCTTATAATCTAGCAAAAGGTACACTGATAATACACAAGTGAATGCAATATAAGTTAAAATTGTGATAGGTAAAATCAAGTAGGAAAAAATTCTCAGTGGTAAGAAAAGAGAGATACATTTCAACTTAGTGGAAGATAATCAATAAACTATAGATACTATTTTTGCCATTGTTGTTGCTAATTCCAAATACAAAAGCACCCTAGCAGAGCTAAACAGATAGGTCTCTTAAAATACAGGGATATCATGAAATGATTTATTAAATCTATTAACAGCATTCACATGACATCTCTTTTGTTAAAAACAAATAGGAAAGTAGACAGAAAGCTGTTGTAAAAAGTTTAGATTCCATGACTATATTGTGCTTAAGGCAAGTAGATCTCATTGAGAAGAAATCTATTGCTGATTAAAATATGAGCTATCTCATTAATCACACAATACATTAGATAATAAATTGTGGTTGTTAACTTGATATGCACCATTGAACATGGAGAAAAAATATCACATAGGCAGACAAGTGCTCTAGTGTATGACAGTGTAATAGCTTGTGGATATATTCTTTTTGTAAATATGCTGCATATCTTGTGTCTTACTGAACTGTGCTGTAAAATATGGTTATTCTTTCGTCACAGAGATTAATGCTGAAGATTTTTCAACACTGGAAAAAATCATGCATTTGAATAGAACAAAGGGTGAGATAGAAATGAACATTTTTCACTCAGAGTATGTCACTCTACTATTTCATTCAACTTTCTAAGGGAGATTTGAAGATGTTAGATTTTAAAAAATGTTTTGGAAAAAAAAGAGAAACTAATGACATAGTCCCCTGACAGGTAATTATGTGAACCAATTTCAAGGACTAATTTAAACTGTGATCAAGGATATTTAACTGTATGTTCTATATGGATCTAGTGAGCTGGCCCTGAAAATTTGCTGATAACAGAAGTAGAAAAGAATAGAAAAGTGTTACATTCTGTAGACCAGGGAACACTTTTTTTTAAAAATAAAAGAATTAAGATTTCTTTTAATTTTGTTTTCATAAATGTGCAAATTTAACATGTAAGAGTTTGTTGAAAATTAATTTTGACCTGGCCTTGTGTTCAATTTGCTTGACAAACTAACATATTCAGAAAACTGGACCAGTTTCACTATAAATATTGTTTCTGATTCTGCTGTCCAATATGGCAGCCAGTAGCCACATGTGGCTACTAAGTACTTGAAATGTGGTTAATCTGAATTGATTTAAGCTATAAGTGTAAAATACAGGCCAGATTTCTGTATTATTTTTATGCTTTATCTTCTTTAAAAAAGGTAAAATATTTCACTTGGATATATAAGTTTTAATGAAATGTATCAATTTCACTGGTTTCTTTTTAACTTTTTAACATAGGAAAATATTTATACTCATGTGGCTTGCATTTGTGATTTGTTATGTTTCTGACAAACAGTCCCGTTTTTTTGTGGTACATGAAGAAAATCACTGATGATGGAAATAATATTCTGAACAAATAGTCTTGACCTCCTCAGAAACTCATTAAAATGACTCACATTCTGGCCATAAAACTTATTTGTTTTAGTTTATGTATAAATCGTTGTAAATAAACCATATAATTCAAAGTATATGATGCATTTTAAAAACTATAAGAAAAATGATATAAAATCATAAATGTGTGGAAAGATAACAGTGCAAAATCTGAAACACAAAATATCCATTTGTTAGGTGAAACATGTATGTTCATGTTCTTTTTTTTTTTTTTTTGAAAACTGTAATTTTATTTTATTTATTTATTTTTTTAAATTTATTTATTATTATTAAACTTCAAGTTGTAGGGTACATGTGCACAACGTGCAGGTTTGCTACATATGTATACTTGTGCCATGTTGGTGTTGTTCATGTTCTTATATAAAGTATATGTTCCACCTATAATTGCTGCATTATTCTTCTATTATATTAATAGAGATATTGTGATTGTAAAGGAAATTTTTCCCCCATATGGTCTGAAAGTTTGTGAAAATTTATCTTCTCACTGATGTATTTTAAATGCAGAAATCAATACAAATCAATTATGCAAGAATCTTTGCCCAAGCCCCTTCTATCTATCCCTGCAAACTCAAAACAAAACAGTACTCTCTCTCTTCCAACAAAGACTGTATAAAATATCTCCTTTTCTCTCCTTTTGTTTTCTTTTCTTAGGTGTGTTTTTCAAAGAGGGAATCAGTTAAACAGAGAAAAAGCCCCCAGTGCAGTCACAAGCAAGAAAAACACAATAAGTGACTCTCAGGATTTATTGCTTTGGAGTATACAATAGATTATCTTTGGGTTGATAATAAACAAATCTTTAATACCTGATAGAATGCATATATATCTCCAAGTAGGTCATTTATGTTTTCATTTACATTTTCTAAGATTAATTCTTCATTTATATTTTTAAAATACTGTGTTCTTCCAGGAATTATTCCATATAAATTCAAAGTACAATTGTTATTCCCCTAGAAATGGAGTCATTATATACCAGGAATCACTGTCAGAAGGGAATGTATTCTGAAACGTTTTTCACATGCATATGTGTTGGATGTGGTTATTCTCACATATATGTCCTTTGTAGAAGTCATCTGTAAGTCTGTAAAAGCCACTGCTGGGCTTGTGTGTGGGGGCCAGATCTGAAGTTTAATTCCTGTTAAAAATAAGCATCCTACATATGAAAGTCTGAAGCAGAAACTAGCCTGTGAATTCTAAACCTCTGCTGTCCAATACAGTAGCCACTAGCCACATGTGGGTGTAGATCACTTGGACTGTAGTTAATGTGACAAACTAAATTTTTAATTTTATTTAACATTAAGGTAAATTTAAAAATTAACACTAGATTCAGTGTTTGAAAAACTTTTAAGTGTATTTGAAACAACTTTGGAATTACTTTTTCAGGAATACATTTTATGATATCTAAATACACATTGAGTATTTGCAGCCCAAAATTTCAAATTGAGATGTGCTGAAAGTGTAAAGCACAAAGCAGATTTTGAAGACTCGGTGCTAAAATAAATAAAATAGCTCCTTAGTCATTTTACATAGATTGCATGTTGAAATGGTTTGGATATTTGGGTTAAAATATGTTAAAATTAATTTTACCTGTTTCTTTTTATTTTCTTAATGTAGCTACTAGTAAGTTTAAAATTGTATATGTAGTTTAAGTTAAATTTCTATGGAAACAGAAAAGGAAAATACATGGAAATATATTTGAGGTAACAAGGTTGTAAATGGGATGTAGTGATCAGAATGAGGAACTAGTGCCAGCAGAGTGAGAGTGGGTAGCAAATGGACCAAAAGAGAAGCAGCTCCGTGCTGTGTTGGCAGGTCAGTGACTTGTGATTCCTGAACTGACGTGGGGCTCAGGATCAAGAACATGGCTTTATAGCATTTAGTATCTTATGTTCAATGACAAACAGACAAATATATTATTATGTTGCTTTATTAATAACACAATTATTTTTATAATTTAATTCATTTTTATTCTTTTTTTAATATTCAGAGATGGAATCTTGTTATGCTGCCCAAATTTGTCTCAAACTCCTGGGCTTAAGTAATCTTCATACCTCAGCCTCCCAAAGTTCTGGGATTATAGGCCTGAGCCACAGAGTCTGGCCAATAATAACAAATTTAATTATTTTTTTAAAGTATTACTGTATTTCAGTCTTCTTTCAGCCTACAATATGGTATTAAATGCCTTACATGGAGACATATAAAGGATTTTACCATAATAACCTTTAAAACAAAAGAGATTTCCTAGAATTATAGGACAGAAAAAAGAATGTTAAAACAAATTTCATTTCCCAGGATAGAAAGCTAATGGAACATTAACTTGGGGCACTTTGTTATATCAAATCTACTCCATAGCTAAGAACTGGATTAAATTAATCCTTTGGACAGTTTGGAACAAATTGTATTACATTGTGTTTGCCATGGAAGTCTTATTGCCCTCATGTTGAATTAAAATAGCCTTTCTCTCTACATAAGTGAAATACAAGCTCACTGCAGAGAAATCAGAATACCAACAAGCAAAAGGAAGAAAACAATAATCACTTGTAACCCATACCACCCGGAGATAATGACTGTAATTTTTTCCTTGCATTTTCTTCAAGGAAACATAGTTGGTTTTTAGCCAGGGTTTAGTATGCCTTAATAAGCACTGCATCACATACTCTTTATTTAATACTTTTCACCCTTTTCTTTGAACTATCTTTGGGCTGTTTTCATAGCCCAGACTGAGGTTATCTGTTGTGGAACAACAGCTTAATAAATAATGACTTGTTGGCTTGAAAGTATTCTTCATATAGATTTCCAAAGCACCAAACATAAAGCCAGGAAGTGCTTTATTCACTAGAAAATCTTGTTGAACATTTTCTGACATTATTAGTAAAATGGAGAGAGTGAAGATGAAAGACGAACGAAGAATTCTGAATCTTGAAGCACCTGTGCTTATTAGTACTTTCAGCAGAAATCATGAAAGGTCATCTCATCAGCAGATTCATGAAGCCTCATTAGGTAAAGGCTTTAAATGTTTCAAGAGTAATCCCTCATAGACAGCCTTATAACCATCCTAACGAAATGCTAGACAAACATGCCTACCTGCCAATGTTGACCTTTGATTGGTGAGAGTTTTTGTTTCCTCTTTAAGAGGAAAATACACACCCAAGTGTGAAACTACACAGAAAATTTAGCAGTGTTGCATCTGGGAACACAAACCCAAGGACCTAAAGTTCGACAGACCACTTGAGATGCAGTGGAGTGCAAAGTGTCCTTCATCAATTCTTCAGATAGTTACTTCCATTCTCTCTAGTTTTCACTCTATCTATTGTCCTTTCACTCAGTCTTGATATTCAACTATTATTAGGACAGTTGAACAATAAAAACATGCATCCTGAAGTTAGGAAAAACAATGGCTTGGTGTCATTTTCCAGAATCTTCTGTGTTTATTGATTTTGAGACCATTACTTACATAAATACTAACATTTCTACTGTCTCTTACCCAGCTCCCACCCTATCCCTATAATAAGGGTAACTGGGGAATATCCTGCAGATTCTTTATCTCCAAGTTAATCTCCAGGTGTAGATCAATGCCAAAAGTTCTTAGAACTCCTAGGAAGTTCTCAGTTTCTTTGAGTGTCTGGTCCATTTGGTAGGAAGGCAGGCTGAAGGGGAAGAGTCAACTAAGCTTCCTTGGGAAGCAAGTGGAGGTGCTGAAAACTTCATTTAAGGGCCCCATGAACTAGGTTAAACACTAGAAATCTGTGTGCTTGATTTGCGAACTTAGTACATACAGCCCTTATTTCATGGCAATGTTGGCCATCAAGCTGCAAAGGACTTTTAACATCCTTTAACTAAAGGACATAAAATGAAATACCACCACGTTGTCCACTGTAGGACTGCTACAGCGTAGTGTCCACTGTACAGTGTCCACTGTAGGACTGCTACAGTGGACAATGTGGCAGACAAAATATATATGATGCTGTTAAGAATACTTGGAGTATACTCAATTTCAAGTGATAGTATTCATCAATATTTTATTTGTATATTCATATTTTTATTCATCCAATATTCATCTTTCTGTGCCAGTTATTTTAACCAGCTCTGGGGATAGGTACATCTATGAACAAACAGTGGATGTGATTTCTGAACCCTCGAAGTAAGACATTAATTTATAGTTATATAATATTCCTTAATTCCTAGAGAGCAAAACAAAAAAAGAGTAAGCAGTGACACAGTGTAATTGGAAGTGCTGGCATAATACGAAGATTCAGGAAACTCTTCCTTGAGTAAGTGACATTTAAGCTGATGAAATGTTCCCTGATACATTGCTAGATGTTGTGACTATGAAGATAAGCATAACATAGTACCCATCCCTGAGAATTTCGTGTCTAGGAAAAAGAGACTTGAAAACCAATCACAGTCATTTATTAAAAAGGCTTTACAAAAGCATGTGAATTGTAGTGGATTCCAAAGGTTGTGGGTGGTCAATTCTAACCATCTCAAAAAAGGCCTCATGAGAAGAGATTACTTTAAATGTGAGTTTTGAAAAACAATAATGCTGAAGGCTGAAAAAGATTACCAGGCAATCTAGGAAGAATATAGCAAGTATTGTCTATGAGCTTAAAAAAAAAAATGCCTAATATGTTTGGTAAACTGTAAGTAGAGATTAAGGTTTGGGAAGGCAATTGACCAAAGGTGAAGTTATATGTAAAGCATGCTGGTAAAATATAAAACGTGTAAAATGTTGTATGAAAGAGTTTACACTTCTCTCTTTGAAGTTGAAGAGGCAGTGGAGTATTTTAATCAAGGATTTGACATTGATTTGTGATTTAAGAGTGATATTTCTGAGTGCAAAAGGAATGATGAATCTGGTTCCTGGATAGGCTGGGCTCAGGGAAACTGAGTAGGAGACCATTGTAGTAGCCATAAGAGAAGAATGAAGGACCTCAACTTTGAAAGTATCTGGGGAGTTTCAAGAGATACTTAGGGGTGAAAAATCAATGCTAATTGAAGAGTGACTGGCTACGACAGATGGAGAGAGAGGACTCTAGAAAATATTGAGATTTCTATCTTCTGGATAATTTATAGTTTCTATGGGACCTCTGCTAGCTGGTGAAAAGGTTAAGATTTGGGGTTTGAATCCTGCCTCCACCAGTTGTGAATTATGGGGCTTGGAAGGAGTTACTTAAATGTGATGAGCCTCAGTTTTCTTATCTACACAAAAGTGGCTTAAAATAATTTTGAGAGATTCTTGGGAAGATAACTAAAAATCCTTCAAGAACCCTTGATTAGGATAAATTATATAGAATCAGAAATTGTTTAAGGTATTCAGTGTTAGGCATGCCAGTTTTTAAGTTACCATTGTCTTTCTGGATGGATATAGCCAGTAAGTATTCAGAAATAAGGATTGAGGACTTGAGAAGGGGGTGCAAACAGAAGCCTAAGAATTCGGAGATATTATTATGTGGTCATTGAAATCACACCAGTGGATGAGATTTCTCCAGGTAAAACCTAGGAAAAGGTTTGAAATGAGTTCTCTTATATGCAACATCTAATAAGTATGCAGAAGAAGAGGAAGAGCTCGAAAAATCAAAACGTGGATTAAACATAGAAAATCTAAAAAACAAGAACAAAAGTAAGAACATGTGCCTAGTATACCACCAGACGTATTTTAAGACGGAACCATTAGCACTCTGGCAAATCTTATAGCTGACTAGTAGCTTGAGGAATGAAGAGAACTCTGAATATAACAACTAAGAGATCACTGGCAGCCTTGGAGAGAGAAATCTCCATATGATGGTTAGGAGAAGAATGCAGATTGGGGTGATTTGAGGGGAGAACGGAAATACAGAAACAGTCATGAGAAATAGAGTGCTCCTGTAAGAAGTCTGTCATAGAGGGCTGGGTACAGGATAAAGAGGCTTGAATTCCTAGTAATAGATAATAATATTAAGGACCTAGGATTGAGAAATCGGGGTAAATAATGATTGGAGATAAATGATGAAGGAATGCTCTAGAAGTGGTTGCAGTTCAGGATGTAAAAAACACATGAGGAGGCAGGGCATGTTGGCTCACGCTTGTAATCCCAGCACTTCGGGAGGCCGAAGTGGGTGGATCATGAGGTGAGGAGTTTGAGACCAGCCTGGCCAACATGGTAAAACCCTATCTCTACCAAAAACACAAAAAAGTAGCCAGGCACGGTGGCAGGTGCCTGTAATACCAGCTATTCAGGAGGCTGAGGCAGGAGACTCGCTTGAACCTGGGAGGTGGAGGTTGCAGTGAGCTGAGACCGCGCCACTGCACTCCAGCCTAGGCAACAGAGCAAGACTCCATCTAAAAAACAAACGAACAAACAAAACATGAGGAAGCATTAATCTAAGATGGAAGGAGGTGAAACCTCCCTTCGAGTCAAAATGTAAGGGAGTAAAGTTAGAATATTAGTAAATGGAAATTAAGAAGCTTCCGGTATTAATTCAGCTGTTGTTTGATCCTATTCACTTTTATTTTTATATTTTATCTAATACTTTGTTTATATTTTATCTAATAACATATGAGTACTTTAATTGCTATCATGTTTTAATGTTATCTTTAGATAAAATAAATTATTATGTTTTCTTTCACCCAATAAAGCTAAATTAAACCTCATCTCTGCTGTCACACACACACACACACACACACACACGGAAAATACTGATTGCTATTAAAGTAGCCTCAAGAAAAATAGGATCTCAGAAACTGTACCATCAGTGCTAAGGTTGAATATTATCAGATAAATATCTTTCCCTGATGATTTGTAGCTCTTCAAGAAACCTTAGAACTAAGCTTCATGCAGGGATGACATCAGGACATTGAAGTATGTGTTAGCTCTTAAAATATAGTTGTTTCAGAATAAAATGATTTGTATTATTTATTGATATAAATGAGGTTTTGGTTGAGCATTTGCTTGTTGGAAGGATGTTTTTACATAGTCATTCTTCGTTATGTTAACTGTTAGCTCAAGCTTAAATTAGAATTGTAAGCAATTAATTTTGTATCATGTTTACATTTTAAAAACAGAAGTACCACAAGACCTTTCCTGGTGAATGAACACATAGTTTAATTAGATCATCTTCATTTTATTGTATGATAAGCACATAAACATAAAAGGCTTCTTCTAATTCTGGTAATTTTTGAAATAATAAAGTGAAGATTCTGGATTTATATGATAAAGCAATTGTAGTAGATTGTGCAGATAGAAGAGCACCCATTTGAAAAAATAATCCATTATTTTTTGAGTTTTTTATTATGGCTATTTTTGCAGGAGTAAAGTGGTATTGCATTGTAGTTTTGATTTGCATTTCCATGATCATTAGTGATGTTGAACATTTTTTCATATTTGTTGACCATTTGTATATCTTCTTGTAATAATTGTCTATTCATGTCCCTAGCCCACTTTTTGATGGGATTATTTGTTGTTGTTTTTTTCTTTCTAATTTGTTTGAGTTCTTCTAGACTCTGGATATTAGTCCTTTGTTGGGTGTATAGATTGTGAAGATTTTCTCCCACTCTGGATCGTTGGTTTATTCTGCTGACTGTTACTTCAGCTCTGCAGAAGCTCTTTAATTAAGTCCCACCTATTTATCTTTGTTTTTGTTGTATTTGATTTTGGATTCTTGGTCATAAAGTCGTTGCCTAAGCCAATGTCTAGAAAGGTTTTTCTGACGTTAGCATCTATAATTTTTATAGTTTCAGGTCTTAGATTTAAGTTCTTGATCCATTTCGAATTGATTTTTGTATAAGCGGAGAGAAGAGGATCCAGTTTCATTCTCCTACCTGTGTCTTGCCAATTATCCCAGCACCATTTGTTGAATAGGGCACACTTTCTCCACTTTATGTTTTTGTTTGCTTTGTCAAAGATCAGTTCTGGTTCTCTCTTCTGTTCACTGGTCTGTGTGCCTACTTTTATATCAGTCCCATGCTGTTTTGTTGACTATGGTCTTATAGTTTGAAGTCAGGTAATGTGATGCCTCCAGATTTGTTCTTTTTGCTTAGTCTTGCTTTGGCTATGCAGGCTCTTTTTTGGGGGGGTTCCGTATTAATTGTAGGATTGCCGGGAGCGGTGGCTCACGCCTGTAATCCCAGCACTTTGGGAGGCCGAGGCGGGCGGATCACAAGGTCAGGAGATCGAGACCATGGTGAAACCCCGTCTCTACTAAAAATAGAAAAAATTAGCCGGGCGCAGTGGCGGGCGCCTGTAGTCCCAGCTACTCGGGAGGCGGAGGCAGGAGAATGGCGTGAACCCGGGAGGCGGAGCTTGCAGTGAGCCGAGATTGCGCCACAGCACTCCAGCCTGGGCGACAGAGCGAGACTCCGTCTCAAAAAAAAAAAAAAAAAAAAAAGAATGATGGGCCGGGCGCTGTGGCTCACGCCTGTAATCCCAGCACTTTGGGAGGCCGAGGTGGGAGGATCACGAGGTCAGGAGATCGAGACCATCCTGGTCAACACGGTGAAACCCCGTCTCTACTAAAAATACAAAAAATTAGCCGGGCGCGGTGGCCGGCGCCTGTAGTCCCAGCTACTTGGGAGGCTGAGGCAGGAGAATGGCGTGAACCCGGGAGGCGGAGCTTGCAGTGAGCCGAGATTGCGCCACTGCACTCCAGCCTGGGTTACAGAGCGAGACTCCGTCTCAGAAAAAAAAAAAAAAAAAAAAAAAAGAATGATGGTGGTATTTGGATGAGAATTGCATTGAATTTGTAGATTGCTTTTGGCAATATGGTCATTTTCACAATATTCTACCCATCCATGAGCATGGGATGTATTTCCATGTGTTTTTGTCATCTATGATTTCTTTCAGCAGTGTTTTGTAGTTTTCCTGGTAGAGGTCTTTCACCTCCTTGGTTTGGTATATTCCAAAAGTATTTTATTTTTAAATTTTGGCAGCTATTGTAAAAGGGGTTCAGTTCTTGATTTGATTCTCAGGTTGGTCACTGTTGGTTTATAGCAGAGATACTGACTTGTGTACATTAATTTTCTATCCTGAAACTTTGCTGAATTCATTTATCAGTTCTAAAGCTTTTTGGAGGAGTTTTTAGGGTTTTCTAAGTATAGCATCATATCATGTTGGTGTGGATGTGGTATAAAGGAAACACTTCTACACTGCTGGTGGGAATGTAAACTAGTACAACCACTATGGAAAACAGTGTGAAGATTCCTTAAAGAATTAAAAGTAGAACTACAATTTGATCCAGGAATCCCACTACTGGGTATCTACCCAGAGGAAAAGAAGTCATTATACAAAAAAGATACTTGTGCATGCATATTTATAGCAGCACAATTCACAGTTGCAAAAATATGAAACCAGCACAAATCCCCATCAGAGCGGATAAAGAAAATGTGATATATATATGAAGGAACACTGCTCAGCCATAAAAAGGAATGAATTAAAGGCATTCATAACAACTTGGATGGAACTTGAGATTATTATTCTAAGTGAAGTAACTCTGGAACAGAAAAACCAAACATTGTATGTTCCACTCATAAGTTTGAGCTAAGCTATAAGGATGCAAAGGCATAATAATGATACAATGGACTTTGGGAACTTGGGGTAAAGAGTGGGAGGGGGGTGAGGGATAAAAGACTACAAATTGGGTTTAGTGTATTCTGCTTGGGTGATGGGTACACCAAAACCTGACAAATCACCACTAAAGGACTTACTAATGTAACAAAATACCACCTATTTCCCCAAAACTTATGGAAATAAAAATTTTTTAAAAACCATGTAGTCCAAAGCTTATTGGAATTCCTCATTATTCTAACTCAAAGTCAGGTTTGTTACATATGTATACCTGTGCCATGTTGTCATATGTTACACATGTTGTTACATATGTATACCTGTGCCATGTTGGTGTGCTGCACCCATCAACTCGTCAGCACCCATCAACTCATCATTTACATCAGGTATAACTCCCAATGCAATCCCTCCCCCATTCCCCCTCCCCATAATAGGCCCCGGTGTGGGATGTTCCCCTTCCCGAGTCCAAGTGATCTCACTGTTCAGTTTCCACCTATGAGTGAGAACATGCAGTGTTTGGTTTTCTGTTCTTGCGATAGTTTGCTGAGAATTATGGTTTCCAGCTGCATCCATGTCCCTACAAGGGACACGAACTCATCCTTTTTTATGGCTGCATAGTATTCCATGGTGTATATGTGCCACATTTTCTTAATGCAGTCTGTCACTGATGGACATTTGGGTTGATTCCAAGTCTTTGCTATTGTGAATAGTGCCACAATGAACATACGTGTGCATGTGTCTTTATAGCAGCATGATTTATAATCCTTTGGGTATATACCCAGTAATGGGATGGCTGGATTATATGGTACTTCTAGTTCTAGATCCTTGAAGAATCACCATACTATTTTCCATAATGGTTGAACTAGTTTACAATCCCACCAACAGTGTAAAAGTATTCCTATTTCTCCACATCCTCTCCAGCACCTGTTGTTTCCTGACTTTTTAATGATTGCCTTTCTAACTGGTGTGAGATGGCATCTCATTGTGGTTTTGATTTGCATTTCTCTGATGGCCAGTGATGACGAGCATTGTTTCATGTGTCTGTTGGCTGTATATATGTCTTCTTTTGAGAAATGTCTGTTCATATCCATTGCCCACTTTTTGATGGGGTTGTTTTTTTTCTTGTAAATGTGTTTGAGTTCTTTGTAGGTTCTGGATATTAGCCCTTTGTCAGATGAGTAGATTGCAAAAATGTTCTCCCATTCTGTAGGTTGTCTGTTCACTCTGATGGTAGTTTCTTTTGCTGTGCAGAAGCTCTTTAGTTTAATTAGATCCCATTTGTCAATTTTGGCTTTGTTGCCATTGCTTTTGGTGTTTTAGATATGAAGTCCTTGCCTATGCCTATGTTCTGAATGGTATTACCTAGGTTTTCTTCTAGGGTTTTTATGGTATTAGGGGTATCTTAATATTATAAATATCTTAATAATTAATATCCTTGCTGGATTTGCCTCACAGTCCACTTAGAGTTTTGATTTTACCATAATGTAATAATCTCTAGTATTCTGTCCTTGGTCTGCATCTCTTCTTCACCAGCCTCTAGCTAGGGGATCTCAGTCATATTTTCAGCTTTGCTGCTTATTATATCCTGGTGCCTTTGAAATGTGTTTCACTAGCTATGTTCATGTATGTAAGTCCAAACACTGTAGGCATATCTTTTTAAATATCCCAGCAGGATTCATACTTAATATTTCAAAACTGAACCTGAAACCTTTCTGTGAAACTTACTTGTCCTCCTGTATTTCCTATTGAAGGACACAATCAAATAAAAAGACTTAAACTGGAAGAAAACCATAGTTCCACCATCAAGGTAAAAATCAGTCAACATGTATTATTTTACTCTGGGCTTTTCTCTAAGCATGGCATTTGTTTTCAATTGTGTTCATACAATTTTTAAATTATTATTATTATTTATTATGTAGATACGGGGTCTCACTATGTTGCCTGGGTTTGTCTTGAACTCCTGAGCTCAAGCATTCCTCCCATCTCAGCCTCCCAAAGTGCTAGGACTGCAGGTGTGAGCCACTGTGCCTAACTCATTTTAAAATTTATTTAAAGAATATTGACATTTTTGGGGGGGGGTGATTCTTTTTTCTTCCAATGTCGATATTGGTAATTTATACTTTTATTTTAAATAGCCCTTTCATCCAAGTTTTAAATACTTTTGCAATTTAGTTTAAAAGAGTCTGTTAAGACATAAAAACAAATCTATCTGAAGTTTTGCTACTTTTAAATTTCTATTTTATAAAAAATATCTTTTATTTAAAAATTTTGTTCAGTGTGGATGAAAACTTTTTTATTAGCATTCAGTGTTTGTTTTCTTTTTAGGCTTTATATTTAATTTTTGATATAATTTAATGTTCCCTCTTTGTATATTCTTTGAGTTTAGTTTGTTCTTTTTGTATCTGCTTAATTTTTTTTTTTTTTTTTGGTCAGAGTTTTGCTCTTGTTGCCCAGGTTGGAGAGCAATGGCATAACCTCGGTTCACTGCAACCTCATCTGCCTTGGTTCAAGCGATTCTCCAGTCTCAGTGTTCCAAGTAGCTGAGGTTACAGGTTTGTGCAACCACACCCAACTTTTTTTTTTTTTTTTTTTTTTTTTGAGACAGAGTCTCGTTCTGTTGCTCAGGCTGGAGTGCAATGGCACTATCTCAGCTCACTGCAAGCTCCGCTTCCCGGGTTCACGCCATTCTCCTGCCTCAGCCTCCCTAGTAGCTGGGACTACTGGCGACCGCCACCACGCCCGGCTAATTTTTTTTTTGTATTTTTAGTAGAGACAGGGTTTCACCGTGTTGATCAGGCTGGTCTTGAACTCCTGACCACGAGTGATCCACTCACCTCGGCCTCCCAAAGTGCTGGGATTACAGATGTGAGCCTTTGTGCCCAGCCCTTCTAGCTGCTTAAATACCCTGTTCAATACATACATACATATGTATTTAAATATGTATATATTTTAAAATCTTTTTGATATATATGATTAGAATGTTATATTACTAAATGCCTAGTTAGCACATTTCACAAGATTTGATAGGTAATATTTTTATTGTTATGTAGTGGTAAGTATTTTATAATTTGCTTCATAGATTCATTTTTAATTCATGAATTATTTACAGATAGAATTTTTCAGTTTCCAATATATATAATAAGGGAACATCCTTTTTGGTTTTAATTTTGTTGCTCATGGTCTGAATGATTTTTCTTTATAATATGAGTTCTTTGGAATTTGTTAAAATTTCTGTTTTGGCCTATGTATTAGATCAGTTAATGCTAGTTCTAAAAATATCAGAAGCTTAATCAAAAATATTTTTCACTCATGAAATGTAAATCAAATTCTCCAACTAAGAAGCATCTTCAGGATTCTAAGTTATTCCTGTATATTGACATCCCACTATTAACCAGGGAAGAAAGAGACTGGAGGATTGTCCCTTAAATTTAGATGCTCCTGAAAACATTTAATACACTTTCACCCACATTCCATTGGCCAGAATTCAGCTTCATAGCCCATCGAACAGTAGGGATGACTGAGAAATGTAGTTTAACCATGTGTCCAAGAGGAAAGGGATATAGTAGGAGAAAACCAGCTGGTGTCTTTCAAACCATACATGTTAATTTTTATATATGTTCCTTCTTCACTAGAAAGAAGAAAAATCGATTTACTAGTTGAGTATGGAGTTTAATGCATCATGTCATTTAAAGTTGTTCATTGTGTTCTACAAATTATAGTCTTATTAACATTTTTTCCTTAGATTTATCAGATTCTAAATGAGAGGACTACACTTTCTCATCATGGTTGTGAAAATCTTTTTCCTTTCTTAAAATCAGAAGATTATATTGTTAGGCTCATATGATTTCGTATTATATTATCACGTTATTCTTGTTAGTGTTCTTTGGCTTAAATTCTCTTCTGGCTAATATCAATAAACACCTGCTTTATTTCGGGTAAGTTTTGCTAGGTATTCTTTAATTTCACATTTAGCTTCTCATGTTGTTTTAGGTTGCTATCTTACAAGTAGCCTATAATTAGATTTTAAAATATCCAATCTAATGGTTGATCTGATTGATATGTTTACTTCATTTACATATTTATTATGCTTATTGCGTTTCATTTTGCCGTTTTTTGTTTCTTTCTTGTTTTTATTGAATCAATGGGATTTATCCCCTCTTTTTCTTTTTGAAATTGTGGATGTCATATATTTTCTTCCCTAAAGAGTCACACTCCAATATTTCATAACAAAGAATAAAGATATCATATGTATGCATGTACATGTATGTATGATGAGGACCTTGGCATCTATTGCTTTTTTCTAAACTCCCTTATCCTTCATCTACTTTTAGTTTCCTTTTTCTTAAGGCATGTAATTATTTCCTCCTAACTTTTGGACACAAAAGTTGTTTGATTTTATAATCAATATTTAATCATAATATTAATATGGTTTGTTTTATTTTGGCAATTTTGCTTCTCTTTCTGTTTCTTTTACATAAAATTGCATGTCACAAAAAGAGATAACGAGATTATTAACAGAGCTAAGCAAGCTTGAGGAAGAGAAAACTTTTCTTCTTTGTGACAGTTTCCTAGGTACTTTCTTATCTTCTAAGATATTTCTTTTTCTGGTTCCTAGATAATCTTTTGTATATTTGGAGACCAAGAAGACAAAGAAATCATATTACTGATAAGGATTGACCTAATTTACTATAAAATATAACCAGTTCATGAAGGATTTTAAGATTTGACCATCTCAAGGCAGTGATATTATGTAAAGACACTTGCACATTAAAATTCTTCTCCATAGGGCTAGAATTTTTTAACCTCAAAAAAGTAACTATAATGGGTGTTCCGATATAATTTCAGGTTTTATGAAATAATCCCAATATAATAATTTACAGTTTGCTTAAGAGTTACTTAATGTTTTAACTTTATCTGCATTTGGTGTTTACAGACTTACAGTTATATAATGATTGAGTTCTCATTCTTTCTAAAATAATAACTATGTTATTATTCAGGACTGACTTAAGATTCTTACAAATACACTAGAATTAAAAAAGCAAAATGATAGAAAAGAAAATGATACTAATAATAGAAAATGTTTGTTTTGGATTGAAGTATGACTAAATATAAAATGCAAGAGACTTTAAAATAAAATTAAAAAACAAATAAGTAGTTGGTTATAGAGTGAATATGTGAAAATAAATGGGTTTTTATTTTATGTGATATGGGTAAAAAGACCTAGAGTGGTTAGATGTATAGATAGATAAAATAACGCCTTAAATATTCAACTGGCAAATGATAGCTTTGGAGAAAAATGCGTCTGCAAAAGAGATGCTAGAGTTAATATTTGTGTTATGAAAGAACCTGTTTTAAATTGGCAGAAAAAAATTCTCAGATTAAAATTAGCAGAGTATATGAATAAGTAACTCATTGTGGGACTAATTCAAATGGCACTGAATCCTATGTAAAGATGCTGACACACTAGAGGATGTAAGTAAATTGATTATTATATTTATCAGACTGCAAAATTTAAAAGAGCTGTATTACCTGTTGCTGGTGGGGATGTGGCAAACATGAACAATTGGTTATTACTGTTATACAAGCAAATTATTACATCATTTCTGTCACAGTCATCACATTTCAAAATACATATAACTTTCCTTTTGATATCCCAATTCTGTAACATGATTTCTTATAAATAAAAGTATTAGTAAGTAGAGATATATGTACACAGGTATTTACTGCAGCATTATGCATAGTAATAAAAAGGAACATTAAGAGATTTCCCATCAGTAGAGGAATATTGGAATAATTATGGTGCCCCCACACTATGGTGTTGTATGCAACTACCAAAATAGTGAACTAGACTTATATCACTTAAATGATTTCCACAAAGTATGCAAGTATGAAAATTAACATGTGAAAAATGTTTATAATTGTTTTAATTGCAAAAAAAATCCATAAATGTGTTCATGTGTATGTATATTTACTTTTAATTATTTAGGCTTTAACAAAAAACATGAAAGATCTATCCTAAATTGTTATCCAACATTTGCTGGAAAGGAGTGATGAGTGTGGAGTAGCAGCAGAAGGGAAAAGGAACAACAAGCCAATACGTTAATACCTTAAGTATATAAAATAAAATGTATGTACAAAAAGTAATAAAATAAAATAGATATAAAGTGTATAAATAAAAATCCACAGAAAATATCTTAAAATCTAGAAAGTATGTTGTTCCATTTGCATATAGTTATAATGAAAAAAAATTTAAAGACAATAATTAAGACTGTGAATGAAGTTAATACATCTCAACAAGATATTTGAGGAGATGAACATTAAATCATTGGGAAATGGTAGATGCCTGACAACACTCTTATCTGGGAATTTTTCATGAATTTCAAATTTAGCACTTGAGAGATATCTAGGTTCAGGTCCTCATCAAATGCATTCTCATTTATCTCATTATTATAACAGCAACTATAAGCAAGCACTCAGAGATCTATGTGTGAAAGATTTACAAATACTTGTACCCACCCCTGAAGCAGGACTCTCGAAACTATTTCTTGCTGCTAAATGATGGTTTTTATCTTCTAAAATAAGTTCCAGAATAAAAGGAAACAAAATAGGGTGAAAAGGTCACAAATTGTACAGTTAACCAGGCATCAACTTTATTTCAGACTTTGCCACATTCTAACTGTGTAACGAAGAGTGTATAAAGACAATAAAGCCACAATTATCTCTCCATTAATGTACCATAGCTATATGCTGATAGCTGTCAATACCAATCAAATGGTTTGGATGATCAGAGGTCAGCCACTAGAGGAGTGGAGTTTGTCATAGCTTAGATTAGTTACCTGTGTTACCTTAAGTTAGAGATCCTTCTGTTTATTCATCCCTAAAGCAGATATAATAGCAACATTACCCATAGGGGTGTTGTGAGAATTCAGATGGATAATACATGTAAAGCACTATTTAGAGTGCTACACATACTAAAAAAGTATTCAATGGAAACAACCAAAAGTAATAAAAAAAACTATCATATCCAGTTTGGCCTTGGAATATAGATCCAGGGGGAAATAATTGGGGCAAACCTCAGCTACTCAGGACTAATACTTTGGGCCTTTTTTTTTTTTTTTCTGCGTGTGTGTGTGCATGTGTGTGTAATGATGAAGACTAAATGTTGTGTATTAAGGAAAATTGTCCACCTTGAACCTAATGATAAATATGAAAACAATAGCAAAAGCAGCCTTAGAAATGTGAAAGTTATCCTAGTTACAGCCATTAATGAGAGTTACAAACGATGCATTGTTTATTATTCAGCATATTATCTTTCCTATGCATTGCAACATACCAGCATTACTTTCTATACAACTCTGGCCAAATCATTTGCTCTCTCATTACTTCCATCGTCTCGGGATATCAATAAGCATCTTCACTAGAGAAACTCTAAGTTCTATTTCAGTTTTAAAATACTATGACTTTATGACCAAGAAAGGGTTTAACTCCTAGTTTTGTACTTAGAGTCAACACTTAAGAGAATCATGAAAGACCTCTTGTCCATGTTGATGTGTTTATTTTCTGAGTCTAAAGTCTTTCTCCTCTTCCTCATCTATCTTCCCCATTAATTCTTCAAGTTTCTTCTCCAAATATTCCTTTAGTGACCTTCGTATTGCTTTCATTTTCCTCCGATGAAAGATGCAAAAATGGAATCTAGAGTAGGAAAAGAAAATAATCCCAACTTCAATATCAGTAGCCCCATTCTTTAAGCCAATTATACAATGTTTTTTCCTTTGCTGGATTCTTCTCCATTTCCTTTTGTTCCAACTATTATCCCATCAAACTTTGCATTTTTTTCCTTTCAGTATCCCAGAATTTAAAATGACTTCTTTTGCCTTATTTCCATTTGGGGAAAGAGGCAATTTGGGCAGTCTCTTGGCAAAAGGAATATGTGACCCAGTGTTTATTTGGAGAGAGGAAACTCACAGTAACACAGCACTTCCCAGTATTACAACTGTTGCCAGCAATATGAGAAATAGAGCAATCTCTCGATTCTCAGCCTTCCTTGGATCCTCATCTGGAAGGAGAAACAGGAAAATATGAAAGTGAGTTTGGAGAAGAGAAATAGCTTGGGACATTTATTCAGAATAGAAAACTCTTTTAATCTCAGTTTGCCCTGTTGACTACTTCATCACTCTTCCATGGTTATTTTGACCCTTATTACTTTTAGTCTCCTAGGTTCTACAAAACTGTTGCTGATAACTGTCAGCAAAATTCTTTCCAGCCTAATTTCTTCATTCCAAGCCTAGCCTCTTCATTTCTCAGCCTTTCAATTGATTCAGTGACAAATTATTTATACTGGTCAAAATTTCACCCAACACCCTAGTTCCATTTTGTAACACTATCATGACCTCCATTGAAGATGCTCTACAAATATGTATTGAATAGATCGGTGAACAACCCTTCTCCTTGATCCCTGTCCCTTCAAAATTCCATACCACAATCTTTGTTACCTCCACAATATTCTCCTTTGAAGCACCTGTTGGTCATGCGAAGACACATCCAACAATCAAGTGTGGGACCTTCAACCACAACTGATAAAGAGGAGAAGAAAGATAATCAGAAAGAGGACATGGCACAAGAGTTCCTTAGTCATATACCAAGTGTGGAGGATTTGATCTCAAGCGTTCCCAGGACTCTTAAGTTTGTATTGCTGTGAATTCCTCCTTCTCCTAGAAATCAAGTTTCTTGGTGGACCAAAATCTGTAAGTCAGATCTCTAGGAAAAAGTGGGAAAAGGATGCCTTGGCTTATACTGGGGCAATGGGTTGTAAACCATATGTTAGGAGGCCTCCTAGTACCTCCAAAATATGTGGGGTGTCTGAAATTTCATGAGCTAGGTTTTGTTATCAGGTATTATTGACAATATCCCTTGTAACCACAGCTCTAGGAATTGGATTCCCAGTGTAACAGGTGGGAGAGATAGGGCCATATAGAGCAAAGGAGATGGAAAAATATGGGCTGAAACCTCACGGCATCACATGTACTGTACTCACTGCAATCTTCAGAACATGCTAGAAGAGAATCAGAAAGTTCTAATGAATTTAAAACCAGCTACAGTTTGCCATATTTATACCCAAGTAGTCTTTGTTTACCCTTTAAGTTCCAGTTGCCTCTCCACCCATTTTAAATAACTCTTTTATGAACTTGCAGTTCTTCCCTCATCCCTCATTTTCTATTCCCTTCATGTAACTTCAGTGCTGTTATATAGAAAGTTTTAATTACCAACTTCAGAGAAGTTCTTTAGTAATTCTTTCAGTTGGGATTCCAGGTTTTGGCGGACCTCCAGAAGCTTGCCTTGAAAGATAAAGACACCTAAGAGGGAGTGGAAGGGGTGTCAAACAATAGAAGTAGCTCTTCCCTTCAGAACTTAATTCTGTTTTGTTCTTTGCTTTCTCCAGCCAAATTTTCTGAGGGTTGCTTGAGCACTACAGACTTTTAACATTGAAGCAGTACCTCACCTTTCCATGTTTCATTGCCCAGTTTATAAAATTCATTCTTCAGCCATGTTCTCAACTTAACAACCTGTTGAACAGCTAGAGAGGAAGGTTAAGGTACATGTAGGGGAATAATTATATCTATGTAGGAAGTTATGTAGACCCAGGTGTTCTCTTCCTTGCCTCCCTTCTCTGTTTAAGCCCCTGGACTCTCAGGAACTCAAGCTTCCCTCACCCAACACCCGAAGCCTCTTGTCACTGTGGGAGACCGTGAAGCTTAAACTAATCATCTCCTTAATCTGCCATTCAAGCAGCTGAGTTCGGCCAGGGACTTCTGAGGGTATCAGATTTGCCAGCAAGGAGCCAACATCCTCTATAAATTTGGGGTCACACTCTAAACAGCCTTTGACTCCATGGAAGGCTGACAGGGGCAGGAGCAGGAATAACCACAGGTCACCCATTTCTTTCTTCAACCCCGCTCTCCAACAGCAGGTTGTCTTGGCAACTAGTTCACTTAGTTCCTTTTCCTTCAAAAATCCAGGAATGAGAGCCTTGTCCTGGATAGTCTGACTCCACTTACCCCCCACCCCCATCTCCATCCCACTATCAGGCAATCTCATTTCCTTAAGGATATTCAGTTGTTTACTGACTCTTATCCTTCATTCTAGGAGAGGGAACTGCCAGCTGGGGAGCCGATACCTGAGTTCTAAGTGTAGAACACCAAGAGACAGAGAAGCCTTGAGCTCACACAAGCAGAGTTCTGTGCAGGGAAATGTCTCAGAAAAAAGTGTTTCTTTAGCCCTCTCCCTGACTTGCATCCTCATGAGACTCTTAAACCCCCTCCTGACCTTCAGAGATGTATATCACCAGAGATGGGTTGTAGAAGTGATCCTATAGAACCTGAGAGATTGCTTAACCCAAAGTCTACTTCCACATTGGAGGCAAGAAAAGCCAAGAATATTGAGTTGCTTGCAGGTCCCAGTCCCTACTGGTGGCAGTATTATTGAGAATAAAGGAATGAGCATTTATCTAGAATAATATTTGGTAATTTTAATAGACAGTAACTTATATTTCAGGTTACATTTGTCTCTAGGATGATTCCTCTATAAATGATTTATAATATTTCTTTCTTCTCTTTTCTTTTTTTTTTCTTGAGATGGAATTTCACTCTTGTTGCCCAGGCTGGAGAGCGATGGCATGATCACGGCTCACCTCACCCTCTGCTCCCAGGTTCAAGTGATTGTCCTGCCTCAGCCTCCTGAGTAGCTGGGACTACAGGCATGTGCCACCATGCCTGGCTAATTTGGTATTTTTAATAGAGATGGGGTTTCTCCATGTTGGTCAGGCTGGTCTCGAACTCCTTACCTCAGGTGATCCACCCACCTCGGCCTCCCAAAGTGCTGGGATTACAGGCGTGAGCCACCGTGCCTGGTGATTTGTAATCTTTTTATAGCATTCTTCTTATAGAGAGTGTGGAGTCAAATACTAGAAACAATAGTTGAGGAATATAGAGTGATGAATCCAATAAAGTTCAGATCCTTTAAGAAGTGCATTCTAAAATACTGACAAAGTATGTAACATAAGAATGTAATTATCATGGGCTGCCCTCTCAGGCCACCTACATGGACAATGGCCAAATAAACATGTTCTTCCTTCAGTGGCCCTTTGAATAAAAATATTCTATGTTATTTGAATAAATTAAGGTTGCTTTTCAGACTCTTAAGAGCACTGGTTACCTCTTTTCTAACATGTTGCCTGTATGGCTGTGACCTCCTGGAAACCAGGAAACATTGGCAATCTACAGGTTTCATGGTAGAATTTATATCTAAGATATGGGGTGATCACAGTGGAATTTTGTGAATTACCATTACTTATATGTCTACCACGTCTATGTGACAGACATTGTGCTAAACACTTCAGATAGTCACAAATTTTCAGGGCACAGCAATCCTTTGGAGATTGTTATTTCTACATTACAGAAAGAAACTGAGGCACAGAGATGTAAAAGAATTCTCCCTGGAAGAATAATTTAAGAGTATGAGTTCAGGGTTCAAGCTTATGTTTGTCTGATTCCAAATCCTATATACTTTACTGCCTCTCAACAACGACTTTCTGGGATAATACAGAAAATTATCTCTTGGAATTTGATAAGTAAAAATATCAAGGCAAATATAGATTTCTTGATTTATGGTTTAAATTAGCATCTCTCTGCTCAGATTTTTTTTATTCCCTTGGCTAGATGATCTCATCTTTAGAGGATTTCCCAAAAGATTTTCACATGCTGAGGTCTGAAGGCAAGTGAGCTAATAGGATTAAATTAACTCTAGATACTAAAGTTGAAAACTAAAGGGGCTAAAAAAACTTGGCAGAGAAGTGGCAAGGTATGAAAACAAACTGTG
This sequence comes from Chlorocebus sabaeus, assembly GCF_047675955.1. Classification (NCBI taxonomy): domain Eukaryota; kingdom Metazoa; phylum Chordata; class Mammalia; order Primates; family Cercopithecidae; genus Chlorocebus; species Chlorocebus sabaeus. The sequence goes on from NC_132915.1 coordinate 53,716,206, forward strand.
CTTCAAGAAAAGATATGCATTATAGATATTTTCCAGTCAATGATCCATACCATCACTTGAACAGTTCAAAGAGTATCCTCTGCCACATTACTGAATAATTCAATGGCACCTTACTTTAACCCAGACCTAGAGGTCCATCTATCATTTTTATCATTGTCTCACCCTTCCAGCTGAAATTTCAGTCAGGTTTTTAGGATGAGAGAAAAAGAAATTGGCTTTTGGATAGTCTTAGAAAGACTAGAAAAAGGCAAGTCGCTTCTTAATAAGACAGGTAGAATTGTAATTGAAAGAATACATGTATCTCATATAAAAGAAATAACAAGGAAATCTCAGTCTCATGGAGTAAACAGTAGACAGATAACACAATGTGCTAATGGTAAAGGTAGAGGTACATATCGAGGTTTATGAAAAAACAGAACAGTACTAGACAAGTCTAGAGAAATTTTTATAGAAAGGCTGGATCCAGGAGACTAGAGACAATAATTAATATATCATGATGAGTGAGAATTCAGTAGTGTTCAGGAAACTTCAGGGGGAACACTCTGAAAGCACTGGTGGTGAAATGTATAACATAAGAAAATAACCGCCATTATTATGGGGAGAGCACTTTGAATTTCATAAATGTAAAATATTTGAGCTTTGGGAAAGAAGAACTGTCTGGAAATTTATTAATAATATAATGATCACATTACTTAATTAAAATAATACCTGTGTCTCGGAGGCAAAAGGCTAACACCCAAATCCTAGAATAATTATGTTAGTATATGGTTTGACTTGGCAGAAAGAGCTATGATTTATAGTCAGTACAACAGTACAAATCTGCCAACTATCTAGCTAAACTCTGTTTAAAATAGTATAAGAGATAAATAATGGCATATCCATTCATAGTATTTTACCAACTACATATTGACTCGTTTGTGGTTCTAACATAAATAAGATATTCATGGGTAGTTGCAAGAGTCCCTCCTTTAAGGGCTAGAATCAGTTGTTTGGTACCATTTGGCCTTTATTACAAATGACATAATGCACTGAGGTTTGAAATTTGAAGAACAAGTTTCATAAAGAGTAAGATTTTTACGGAAATTCTCCCTCATCCCATGGCATATCTGATTTCTCAGATTTGTTAACAAAAATAATGAATCCTTATCCTCAAGCTTCTTATAGCCATTTTTCTGATGGATTATTTACGCTGTTGAGCTCTGCTCTATTTCCCATCCCTACCTATCACTTCACAGGATTTTTTAAAAGTTTGGCAAATAATCTAGATACCTTTTATAGTCAGATGCAGTTAACTACATTCCTGACTGTAATCTGAGATCAAGAAGCCATTACTTGACATTTGATCAAGTTATAAGCTATATTTCTAGGTAGCATAATAATTGTATTTGAAATAATTACTATATACCAGACATTTCACATGTAGAGTAAGTTTAATTTTCTATATACCTCCCCATTTATATTCCATTGTCATTAAGCTAATTTATCTCCATATATTTCACTTATCCTTTAGGAATAGTCACAAGGGTGGGTAAATTATAGGGTAGACCAGAAGAGTTACAAGGAATCTTTGACAGGAAATGAAGTAAAAAGCTAATCACATCAAGGCGACTGTGGGAAGAATGAGGGGAGAAGGGTAGTGGAAGCAGAAGATATGTGTCACAGCTTATTTTCTCTTTATGCTAGAAATGTTAAGTAAAATCCTCATATTCCATGAGTTTTTGCCCTGTTCCCTTTAAGGGCTTTTACAGGATAGGTTAATAGAAGGTGCTCCTAAGATGATGTCAGTTCCTATGTGGCATGGAATGTCTAAGATGCTTCCACTGGCTGCTGGGGAAGGATGTATAACTCAACTCAGGACCTGATTGTCACCTTTGCTGGCATATCATCAAGGCTTCAGGTAAAGGGATACTGTGTAACAGCTGGAAAGTGGACCTGGTACCAGGGTCAGGAAAGGAAATGGAGTCTGCAGCAGGCTTCAAGACCTTGATGAGCCAAATCATTAGGAAAGACCACCAGTTCCTGACGCAATTGAGAGAAAACAGGTCCAAAGTGCCCCACGTGCAGAGTTTCTCAACAAACACTATAAACAGATTCAGAAATTGTATTAGGTAAGGTTATATCTTCACCTTGGAAGAGACCAACGCACTGTCAAAAACTAAAACACACATTAGTGGAGAAATTTACTGCACAATTTACTGAGGGGAAAAAAATCTGGAGTTTTTAAACCCCTCTCTAGAAGGAGAGGGAGTCCATGGTGGCTATATTTATTACATTTTAACATGCTAGATAGGAAGGATTGAGTCCATGACTGGACTTGTAGTTGGTTAAAACAAACCTGGATTTTGGTAATTGTGAAGGTGTTTTAACCTGGCTCAAGAAGGTCTAGGATCCCAGAGTTACTCAGACTTCATAGTTTCTTATCAATTTCAGGAGGTTGGAGCTAGTTGGCATGAAGTGTAAGTTTTGATATGTTGTAGGCAAATGCTACTGTAAGTGAAAAACTTTCTTCTACATGTGACACATCCAAGGCAAGGACCCCTCAACCACACAGTGCCATGAGGTAACATCAGCTCCTACGTCCTCATTCTTATGTCCTGTTTGGGAAGAAACAAGAGGAAAAATATGAAAGGATAATTCTTCCAAAGGAAATGTAGTTATCTAAAAAAAAGTGTTTAAATTATTTGTGAGATTAGGTTTATTATGCTAATATTTCTTTTTATTTTTTACCCAAGGAGGTGAAAAGATGTTTAGAGAAAGCTAAGACCAACAGACTGAGGAAGCTATGTCTCTTTCATGTATCTGAGAGCAGTGTGAATAAATGTGTGACCTTGCAACATAAATGTCATAATATTTTATTCTCAAGCTTGCATGACTATTTCCATTTTATAAAATACAAGCCTGATGTTTGGAGCCATTAAAGGACTTATCCAAGGTCACACACTTAGTGAGATAAAGATTTGGGGGTTGTAACATGAATTTGTCTGCCTTCAAATCCATGTTCTTTTTAAAGCACCAAAAATTTTTTCTGAAGAGAGTTAATCCAAGGTCACATCATTATTGCTTCAAAGTAGCAAGAATAGGTATTCTTAATGAAATTATATTGGAGAAAAAAGAAGCTGTGTTCTTTTCATTCAATTATTTAAAAATTATGGAGTCTGTAATTTCAACCATCGTTTAATTTTCTCCCTATAGCCAATTCTTTTTTCCATTCCTCCCAATTATTTCTATAGAGGAATTGTCTGTTGATTAAAGTACATAATTTATTTAAAAATGCATATAAAAGATATAGATATTAACCTAGTTTACCATAAATAAATACCAGGTACATGCAGCATTTCTCCTTTCCTACCTTCAAAAGGAATAAAAATACAATAACAAAACCAACAATGAGAACCCAGTAGCCAATAAGAAGTAATTCCATTGAACAAAAAGTCTATGTCAAATAGTGTTTTATATTCCTTGCACGCATGATCTTATAAAATCCCTATTCTAAAAGGCTGGTCCTATTATACTCATTTAGGGATGAGAGAACTGAGACTGAGTGGTTAAGTATTTTCAACCAGACCATAGGGCTCTCTGGTAGTAGAGCTTGGATTTTTACGGTTTTGACTGATTCCCTATTCATTTTCTTTAAACTACCAAATTCTCGTTTTTTAGTATCCAAGAGGAAAAAAGGTAACCTGTCTCTGTACCTAATGAACTGGCTTATTTCTGATAAACTTACTAGATGAGACACTGTGGACTAATATAATATATGGCACTAGATTCAATTTTAATTCTGATCCTTGTAGGAACAGGTCTCTTTGCAAAGTGTAGAGTCAAGGGGGTGAACTCTTAGTTGAATTTGAACTTAATGGTTACTACCCTTCCACAACTAATTTTATTGTTAACCTTTTTTTTTTTTTTTTTTTTTTTTTACATTATACTACTTTTCTTTACTATAAAATTTTGCGTTTGGACCTTTCTCTATTTGCAGACCCCTATTTGTCATCTTGTTTTGCAATATTAATTAGGATAGTTTTCTCTTGATTCTTTCTAACATGCTAAGTTTTTTTGTGTGTAATACAACCTGTCTTCAAACTACACCTGTAGGTATTGGCTTATCTATAAGATCATTGGAAATTTAATCAAATTCCATTATATCTTGCAGTGTCTTCTGAAAAATGGCCTCAACAAAATTTGCTATCTCTCTATTTAGTAATATAAATGAGGAAACCAAAAAGGCCAACGGTGAGGCAGGAAAGTTTCAGTTCAGTGGAGAAAAGAAACTCTTGATGAAATGTCATTAACTTCCACATTTGGAATAAGCTATAAAACGTGTGGAATCTTCATTCCTTCAGTCCACAGTCAATGTTGGGCAGTCCTGTCTCAAGGTTTGGGCGTTACTGAATTGGAGGTCCTCCTACCTGACATAGCTGTTACAATATTTAGAGTATTTAGAGAATGATACCATGAAAAGTTTCTGATTTATATTATTTTTTAAATTTAGTGCAAGTATAATAGCAGATATTACATACATGTATAATTTTTTCAAAAAATGAAAATTCTGGTATGACATATACTAGATGAAAAAGGAATTTGTCTAGTTCTACACAAATTATTAAGTCATTTGTTGCCTAAACATGTATCACCAAGATGGAGTCTAAAAAACACTACAAATCAGCTTTTTTAAATGGTAAGAGGTATATTTTCTAGAAAAATATAAAATGGTTTTCAATTGTAGCTATTTAAGAATTTCACCATAAATACTTCATCAAATTATTTCGCTCTGATGCCTTAAGAAAGGACCTTGACAAAGTATACATTGACCACTTTTTGTTTTTGCCAAGTTTAGCTCTATGTCTGAAGGGCAGATGCGATAAATTGGTCATACATTATCTCATTTGCAGTCTGAGTTTTATGAGCTCCCATAAAACAATTACCATATACACATTTTACAATAAATGAGCAAACAAAGTGGCTGCAAACAATATGGAAAAGTCAATAATTAATTTCAGATTTCCAAGTGTAACAGAGACAAGGGAGCTTTCTCTTCTTTTCAAAAGGGAAGGTTTCTTTGTTAGGAATATGCAAGCATGTTAATTCATTACTGTGTGGTTTCTCTTTTTCCAAAGCTTGTCGAAGGTCTAATTTATGTGCAAGACTGAAAGCTGTTTAAACGGATAATATGCCTCCTTCATGAGAAATACCACCCCTTTACGCTCCATTAAATTCAGACGTTGACTCTATAAGCTACGTACCAATTATTTCTTTCCAGAAACAGCAGCATAGTTTTTTCTGCAAGGGACAACAGATTATTGTAGGCTGCTATTAATCTCCACATAGTTCACAAAATACACAGGACACTAGGGAGAAAACAATCATGTTGCTATTTTAACATCTGCAAAATGCTATGTGACAGAAAATAAAAAGAAGATTCTTGTCTGATTGCAATACTCCTTTATTATTTCAAATCTGCCAAAGATAGAAAAAACTCTTAATGACCTGCTGATGTTGAAGCATCTCTGTGATGGACACAGAGATGAATCTTCATCTGGTTGATCTTTGTCTTCTACAACATGTATGGCTAACCACTGCACAATCCAACTGCATGAGACATTGGTTGGATGTGAGAGTGAGTAAAAATGCCTATTAAAATGCTAAAATAAATTCGTATATGACAACAGCATTGTTGAGTGCAATGATAATGGAACAATTCTCATAGTAAAAACCAGAAAAATATACCACTACCTCAGAATAACCTGCTATAGGTTAGAATTTAATATGATGACACTGAATTATTTTTAAGGGAGTGAATTACCCTAAGTAGTAGAACTGTTTACAAAACTATTGACACTGATACTAGCCCATGTATCAAAATCCAAGGATTATTTTAATAATGACAAGTCAATATCTTATTTTTAAAAATTTATGACTTTATCCAGTCTAAAGTATCTAAGTGTCTACATTTAACTTACATCCAACAAGTATTTATTGAGCACTTATTATTTGCCAGAAGCCATGCTAAGTAGCAACAATAGAAAGAAGATGGGACAGAAATACCTCTGCTACAGCATGCAATCAAGTGGAAGGCTGATATTTTAATCTAAATGGTTTTTCTAAATGTGTTGAGGTGGCATTTTTTCCCTCAGCATTTATTTTTTTTCTATATATTTATATATAGAAAAAATATATTTTTTTATTTATATATTTTTTTCCCTCAGCATATATTATTTTATTTTCCCTCAGCATTATTTTATCACACACAGAGAGAGAGAGAGATTGAGATAACTATATGCATATATATGTATACATTTATTTATTTTAAAAAGATTAACTGTCTTCATGGGAATTTTGCTCCATTGCAAACAAATCGGGAAAGTTTTGGCTGAGATGGTCCACAGATCCAAAGGTGACTTAATTAATACATTCTATTCCTCCAGAAACTGCATCAAGAATGGGTATGTAAGCCAATCGTAGCCCATGAGATACTGGCAATTATTTAATGGAAGCTTTCAGGAAAACAAACAAAAATCCACACTGTCTCCTTTGTAGGAGTTACCAGAGAAAACTGTTTTCCAGAACTTCCTGATGTGAAAATGTGAACACTAAAGCTGCAACTGCCAGAGGTGTATTGGGGCTCCCCTTATCTGTGGTTTATGAGAGCTGATTTTACAATCAGTTCGCACGTGGTAGCTTGAAATGGACCATAGTGGGAGAATTTACATCTCAGAAATCACAGATGATACAAATAAAGCGTCTTTAAGGTTTTTCTTTCCTTTTATTAAGGGAAGTGCAGATAGTCAGCTTGCTATGAGTCCATAGTGTGGAGACATAATGTGAGACCAGGAGAGACTCATGAGAAATTAGGTCTTGATACTATAAGTTGAACTAACAGATCAAGCTTTAGTAGAAACCTGCCATAGCTCTGGAGTTTTCACTTAATGTGAGCATATAACCTCTTCACAAAATAACAGTTTCATGAACAATATACATTATTTTTTGAAGGTAGAATACTAAAATTAGCGTTACTTCAAGATAATTTCTTAAAAGCAAATTGAGGTTACAGAAAGAGAATATGTACCGGAATCTTAAGAGAGCGATTGACAGTTTTGAAAATGTAACTCTGCTTCTCAGGGTGCATCTGGTGGACAGGCTCTTAGGGGGTTGATAATTTGGAAAAGACAGTTTAATTGTTGAAGACGTGTTGCCTGCAGAGGCAAAGGGTAAGTTGTTAAACAAAATGTTGTATTGACCTGTGCACTGATTCCAATTATAAAATTTACTCCAGTCAAATTTGCAATGTACATTCCAGTAAAATTAAGTGTTGCCTCGGTAAAATTTATAAATCCATATATGCCATTTTACGGGAATAACTAGCTAACTAGCCACTGAGCTTATGAACGGTGACAAAACAGAATAAAATTCCAAAATAACAGTGTGGCCAAATTAGAATTTCTGTTTTAATATAACTGGGAAGCAGTGGATGCATATAATTCTATTGAGGCAGAAATAAAAATTTAGTGGGTCTTAACACTAAAGAAATAAATTATACAGTATTTTGTCTAATGTATTCAATGTCAAAAGGAAAGGAATTATGCTTAAATTATGATACAACAATAAATTATTACTGGAGAAACATTGGTCCACATTTTAAAGCTAATTTTTATACAAATTTACTGACAATATTAAGAAAGGAGCTTGATCTTAAGAATTTAATAAACTCCTGACATGTTTTGGGCACCTTTTTTAAGTACTATGCTTTTTAATTTTCATGGAATCTCCATGGACAAGGGTCTGATCTACTTCATTTATTAAGTAAGAAACTGAACTTCCAAAAGGAAACGTTACTTCTTCAAGCTTATGTGTCCTGTGAGGGCAAGAGTTTGGGTCCAACTCCAATGCCCATACTTTGCTGAATTAGATCACATCAGTTAGACATTTTGATGCATATTTCATCTTAGACCAATCAAATTAAAGTTAGATAAAAATTAAAGAAAAAGCATTTTTAGTTTTGTTTAGATAAAAGAAAACGTGAAACAGTGGGCAAGCCATGGGACAGTTGAACTAATTCTCACACATGTCGAAGTTGAGTTCTGAAACAGCGTTTGATGATAGTGGTTAGCATAAATCTGGAAGCTATTCCTTTGACATGAATTGGTGCTTAGAAAATATTAGCAAGCTAGAGCAAAGGCCTAAATGTGTGTCCAGACTCATCCAATCTTTCAGGTGTGGGGAAATTTTTTATTAAGGTGAAATAACCAATGTCTGTCTCACAGCATTAAACAGATGACTTAGAGAGACAAAGGAATTTGGAAAAACAACTTTGTCTGTCCCATCAAAATAGCTAGTATTTTAAAATAATGACTATGTAACCCTGGGGAAGTTAGTTACCCTTTAGAAACCTAAGGTTTTGCATCTGTGACATGGCAAAAATTTTGTGCCATGGCAAAAATTTTTGTGTGTATACACACACACACACACACACACACACACTATAAGGTCCTTTTGAGGGTTAGATGAGATGATAATATGTTACCAAAAAGTACCTTATATTTATTAAATATAAGCATTCATTAAATGTCAGTTGTTATCGATGTTATTTTTGTTACAAATGGAAGTGTTCTTCCTTTCTCATTTAGTAGTTGTAAAATTTTGCACAATTCACTGGATCTCTTTAAGCCTTAGTTTATTTATAAAGATGACTCTTGTATAGTATCATGTTAATCTTTTAATGTTGCTTTGAGGGTTAAACTGTAAACTGCATATAAAAGTACAGTGAATCCTCGCTTAATATTGTCAATAAGTTCTTAGAAACTGTGACTTTAAAATACTTGAATAATATTATTGTTTTCTCAAAATCGTTTCCTGCTAAACTTGAGCAGAAAAAATACTAGTTTTATTATGCTTCTTTTGCTTAAAGTCAGTTTCTAAGAACCTATCAACAAAGTTAAGTGAGGACTTACTGTATTTCAGAAAATATAATAAATTAAAAGAAGTGATATCTTAACAACATCCTCACTGGAAAAATCCACCGGATCTTTTCACTCCACATCTCGTTAACCTCTGTAGTGTTAGAGAGCAAGACTACCTTTTGCAAAATAGTATCATACACTTTGTTCGCAATGTCATTTCTGCACTTCTCTCTGTTCCTGTCTGACCAGCTCTTTTTCATTTTCATTTACAGAATGCAATTTCTCTTTTGCTCCATAATTGTTAAATATTCCACAGGGTTCCTCTTAATCCCCTTCTATTCTCATTCTACTGAATCTTAACTACTCCTATGACTTTGACATCTAAATCCTTATCTATAGTCTAGCCCTAGACCTACAACTATTCTAATCTTAAAATGAATTTTCTCAAATGGGGCTTGACAATGACTAAATGATTAGTGATCTTCAAAGTATATTGAATAAACTTTATAAAGCTACATGAAACACTATTATTCCACTAGATATTGATATAGAAGTAATTGAGCTGCAATATCAGATCCATTAAAATGAGTGTTTATCATCATTCTTGGCTGAAGGCTTCTGGGAAGAAATAAGTACCCTCTAAGGACAAACTAAGCAAATCCAGCCCTGTTAAGTTATAATAAAGATCATTCTGGAATTTATAGCATATTTCTCTTCCTCATCCATTTGCTTCTTCAAAAAATATTTAGCACTAATTATGTCCAGAATACTAAGATTTTTTATAAGGAAAGGGGAGAAATGATAATAGGGCATGAAGAAGATTATTGAAACTGTTCCTTGCATTAGCTTTAAATTTGGGTTTTACCATAGTGTGAATTACACTAGAAAACGGAGTCCCTTTGTAAATACTCCATTTGATAATCTTGCTTCTAATTTTAAATCAATCTGAAAGAAAAAAGAAAAAAATAACTCTGTGAGGTGAAAATTATACATAAACCTGGATTGAAGGACAGATTTTCTTTTAAATTGGAAAATAATTCTTCTTTGAGAGTTAATTCCTTTCTACTTAGAAACTGGTGGTTTTATATAAGATGATAAATGCAGAAAAATAAGATTGATATACAAATAACTGACCAGTCTTTGTTTTCTGATACACTAGATGAGTATTTTATGTATTTAAGGAATTAAAAGGTGTTTTACAAATAAGAAAACCATTCCTCATTTTAGACTGTAAAACTCCCCAGACAGAAAAGATAAGTTGATGGGTGCTGACGAGTTAATGGGTGCAGCACACTAACATGGCACATGTATACATATGTAACAAACCTGCACGTTGTGCACATGTACCCTAGAACTTAAAGTATAATAAAAAATTTTTTTAAAAAAAGAAAGAAAAAATAGAAATCACTTCACAGAAACCAAACAACCTGATTTATTCAAATTATGAATTCCAAATGAGCGAGAATGCTCACTAATTCTTGAGCAAATACAAACGTGGAATTTCTATATTTTCAATATGAATATGACACAGAGACTGCCTGTAATTTCTGTTAGCAATGGGTAATATATTGCAAAGAAAGAAAGTTTTTTTTTTTTTTTTTTAAAAGAACCCAGTGGAGAAAAATATGAACAAAAAATCTAGGGAAATTAAAGATAGAAAATAAGCTTTATCGCTTAAGGAATAAGCATGGAAGGCTGGGAAATTATTAGTATGGGGAAAAATTGAGGATAAGAGATAAAACCAAGGTCATATCTAATCGCTAGTTGATTTGGAATCAATAAAATTTCCATGTGTAATTTTTTGGTTGCTGAAAACCTTTGTTATAACATTTGGTCTTATATTTAATTTAATCTTAATAGTTCTGTGAAGATAGTATTTCAAATTCTCATATATGAAGATAAAAAGTCAGGTTTATCAATGTTACAATGTTTGCTCATATCACAGTGTTGGTCAACAGCAGAAGTGAGATACAAACCCAGATCTGTCTGAGCCCCAAGCTTGTGTTCTTTCCACTCTCCTATGCTCATCCTATTCCCTCTCTACAGAGTGAAGCAACATAATTATACGGTTCTATATAATGCAATGTGATTTAACACTAACCAGTGATTTTCAACTTATGGAAGTTAATTTTGTGCTAATCCATTTAAAGTGACTCACTCCATCTTCTCCATGGTCCATACCACGTGTTAGTGGGACAGATGGTGTGACCTGAGGTCATCGAAGAATAATACTGATTGATTCATGTGGGGATTATCAAGATGTTTTGACCTAAAAGAAAAATCAGTCTATCTTTAACAAATTTTATGAGAATAATAAAATATAACTTGTATACTCAGATATTTTTCTTAAATACATTTATGAAAATGTATAATTTTTTATCTTTATAATTAGCATGCTGAGATAATACTAGGATCATTTTAAAGATAGGTTTTTCATATATAGAATATTAGCATACTAATAGACTTTATTGCATAAAAAGCATATTAGCATAGTTAATTCACACACTGGACTAACATATTCATTTAGTTTCTGTAATATGGTAAGCATTGAGTTAAGGGATCGGCATATATCAGTTAGTGAAACAAAGTCCTTGTTCTGGCAGAGCTCAGAGTCTAATTACACAAGAAAATGAATTATTACAACTGAGAGAAAGGCCCTAAGTTACAAGAAGCTGGTTTTAGAACAGCACAAGAACTTCTCTTATACTGGAAACAGAAGGAAGATTCTCATAATAGAAATACATTTCAGTTGAGATATGAAAAATTAGGCATAACTAAGGTAAAAAATTGTGACAGAACATTCCAGATAAAGGAGGAAGTATGTGCAAAGGCCCAGAGGGAATATAGTTAATTCAAGAAACTGAAAAAAACTTGATTGAGTGGAGGCAGAGAACAAAAAACAAGGGTAGACTACACAGGAGAGGTTAAAGATTTTGATCTTTGGCCTAAGAATAGAGAGAGCTGATTGAAATAATCTTTGCAGCAGCTGATATTATCAGATGTAGGTTTGAAAAATTTGTTCAGGTTTCAGGCTAGAAGACATTTAAGGGTACCAGAGTGTATACAGAAAAATCAGCAGGCTTTTGAGCAGTAGTCAAGGCCAGAGAATGGCATATTGGACCCGAGGTATGGAAGTGGTAGCCATAAGACTAGATGAATAAAATTTGGATTTTGAACTATTACATGGGCCTCTGCATTTTAACTGCGAATTTAGGCTCTTCTGTGTCTTAAGTGAATTGATGAAGTATGGATTACACTGAAGATTTCTCTAGGAAAGCAAGGAGAAAACTGCCTCTACTGTGTATATTTGTTTTTTTATTTTTTTTTATTTTTTTTATTTTTTAATTTATTTATTATTATTAAACTTCAAGTTGTAGGGTACATGTGCACAACGTGCAGGTTTGCTACATATGTATACTTGTGCCATGTTGGTGTGCTGCACCCATCAACTCGTCATTTACATCAGGTATAACTCCCAATGCAATCCCTCCCCCCTCCCCCCTCCCCATGATAGGCCCCGGTGTGTGATGTTCCCCTTCCCGAGTCCAAGTGATCTCATTGTTCAGTTCCCACCTATGAGTGAGAACATGCGGTGTTTGGTTTTCTGTTCTTGTGATAGTTTGCTAAGAATGATGGTTTCCAGCTGCATCCATGTCCCTACAAAGGACACAAACTCATCCTTTTTTATGGCTGCATAGTATTCCATGGTGTATATGTGCCACATTTTCTTAATCCAATCTGTCACTGATGGACATTTGGGTTGATTCCAAGTCTTTGCTATTGTGAATAGTGCTGCAATAAACATACGTGTGCATGTGTCCTTATAGCAGCATAATTTATAATCCTTTGGGTATATACCCAGTAATGGGATGGCTGGGTCATATGGTACATCTAGTTCTAGATCCTTGAGGAATCGCCATACTGTTTTCCATAATGGTTGAACTAGTTTACAATCCCACCAACAGTGTAAAAGTGTTCCTATTTCTCCACATCCTCTCCAGCACCTGTTGTTTCCTGACTTTTTAATGATCGCCATTCTAACTGGTGTGAGATGGTATCTCATTGTGGTTTTGATTTGCATTTCTCTGATGGCCAGTGATGATGAGCATTTTTTCATGTGTCTGTTGGCTGTATGAATGTCTTCTTTTGAGAAATGTCTGTTCATATCCTTTGCCCACTTTTGGATGGGGTTGTTTGTTTTTTTCTTGTAAATTTGTTTGAGTTCTTTGTAGGTTCTGGATATTAGCCCTTTGTCAGATGAGTAGATTGCAAAAATTTTCTCCCATTCTGTAGGTTGCCTGCTCACTCTGATGGTAGTTTCTTTTGCTGTGCAGAAGCTCTTTAGTTTGATGAGATCCCATTTGTCAATTAAAAGAACTAGAGAAGCAAGAGCAAACACATTCGAAAGCTAGCAGAAGGCAAGAAATAACTAAGATCAGAGCAGAACTGAAGGAGATAGAGACACAAAAAACCCTCCAAAAAATCAATGAATCCAGGAGTTGGTTTTTTGAAAAGATCAACAAAATTGACAGACCACTAGCAAGACTAATAAAGAAGAAAAGAGAGAAGAATCAAATCGACGCAATTAAAAATGATAAAGGGGATATCACCACTGACCCCACAGAAATACAAACTACCATCAGAGAATACTATAAACACCTCTATGCAAATAAACTGGAAAATCTAGAAGAAATGGATAATTTCCTGGACACTTACACTCTTCCAAGACTAAACCAGGAAGAAGTTGAATCCCTGAATAGACCAATAGTAGGCTCTGAAATTGAGGCAATAATTAATAGCCTACCAACCAAAAAAAGTCCAGGACCAGATGAATTCACAGCTGAATTCTACCAGAGGTACAAGGAGGAGCTGGTACCATTCCTTCTGAAACTATTCCAATCAATAGAAAAAGAGGGAATCCTCCCTAACTCATTTTATGAGGCCAACATCATCCTGATACCAAAGCCTGGCAGAGACACAACAAAAAAAGAGAATTTTAGACCAATATCCCTGATGAACATCGATGCAAAAATCCTCAATAAAATACTGGCAAACCGGATTCAGCAGCACATCAAAAAGCTTATCCACCATGATCAAGTGGGCTTCATCCCTGGGATGCAAGGCTGGTTCAACATTCGCAAATAAATAAACATAATCCAGCATATAAACAGAACCAAAGACAAGAACCACATCATTATCTCAATAGATGCAGAAAAGGCTTTTGACAAAATTCAACAGCCCTTCATGCTAAAAACGCTCAATAAATTTGGTATTGATGGAACGTACTTCAAAATAATAAGCTATTTATGACAAACCCACAGCCAATATCATACTGAATAGGCAAAAACTGGAAAAACTCCCTTTGAAAACTGGCACAAGACAGGGATGCCCTCTCTCACCACTCCTATTCAACATAGTGTTGGAAGTTCTGGCTAGGGCAATCAGGCAAGAGAAAGAAATCAAGGGGATTCAGTTAGGAAAAGAAGAAGCCAAATTGTCCCTGTTTGCAGACGACATGATTGTATATTTAGAAAACCCCATTGTCTCAGCCCAAAATCTCCTTAAGCTGATCAGCAACTTCAGCAAAGTCTCAGGATACAAAATTAATGTGCAAAATGTGGCACATATACACCATGGAATACTATGCAGCCATAAAAAAGGATGAGTTTGTGTCCTTTGTAGGGACATGGATGCAGCTGGAAACCATCATTCTTAGCAAACTATCACAAGAACAGAAAACCAAACACCGCATGTTCTCACTCGTAGGTGGGAACTGAACAATGAGATCACTTGGACTCGGGAAGGGGAACATCACACACCGGGGCCTATCATGGGGAGGGGGGAGGGGGGAGGGATTGCATTGGGAGGTATACCTGATGTAAATGACGAGTTGATGGGTGCAGCACACCAACATGGCACAAGTATACATATGTAGCAAACCTGCACGTTGTGCACATGTACCCTACAACTTGAAGTTTAATAATAATAAATTTAAAAAAAAAAAAAAAAAAAAAAAGAAAAAACAAAATTAATGTGCAAAAATCGCAAGCATTCTTATACACCAGTGACAGTCAAACAGAGAGCCAAATCAGGAATGAACTTCCATTCACAATTGCTTCAAAGAGAATAAAATACCTAGGAATCCAACTTACAAGGGATGTAAAGGACCTCTTCAAGGAGAACTACAAACCACTGCTCAGTGAAATCAAAGAGGACACAAACAAATGGAAGAACATACCATGCTCATGGATAGGAAGAATCAATATCGTGAAAATGGCCATACTGCCCAAGGTCATTTATAGATTCAATGCCATCCCCATCAAGCTACCAATGAGCTTCTTCACAGAATTGGAAAAAACTGCTTTAAAGTTCATATGGAACCAAAAAAGAGCCCGCATCTCCAAGACAATCCTAAGTCAAAAGAACAAAGCTGGAGGCATCACGCTACCTGACTTCAAACTATACTACAAGGCTACAGTAACCAAAACAGCATGGTACTGGTACCAAAACAGAGATATAGACCAATGGAACAGAACAGAGTCCTCAGAAATAATACCACACATCTACAGCCATCTGATCTTTGACAAGCCTGAGAGAAACAAGAAATGGGGAAAGGATTCCCTATTTAATAAATGGTGCTGGGAAAACTGGCTAGCCATAAGTAGAAAGCTGAAACTGGATCCTTTCCTTACTCCTTATATGAAAATTAATTCAAGATGGATTAGAGACTTAAATGTTAGACCTAATACCATAAAAATCCTAGAGGAAAACCTAGGTAGTACCATTCAGGACATAGGCATGGGCAAAGACTTCATGTCTAAAACACCAAAAGCAACGGCAGCAAAAGCCAAAATACTGTGTATATTTGAACTGGCAGACAAATGGGATGGAGAAAGAAGGAAGCTGCTTCTCATTGTACTCTACGACAGATGACCAGTAAAGGGCCACTCACTGAGATAAATAACACTGAAAGAGGACCAGGTTTAGGAAGGCAGACTCAGAAGCAATGTAATATAGTGGTTGATAAACTAGTCTTTGGACCCAGCAAGCCTGGGTTTAACTATTGGGTCTGAGACTTATTAGCTGTATGAACGTGCACAATTTATTTATACCTGTTGTTCACCATTTCTCTCATCGATAAAATGGGGAAGATTATGATGGTAACTACTTACCTGAAATGTATAGCCCATGGCAAGAAATTAATAAGTTGCTCTTATAAGCATTTCTGAATATGTTGAATTTTAGGTCATTTTAATTATCCAAAAAGGCATGGTGAGTAAATTTTTAGATATATACATCTGAGTTCAGAGGAAAGGTCTGGACTGCAGATAAATTTCGGAGTCAATAGTGTTTAGATGGTAATTGAAATGGGACTAAATGAGATTGACTCCCTGAGAAAACAGAAAAGGAAATAAAACAGCTTTGAAGAACACTATTGTTTAATGACTGTGTAGGAGAAGGCGAGCCTTTTAAGAAGAGTGAGGAAAAGTGGCCAGATGGATAGTAAGAAAACCAAAGAAGCTTGTATCATGCGCACTAAGAGAAAGAAGGTGTGTGAATAAAAGAGAAACGGTTACTACTGTCCGATGTAAGATCATGAAGACAAACATTGAAATATGGCTATTGATTTTAATTACTTGATGATCATCATTTAAGGTCAATAATGACCTTAACAAGGGTTGTTTATATGGAGTTATAGGATCAGATGCCAGAACATAGGAAACTGAAAAATAATATGAAGGTAAATAAATGAAAACAAAAAGATATCGCTCTTTTAAGTTTAATTGAAAGGAGAGGAGAGAAGTAGAGTGGTTATTTAGGTGGGATTGAGGAAGAACTTTACTAATGAAAAGAACTGATAGTTTATTTTAAGACACTGGGAAAAAAACCTCAAATTGATTCTATTTGGTTAATGGGCCACATATAATTCCAATTAGAAAAATTAAGGGTTGACAGTTACAAAGGAGTAAAATAGGTCATCAGAGTGTCCACATCAAAAAGACAGAATCTAAATAGTGATCTTACATTATCAACTTGGTCACATGGTGATCCCTTCAGATAGTATACAGTAGGACAAGATACACACATCTGTCACATTCCAACATCTTCATAGGTCAAGATCCCAGTCACCAGAAATACATTAGACTACCCTGATTCTTTACACAAAAGTATACATGACAACACTGATTCTTTGCCTTCTTCATAAGTTTCCACTGTCTTCTACCTCTTTCTTTATTCGTTAATCTTGACCTCACACCCCATTGTTAACACTGACTCAGTCTTCATTTCTTTTGACCTTCAGGATCTCCAGTCCTTTAGTAATTTATTTCTATTTTGTACTCTGGCATTTCCTGAAAGGTGGGCAATCTATTGTTATATATTTCCAGAGTGCCTACTGTGTACCCAATATCTTCTAGGCACTAGGATACAGCAGTGAACAATAACAACAGCAACAGCAAAACAAAATCCAAGCCCTCAAGAAACTTACCTCTTGGTGAGACAGATAAATGTATGTCTGTATATCTATGTGCTTGAATAAATAAAGTAATTAAATATCACAAAGTAGGTCAAATTTGTACACTTTTATGAGCGATTCTATGTCACTTTATATAGGAACTTTAGAAGAATTTTCCCCAGAATTTGCCCAGCAGCAATTCTGCTATGTTTTGAATATGAATGTGTTAAATTCCTCAAATTACATAGCAAATTATCAAATATTTACAGTTGAGTGATACTTATCTAATTTTATGGGTGAGATTGGAGCATCTTGCATGATGTCTGGGATATACTTATGATTGATTTGTATCATTTGTTACAATTCCAGGACTATGTGTCGTTCCCCAGGACTATGTGCCATTCTGCAAGTGCCATTCAGGTAGTCTGACCTCTTCAGTCTTGGGTTAATCACCTTTGAGATGGTCATAAGATAATGATAAATCTTGAAAAAAGTATTTTTAATAGTTTTTGTTTGTCTGCTGCTACTCTGTAGGTAGTAATTGGTAAGTTTCTGTTTTAAGTCATGTCCTATCTTGAAGCCAGTGTATAGTGGAGTCCATCTTATGCTACTAGGACTCATAATGTATTTTTAGATCTTCAGCAACCTTAAACAATTATGAGTGGAGGATAGGAAGAGATTGGGGGTGATAACTGTGTAAGCATGTATCCAGTGTGTGAGCTGCTTGAGTGTACCTGTGTGTCAATGTACAATTACAGAGTGATGAGCACAAAGGAAACACTACATACTGATTTTCTACATATGAGTCTTGATGCTGGGTCTTCCTACCTTTTACCTAAGTTCTTCTTGTTTGTTCTCATCACCTCCCTCTAGCACTTAGTAATGGGATAGTTGAAGCAATAGGTATCTCAAGAAATAGAGTATGATTTGTTCATCTACTCTTTCATTTCACACATTTTAACAGTCACCTATTGGGCAAGGTGTAATTTTCATGGTATTGGGAATTCAAATATCGAAGGCACATTTCATGCATTCAAGTTTATTATAATTTAGTACATACAGGAAAATAAAGAAAAGGTTGTAATACATAGCGATAAATGAGAATGTAACGTAATAGTTGGCAGTCTAAGCTCTGGAGTCCAACACAGCTAGATCAGGAGGCTAAATTCCATCACTTTTGACTATATAGCCTTGGGTAGTCATTTAACATCTGTGGGATACCAACAGTAATTGAGACTCAAAGATGCTGTAAATATTAGATAAAATGACTCAGCTGTTTATCACAGTACCTGGCATATAATAGGTCAACCTGCATTTTTGTTGATATTGGTGTTTATTTTTGTATAAGAACGGCATACACATAGTGATACTGGACAAGGGAAAGAGCACTGGAGGTGAAACATCCCAGAAGACTTTCTGAAATAGTAACGGGACATGTCTTGACACTTGAAAGATGAATGTGGATTAGGACAGGCAGAAAAGGCAAAGGAAGAAAGGTCAAAGGTTAGTGCAAAGGCTGGAAGTACATAATTTCTTGCAGGCTTCAAGAAATTCCAGGTATCTGGAGAAAAAGTGTGACTGTGGGAAAGTAAGACTCTGAAGGGCCTTATGTGTCTTAGGGTACTAAAAAGCAATTCAAATTTCTTCTTTTCATGAATCTTAGTTTTGTGCGAAACCCCAGTGTCCTTCCAATGAATTAATGTGTTATGTTCCTAATTTCAACAATCCAGTGATCATGCTGCTTTGTAGTAAAAACGTAAACAACCCAAAATATTTAACTGAAATAAGTTTAAAATCATTATATGTATCATTGTGCTCATGAAAAGAGTTATAATTCAGCTCATATATAAGTCTAGCTTTTCTAATGCTTTTGTTTTTAAACCTGTATTTTAGGTTCAGGGCTATATGTGCAGGTTTATGTTATATAGGTAAACTCATGTCACAGGGGTTTGATGTACAAATTATTTTCTCACCCAGGTATGAAGCCTTGTACTCAATGGTTATTTTCTCTGCTTCTCTTCCTCCTCCCACTCTCCATCCTCTGTTATGCTCCAGTGCCTGTTGTTCCTCTCTTTGTGTCTATGGGTTGTCATCATTTAGTTCCCACATATAAGTGAGAGCATGCAGTATTTAGTTGCTGCGTTAGTTTTCTGAGGATAATGGCCTCTAGCTCGCTCTGTGTTCCTGCAAAGGACATGATCTCATTCTTTATTATGGCTGATTATTCCATGGTGTATATGTGCCACATATTCTTTATATAGTCTTCCATCAGTGGGCATTTAGGTTGATTCCATTTCTTTGCTATATAATGCTTTTTTTTTTTTTTTGAATGAAACTGGAGGTAAGAGATGTCTCTCTGTCTCTTAGAAATGGCACAATCATTACCCTCTTCTTTGATGCTCTACTTAATTATGTGAAGGTAAAGAAGTGAGCAAGATCTTGCTTGAGAAGTGGGCAAGAAATTCTTGTTCACTTCTTTAGCCCAGTCGTCTTTATCTGTCTTTGTATTTTTTGATGCCTTTCTAAATATGTAGGTAAGGCACCTGGTGCTGCTCCAAAAATGTGGGAGTGGGGGGAAATCCAGTTATGACCCATGTGTATAGAGCTTTCCTTCTGGATTGCTATTTTCCTGTACCTACTCTAAGCAAAAGGACTTCCTCCAGGGATCTAGTTCAGCTCACCCTGGGATTATTTGAGTGTGGAGCTGAAGTGTAGCTAGAAATACCATGTTCTTTTATTGTCCATTTAACTGCATGCTATGCTTTTCCAGTGGCAGCAGCAGGGGAAGCTGCTTGGGGCTCTGTTTCAGGGCCCCGGCTTCAGGGCTCCTGTGTCTCTACCATCTGTCTCTTTATCAAATATTAGGTTGGTGCAGAAGAAGTAATTGCTGCACCAACCTAATATAACAGTGGACACCACCATTTTGACTTGATCTCTAAATGACTACCTCAATGCTTATTGTCATGTGTGGATGAGTTACCATTATTTGAAATGGCCTAGGAGATTGTCTTGGATATGGTTGGTAATGTCCATTCATTCTGACCTAACCTATTGAGAAAGATAAAGAGAAAGAATAAACAGAGATTGAGGGTTTCCCTTTCTCTTTTCACCATTGTGAATACAAAGGAAAAATGAATACCCAGGTATACTTTTTTACACCATCTTGGTTGGATTTCTATGAAAAGCATAAGCCCATCATTAAATAACAGAACACACCTTCCCCACTAAAAATTTTGGTATTTTAGGTCTAAGATAAAAATTTATTTTTTCAAGATGAAAAGGTCCCATTCTAAGGTCTTCTTTTTATTTTTTAGACAGTTTTATTCAGGGAGAAATAAATATCTCCTTACTGAAATCGAACAACAGGAAAAACATATCTTGGAGTCAATAAGGTTAATTTTTTTTGGTAGAATATTTTTTTCTTGCGGAATACACAATGGAGGTGATTATGTTGGAAGCAAGGAACAGGACAGGCTGAGTTCAGTAAGTTCAATAAGTAATAGCTATTGCTTATTCTACAATGTTGGGAAATTTGGGGACTTTACCTTCTCAGATTTTGATTATCTCTTTGTCAAGAAGTGAAGTTACGTTTGGAATGAATGTTAACAATATCAGTTGAGGCTAAAGAAAGAGCCAGCCTATTTCAAAACAGGATTTTATCATTCTTGGCATAAGTGGCATTCTGTTGTAGTCTTTTTCCTCCAGAATTCAGTGAAAACAAGTAATTCCACGAATCTGTGTGCTTGCTTCTTTTGTTTTTAAAAGCTGCCTTCAGTGAATCACTTGGTAACTACTTTTTAAAATTAATGTACACTCAAAATATTTTTTCTATATTAATTAAACAAGATAATAAATCCAAGGTTTGACAGGATATGGCTCTCCAAAATTTCTCTTTAAAGATAAAAGAATACATAAAATAACAAAGAACAAAATAGTTGGGCAAATTCCTTTTCAGTCAACAACTATCATCACTTATGCTGCAAATCTGTGTGTCTATTTCTGAGTGGTCCCTAGAAAATCTAAGCCACAGAGTTAACTGTCTTCTGTGGGACATCTCCACCAGCGTTTATCCTCTCTATATCTCAAAGTCAGCAGGATCAGAATTGAAGCCCTTATCAATGACCAAACTTCCTCCTCCTCTAGGATCTGACCTATTGGATAGCAGAACATTTACCCTAACTTCCATCCACAAAATCAATTTTTTTCTCATTTATGCATTAATTCCAGTAACATTTATTGTGCACCTACAGTGTGCTAGATATGGTCTAGGTAGTGATGTTATTTTATAAAATATGTCTGACAGCATTTTTTCCCTTATTCTAATGAGGGACAGCAATAAAATGAACAAATACAAATAATATTATGTCAGGTAATAATAGATGCTATAAAGAAAATGACTAGAATAAAATAAACTCCTTCGGTCTTAGAGCTAGTGACATTTTGTAACTGGTTTCTTCTTCCAGTATAGTCTTCTGAAACTAATCTTTACTGAGTCTTCAGAGATATTTTAGTGCTGAAAGACTGGAAACTAGTTAAGATCATCAAACTGGAATTCATTACTTGTTCCCTTTCTGTCGGTGATAGTATCCTTCTCCCAGTGTTGTTGAGTATTTTGTTCAGTCTCTTATTCTTAATTATCTTTCAGCCTCTGATTCGTTTATCTTCCCTTGCATACTGCAGATAGAATTTTTCTTCTGCTTAGCCTATGTGGTAGCTGCATTCCAGTAGCCTCAGACTCATTATAACATTAATCACCTCAAGTGAGATGGATCTTGGCAGTAGTGTGTTGATGGAAAAAGAAAAGCCTGATTTTTGTCATTTCTAAATTTCCATGTGTAAATATTCTATCATGACCAATTTTCTTTTTTTTTTTTTTTTCTTTTTTTTTTTTTTTTTAATTTATTTATTATTATTAAACTTCAAGTTGTAGGGTACATGTGCACAATGTGCAGGTTTGCTACATATGTATACTTGTGCCATGTTGGTGTGCTGCACCCATCAACCCGTCATTTACATAAGGTATAACTCCCAATGCAATCCCTCCCCCCTCCCCCCTCCCCATGATAGGCCCCGATGTGTGATGTTCCCCTTCCCGAGTCCAAGTGATCTCATTGTTCAGTTCCCACCTATGAGTGAGAACATGCGGTGTTTGGTTTTCTGTTCTTGTGATAGTTTGCTAAGAATGATGGTTTCCAGCTGCATCCATGTCCCTACAAAGGACACAAACTCATCCTTTTTTACGGCTGCATAGTATTCCATGGTGTATATGTGCCACATTTTCTTAATCCAGTCTGTCACTGATGGACATTTGGGTTGATTCCAAGTCTTTGCTATTGTGAATAGTGCTGTAATAAACATACGTGTGCATATCATGACCAATTTTCAAGCTAGCAAAATGAAAGCACAGAACATGGAGTTGGGAAAATTTCATGCCATACATTCTCACAAGCCTGTATCAACACTCTGAGCTAGCATACCACTGGATCTTGGGCAAAAGATAAATTGACCAAGTTTTAGTCAAGGTTTCCTATCTTAACAAAATAAATGTACTAGGACAGTATAATCATTTTATATAAAATAGCTTCCTAGGAAAGCTGATGTGCTGTTCTCAGATCTGGGCAGTGGTGGTTGAGGATGGGAAGGGACTTCCTGTGAACGTGTAAAACAATACGACTACCTCCCCAGGTCATGTGATTTGTCCATTATGGATTTATTACATGGAATTTCTTTCCTCTTTCTTCTATTTTCATAGTGTCTATGGGGTTTTTAAAATATGGTCACAAATGCTCTGAACTGCCCTCACGAAGTGGTAGATTATGTATTGGAATCAGTATGTGCTTGTGATTACTTTGACAAGGACCAGAAAAGTTCAGTGGAAGTGACAATATGTGACTTCTGAGTCCAGGTCTTTTATGAAGTTCTGCCCTCTGCTGCTGAAATACTCATTCTTGCAAACCTGACAATCATATGAGAAGTCTTACTACTCTGAGATTGCCATGTTGTGAAGTAGTCCTCCTCACATGGAATGGCCAGATATAAAACCCTGGTTGGTAATCCCAGATGAGTCCCTCACTCCCAACCCTCAACCACAGAGAAAGTTTCAGGCACATGAGTGAAGAAAACACCAGATGGATGTAACACAGAGCTCTTTATGAATCACTTCCAGACACAAATTTTCCTAGCTAAGGTCACAGACATTGCAGAGCAGAAACAGAAAATCTTCCCTATGCCCTGTTTTGGATTCCTGAACCATAGAATTCATGAACTTAATAAAATGATTGTTGTTTTATTTCACTACATTTGACATGGATCATTCCAAAGCAAAAGATAACTGGAAAAGACTCCATTTTTCCAGGCTCAGATTGCCATAATGGAGATGTGTTCATGACACAAGTTCCTGGCACTCCACTCATAAAGCTGGTGAGAAAATAAGAGATTGTACTACTGAGGTTAGGACAAAAAACTCATAGTGATGCCTCCCAGGAAGTTATGAAAAATCAAATACAACATTCCTAAAGAGTTTGAAAAATTCATTTGGGACAGGTTATCTTGTGAAAGTATTTATTGGGGAAGATAAGATCTTACAAATGAGAATCCAGGAAGTAGATGATTTTAGAACAAAAAGAGATAATTGTGTGATGAAAACGGAGGTCACTTCATAAAAATTTTACAGATAGCACATAAAAAATGGGACCCATGTACATCCATACTCTGGTCAGTTTAGACCAACAAAGCTCAGAGTTATAGCTGCTCAGTTTTCTGGATCATATATCATCCCTCTGTATTTGAATTAAGCTTATAGAATAAGGGAAAGATGATATGTATTTCCATTTTTCCAGCAGATGGGCATAAGTGCTATATGCATTATTCTGAGGAAGAATATTTCAATTAACTATTGCAGCAATATTTCTGCATAACAGACCACTCTAAAACTAAGTGATTTTAAATGACAGTAATTTATTATCATGGGTCTGCTTTAGGCTGTGGAGGCTAGGGATAGCTTACCTGGCTGGTCTCTGCTTGACAATTTTGCTCCATGTATTTCTTATTCCTCACATGGAATTTGCTGCATTGTTGGGACACATTTTTAGGGTGATGAGAAAGGTGCATGAAGTTAAGCAGAAACCTGCAAGGTTTCTTAAGGCCACGTCTCAAAGGTTTCATGTTTTCCCTTCTACACTACTCCATTGACAAGTTACATGGCCAAGCCCAATAATGCACCATGGAAAGGGTGCATATGATGAGGGAGGTTAAGAATCAGGGCCACTCATTTGATCTACCACAGAAGAATTGCAATGTCTAACAGAAATCTAGTTTAGCAGATTAAATTCCAAAAACTGACAAGATGACTTGGTACAGGCATTTAGATAAAAGCTCAGCCTTGTGGATACAAGCTGTGTTGTAGCAGTTTATATATGCCTAAATCACAGGAATATTTAGATTAAGCTTATTGCTGACCCTATTCTAAATGATCTGGTTCAAGGTTCAGATGCAAAACATTTTATTAAAGAAGCAGGTCCACAGTTAGGTGAAGATATGGCTGTAGGTGTGCACCCCTGATGCTACAACCGCCTCTGCAAAAGACAGATGTTCACCTAGCAATTTTCAACTCATTTTTATTCCACTAGATTTTATGCTGAATCTTCTTCATATAAATAATGTATTTTTCTACAAACAAACTGATAAAGTAATCTACCATAGTTAAAGTGAGTGTTGGAAATCTATTTTTACTGTTTGTGCAGTAAAAATAGATTTGTGTCCATACCATACTCTAGTGTGACTTTTTAAAACTTCTAGGTCTTATAAGTATGCTTGAAAAACATAGTTCCTTTCTCTCATTGAATCTTTCCTAATTATATGAGCACTTGCTATTGAATTCCTATTTCTCTTATAGCACATATCACATATTTTGGTATTTCAGTGTCTTACATTTTAAAATACTGAGGTAAAATGTACATAGAAATGCACATGTATTAAGTGTGAAATTCTATGATTTTTGACAAGTGTGTATAGATTTGTAACTATGCCTCAATGAAGATATAGAACATTTGCACTTATCTACTTGGAAATTTTCTTTGTACCCCTTCCAATCGTCATTCCCACAGCAAGACAGTACTGTTCTCATTTCCATCACCATAGGTTGATTTTGCCAGTTAACTGAACTTTATTTAATTGTAATAATAGATTGCATACTTCTATGCCTAGTTTAATTTGCGGATCAAAATATTTTTGAGATTCATATATGTTATTGCATATGTCAGTTGTTTATTTTTTGGACTGTTTATTTTTATTTAAATACTGAGTAGTATTTAATGGTGTGAATGTACCACAAGTTGAATACTCATACTACTGATGGGCATTTGGATGATTTATAGTTTGCAGCTATTATGAATGAAGCTGATATAAATATTTTTGTATTTGTATTTTTCTGGACATATATTTTTACTTATGCTGGATAAATATCTAAACAAGCATTTTTTTTGAGTCATGGGATACATTCATGACACCAGCTACAAACTTTATTCTAGAGTTTTTGTATAATTGTGCACATCTATCAAGAAAATATCCTATTTATATCAGTTTCTTAATAGCTCTGATATTGGCATTAACTATCTTTTAAATACCAACCGTTCTAATAAAGTAGTATCTCATTGTGATTTTAAATTTTTGTTTTACTGGAATTAATGATGTTGAGCACCTTTTCTAGTACTCATTGACCTTTCACATATTTTCTTTTGTGAAGTGTCTATACAAGCCATCTGTTTTCTTCTATTCTTTATCTTCATCTGTTTTCTTATTGTTTGTCTTTTTCTTATTGAATTGTAAGAGTTCCTTATATAATCTGGATAAAAGCCCTTTGTCAGATGTACATATTGAAAGTATTTTTCCCAATTCTATGCACCACATTTTTAATTTTACTATTGCTCATATTTTCTTAATAGAAGTTTTAGTATCAATAGAATCCAATCCAGCATTCTCCAGATGTGTTTTGTTACCCATTTAAGAAATATTCGTCTATTTCAAGGTGGCAAGGAAAACCTATGTCTTTTTCTAGAAGCTATGCATTTAGCTTTATGTTCGGTTTTCTTCTTCTTCTTAAATAAATTTTCAGGTGTGATGTGAGGTAGCAGTCAAATGTATTTCTTTCCATATATTTATTTTGGTACATCAGCCTCATTTATTGAAAAGATTTTCCAGCGTATTGTCTCGGCAACTGAGAGAAATCATTTGACAATATATATGTGAGTTTATTTCTGAATTTTCTGTTATGATTTATTAATCTGTCTATTTTAAAATCAATAAAATACTGTTTGAGATATGTGGTTTTACATGATGTCTTTAAATATGATAGAATGTGTTCTCCAACTTTGTGCATTTTGAAGAATCTTGGATTCTTTTTGCATCTTCATATTAATCTGTACACCATGCTTGTCTATTTCTATAAAACATCTTTTATAAGTTTCATTTTGAATATATTGAATATATGAATAAATTGAGGGAGAAGTGACATTTTAACAATGTTGAGTCTTCCAATCAATGAATAGAGTATGCTTTTCCATTTATTTAGTTTTTTAAAAAAATTATGAGTTACTTTGTAGGTTTTGGACAGAAATCCTGATAAGTTATTCATAAATGGCTCATGTTTTCTGATATTATTGGAAATGACATTTAAAAATTTATGATTCAATTGTTTGTTGATAATATGTAAAAATATATTTAAAAATTGTGAATGTATAGATTACAGTCTTGTTAAGTTTACTTACTAGTTTTGGTAGTTCTATAGATTTCTTAGGATGTTCTAAGTAGCTAATTATGTAATCTGCTATAGAGACTATTTTAATTCTCTTTCATATTTACTTGTCTGTTATTTCTTTATCTTGCTTTACTTTCCTGGTTAGGACTTCCAAGACAATGTTTATTAGAAGTGGCAAGAGCAGAAATTCTTGAATTGGTAGAGTTTAGAATGTTGCTCCAACTTTACATATCTGAGAAAGAGCTTATTTCATGTGTTAGTAGAACTTATTTATAGATTACTTGGTTTGTTAATATTTGTTTTTTATGTGTTTTTTTTTCAACTTAGTTCCAGGGGTACATGTGCAGGATATGCAAGTTTGTTACATGAGTAAACATGTGTCATGGTGGTTTGCTGCACAGATAATCCCATCACCTTAGTATTAAGCCCAGCATTCATTAGCTATTCTTCCTGATGCTCTCTCTCCCCCTACCCCAGCCCAGACAGGCCCTAGTGTGTGTTACTACAGTGTAATACCATTATTCAACTATCCTTTATGCTATTGTTATATTACCATGTGTGTTACAAATTTCATAACATGCTATTGTCTTAGTCTGTTTGAACTTCTATAACAAAATACCTTAAACTAGGTAGCTAATAAATAACATAAATTTATTTCTCACTCTTCTGGAGGATGGGAAGTCAAAGATCAAGGCACTGGTAGATTTCCTGTCTGGTGAGGGCCTGCTTCTCCTATATGACACTCTTCCCATTGTGTCTCACATGGTAGAAGGGACAAACAAGCTCTCTGGCCTCTTTTGTAAGACACTAATCCCGTTAATGGTGGCCTTACCCTCATGACCTAATCACCTACTAAAAGCCCCACCTCTTAATGCTATTACACTGGGGATTAGGTTTCAACATATAATTTTTTGGAGGGTTGGGGGAATGGACATGCAGACCACAGCAGTTATTTTGTGCTTTAAACAAATCTCTCAATTAAGAGGATATATGCTCACATATTTATTATTTTTTCCTCTATAAATTCAAATTTTTTCTAGGTTTTATTTTAAAAGGAACTGAGGAACTACTGAATATTTTAATGCAGGCCAGCTGGCAATGACTTCCTTAACTTTCACTTACTTATAAACATATGAGCCTAAAAATGCATAAAATGGACCAATTCTATAAACTTACACATAATTAGTATTTTTTCTGAAGTCCTTGAAACTATTCACATTAACTGTTTCAAAGTTCTTTTCTACAGTCTGTTTTCATTTATTTTCCTTCTTGATTTGGCATTGCTTTTCTCTGCTTTTTCTCACATGCAGTAATTATTATATAATGACCATTGCCAAAGCTATGTTGTAAGTAGTTTGAATTATGTCATCTTCTTTTAAAAGTTTTTGAACTTTGTTCTGAAAAGAAATTAACATCCCAGGAGCTTTTTTTTTTTTTTTTTCATTCTGGCAGACTTGGTTTTACTCTTTATAAGAGCAAGTATATTTTTCTTTTGTCTTTATTACTTTATTACTAATGTGTTCTGTGACCTAGGAAATGATACTTACTTCTAAATTCTAACCTTTTCAGCTAAATGCACAAGGTGCTCATTAGGGTCTCTTTACTCTTGTAGAGCTGAAACTCCAGTATTTTCCAACACCGTGAGACCTCTGGTATCTTTTTCAGTCTTCATCTCTGAGTATTACTCTGCTGGTTTTCATAGTATTTACTTACATATTTGAAACCCAGACATTGGCAAAAGACATGTCACTAACCCCTCCGAAGTCTTCCATGCTTCTTACTCCTAGCAACTTTCCCTTCTCTAAAACCTTGCGTTCAAATTCCAGTAAGTTCAATATTTTCTTCCTTCGCTCAAGAAGATTGTGATTATTTGGGGGGCTCTATTCCTCTTCTGTTATAGAAAAGCAGGATGTTAGAAAACTAGGATGACTGTTTGCTTCTGTGTCTCTCAAGATTCAGACAGTCAGAACTGTCTGATGTGAAATACCTAAAAAGAGTTATCTTATACATTGTGTTCATGTTTACAGTTAGTGGGTGTGTACATCCAATATAAGTTATTTCATCATAGCCAGATTTGTTCATTAGTGGTTTCTTATAGTTTTATCTTGATTTACTTTTGGCTTCATAGTTATAATATAAACTTTTTACCAAATGGACATGTATTTTAGATATTTGTAAAAAATATTTTCCAAATCACAGGCGCTTAATAAATAGAAGCCCGTCATATTAGACAAAAGTCAAACGACTTTTGCTGTTCTTTGTCCAAGAGACTGTCTCAGACCCCTGAGCTTTAGCTTCTCAATACAGATTTTTAAACCACATGTAGGAGTCTTTGTTACTATAAAACATTTCTTCATTTTGTTCCCTCTTGCCTTAATATCTTGACAATTTCTAGTATAATATTCCTACTTGCCTCTTTAGTCCACACGTCTCTCCACAGGGACAGATTGACTCTTCACTTGGCATATCAAGTGATTACTGAAATGTACATTTTTTCAGGGTAACTACATTTTTGTGGGGATTATCAGAGAGAATAAGAATATTAACATTTATCCCTTGCATTTTTTGTTAGTCCTATAACAATATAGAGAGTTAGGCTGTATTGTTCCTCTTTTGCAAAGACAATCACACTAAATAATTTTCCTGGGGGATAGAGATTGAACTGTTGGCACCTATCTTTCCCAACCCCCTCAACTGAATTTATTTAATTTCATCTGAACCTTAGTAATGTTATTTTTAAAATATAAATAATACTACCAGCCTTATGGGGTGTTTTAGAGCATTAAACATTATAATAAGTGCAAAGTTTCAGTCACATATTTGATTAGTTTCCTCCTTTCTAGAAAATTTTCTTGAGTGTCCAGTATATGCATAGAGTGAGATTTGAATCAGTATTTCATCAGTGCCTCTTAATTTATAGCCTGCACTCTTTGCAAAGTACAATTTAAAACAATTTTGTTTTTCAGGTAATTCTTAAATGTTAGCATAGGATTAATTTTCTTGACTATCATTCTCTGAATCATTCAACACATTTTTTGGTAGTCACTCCAATTGAGTTAAAGGCTTTTCAGTTTCATTGGGTAAAATCACTATAATTCCAAACACCATTATTAATAGACACTTTAAAGACACTTATCAACTTTTTAACATATTGAGCCTGGTATCATTGTAAAAGAAGAGTCAGTTTCAAAGTTTAACAATTTTTGAATCTGCAACCACTATTTACATCTTACATCTATGCTCTTAAAAAATGGCAACCAAATTAAATGGAAGATTTATTATAAGGTCACTGTCATTGTATACATGTATTTCCGTGTAACCTATGATAACTATTTCTTGTGTTCACTACCTCTGACTGTTTTAAGCGAAAGCACACAAGGAACGTGTTAAAGGTCAGCTCAATATTGCTATGGAGTATAATAACATTTGTACCTTAAAGAATGTCTAACATTGCAACTGATTTTTCTTTCTAGAACTTTAGAACCTTTTTCATTATTCAAATATTACAGCCCTATTTGCTGAACGAAGGAATGAGTGAATAAATTACATAGCTTCTTATTCTGCAAAAGCATGATAAATTGTAATTGAGGAGAGTCCACTTGCTCTACCAGCTTTGAGTTAATATAGATCTGACTCTGCTACTTACATAATCATAATTATATGATCATAGTTTCCAGGAATTATATCTATGTGAAATTATAAATAATAGTATTTTGGTGTAAAAATTTAGATTTTAGCCCAGAAAATAATATTAACAAATGAAGAAACCTATTAACCACTGCATTTAAAACTTCATGTTTAAAGAAATGATCTATTAATAGATTAACATATTTTGCTGACATGTAAGAAGGTTCACATAGTTTTCCAATGGGGTTATTTTAGACAATCAACATATATGAGAAAATCTGTGACAAAAAGGACAGCAAAATTACAAATAAATTAGAAAACTATACTTGTGAGCCTGGAAGTACATATCACATACCTGACTCAGCATTAACTATCTGTACTTTTTATGAAAATAATTGTTATCTTTTGTAGCCTCAGAAAATTGTGTTAGATAATGTTTCTGCATTACTATTTAGTTTCTAAAACTTCCATGACTCAGAGAATACTTTCTCTATGCACTGTGAGCTACTTTGGATTATACAACTAACCAAATGGAGTTGGAAAGTATAATGAATTAGGTTTTCTCAGTTAGTGATATTCATTCTAAAATTTGCTTCTATTAATTTCTATTCAGTATCCCTTTCATATTCACCCAGAGATCATTTCTTAAAGTTCTAGAAAAAGGGGGCCCAGGTAAAAATTCATGATTTAGCTTAATAAAATATTCTTCAAATTTATCCTATGCATAAATAACATGCATAATTTTTGAGTTAACACCTCTTGGATTTTTAAAAATAAAACTAAGCCTAGAATTTAGACTTTTATGATTTATAATGAATCTAGGTCATTCCACTGCTAATTCTTACCTCTAAAGCATCAGTGCCTTTTGCTATCTGCTCCTTGGGATTCATTTATTAAGAGGCTGAGATGTGAACATCTGTCCATGTTCCAACAGAACAAATCATTCCAAATAACCTTTCTAACCCAAAGTTCAATGGATGAGGCAGACCATGATTTATATTTGAGGGATTTTGTTTTGTTTTTGCAACAAAAGCCATTCTCTTACTGTACTCTCAACAACTGCCTGTATTGCATTAATCAGACCTTAATTAACAAGGAAGAAAGGTGATAATTTACATTTATTTCAGATTGACACATTGTACTTTATTTAGCAAATGAGACCTGTCAGGCACTGCCAGTGACGCTTAGATTGAAGACAGAGTGTCGAAAATATGTCTTCCACCTGCCTGTGCCTTTGTAGGAGGGAGCTTTCAGTATGTTTACACAGGGATCATTAGATGTACCTCATGCTAAGCTTTCATGAATCTTTGAATAAGAAATGCTCAAAGGTCATCAGGTATGAAATATTTTATAATAACACAGTGCCATAAGGCATGGGAAACTGTGATTTATTCTCCAAAGTAAACTCAAAGAGGATAAAGGAAGGAGAACTGCATAGGACTCAAAATAACTTCAGATGTATCAAAAACAGAAGAGAGGAGAGTTGAAGCTATGAGAATGGAAGCTGAGGAAAAGTTTATTTACTCAGCATCATTGTGCAATTTAAAGTAAGAGATGGAGGATGGAAGTAAGTAGACGACCACTGTAACTGATCATCAACTTCTAAGAAAGAACAATAAGTGACTATCAAATGTCAGGAAGAGAGGAGAATTTAGGAATTATGAAAAACAGTCTTCTATGGGATGAAAACTGTTAAAGAAGATAAATAATTTCTCCCATTCTTTCGTTTGATTGGGCACATAGGTAAAGGTTGAATTTGAAATACAAGTTTAAGATAATTGAAAAGAGGCATATAGTTAAAGCCCATCTTCTGCTTTCATAAGCTTATTTTCATGACTTTCATTAGCATATATTTCAGACCACAGTTTAAGGCGGGCAGTGAGGGGAAGTCTTATAGGCTCCCTTCTTGCATGTCTGATGAGCCTGGATGCTTGAGCATCACCCAGAGCATACTGTGCCCATGCAGGCATCTACGTCCTTGCTCATGTGGTCTCCTCTGTTGAGAGGACCACTCCATCCACTCGATATGGAAATTCTGTTATAAGCTTTAAAGTGTGTCTTGGATCTTCCCTCCTCTCTGGAGCCCAGTACCATTGCACTCCCAGGGTACTTTAAGTTATACTTATCCCACTGCTTATACACCTCTGCTTACCTGTAATTCCTATTCATCTTTATTTCCCCATCACTTAGTAGAATGTCTAGTGCAAGGAAAACATTTTGGTAGTTGCTAGTCAAATTAGGTTAAATTTTTAATGAAAATTCATATTTTTGTAGCCAGTAAATAGTATCATTTTAGGGTGAAATCTTGTGTATTTGCTCTTTTAACTCTAGCAATTAACTGGTGCAGGGATATGCATGTCTGCCATGGAGTGTGCATTATGACACTATTTATATAGTTTATGTGATGTGTATAAGTTTAAAATATTAATGTATGTAAACAGTATATTCTCAAAAATTCACCCCCATTTATACAGTTTTTAAAATGTATAGACTCTCTTCCTTTTTAAAATTAGTTTACATTTTCATTGACATAAATCATTAGAAGAAATTAAACTTTGTATTCACTCAAACCATAGTTTAAATGCTGATTTTTGTCTTTTATAATATAAAAATGAACATATATTACTTTTGGTAAACTTTTTAAAGTTTTATTTTCTTTGTCTAGAGATTAAAAGTTAATAACACCTACCTCATTTTTTTTATTTCAAAAGGTAAAATAGATCCTCAAAGTCTCTAGCAAATTTTAATTATCTGATTAAATGTTTACTATCTTCTCATCACCTTTAATTAATACTCTGGCAAGCACACTAATTTATAGGTCAAGGGGCTGAAATTTCCATCAATTAATGATGTTGAACAATCCTCTTAACCACTGTTAAACTCAGTTACCTCATTTAAAAGTATGAGTAATTTTGTTGAAATAGTAGCTGCCATTCTATGAAAGAGAAATAAAAGCTCTTTTGAGGAGAGGGAAATTTCTTGTTTGATATGTGCTGTTGTTAAAATTATACAGCCAAATGTAGATGGAAAATATGTTATAAGTCATGATAGGATCCATGATGCCAAATCTGCATAATCTCACAACACAGCACAGAATTAATAATGATGTGTCTTGAAGTAGAAGATGTTTCTTATTGCTGAAGATCTGCGTAAAAACGACATTAAGTTTTATTACGTTAGGTATGCCAAAGAAAGGATATTATGCATGGATTAGAGTTTCAAATTCTGTTTCGTGTGTGACTCAATAGGAATTAGAAAATTCTCATTATTATGAATATCTTGTTTTATGGTTGTTCAATGGCAGAGCTGAAGGGGAAAGTGGGTTCCTGTCCATTTCCGTGTCTTAAACTATTTCCTTTAAGGTAATAATTTTCAGATTTAAGAATCCATTTTCAAATTCTCTTGCAAATTTTAAGGTCTATTTTCCAATTGCTTGCTGATATCTTTACAGAGGTTTTTCTGCTAAACACAATACAGGCATATCTTGGAGATACTGCAGGCTCACTTCCAGACAATTGTACTAAAACAATTATCACGACAAGGCAAGTCACACACATTTTTGGGTTTCTCAGTGCATATAAAAGTTATGTTTACACTGTGCTCTATTAAGTGTGTGATAGTATTATGTATAAAAAACAATGTGCATACCTTAACTTGAAAAGACTTAATTACTATGAAAATGTTATCAATCATTTGAGCCTTCACCGAGTTGTAATCTCTTTGCCAGTGGAGGGTCTTACCACAATGTTAATAGCTGCTGACTGAATAGAGTGGTTGTTGAAAGCTGGTGTGGCTGTGACAATTTCTTAAAATAAGACAACAATGAAGTTTGCTGCATTTATGACTCAAAAATACTTCTCTGTAGCACATGATGCTTTTTGAGAGCATTTTACTCACAGAAATTCTTTCAAGATTGGAATCAGTCCTCTCAAATCCTGCCACTGCTTTGTCAACTAAGTTCACGTAATATTCTAAATCCTTTGTTGTCATTTCAACAATGTTCACGGCATCTTCATCAGGAGTTGATTCCATTTCAAGAAACCACTTTATTTTCTCATCTATAAGAAGCAACTCCTCCTTTTTTATAGTTTTGTCATGAGATAACGTCTTAATGTTTATGTTTTGACTTCCTCCCATAAATCACTAATGCTCTTAATGGATTCTACAATGGTGAATCCTTTCTAGAAGGTTTTCAACTTAGTTTGCCCAGATCTATCAGAGGAATGATTACCTGTGGCAGCTCTAGCCTTATGAAATTTATCTCATAAATAATAAGACTTGAAATTCAAAGTTACTCCTGAATCCATGGACTACAGAATAGATATTGTGTTAGTGCATAAAAACATTACTGTCCATGTACATATTCATCAGAGCTCTTGAGTAACCAGGTGCATTGTCAATGAGCAGTGATATTTTGAAAGGGATATACATTATTTTCTGAGCAGAAGGTCTCAAAAGTAGGCTTAAAATACTTAGTAAACCATGCAGTAAATAGATGTGCTAATCCAGTTTTGTTGTTCCACCTATAGAGCACAGGCAGAGTAGATTTAGCATAATTATTTAGGGCTCTACGTTTTCCAGAATGGTAAGTGAGCATTGGCTTCAACTTTAAGTCATCAGATACATTAGCTCCTAACAAGAGTCTTTTGAAACCAAGCATTGATTCCTTCTCTCTAGCTATGAAAGCCTTATATGGCATCATCTTCCAATACAAGGTTGTTTTGTCTACATTAAAAATCTGTTATTTAGTGTAACCACCTTTGTCAATGATCTAGATCTTCCGGATAACTTGCTGCAGCTGCTACATCAGCACTTGCTGCTTCCCCTAGTACTTCTATGTTATGAAGACAGCATCTTTCCTTAAACTTCATGACTGAACTCTGCTAGCTTCAAATTGTCTTATGCAGCTTTGTCATCTCTATCAGCCTTCATAGAATTAAAAACTGAAGGCCTTCTCTGAATTAGGCCTTGGCTTAAGGGGATGTTGTGGCTGGTTTGATCTTCAACCCAGACAAGAAAAACTTTCTAAATATGACCAATAGGGCTGTTTCATATTTTTTTTATCATCTGTGTATTCACTGGAGCATCACTTTTAATTTTCTTCAAGAAATTTTATTTATTTATCTATTTATTTTATTTATTATTATTATTATACTTTAAGTTCTAGGGTGCATGTGCATAACGTGCAGGTTTGTTACATATGTATACTTGTGCCATGTTGGTGTGCTGCACCCATCAACTTGTCAGCACCCATCAACTCGTCATTTACATCAGGTATAACTCCCAATGCAATCCCTCCCACATTCCCCCTTCCCATAATAGGCCCCAGTGAGGGATGTCCCCCTTCCCGAGTCCAAGTGATCTCATTGTTCAGTTCCCACCTATGAGTGAGAACATGCAGTGTTTGGTTTTCTGTTCTTGTGATAGTTTGCTAAGAATGATGGTTTCCAGCTGCATCCATGTCCCTACAAAGGACACAAACTCATCCTTTTTTATGGCTGCATAGTATTCCATGGTGTATATGTGCCACATTTTCTTAATCCAGTCTGTCACTGATGGACTGGGTTGATTCCAAGTCTTTGCTATTGTGAATAGTGCCGCAATAAACATACATGTGCATGTGTCTTTATAGCAGCATGATTTATAATCCTTTGGGTATATACCCAGTAATGGGATGGCTGGGTCATATGGTACATCTAGTTCTAGATCCTTGAGGAATCGCCATACTGTTTTCCATAATGGTTGAACTAGTTTACAATCCCACCAACAGTGTAAAAGTGTTCCTATTTCTCCACATCCTCTCCAGCACCTGTTGTTTCCTGACTTTTTAATGATCGCCATTCTAACTGGTGTGAGATGGTATCTCATTGTGGTTTTGATTTGCATTTCTCTGATGGCCAGTGATGACGAGTATTTTTTCATGTGTCTGTTGGCTGTATGAATGTCTTCTTTTGAGAAATGTCTGTTCATATCCTTTGCCCACTTTTGGATGGGGTTGTTTGTTTTTTTCTTGTAAATTTGTTTGAGTTCTTTGTAGGTTCTGGATATCAGCCCTTTGTCAGATGAGTAGATTGCAAAAAGTTTTCTCCCATTCTGTAGGTTGCCTGTTCACTCTGATGGTAGTTTCTTTTGCTATGCAGAAGCTTTTTAGTTTAATGAGATCCCATTTGTCAATTTTGGCTTTTGCTGCTGTTGCTTTTGGTGTTTTAGACATGAAGTCTTTGCCCATGCCTATGTCCTGAATGGTACTACCTAGGTTTTCCTCTAGGTTTTTATGGTATTAGGTCTAACATTTAAGTCTCTAATCCATCTTGAATTAATTTTCGTATAAGGAGTAAGGAAGGAATCCAGTTTCAACTTTCTACTTATGGCTAGCCAATTTTCCCAGCACCATTTATTAAATAGGGAATCCTTTCCCCATTTCTTGTTTCTCTCAGGTTTGTCAATGATCAGATGGCTGTAGATGTGTGGTATTATTTCTGAGGACTCTGTTCTGTTCCATTGGTCTATATCTCTGTTTTGGTACCAGTACCATGCTGTTTTGGTTGCTGTAGCCTTGTAGTATAGTTTGAAGTCAGGTAGCGTGATGCCTCCAGCTTTGTTCTTTTGACTTAGGATTGTCTTGGAGATGCGGGCTCTTTTTTGGTTCCATATGAACTTTAAAGCAGTTTTTTCCAATTCTGTGAAGAAACTCATTGGTAGCTTGATGGGGATGGCATTGAATCTATAAATTACCTTGGGCAGTATGGCCATTTTCACAATATTGATTCTTCCTATCCATGAGCATGGTATGTTCTTCCATTTGTTTGTGTCCTCTTTGATTTCACTGAGCAGTGGTTTGTAGTTCTCCTTGAAGAGGTCCTTTACATCCCTTGGAAGTTGGATTCCTAGGTATTTTATTGTCTTTGAAGCAATTGTGAATGGAACTTCATTCATGATTTGGCTCTCTGTTTGTCTGTTACTGGTGTATAAGAATGCTTGTGATTTTTGCACATTAATTTTGTATCCTGAGACTTTGCTGAAGTTGCTTATCAGCTTAAGGAGATTTTGGGGTGAGACAATGGGGTTTTCTAAATATACAATCATGTCATCTGCAAACAGGGACAATTTGACTTCTTCTTTTCCTAACTGAATCCCCTTGATTTCTTTCTCTTGCCTGATTGCCCTAGCCAGAACTTCCAACACTATGTTGAATAGGAGTGGTGAGAGAGGGCATCCCTGTCTTGTGCCAGTTTTCAAAGGGAGTTTTTCCAGTTTTTGCCCATTCAGTATGATATTGGCTGTGGGTTTGTCATAAATAGCTCTTATTATTTTGAAGTACGTTCCATCAATACCGAATTTATTGAGCGTTTTTAGCATGAAGGGCTGTTGAATTTTGTCAAAAGCCTTTTCTGCATCTATTGAGATAATGATGTGGTTCTTGTCTTTGGTTCTGTTTATATGCTGGATTATGTTTATTGATTTGCGAATGTTGAACCAGCCTTGCATCCCAGGGATGAAGCCCACTTGATCATGGTGGATAAGCTTTTTGATGTGCTGCTGAATCCGGTTTGCCAGTATTTTATTGAGGATTTTTGCATCGATGTTCATCAGGGCTATTGGTCTAAAATTCTTTTTTTTTTTTTTTTTTGAGATGCAGTCTCGCTCTGTCACCCAGGCTGGAGTGCAGTGGCCGGATCTCAGCTCACTGCAAGCTCCGCCTTCTGGGTTTACACCATTCTCCTGCCTCAGCCTCCCAAGTAGCTGGGACTACAGGCACCCGCCACCTCGCCCAGCTAGTTTTTTGTATTTTTTTTTTTTTTTTTTAGTAGAGACAGGGTTTCACTGTGTTAGCCAGAATGGTCTCGATCTCATGACCTTGTGGTCCGCCTGTCTTGGCCTCCCAAAGTGCTGGGATTACAGGCTTGAGCCACCGCGCCCGGCCTAAAATTCTCTTTTTTTGTTGTGTCTCTGCCCGGCTTTGGTATCAGGATGGTGTTGGCCTCATGAAATGAGTTAGGGAGGATTCCCTCTTTTTCTATTGCTTGGAATAGTTTCAGAAGGAATGGTAACAGCTCCTCCTTGTACCTCTGGTAGAATTCAGCTCTGAATCCATATGGTCCTGGACTTTTTTTCGTTGGTAGACTATTAATTATTGCCTCAATTTCAGAGCCTACTATTGGTCTATTCAGGGATTCAACTTCTTCCTGGTTTAGTCTTGGAAGAGTGTAAGTGTCCAGAAAATTATCCATATCTTCTAGATTTTCTAGTTTATTTCCGTAGAGGTGTTTATAGTATTCTCTGATGGTAGTTTGTATTTCTGTGGGGTCGGTGGTGATATCTCCTTTATCATTTTTTATTGCGTCTATTTGATTATTCTCTCTTCTTTATTAGTCTTGCTAGCGGTCTGTCAATTTGGTTGATCTTTTCAAAAAACCAACTCCTGGATTCATTGATTTTTTGGAGGGTTTTTTGTGTCTCTATCTCCTTCAGTTCTGCTCTGATCTTAGTTATTTCTTGCCTTCTGCTAGCTTTTGAATGTGTTTGCTCTTGCTTCTCTAGTTCTTTTAATTGTGATGTTAGAGTGTCAATTTTAGATCTTTCCTGCTTTCACTTGTGGGTATTTAGTGCTATAAATTTCCTTCTACACACTGCTTTAAATGTGTCCCAGAGATTCTGGTATGTTGTATCTTTGTTCTCATTGTTTTCAAAGAATATCTTTATTTCTGCCTTCATTTCGTTATGTACCTAGTAGTCATTCAGGAGCAGGTTGTTCAGTTTCCATGTAGTTGAGCGGTTTTGATTGAGTTTCTTAGTCCTGAGATCTAAGTTTGATTGCACTGTGGTCTGAGAGACAATTTGTTATAATTTCTGTTCTTGTACATTTGCTGAGGAGTGCTTTACTTCCAATTATGTGGTCAATTTTGGAATAAGTGCGATGTGGTGCTGAGAAGAATGTATATTCTGTTGATTTGGGGTGGAGAGTTCTATAGATGTCTATTAGGTCTGCTTGCTGCAGAGATGAGTTCAATTCCTGGATATCCTTGTTAACTTTCTGTCTCGTTG
Organism: Chlorocebus sabaeus; assembly: GCF_047675955.1. Lineage (NCBI taxonomy): Eukaryota > Metazoa > Chordata > Mammalia > Primates > Cercopithecidae > Chlorocebus > Chlorocebus sabaeus. Next base: position 53,755,981 of record NC_132915.1, read on the forward strand.
ATCTGTCTAATGTTGACAGTGGAGTGTTGAAGTCTCCTATTTTTATTCTATGGGAGTCTAAGTCTCTTTGTAAGTCTCTAAGGACTTGCTTTATGAATCTGGGTGCTCCTGTATTGGGTGTATATATATTTAGAATAGTTAGCTCTTCCTGTTGAATTGATCCCTTTACCATTATGTAATGGCCTTCTTTGTCTCTTTTGATCTTTGATGGTTTAAAATCTGTTTTATGAGAGACTAGTATTGCAACCCCTGCTTTTCTTTGTTCTCCATTTGCTTGGTAAATCTTCCTCCATCCCTTTATTTTGACCTATGTATGTCTCTGCGTGTGAGATGGGTCTCCTGAATACAGCAGACTGATGGGTCTTGACTCTTTATCCAGTTTGCCAGTCTGTGTCTTTTAATTGGAGCATTTAGTCCATTTACATTTAAGGTTAAGATTGTTATGTGTGAACTTGATCCTGCCATTTTGATATTAACTGGTTATTTTGCTCGTTAGTTGATGCAGTGTCTTCCTAGCCTCGATGGTCTTTACATTTTGGCATGTTTTTGCAATGGCTGGTACCGGTTGTTCCTTTCCATGTTTAGTGCTTCCTTCAGGGTCTCTTGTAAGGCAGGCCTAGTGGTGACAAAATCTCTAAGCATTTGCTTATCTGTAAAGGATTTTATTTCTCCTTCACTTATGAAACTTAGTTTGGCTGGATATGAAATTCTGGGTTTAAAATTCTTTTCTTTAAGAATGTTGAATATTGGCCCCCACTCTCTTCTGGTTTGTAGAGTTTCTGCCGAGAGATCTGCTGTTAGTCTGATGGGCTTCCCTTTGTGGGTAACCCGAACTTTCTCTCTGGCTGCCCTTGAGATTTTTTCCTTCATTTCAACTTTGGTGAATCTGGCAATTATGTGTCTTGGAGTTGCTCTTCTCGAGGAGTATCTTTGTGGCGTTCTCTGTATTTCCTGGATTTGAATGTTGGCCTGCCCTACTAGGTTGGGGAAGTTCTCCTGGATGATATCCTGAAGAGTGTTTTCCAACTTGGTTCCATTTTCCCCCTCACTTTCAGGCACCCCAATCAGACGTAGATTTGGTCTTTTTACATAATCCCATACTTCTTGCAGGCTTTGTTCATTTCTTTTTCTTCTTTTTTCTTTTGGTTTCTCTTCTCGCTTCATTTCATTCATTTGATCCTCAATCGCTGATACTCTTTCTTCCAGTTGATTGAGTCGGTTACTGAAGCTTGTGCATTTATCAGGTGTCACGGTTTTCATCTCTTTCATTTCATTTATGACCTTCTCTGCATTAAGTACTCTAGCCATCAATTCTTCCACTCTTTTTTCAAGATTTTTAGTTTCTTTGCGCTGGGTACGTAATTCCTCCTTTAGCTCTGAGAAATTTGATGGACTGAAGCCTTCTTCTCTCATCTCGTCAATGTCATTCTCCGTCAAGCTTTGATCCGTTGCTGGCGTTGAACGGCACTCCTTTGCCGGGGGAGATGCGCTCTTATTTTTTGAATTTCCAGCTTTTCTGCCCTGCTTTTTCCCCATCTTTGTGGTTTTATCTGCCTCTGGTCTTTGATGATGGTGACGTACTGATGGGGTTTTGGTGTAGGTGTCCTTCCTGTTTGATAGTTTTCCTTCTAACAGTCAGGACCCTCAGCTGTAGGTCTGTTGGAGATTGCTTGAGGTCCACTCCAGACCCTGTTTGCCTGGGTATCAGCAGCAGAGGCTGCAGAAGATAGAATATTTCTGAACAGCGAGTGTACCTGTCTGATTCTTGCTTTGGAGGCTTCCTCTCAGGGGTGTACTGCACCCTGTGAGGTGTGGGGTGTCAGACTGCCCCTAGTGGGGGATGTCTCCCAGTTAGGCTACTCAGGGGTCAGGGACCCACTTGAGCAGGCAGTCTGTCCCTTCTCAGATCTCAACCTCCGTGTTGGGAGATCCACTGCTCTCTTCAAAGCTGTCAGACAGAGTCGTTTGCGTCTGCAGAGGTTTCTGCTGCTTTTGCTGTTGTTTATCTGTGCCCTGTCCCCAGAGGTGGAGTCTACAGAGACAGGCAGGTTTCCTTGAGCTGCTGTGAGCTCCACCCAGTTCCAGCTTCCCAGCGGCTTTGTTTACCTACTTAAGCCTCATCAATGGCGGGCGCCCCTCCCCCAGCCTCGCTGCTGCCTTGTGGTTAGATCACAGACTGCTGTGCTAGCAATGAGGGAGGGTCCATGGACGTGGGACCCTCCTTGCCAGGTGTGGGATATAATCTCCTGGTGTGCCCGTTTGCTTAAAGCGCAGTATTGGGGTGGGAGTTACCCGATTTTCCAGGTGTTGTGTGTCTCAGTTCTCCTGGCTAGGAAAAGGGATTCCCTTCCCCTTTGCGCTTCCCAGGTGAGGGGATGCCTCGCCCTGCTTCATCTCTCGCTGGTCGGGCTGCAGCAGCTGACCAGCACCGATTGTCTGGCACTCCCTAGTGAGATGAACCCAGTACCTCAGTTGAAAATGCAGAAATCACCGGTCTTCTGTGTCGTTGGCGCTGGGAGTTGGAGACTGGAGCTGTTCCTATTCAGCCATCTTGCCAAGAAATTTTTATTGCATCCAGAGCATTGCTAATCTTTGGTGTTGGAAACTTAGATTTCAGCCTTTCTCAGCTTTGACAGGATTTCCTCACTAAGCTTATCGTTTCTAGATTTTGATTTAAGCGAAAGATATGTAAATAACAGTATTCTTTTCACTTGAAAAATTAGAGACCATTGTAGGGTTATAAACTGGCATAATTTCAACATTATTTTTTCTCGCAGAATAGGGAGGTTGAAGAAGAAGAAGAGATGGGCGAAAGTTTGGTTGTTGGGACAGTAAGAACACATATATTTATCGATTAAGTTATTTATCTTATGTAGGCACAGTTACTGGTGCCCTAAAAACAATTAAAATAGTTAAATCAAAAATCACTGATTACAGATCACCATAACAGATTTAGAAGTAATAAAAAAAGTTTAAATATTGTGAATATTAGCAAAATATGACATAAAGACATGAAGTGGGCATATGATGTTGGAAAAAAATGCCCCCAATAGACTTGTTCCATGCAGTGCTGTTACAAGCCCTCAGTATCTGTGAAGTGCGATATAGTGAAGCTCAATGAACAAGGTAAACCTGTGTGTTACACATTCTGTCAAGGTATCCTCCTGCCCCCCCATCTCGTTGTTGTTCTGTATACTCATTTCCTATTCTCTTGGTTACAAATTTCTTCTAAAATTTGTTTCATTGCACTCTATTTCCAAAATCCATAGTATCTCTTTCTGGAATGTTGATTGCAGGCCTCTGTTTAGTACTCAATGCCTACATGGTGGTCGATGATTATAACATATACTTGCTACCTCTGGACCTTCACTAAAAATATCCTTTCCACATAACTTATTCATAGAAATATTTCCCAAAATTATAAGCCTTACTGTGGCTTTCCATTGCTTGGAGGATTAAGTTTAATTTCTTCAGTCAAGTACACAAGACGGTTCACAAATAGTCTAGTAATTTCTGCTTCTGAAAGTTTAGAAAATACTTCCCATAGAGCATATCTAGGGTGCCTGGACCACATATAAGGTGTGTATGTTTGAGAACTTCAGAGAGATAACAACATATTAAAGAATTCCTGAGCCTTTCTTGGAAGAAGACAAAAATCCAGGGAGATGAGCCTGGAACATATCTTGGAAATACATTCATATTGTGGCAAAAAGTTATGCTGTTTGAGAGTCTGAACAGTACTTCTGACAGACCCATGAGTATATAAGCACAGAGTTGGAATTCAGGGCCTAATATGGTTCTACTAACACATCTGTGCTTTGAGGAGGAATTCCAAAGAGCTTTTCCACAGAAATAAGTCTCAGTGATAAGAAGGCAAGTCCTCAAACAGTCCAATTATACTGTGATTGAAATTCAACTAAAGTGAGCTCAGACTCTTGTTGTCCTGAGAAGCCTGGCAATTGCAAATATAAGTCATGTGTAGAGGAAGAAGATATCTTCGTGGTCCTCAAACTATTTCAGCAAATAATTTTTTAAGCATAATTTCTGAGATCCAATAAAATATGACAAGAAATATAAGTAGATTAAATAACTTGACTAACGAGGAAGCAGGAGAGAAAATAGGCATTCAGACAGTGGATATACTGACACAAGCATTAAAATTCTATGTAGTCGTGTACTATATAAAGACATTTTGGTCAACAGTGGATCACATGTACAATGGTGGTCCCATAAGATTATAACGAAGCTAAAATATTTCTGTTGCCTAGTGATGTAGATCTTTCAGTGAGACAAGATGTGGAGGTGGAATTCAGTGATATTGATGGTTCTAGCCCTGTGTAGGCATAGGCCAATATGTGTGTTTGTGTCTCAGTTTTTAGCAAACATTTTTAAAAGAATAAAATTTTTAAAAAATTAAAAATAGTAAAAAGTCTTACAGAATAAGATATACAGAAAGAAAACATGTTTTTACAGCTGTACAACATGTTTGTGTTTTGTGTACTGTAAGAGTCAAAAGTTTTTAAAAAAAAGTTTATAAAGTAAAAAAATTACAGTTTCTAAGGTTAATTTATTGAAGAAAGAGAAGTACTTTTTCAATTTAGTGTAGCCTAAGTGTATGGTGTTTATAGAGTTTACAGAAGTGTACAGTCATGCCCTAGACCTTCATATTCACTCACCTCTCTCTCAGTGACTTGCCCAGAGCAACTTCCAGTCCTGCAACTCCATTCATGTTAAGTGCACTGTAAGTGTACTACTTTTTAAATCTATTATACCATATTTTTAGTGTAACTTTTCTATGTTTAGATTCACAACATCATACAATTGTGTTACAATTGCTTACAGTATTCAGTAGAGTAATTTGCAATATAGCCTATAAAATATAGTCCATACAATAAAACCTAGGGGTATAGTATATTCCATTTAGGGCTTGTGTAAGTACACTCCTTGATGTTCGCTCAAAAACAAAATTGCATAGTGATGCATTTCTCAGAATGCATTCCTGTCATTAAGCAATTCATGACTGTACATGGAGATTATATTCAAGGAGATTAAAAATAACAAATAATTTTGATAAAGAACTAAAAGCTACAAAAAGAACATGAAAATGTAAAACAATGTAAAATATAGTTTATAATATTAAAGATAGTTGAGTTTAACAAGTAGATGCTTGTTCAAAAATAAATGAGTTATCCACAGTGAAGTCAAGTCAAGAATAGATTAAAAATATCAAAATAGATATGACATTTTTAGAATATAAATGAGTAAATATCATTAGAATATAAATGAATATAATTGAGTATAAAGTTCTCAATTATATATATATAATATATCTCAATTATATATATATATAATATAGCTTATATATATATATATAAAAGCTATTGAAATCTCAAAAATAGAGAAGAAAAAGAATGGGGGGAAATTCTATACACAGAAGTAATGTTTGGAAATGTTCTCATACTGTTGAAATCATTCAGCCATACATTCAAATGGTCTTATAAACCCCATGCTTTATAGCCCATGGGTTAAACATCAAATCATAATGGATAGAAGAAGGTATTTTTTAACTAAAGAGTGATAAAAATTCCACAAATAAAAATGTGCATGGTAAAGAAAAAATCATGCTTAGAAAGTTTCTTATAGGCTTAAGTGTACATATTAAAGAACAAAAAGGCTGACAATTTTAGTAACTAAACATCTTCAAGAAATTAGAAAAATAACAGTAAACTATAATATATCTAAAGAAAGCTGGAATAGAGGACATAGAACAAAAAGTAGAATCCTAAAAAAACGGAGAGGATCAGCAAAGAAAAATATATTTTAAAATGTTAATATAATTGGTAAATTGCTGGCAAGCTAAATTAAGAAAAAGGAAAGAAAAAACAAAAAGCCTAAGCATAAAAAGATAACACTGCTAGACAACTGAAGACTCAAAAAAGATAGCCAAAAGATATTATGGACAACTTTATGACCATTTCTTGAAAGTGTTACAGAAATGAAAAAAATTCTTAATAGACTAAAACTGTGGAAACTTACATAAAAATAGAAAATCAAAATAATTCTATAACAATGAAATTGAATATATAATTAACGTTTCCACATATACTTTACACATATATTTTTATATACACATATATTTTCACATAGCAACAGCAAGAAATTAGAAAAGGAAATGAAAAGGATATGTTTTAATAGTATAAATAATATTAAATGTATTGGAATCAATTCAATGAAATATATGCAAGACCTGAACAAAGAAAATTGTAAAAAAAAAATGTCGAAAGTAAAATATGCCTTAATAAATGTAGCAAATGTCATGTTCATGAATTGGAAGATTAAATATTGAAAAGTCTAAATTATCCCAATCCAATTCTAACAGTTTTTGTTTTTCCTTTGTAGAAATTATTTATAAAATTTATGTAGAAATAAAAGGTTCAAAAATAGCAAAGACAGTTGAAGAACAGGTAGGAAGGACTTGTTCTACCAGCTATTGATCTACTATATTATTACTCTAATTAAGATGCTGAGATTGTCATCGATATTGAAAAACAGATCAGAAGCAATGAATTAAAAATCCAGGTAAGACCCATATTTTTGTGGACAATATTGATTATAGAGTTGGCACTGCAAAAACAATATAAAAACATGAGTCTTTTATAGAAATTGTGTTAGTACATTGGCATTTCTATACCAAAACAATGAAATCTGACACCTAAGACATGTAACTCATTTCCCTGTAATACTTAATTTTCCCCTGGTTTAACCTGTCTTAACCTGTCTTGCCCATATCTTGTTGATGAGGCAAACTACTTATATAAACAATAGCTACTCCATAAGCTATAAGCTGGCCACAGGTTTTTCGAGTCTGCTCTTCAATATTTGGTTATATTGTTTTCTCTCAGGTTTTTGAAATTTAACTACAAGAATATGTCAGTTAGCAAGTGTTTTGCTCCTAATTATACTCCATTAATTAACTCCTGGAAAGAAAACTTAATCTGGTTCAATTTAAAAGTTGTTTTTCTACTCATGTTCCATATATAGATGCCTCAAAATTTCTAAAGTGTAAATTGGCATAATGCTGTAATTCTTTTGGTAGGATTTATATCAATTTTCTTTAGACTCAATCTTAATTACATTTGAATACCAAAATCTATATTTTGTTTCTAATTGTAGCAGAAAGGTTTACCTAAGTTAAAATATATCTGATCATTAAAAATATGTATGGAATTCAAACAGAAATTTTAATTTAATTGCTTTCTTATTTTTAAAAATATAAATATTACAAGTTCAGATGTCTAAAAATGGTTAAACCAGAAAGTTCAACACAAAGAAATGAAAGATAAAACAATTGAATAATTGGACTCACAATAAACTGGGGGTGTTTAATATAAATGGCCTTAGGTAATATGCCATACACATTTAAAAAATGAAAAATGATAACAAGGTCTGAAGTTTCCAGTTACAGAAGCATTAAAATATGAAGCCATTAGTCAGAATGAATCATATTCCTATTTTATCTTCATATTGAAGTATTCAATATATTCTAGTAATTCAATATTTATCTCACATTTAATAATCTTCAGGAAATTGCCAACATGATCTTTGCAATGTACCAATTTCTCTTTCACCTCTATGTTTCACTTCTTAAATTCTGAAAATCAACAAGTCTTGTTTACTATTCTAAAATATTAGCACTTCAGCAAGATTTAAATGTTCAATCTTAATTGATTCAAAAGGTCTCTAGCCACCCCCCACCCATTTCCAAGGTGCCTTTTTGCCAACTATGGGTAGATCTTATCCCATTTTAATTCTTGGCCCTAAAATTTCTAATTAGCAGAGTATTGCATGGTATTTGAGTGCTGCTGATTAGCATCTAAGAGACTATACCCAATAACAAATAACATTCCCAGTGTGTATTAAATCAATCCAAATTTTGATAGATTATTCTTTTCTTATTTTACAGAAACCAGCCATTTTTCCATATTAATTTGGTCTCAGTGAGAACAACATAATTGTCATTCATCTCCCTATAGAAATTACATATTTCTAAAGTGGTTCAAATCTACTAAAAGCCAACTCACCACTAGGAATTAAGTTAAAATTGTCCCACAGACATATGACATTACGTTTGCTGAGATGATTTAAATCAGTGGGTCATAAAATAAAAATTGTATGCTCCCCAAACCAAAGCCTCTCCTTCAAAACATATTGTTGTTTTTGTTGTTGCTGTTGTTTTCCCATGTTGTCACAGTTCTTAAGTGGTAGAAAAGCAAGTTGATAGGAATCACTTTATCTTGTAGTTTCATTTTCATACCACAGAGTTTCAGTTTTCTTCTAGGCAAAAGTCATCGGTGTAGTAACAGATGCATCTTTTTCTGCCGTAGGATCTTAGAATCAATGGGATTATCAAGATGGAGATTACCTTAGCAATGAGTGAGCACTATTTTGTGCATAAAGGCATTGAGATTCATATAAGAATTGACTTGAGGTTCGCTGTCTAGTTACTTTAATATATAAAGGTTTATTCTAGCTAAATCTGTGCCATTTCCAGTCAGCTCTTTGTTTTTCCTTGTTTTCTCTTACATATTTGCTTTTCTCACACCTAGGTAAAATAACTACTTTTTTGGGTAATGTAGCAGTTCTCCTTATGTCTGCCTCATCCATACTTTCTCCAACAACATGTGCTGAGTGGGCAGTTGAAAGTGTGAGGCTGCCCTAGGCTCCAGTTTATTGGTCTAAAGTTGAGCAGCTAAGAATCAGTCACAATCTCTATGGTGTGAATTAGAAAATGTGAGAGGGGACTTTTAAAACATACCAACTCATCAGGCCCTTCTAGAGATCAATTAAAGCAGGAATCACAGGGTAAGGACCACACTGTAACTCTCCACTTGTTTCTCATGGTCAGGATTTGGAGCCATTGATCCAGATTATAGTTATTTTATACCTATTTTCATAGGCTGTCTATATTCTGGTTGCATATATGTGAATTTGTATGTATATTCCTATTATGTACTTATAGACTTGTGGTCACATTCACGTATATGACTCCAAAAGCATAATCTTTGGCCCTTACCTCAATTTAAACAATTCTACAATATCTTTCACTAGCCTGAATAAACAGTTTTGATTTAGTGTTCATGTTCCTCCAGCCTTCAGTAATCTTCATTCCACCATAGTACTCCATATAATATTGTCATGTGTCAACTAAATGCTAATTTTTTTAAAATTATGTTTCTGCTGTATAAAATATAATTAGAAATCCAAATAGTAAATTAACCCTTAAAATAATGCATAATTTGTCATGTATAAAACTTTTCTGATAAAAATATATCTCTATAAAATGATAAGCACTATTTTGATTAATTGGTTAAATTGACCTTTTCCTTTAATTAACTTTTTCTATATTAAATTTTTAAAATACTCCAGAATTTAATTAATGTTTAACATGGAAAATTGTTTGGTAATTGACTTAATTTTTTTACTAATTGGTTACATATTAAATCCTCGTTTTCATAGAACACTGCTCATTACTAAGAATAATAATTCTAGTCAAGAAAATATTCATCACTTTGGTAGAGGTTTTTTTCCTAAATTAATAATACAAAAGTTAATTTTTATTGAATTACTTCTGGTTAGGGATATTAACTTAATCAGGCAAACTTCTTATCTTCTCTAGCTTACAGTTTAATGCAGTGGTTCGTAATATATCACACAATGCAGTAAGCATTCTACACATATACATGTTTGTGTGTGCATGTGTGTATATATACACACATATACATATTTACACAAGTGTTTTATTTGAACAGAGATAATTACTATTCGTAAATGCCCATTGGTTAATTGCTTAATAATCGTATTTAGTGACTCAAAGTAAAACACTTGCACATTTTGTTTTACAATATTAAGAGGTAAGTTCTAACCAAATCCTATGCTGACAAGGAACACCTTCCTTGATGAACTCTAATAAGACCTACAAAAATAATAATTCAAACACCAATTATTCATGTTTTATAGAAATGTTTGCCTACATATAGCCTGGGTAATAATCAACCTGAACGTTTATATTGTTAGAGGCATGTCAATCCTAACTAAGGAGACAGTTCTCTGATTTTATGTCACCATATATATAGAAATGATACATTCTAGTCTATTTATGAAAATATTGTTAGCTTCATATTAATTTAATAAACCTATAGTCTTTTAAAATATTGTAAGTTTATGTTTTCACTGAGAACTCTTACTGATTCCAAGTTTTTATTCGTGAGGTTTCTTATAGTTTGATTAAAATAATTTGTTACAAACCTGTCACATTCAGTTCTTCCATGATCCACCACAAATAGAAGTTCTCACCATCTCAAATGTAATGGTGCAGATAAGTTGTAAATATAATTATGATATGCACTTATATAAGGATAGGAGAAAAAAATCCAGCCTCTTATTTGTGTACCATGTCCTTTAAGATTATATCTAGTATTGCAGCTTGGACCCCTTGACTGTCACTTCATTGCTAGGAAATTTTTGGCAGTGCTTTGAACTATTTTCATCAAAGACAGAAGAGTGTGGTGACATGGGAGTTAAAAGACTAGATAGTCTCAATAAGAAGGGTGTGATCCAGTGAACTAGGCAACTTGAAAAGTACAGTTAGCTATGAATTAAAAACTTCTATTAGTTTTGGCAACTTGAAAGGTATTTTTGAATTTATGGAAAGCAATATTTTATGAACTCAGACAGTAAAAGCCAAATTGCCATAAAGTGAGGAGTAATAGGGTACAGGGTACAGTCAATTGTAGACAGGGTATCAATGTTGAGGACTTGTGTTGAACCACTGACCTTTGTGGCTGGAAATGTCATCAGAAATACTATGTTAAAGGAAAAATCTGCATGACAGCTCTGGATCACAAAATGGAAAGCCAAGCAGAGTCTGGCCACGGGCGGCATTGAGAAGAGTAAGGTTGTTGAGACTTGGGGACCAGCATAGGGTTAAAATAGAGACACAACTGACCTTGATGCTTCTTGAAGTATTTGTACTTGTTCTATGATCTTAAGGCTTCAATATTAAAATAAATTGATTTGTCTAGTTCTAGTTCTATGTAACGTTCAGAGTTAAAATGACTAGCAAAGCCTCTTAAGTGTATCAAAATCCAAAATAGAATTCAGCCAAAATTTTCTCTTGCTCCAGGAATAGGCTTTTAAACTAAGACTCAGTTACCTCATCACCCTTAGGGAAGTTTTGAGTTGAATAATTTTGAAAATCCAAGCCTCACCTAAACTGAGTTTTGTTTTGTTTTGTTTTGTTTGGAGGGGTGGTAAGATAGTAAAACAATGTCTCCGGAAATCCTGAGTTTGGCTAGCATAGTGTAGTGAATATGTTTCTTCGTAATGTTGTGAATTTCAAAGCCAAAAAAACAAAAGCATGCCCTAAATTACTTTCAATTTTGAATCAGTTTTTTGAGACGGTCTTGCTCTCACTCTTTCGCCCAGACTGGAGTGCAGTGGCCTAATCTTGGCTCACTGCAACCTCTGCCTCCCTGGTTGAAGCAATTCTTCTGCCTCAGCCTCCTGAGTAGCTGGATCTACAGGCACGTGCCACCATTCCTGGCTAAATTTTGTATTTTTAGTAGAGAAGGGGTTCTACCATATTAACCAGGCTGCTCTCAAACTCCTGACCTTGTGATTCACACGTCTCAGCCCCCCAAAATGCTGAGATTACAGGCGTGTGAGCCACTGCATGTGACTGAATAACTTCTTAAATACTTTTTAAAAAAATTCTTCTAATTCTTACTGTGGACAGTTCTTATGACCCTGGAAACTGAGTGAAATGTTCAGTGTGGAATTGCCTGCATTTTCATGAAATTTCTTAAACTATGTTTTTAGAACAGTAATTTTATAATAGTAATTTGTCAATAAATTTGTGTTGATTAATCACCTGATTTCAAATTATTTTCCTAACTTTTAATACCTTTTAAAACCTAAAATTTTAAAAATAATTCATATAAAACCTCAACATCCAGAACTACAAATTGTTAACGTTTTGGCACTTTTGATTTTTCTATCTCCATCTTTGTATATTTTGAATTACTTGTAAGTTACAGATATTGAGAAACTTTCTTCCCTAATTCAGCATGCATCTCTTTCTAAATACAACCCCCCCTTTTATTTTATTCCAGAATCTAGTCAAGGTTCACATATGGCTTCAAATTCTTTGTCTCTAGTTTCTTCTAACCAAGAGAGTCCCCCCTGCCTCTTTGTTTTTCCTCATCTTCACTTTTTAAAGGATATGGATTAGTTGACATAAAATGTTCCGAATTTTCTTTAGGTTTTTTGATTTCTAATTAGATTGTTTTCTCCATAAGAATACTACATGAACCATGTTGTGTAGTTCTGATTGCTTCTTACTAGTCATTAATAATGTCATGTTTATTAGACATGATGTTAAGTCGCTTGGTTAGTGTAATCATTACCAAATCTCTTCAACTGTCTCACATTAAAAAATGTGAATATCTTGTTCTGATCCTCTCCACCCCCATAATATTTCATAAAATGGTTTTAAAGCCCTTGCTGATTATGTATTTAAGCCATCAGTACATTAGTGGTTACAAAGTGGTGATTTTAAAATTCTGTCTTTTCTTTCACATTAATTATTTGGCAATCTCCTCTATACAAATATTTTCTTCCCACTGTCCCTTTGTCCCCGACCTCCAGTAATTACTTACACAGGAAATAGCAGCTGGGGCTGGCCAAATAGAAAATGTAATGAGGGTAAAATCTTTCTCTAGCACTTGGTTTTCTTTTCTAGATATTTTTCCCCCACGAGGTCTTCTCAAATATCCCTTCCACTTGAGGACCCAATGCCTCTATGCATTCTCTTATTCTTTCCTAAATATTATAGTGACTAAGACTTATTAGCTACTTTAAGACTTTAAACAGACAACTCATTCTCTTTGAACAGAGGTTTTTCATCAGTTTGAGGTAGTAACACGTATCCTTCATTGAGCTGTAAGAATTTCAAAAGATAACAGTAGAGTGTGATACATGGTTAAAGTTTAAGAAATTTCTATTAGCAAATGTAAAGCACTAGGAAGAGATAAGTATCAGGTTCCTTCCTGCACTACATTTTCTACTGTTCTTGTGTTTTAGGAGTATTTATGATCATTTAGCTAATGTTATTTATTCATAACATAACTAGTTTTTTTGCTTATATACCTTTACCTCATTTTTGGCAGAGCATAAAATGTATTTTGTATGTATCCTATTTCAAAACATATGGTTATTGAATAGAAGAAATTACCACATAAAATAAACTCTTGCATAAAGTTGCACGTTTATAAGGTCTTTGTTAATTGTCTTTGTTAACATTTTCTTTGTTAATTGTGTTGCTTCTATCTTATTTAGAATATTTTAAAAATTTTATTTTAATGTCGACTATCACAATATCTATTGGGGTTTAAAGGTGATCATTGCCCACAGGTTTAAAACAGAGATTGATGGAGTTAGAAAAAATGGAAATTAAAATGTGGATGACATTATGCACACTAAGTCAGTTTGCACTGTGGCCAGATAGGCTTCCTTCCCCACCCTCACTGAGTATGTACATTGGAAAAATCCAGCTAAGAGAGAACATAGGACTTTCAGCAGAAAGATCCCTTCAGGTATCAGCGGGACTTTTAACTCATATTTAAGCTTGAAGAGCAGTGACAGAGACATGAAACATAGATTTGACTCTACAAAGCAGACCCTGAGCCCTGAGGAAGAACCGAGTTAGTGGGAAATGAAGAATGGCAAGAGGAGCAGCCCAGAGTAAACCCCAGAGGGAGGGAGTAAAACTACATAGGCCCAGTGCTTTTTGCTATCCTCAGAGGGGAGTAAAGAGGGGGATTACAAGAGAGGGAAGAACATGTACAAAGAAGAAAGAACCTGCAAAGCAGAGATAGAGTGCTACAGTTGTTCCAAGGCTATTGAAAAAAATTCCAGATGAGAATTGATTGGTGGCTGCTGTGAAGTTATTAAAAAATGGTCAGATTTTGGATATATTTTAAACTTCAAGTCAGTAGAATTTGCTGATGGATAGAGTAAGGAATGTAAGACTATAAGAGAAAGTCTAGGATGACGCTGATGAGGTTTTGGGCACACGCTAGGTTGGAATTTCTTTGCTATCATTATCTGCCAAACTGTATTTTTTGCACATATCACAATGTTTTATATTGCTTATGACTCTTTTAAAATAAGTTCTAATTTTATTAAAGGCACATCTTTTCTTATTTTTTAAATGAAAATGATATTACATGACTTTGTCAGAAAGGTCAATCACAGGCATTTTGTCTCTTCATCCCACAAGATTACTCCCCTAATGGTATCAGTTTTTCTACTATTTTAAGGTATTTTTTCTAGGATATTTTTAAATTACATTTTAAAATGTTAAAACATTACATTTTTTAAAATAATGAAATTATATTTCATTTACTCATTTTAGTAACCCTTGATTTCCTGTTATGGTAGTTGAAGATTTAGCTTTCAACCTATCCTTACACTCCTGCTTTCCCTTTCCTCAGCCTTTTGAGTAAGGTGTCTTTAAACTCATTGATAGATAAATAGAAGATATTTTCCTGGTGATGACTATGTACATACAATTCACTTCTAAAGGACATATTGTGCTATGTTTACCTTTCTTTTCCCATTGCCTCCCTTCATCACTACACACTGGACTTAATAATTGTTTAATTTACATTAGTTTCCTATACATGTATGAACATTTTCATCCAAAGGCATTGATCTGTCAATAAGAAGGATTCCTATTCCTTCTCCTTGAAATATTTTTGCCCATGTTTTCCAGTCCATATCGTTGAAGTCTAGGCTTGAAACAAAGATGTTATTAGTGTATTTCTCTCACCTCTCTTACTTGTTTTATTCCCACTTTCTGGACCTTATCTCTTCCTTTTGAGGTTTTCTGCATACACATTTTCTAATCTAGTGTTTCTGAAACTTTAGTGTGCATTGGAATCACATGGAGATCTTTTTAAAACACAGTTTGCTAGGTTTCAACCCCAGTTTCTGATTCAGTGTACCTGGGGTAAGGAGAGTGAATTTGCCTTTTCAACAAATTCTCACGTGCTGCTGCTAATTCGGGAAATATGCTTTAAAAACTATTCCAGGGCACAAGGGACGTAAAATTTTGAGAGCTTCCATGTCTTTCTATTGTAGCTAGTATGATAAATTGCACTGTTGCCTAAAAGCCCTCATGCCTGCTTTATCCAAGCCTTTTGGGGGTTTTGTTTGTTTGTTTGTTTATTTGCTTGCTTGCTTGCTTGTCCTGTAACTGCAATTCTTTCCACTAGAAGTGGAGTTCACTTCCCGATTTTACTGTTAAAGGGTTTGGTAATGTTCCTTGCTTGGGCCAATGGTGTTTTAAGAGATGGAACTCAAGCAAATGATTTATACTTGCTTGTAGGATGAGTTTCTCTTATGTTTTCCCCTTCAACAACAACAACAACAAAGAAAGTAAGAAAGAAAAAAGCCTTAGGTAGTGTTGTCTTCTGAAAAATGAGAGACATCTGAGGCAAACCCAGCTGAGCCTAGCATATAGAAGCTTAACCACAGATAATCTGCAGAAGCATGGGTGAAAAATATATGCTTGTTTATATAAGCCACTGAATTATGGTGTAGCGTAACAGGGCATTACTGTGAACATAGCTAAATAATAGAAAGCCTGGGACAGAAACATTTTCTCTCAGAATGTTCATTTGTTTAAGAGCTTACATTTTTTCCCTTTATGGAACATTTTAGAGAATTCCCTTCAAATGATTTCTCTGAATTTTGCAATGATGAACACTGTGAAGGATCTTTTCTCATTTATTGTGCTGACTTCATGATTGGCCCTTTAGAGATACAAATTCTTAATCTCCCAGAATTTTCATATATTGCTATTATATTTTCTTCATAATCACCCAATTCTGTTTTATTTGCTTTTCCTGGAACTCCTATAATCTAGATGTTAAACGTTCTGGATTGAGTTATCTTTTCTCTCATATTTTTTATTTATTTCTGGAATATTCCATTGTCTTTATCTTCTAAACTTGCCAGTGAATTAAAAATAATAGATGGTTTTATCCCTGAATTCTCAGTACTCCTGGTTCTTCTTTGAACATTTCTTTTAGAGTCATATTTTCATTTTACAACTGCATTTTCATCTCACAACTGCATTTTATCTCTTCTTTTTTTGTTTTTTTAAATTTTTTTTTTTAATTTTACTTTAAGTTCTAGGGTACATGTGCACGACGTGCAGAATTGTTACCTATGTATACATATGCCATGTTGGTGTGCTGCACCCATTAACTGGTCATTTACATTAGGTATTTTTCCTAATGCTATCCCTCCCCGCTCCCCCTACCCCACAACAGGCCCCAGTGTGTGATGTTCCCCTTCCTGTGTCCAAGTGTTCTCATTGTTCAATTCCCACCTATGAGTGAGAACATGTGATGTTTGGTTTTCTGTTCTTGCGATAGTTTGCTGAGAATGATGGTTTCCAGCTGCATCCATGTCCCTAAAAAGGACAAGAACTCATCCTTTTTTGTGGCTGCATAGTATTCCATGGTGCATATGAGCCACATTTTCTTAATCCAGTCTGACACTGAGGGACATTTGGGTTGGTTCCAAGTCTTTTCTATTGTGAATAGTGCCACAGTAAACATACGTGTGCATATGTCTTTATAGCAGCATGATTTATAATTCTTTGTGTATATCCCCAGTAATGGGATGGCTGGGTCAAATGGTATTTCTAGTTCTAGATCCTTGAGGAATCATCACACTGTTTTCCACAATGGTTGAACTAGCTTACAGTCTCACCAATAGTGTAAAAATGTTCCTATTTCTCCACATCCTCTCCGGCACCTTCTTTCTGAGAATAATGAGGATCTGTCTACAGTATCTATGTATCTACTTTTTGTCTACTTTTTGTTTTGAGGTTTTCTTTACACCATTTTTTACTTATTTATTTTGGGATCTCCTTTTTCATAAGTTGGTTATTTTTCCTACTGGAGGGCTTACTTGGACTATATGGTCTTTGTAGCAGTGAAGCTTTGCTATAGGAGAGCAGGTTGTTAACTTAGGGTTTTGTTTGAGAACACTCAAAATTAATAGGAGTCTATTTTTTCTTGATTTTTTTTTTTTTATTTCCTAGTGTCACTTAGTCTGTTGTCAAAGAATCTTTCAGGCCAACTCCTGGGTATGTGTTGGTGAGATCAGGTATTATTGAGGGGAATTTATGCCTGGCTGCCAGGATTCTGGGAAGGTTAGAGAAAGATCAATTAACGTGTGTCAGTTCAACATGTAGTTGTTCAATTTATTTCTCTATTTTCAGCTCTATTCCTCAATTCTGCCATCAATTGAGCATGAGTCTGGGGTCTCCCCAGCTCAATTGTCTCAAAGAGGAGGAGGAGGAGAATGCCTTAGCTGTCCTTTGCCCCCCTAGGCATTTATATTACTATCTCCTTGATCGTTAAGTCTGTAATCATGTCTCCCCACATGCTTTCTGCCTTCTAACAACCAGAAATAACTTGCCTGCTGTTTTCTGTTCTCTTGTTTTCTATCCTTGGGTTTATAGTAATTTATCATCACTTTAGTGAATTCAGGGGTGGGAGATGAGAGGAATGGGGAGGGGTAAATGAGCATCCATGTTCAAGTAGAGGTATAATTCGTTAACTGTGTTAGCTGAACTGTAATCTCCATGAAGAGAGGATGTGTAGCTACCTTATTCACAGCTCTATACCCATGATCTAGCAGAGTGCCAGGCACATAGTTAGCACTCATTAAATATGTGCTGAATGAATGCTTCAAAAAGAAATATGTAATATTTAGATATCTGTTTGACAGAGTCCGTGGATTTCCAATTCAAAGGAGAAAATGCAGAGATGTTGTGGGAAGCAGGCAAGACCATTATTTTGACCCAGCATAGTGGCATGGATAGACAGACAATTACTATTTAAAAATTCAGTTCCATTAGCCTTGTTCTTACTTAACATATTTTGCAGGCACTCTTTTTTTTGTTTGTTTGTTTTTGAGACCAAGTCTCACTCTGTCGCCCAGGCTGGAGTGCAGTGGAGCAATCTCAGCTCACTGTAAGCTCTGCCTCACGGGTTCACGCCATTCTCCTGCCTCAGCCTCCCGAGTAGCTGGGACTACAGGCACCCGTCACCACTCCCGGCTAATTGTTTTGTATTTTCAGTAGAGACGGGGTTTCACCTTGTTAGCCAGGATGGTCTCGATCTCCTGACCTCGTGATCCACCCACCTTGGCCTCCCAAAGTGCTGGGATTACAGGCGTGAGCCACCACGCCTAGCCTGCAGGTACTCTTTACACTTAATTTTTTTTCCCCCAGGGAAAACACCCTTCTCTACTTCAAGGATATATGGATCACATTCCTGGGCCATTGCTAAGTATTATGAAGTGATTCTTTATTTTGTAAAACAATGGAAGGTCAAATAAATAATTTTTCTTTTTCAAATATTTGTGGTGTTTTGTCCTGGTAAATTGAGAGGTTATGCATGTAAAATATGATCTGCTTAATTCTTAGAAGAAAGTTATCTTCTATTTGAACAAATACACTGTCTAGTAGCCTCGTACCTTGCGTTCTTGAAAAACAAACATACACATGTGTGATTGTGAAATACTTTGGGAAAGAATACATAAAGCAGAGACAGATCTAAATATTCTTTTAGTAAGATTAGACTTTCTCAGCATGTTTTATCTGGCACTTATACGAAAATATTGCTATGATGAATGTGCATGTATCAGAAAAGGTAAGTTACATTAACTTTCTATTGTTTTTAAGGAAATTCTAAATCCTAATTTGGTTTTGGCCTTTAAACTAATGTCCATATAACCCAGCATGACTTATAAAATCTGTGATTATAGGCATCTGTTTATTAGTGTTTGTATATCAAAACATTTATATGAGCAGGCAAATATTCTTCAGATAAATCATACCCTTCCTAAGTATTTTCCTCCAGAGAAGGTCACTAGTTTGAGAGTAAAAGTACATATATATGTTTGTGTGCTTGTGTGTGTGTGTGTCTGTGTGTATAACATACAGGTTTAAAATGAAAATTCCTTGGCTATAGAAAATATATTTACATGTATATAATAAATTGCTACAGTGTTACCAAAGCCCATACTTTCTTATTACCTGGGAAATCCAAAAATTCCCTTTCTACTTCCATCTATACAATTCAGCTTGAAATCAAATTCCACGTATAAAAGAAAGAGAACAGAAGTCCTATTTTTATGAGAAAGCAATTCCAAAGCCACGATGTGTCTATTTTGCTTCTAAAAATTCTACTTAGGTGCAAGGACGTAGAAGACACACTCTGTAGTTTGCCCATTAGCTTGTGCTGTATACATAGAATCAAAATTAGCATGGCTAACATCTTGTGACTATGGCCATTTTTAATGACTCTTGCAATGCTTATGGATAAAACTGATTCTCAATTATCACTCTAGTAATTGGGGCTGCAATTTTAGCATAAGCGAACACCATGGGAGGCCCATAACTTCACTGTGGCACAGAACCCCAAAGCCTTCTCACGCTGTCCTTTCTCTTATAACTTGACCTTCATTTGATTCCAAAAACTTGTTCTGATTTGATCAAATTTCTCTGTGCCTGGAGAAGTTGTCATTAATGTACATTAATTTACCATCAACTTCTGTGTATCTTTCCTTCCGTTCTGGACAATCAGCCCCTTTCTCCCTTTTAGTTTTCCATGATACGATCTTTAGTCACACTCCTCCTGCAGCAGCCTTTTCAAGATATTATTCTTAATGGATACATATGCTTAAGTATGTAGACCTGCCATTCTATATGATAAATATCAGCGCCACACTTTGTTTTCCTTGTACGCTGTCTATAGACTCTAAGTCCTATAATTGCAGGAGCTTTGTGTATCCTCTAAATGATGTATCCCCAGAACCTAATGTAGTGTGTAGAACATAGTAGGCATTCATTATGTATTTGTTGTGTGAATAAATGCAATTGTTTGTGATTCTATTACATATTGAACTTCCATGTGCCAAGGTCTGTTTCTTTAGTCCAGCTACTAAGGTATTTGTCTGAGAAATGCATCAGGATCTGAGTCGTGTTGCATCATAAGAGGAAATCATTTACTATGATTATTGTTGTTCTTAACAGCAATAACCACAAAAGTGCTTATAAATGCTTAATTGTCTGTGGAGATATATGTGGTAGTGTGTGAAAAAAGGAAAAAGCCCCACATTTACAGAGCTTGACAGGTACCTCAGTTGTAGACTCAGACATGATAGAACATAAGAAAGGCAGAATTCAGGCCATTTTGATGTAAAATTAAGAAAAATAAGATTGCCAATTTTTGTATCTCAAATGATTTTTTAAAATAAGCTAATTTTATGAAAAAAATCAGAAGTTTTTATGTGTGGTTAATTTTTCCTTACCAAAAGAATAGAAAAATCCAAATAACATACAGGTGATCAACACAGTTCATGCACACAAATATACTCTTGTTCATACATGCATACAGTTTTTAGAAATGCCTGTGCCTAAGTAGTAACCATCAGTAAATTTCTAACTGAGATCCTCTTGATAATAAAAGAGAGTTAATAGCTTAAGAAAATGTTTGTTCTTATTGACTGAGGAAAAACATGCTTCATGTGTCATTACCAGGTATTTAGGAAATTCAAGCATATAAACACTAAGCTACAATAATATCCCTGTTAAACCGATGAGAGATATCTGTTATTAAAAAAAAAAAAAAGATTATCGTAGTTGACAGTAGATGTGCTGACATCATCCTAAATATTTGAATTTGCTAATAATTGTCCTCTACACAATTGTAGTACAAGTTCATCCTTAAGATGCATATGTTTTGCTAATGTTAAGATTACCTGATTAATATTGATGGCAGCTAAGGCCAGTGGCTAATGTCTGACATCTGTTTGGGAAATCAGTGTTCCCATTCAGAAAGCTGGCATTTCTGTCGAGGTTAGAATGAGGGGTTAGTGTGTAAGGAATTATGATTAGGGTTTTATGTATGGTTAAGGTTAGGAATAGGGACATGATCTATCTCATTTCTGTTCGTCTCAATGTATTTCTGGTGTCAAGTTGCTTGCTCTATTCTGTGTTAACAAAGAAGTCTTCCCCTCTGTTCCCTTGTGGCACATTCACTGTGGCACATTATTTCATGTGCTCCATTCTGTGTTAATGGACTGATTGATCTCATTTTCTTATCTGTGTTAGTCCTTACTTTGTCCTTAAAGAATCTCTTCATTTGGGATAGAAGCATTCTTTTTTTCAACTTGTTTATTTGAGTCACAGGTGGACACTTTAACTGATTGAAAGTGGGAAATTAATTTTTACCTCATCCTTTTCCAGTGCCACCTTAACCTTAATATTAATACTAAAACCACATCAAAGGGAACTGTGTTTCAGTTTGGGGAGGGAAAGGTATAGATATATGGATTTGTCTCCCAAAATTAAAATTTTAATAAGTGAAAAATTGTAAACCAAAAAAGTCATAGTCCTTTAATTTTTTTCTAACACAGTTATTATTTACTTTATTTTTCTCTAGTGGGCTTTAGTATTAATCAGTGTATAGGGGAGGTAGAAAGAGTTTTCCTATAACTTATACAAAGGGAAGCATTGAACATTTATTATAGCAAAAGACTACTAAAGTGAGGTAACCACAGAGACTCAGAAAATCAATCAACCTGAAAAGGAAAGAACACTAGGACCTCTCAGTATATTGAATGAATGCACAATTAAACTCTGTTTTCCTTTTATTTCCATTTTGCTTTAACTGAAACATCAAGTGGAAAATCATGAAAACCTTGAAAATTGAAGTAAACTTCTAAAGAACATTCGAGGATCTTACTATATTGATGTACATTGCTTATTTGATATTGTTAATGAAGTTCTTTAAGCCATTATGTCAAACGCTTCAAGACATTTTGTTCAGTAAATGGAAAATGAAACTTTAACACACTCTTGTAAGAATTTAGTTAAAAACTTTTAAAAAATACAGTTTTTTAGGTAAAAGTTTCCGTCAACCTCAAAAAGCTTTTAATTTAGTACACATTTCCTGTCTGTTGGGGGTAAGCAAAACTAAATGAGAAGAAAATTGAAATTATCGATGCATATCCCCTATTAAATGTAAGTTGGGGCTAGGGTGGTATATTCTTTTATTATGATTATTTTATTACTATTAATTTTTAGACAGAGTTTTTTTATTTCAAAATGATATCCCAGTTTGCCAACTTCTAGATTGAGCAAAGTGCTGCTTAAATTTTTTGTGCCTAAGACTCCATATCTTTAAAATAGGTGCAGCAAAATAGGGATAATCAATGAAATATTGCATGTAGCATGTTTGGACATCCCTGATACATAGTAAGTACACAATACATATTATTTAATATTAGTAAGGGTACTAATATTATCTAGCATGATACCCAGCTAGCATTGGACCTTTTTTGTCTTCAAATTAATGAATGAAGAAAATATACATATTGTCTTCATAAGAATAAGATTCAGGGACATTATAGTAATGTAAACTTTACCAAATATGAGAGTACCCTAATTTATGACAAGGGATTAGATGGATTAACACTTTTTTCCTGGATTTCTTATTATAAGAGAAGAGATTAACATATTTGTCTTGCAAAATATTTTTCTTAAAATGAAATTGAATGAATTTAGCATTTCCTCATTGGTGCTCACTTCAACCTTAGGAACGTTACAGAGTTGGTTCACGTTTTCCCACAGAGTTGTTCAATCTTTCCTCATCTAATAACACTAAACATTGGATTGCAGGAATTATCACCCTCTTACATAGACTACTGTCTGAGTAAAACATTTGTTCTTAGTTTACTTGGTTTTATTGGGAAGTAATGATGCAGTCATTCTGATTTGTAGATGTCTTCTTGTATATCTCATGGCCAAGATATAATATAGACTCCAAGAAGGCCTGACTTACTCCTGATGGGAACATTAATAACCACTACAGGCACTGTGGTAAGTTGTAGATTGTTTAGTTCTCCTTTTGTCTAGAACCCTTATAAGGCAGATCTCATTATTGTCATTTCTTCGTCAAAGAAACTCAGATCTGCCTTGGTTATATCACTTTATTTAGATCTAGTCACAAAGACAGTCAGCTCTCAAACCTTTGTTTTTTTTTTCTGACATTTCTGAAAAAAATGACCTTTCACATCTCCATTTAGTTGCTGTTACCTTCTGCCTTATTCTGCACACCATAGTGTAAACACATATTCTTTAAAGGTATGTATGAGACCTTAGAAATTCACCAACAGTTTAAAAAAACACTCTTTAAGAAGTAAAATTATTGTGGTTAATTAGTCTCCTGTATACTAAATAGAATTCCAATTCAGATTCGGGGTATTAAATATAACATTTTATTTAATCCTCAATTATGAGGTAGGTGTTATTATTGCCATGTAAATTAATACATATCATATACCTTCCTAGTCACATATGAAATGACTTGTTAATTCATAGAAATTGAATTTTCATATGTCAAAAGGTCTGCTCCAACTTTATGAATGCTATTTAAGATTGGGTTAGAATTTTTGGTAGTCATGGCATATTATTACGTCTAATTCAACTGTTGCTAATAAAAACACATCGGTTTCAGATGCGCTATTCGGTGAACATTCTAATATCTGCTACCTATGTGATTAAGGACCTAAAGGCTAGATTCTTAAGAAATAATTTATTAGATCATTGCTCTTGTGTAAATCTTCCCTTAAGAGAGATTCATACTCAGTCTATAGTAATTCACTTCTGGGACCCTAAAGTTAGTTGCTTGGCTCTGCTGTCAGATAAAGGTAGTATCAAATAACAACATGATACAAGCAAGAAAGCAAAATAAAGAGAAAGAAGGAAATTCAGCAGTTTGATATTTTGATTGATAGTTGCAGGGTCTATGCCAATAAAAATTATTATTTAGATAGCATTAATGTAGTTATTGACTCAAGCAATATGTTCATGCATGCAATATTTTATTTTGGTATTCTTTACCATTTTAAAAATAATGATAAACAATGGATATACTCTTTCTCTGAAAGAAAATAGCAAGATAAAGCAGTTTTGACATGCAGTTTGAGTAAATATATTTAAAATATGTAATGAGAATGGGAGCTTTCACATCTGCTATATTCATTATCAAAAGGTTATTCTAGATCTTTTATTTAATCTAGTAATATCATTATCTAGCAAAGACAGTAATTTAGTAATGCTTTAAATTTGAAAAAAGAAATTACTTGAATTATGGCAGCAAATGGATATATTTAAAACTGAGGGCGAAATGAAGCATATATCAAAAGAACCAACAAATGAGAGAAGATAAAGATAATCAATATACTCAGTCAGAAACGTATGCTTAGTACACAGCAGTGAGCAGTTTCTGAGGTTTCTGGTGCAAGAGAATTACCTCTTTCAATAAAATGAGTCAATTGTAACCAAATTATGAAATAATCTCTTACTATTTGATTTTTTGATACGTGAAATTATTTTTGCTGCAGATTTTAATATAACAATATATTATAGTCGTCATAGAGCACTTTCCTAATTTAGTAATTGAAAGCTTGTGTAAAAATGTTTCTCTGTTTTTGTTTTTTTCTTATATTGGCCATGAAAACATTCTTTTGAGGAGGATTTTATTTTCCGTTGCCAAGTTTCAGTAAATATAATTTAGTTGAATTTAATAAAACTAGATGCATAAGATGAGGTAGGTAATTCAACCGTCAGACGAACTGTAGTTAGTTAAGGTATGCAACGGTTTTTGTTTTTCTTCCAGGCAAGTGTCAGTTAAATAGCATTCATTTCCTTCAAAATACTCCCTCACCTCAGCCCCTCAAAAGAATTTCAATGCTATTTTTGAAAATATTTTGAATTACTGGTCGTAAAGTAGTTTTAGAACATTCCTGTGAAGTGCTTTAGAGTTTCACCCAGTAGTGTCAGGAGTATTCATTCTTACTTGAACAAGAGAACAGAAAACAGGACTGGCTATAGCAGATGCCAGCTTCAAAGATTCAAGTGCAGAGGAAATCAGAGAAAAGAACAGGCAGAACAGACGGTTAAAAGTAAGTTAGTTTTTCTGAAATTAGTGCAAATTGTTTCAATAGCTATTTGTATTTTAACAGCATAATTTAACAATTTAAATTTTGAGAGTATATCTGTGAAAATAAGTCCCAAAGTGAGAAAGCATTTGTGTGTGTGTGTGTATATATATATATGAATATTAATTTTCAGAACTCAATCTTTAAGACTGATAACAATCATCCTAGATGCAAAAATCTAAAAGAAAAAAAAAAAAACAAGAGGTTTCCCAATGTTAATTATCTTTGTTTTCTGATTTTATATATTTAAGAAAACTATTGAAACATATGAATCTTCACTAAACCCTATAGAGAATGGCTGTCTCTAGGCAAGTGTTCTAATTATATAATTTTCATTTATATAGTGTTTCTTGTTGCTTGAAAAGCTCCTTTCTAATCTAGCAGAATATGTTAGAACAAACAATCCCAGTAACTGAGAATTCTATTGCATCAGGATCTGTTATTTATATATATATATTTTCTTTTTGAGCTTATGGTGGGCAGTGTAGACAGCTGACCCATTCTTCTGTCTTTGCGTATGTATTTTTAAATTCTAGTCATTGTGCAGTGAGAATTTGCAGGTGTTTCTCAGAGAAGTTTTTCCCCTCTAGCTGGATGTGGAAAGGACAATGCAATTAATAACAGATGGCACGGGATGACCACGTCCTTGAGAGAACGCCTTATTGGCACCTCCTGCTAATTGTATCACATATAACACAACTAAAAGCATAATAAATCTGAACTGGGGGACATTTTATGCAAGAGCTCTTCTCCTTTTCCAGACGGTAAATTGCTCAGCTCTTGAAATATCTATAACCTTGTGACACTCAACTTGCATTAGCTTAATTGCCTTTTTTCCATCTCCCTCCCCCTTCTACCCTCCCTTTCTCTCTGTCTCCTTCTCTCTTCTTTTTTCTCACCCTCTCACTATCTCTTTCTTGCTGTCTCGTATTTTTCCCTCTAGGTATGAGGAAACAATTTGGCATTTGTTTTTCTACCTAGTTTAGTGCTGCATCTAATACAGCTGTATTTCCTAGCTTGTATAGAATTTTGTCAGGATTTGATCTGGTGGCATCAATGAGAAATTATTCTTTTAAAGAGCCTTTTTTTTTTTTTTTGGACAGAGTCTTACTCTGTCATCAGGCTGGAGTGAAGTGGTGTGATCTTGGCTCACTGGCTTACTGCAATCTCTGCCTCCTGGGTTGAAGTGATTCTCCTGCTTCCGCCTCCCAAGTAGCTGGGGCAACAGGCACGTGCCACCCCGCTTAGCTATTTTATGTATATTTAGTAGAGACAAGATTTCACCATGTTGGCCAGGATGGTCTCGATCTCTTGACCTCATAATCCACCCGCCTCGGCCTCCTAAAGTGCTGGGATTACAGGTGTGAGTCACCATGGCAGGCCTCTTTTAAAGGGCTTTAAAACACTTTCCTTAACATTTGTGTTGAGAAAGAAAGTGCCTATCTAATTGCTGATGTAATTTAATAAATCTGTAAAAAAAAAAAAAAAGGGCTCTCACTAAGTGTAAACTCATGGGCGCTTCGGATGGACATACACAATAACACACGTATGTATGTAAACAAACACATCCATCCACATACAGGCACAGGACTTTTTTCTTTTTATGCACAATGGCAATGTAATTCACCATATTCTGTAGCATTGAAAAGGATTGCATTTTCTTCCATTTCATAACTTGGTTTGGTATTATTAACAATTTGTAAAGTAAAAGTATTATGCCAGAAATGGAGCCACCTAGCAATTATCATTTTTCTTTCCTCCAAGAAAATGCTATAGTGAGTAGCATGAATTTCATAGTAAGTTCCTACACATCTATTTTCATTTTTGGAGGTTTGCCTATAAATGAGCAAACAAAAAGTAATTTAAATTACATTTGGAGTTAAAAACAAATACATCAAAATCGTGAAGTATGTGTTGAAGTTTTGTCTTGGCTGGCTAGCTCTGTGTGTGTGTGTGTGTGTGCACGTGGATGTTCGTGGGTGTGCACGTGTGCATGTGTGCACACTGACACCTTCTTTCCTTAGCTACATAGATGTCTACTTCTTTCCAGTGATTTATCTTCATTGGTGAGAGTAACCTTAGTATTTCTGTCAGTTGGATGAACCAATGCTAAAATGAGACAAAGAATAGCTCATTCAAGAAATGATATAATTTAAAAGAAAGCAGTCATATTTTTAGATCTTCATGGTATATTCCTAAATCTCCTATTGACCAATACTTTGGGCAAAAACTCCTAGGGCAGTTCAGGACCTGGGACATACCTGAAATTGGGTATAATGGAAAGCGAATAATTCTCATGATTGTGAACTTGCTTATTTGGGCTCTGGTGGCACAAGAAGCATTGTTAGGAGTTGTTTGTTAAGTGTATAGACCCCAATAGTAGGTTTGTGACAGATGAAAGAAAGTTAACATTATTATTAGTAGTATGAATTTCAAAAGTACTTAAGTCACAACCTGCATTTAGCTAATGAATGACCTTAGTAAGTCCTACTACTTTTATGAGCACCTTTATCTTCCTTTACAAAGTGAGGAATCAGAACTAGAATGAGTAATATTTTAATAGTACTGCCTGGAAGACTAGGGGTTCTGTAGACTCCCACTGTAGATTGGGGAGAGATGGAAGGATGAGACTATAGTGCTACAAGCCACTATTCTCAGAGCAATTTTGGTATCATTCGTTGTGTTTATATGTTTCATATAGGATTTACTTGGAGCAATCTTTTGAATGTATGTCTTCTTGGGTAAAATCATTCAAAAATAATTAGATTGCATAATTGCTAAGGTTTCTTTCAGCTAGCAATTCTATGATATATATACCAGCATGCCTCCTAATTAATATGATCTAATTCTAATGTTCTTAATGAATGAAACCTGGCATTTAGAACCAATAACTCTGCTCTTTCTACTTGTTTCGCCATTGATTTAAATAATGCACAATACATGGATAAACATAAGTAAACTCCTTTGCATTAAATGTATATTTGTGATTAAATATTTAAAATATACATTACTTTATGTTTCTAGATTTTGAAGAATAATAGTTATTTTTACAGGAGGCAGAATCTTAAAGCTCAAGTAAATATGGATCTTATTTATTATTATTTTTTTAATTTCTTGACTGTCCCTTCATCCCCATATATTTACCGTTCACTATCTTGAGGTCAGTGTAGCCAGAATGTTGTTTGGTAGAAACATGAAGATAGTTTTACCACTTTTAGAACAACGAATAAAATAAAACAACGAATAAAAGTATTAATTAAAGTGATATTTGGTGTTTATCTCATTTGTGTTCCTACCAGAATCAGCTATTTTCTAGGAGCAGATTCTTCTTTCTGGTTCAATAGTCAAATCAAGATGTTTATCCTGTATACAGAGAAAAAAAGGCTAATGTGATAGAAAATCTACTCATTTTCATATATCACTGCACAGTAACTTATCCAATTTCTGACTTTCTTACTTTTGGTTGCTGTGAGGATTAGAACAAGTGAATGCATTTGAAAAATATAAAGCCTTGAATAAATGTAATAGTCTCATCATAGGTGGGAACCATCTCTTATTCATCTTTGAAGCCTCATCACTTAACATGTTTTCTAGTTTATAGTCAATGCTTTGTAAATATTTGATGAATACATAAGTAAATTGATGAATAAATAATTATATACCTAATTCTATATTTGGGCCAGTGCATAAGATAAGGTAAATGCTATGTAATGATGAGTTTATATTCTCTGAATTGTTTATAACAAACATAATAAAAATCAATAAAAAAATCAGCATATACTGCTTCTCTATGTATTACCTTATGTGATTGTAACAACTGAAAAGAAAAAAAAAAAGAAAAGAAAAAAAACGAAACCAAAGCTGATGCTTACAAACATGGCTGATTGCTTTCCTGTGTACAAATGTTAATCAGATACCATCAGTTAAAGGGGATGGGCAGAAAACAAAGTGAGAGAAAAGGATTCAGAAATCTATTGTGCTCTCCTATGGTTGTATTAACTTTTCTTCTCTGCATCTAATTGTGAGTTTTGCCACTCATTTTGAACCCAAATTTATCTCAAGTCCACACACACCAGGTGATATCTCACTTACATTATTGTAAATTATTTACATCACAAATTCTAGGTCATGAAGCAGAGGTGATGGAATATTTTTACATAAAAATGTTGGGATGTTGGGATCATGTTTTATTTTAAGCCTCCTACATGGATTATTTTATTCTCAGTGTATGTCCTACATTAGCTTCTGAATTTGGATATTAGTGCGATGAATGGGATCATTACATAGCAAGCATTCCATCTTTCCTGTTTAATGCTATACTTCAAACCCTCGGGAATTGCTGATATATTGGAATATATTCAGGATTGAGTATTACATTTTGTATTTACATATGATTTCAGGTAACTTATTTGAAATTCCTTAGATCTTTGTTCTCTTTCAAAATAGCAGTGACAATAGCAAGTACTAACCTATCATTTAGAGTTGGAAATCATAATGTTTGGCCGTAGGGAATTGGTAAGTGGAAATACACTAGATTTGAAATTTATCTGAACTGGATTCAATTCTTGGATTTTCCAGTTACTACATGATTTTGAAACAGTTTCTCATACTCTAGATTGCTTATTTATAAAATACCACGATGAACTCATTGGATCATTTAGAAGATTAGACATAATAAAAAGAGTGCATAGTATAGTACCTGACTATATTCATTCAAAACTGCCTCTTTTATTACTATTATAATACTACTACTCATTAACAAAGTGAAAGTATTAGTTTAGATCACTGTTCTCTAGCAGAGGAGAGAGATTTTGCCAGTCCCTAGTTCCCGGAGACATTTGTTGATGTTTGGAGATATTTTTGGTTGTCATGAATTGAGGGGGAGGTTACTACAGGAATATAGTGTATAGAGTCCAGGGATGCTGCTGAACAACCTGTATCACACAGCACAGTCTCCCACAACAAAGAAACATTTGGCTTAAAGCTTCAATAGTGCTTACATTGAGAAACACTGATTTAAATTATTTTGAGTCAAACCACTCTCTTGCAACAACAACAAAAAAATGTATTTTAAGTTGTAATTCAAATTATCTGCTTCAGATTCCAAGAATTGAAGCTAGGAAGCATCTATACCGAATGACTACAATGTCCTATTCCTTATGTTTAACTTGGTCTTAGACTATAGGAAATGGGTTCTGCCCTTAATATAACTTAGAAATATGTGAAATTTTTCAGTTATTTAAGGCATATTGTATCTGAATTTTAATTACCTCCTCATCAAATTGGCTAAGTAGTTAAGAAGTGAAGCTGCAATTGACCTGAATTAGTTATTCTGTGGTCTGTGTTTTGTACCACCTTTTGACTTTGCTATTTTCAGGAAATGAGAAGGATTATGGAGAATCAATGCTGTAGTGGATGGCTAAAAGCATAATTACTTTAGCTTAGCACAACTTTCTTTAGTAACATTAGTTTTAAGTTTATGCTATTTACTATATAAACTCAAAGATTTTATTCATACCAGTGCAACTTGGAATGCAGTCAAGGGTAATATAAATGATTAATTTAGGTTGGTATGCAGATGACACAAAGATCGAATATAATCTTAATTGGCAAGAGGGTTTTGTTCTTTTTTTTAATAGACCGATTAAAAAGTGTCTTTATGTTGTCACTGAGTTTCTATACCTTGTCAATGCCCCAAAGATTGCAGACTTTAAATACAAGAAGACAGAGATAACAGACATGAAAAAAAAAAAAAAAAAAAACCAGAAGAATCTCTGACAATCATTTACTTATTCAACTTATTCAAAACTCAACACTCTTCAAAATATTCATGTATTATACAAACAAAAGTATTTTTTCCCATAGAGAAAAAACATAACATTTTATAATTGAAACTTGTGTGTTGTAGAGGTGATGGGATATATATTAACAAGGATAGACATGGTTCTGGTTGCCCACAGCCCTACATGTGGACCCAAAGACAAAGTTCTCGATTTACAATGTGTTTTTTTTTTTTTTTCCTCCCAAAATAGGTAGTAGTATTTTTAGAAACAAAGGATGGCACACACATTTCAATCAGCACTTTCCCCCCGAGCCCTCAGTACAATCTGTACAATCTCCTTTCTTTCCCTATTTCACTTCACTACCATTAGGGCCCTTGTCTGCTACGGGCGGAGTATAAATAATAAGCCTCAACAAAAGACAAAACAGTTGGATCAAACAGGCAAATTCTCTGAAGGAGGCAAGAGGGATTAGCAATGTCATATTGACAAGCTGCACTAGAGGGCAAGAGAGAGAAGAATTGTAGCTTCAGCTACAATTCAACAGAAAATAGAGAAGGTAAACTTGAACCCTTGGAAAATTAGTAGAATCTGTTTAAAAGTTGCTTTCAGATATCCAGCATTTATTTAGGAAGTAAATGACTCCACAAAATCAGTAAAAAATATTTTCATATCTATTCCTGAAGGAAATTCATTGGTTTGCATGAAGAAACCTTTTTTAATTTTTTTTAAAGGAAAAGCAAAATTTATTTTTGTGAGAACAAATACACAAGGAAAATATTATGTAGCTTCAATAGGGTAAATAATCTTTCAAAAAAAAAAAAAAGCACACAAGCTAGACAATTTCTTGACCTTTCTGCAATCTGTTAGTCAGTTGGATGTCTCCCTCTTCCTCTGATGATATTTAGAGCTGGGGAATCAATGTGGTGGCAGTGTCTTTGAGTCAAGTACTGTCATGTTCTGGTCACCATATTTATCATTATAACAAATATGAATTCAAGTGGATAACAAGGCGACATCCCAGTGGAAATTGTAGCACTTGGTTATTTATCTGTCATCAGTCTACTGAACTAGCAATGAGGAGGAGATGAACTATCACCTGCTAGATTCCTAATTCATCTGTTTGTTTAAAACTGCACTGTGGAGATCAACAAGAGACCAGTTCCTTAAAAAACTTCACAATGTTTCTGTTTAATAAGGGATGGCTGTAAAGTGTTCTTGTGTTTGTGATCAGAGCTAGGAACCAAGTTTTGAGCAATTTCTAATGGTTTAAATAAATCAAATGTATTATAAATGTAAAATCTAAACATATTGTAGACCCTTAATTGACTTGTAGAAGTAAACCTATTATAAATGTATTAATTTCAATGTAAAATGTGTGAAAATAAAGAATATTATATTGAAATTTAGGAGATATAAAGAACTTATCAAAGAAATTTTATTACTCTTAAGGAATGCTTCAGGGGAAATGAGCTTTTATGATAACATGTAAAAGGAAAAATAATTAGAAAGGGGATTATTAAACAACAGAAATTCCATATTTAGAAGAGACATATTAGAGTTTCAAAATCTATTATTAACAGAGATCATTATATATGAAGGAAAACATTTAAACAGCTTTTTTTTTCCTATTTTCTGAACATTTTATCTCCCATTTGAAATAGATGGGTAAACGATTCACTCATATTGTGTACAATAGACAATATAAATTTAAGAGCCTTCAAATTATATGAACCAAGTTGACATGAAAAAAAAAAGTGTTAATACAGTTGGAAGCATATTGCATACTTTTCTAAACATGGCTAACTTAGACCTGATGGTTCTACAAAACAAAGCTGACTTCTTGGAATGAATGAACAAAACTTGCCATGATGCAGAACGGGAGAGTGGTTGCCTAAGGAACTGGAAAATCCAAGTTGTCTCTCTTCATTTAAAAGGACCCCCTTTCTCTTGTGGAAATGTCATCCTGCAGTTTATAATGAAAACTTGAGGAAACCCTGAGGGAGACCTGGTGCTTTTAGTAAATGATGCAAGCCCCATTGACTTACAGTAAAAATCAGCTTGTGGGACTATTTACTGCTCCCTTTGGCATCCAGGCTCCCTCTTTCCTTCATGAAAAAAAAGAGACAGAGGCATATTAGGGCTGTGGCAGAGGGAATGAAAAGCACTGGGATTCCTAGAAGATTTATGCCTCCCTGAGAATGGGCTAACTTGGGTAAACCAGGATGAGAAATGGCCTCCGATGCCGTCCGAGGCAGGGGAGACAGATGATCAAGGTAAATAAAAATAAAAAAATAAAAAAATAAAATAAAATAAATAAAAAAAAACAGAAAAAAGTTGATTTGGAAAGTTGGTTGATGAAAACATTTCAGTAGATTAGATATTTTGTATTAAATTCCACACAACCAAACATTACACATACATAACTTTTTTACATAAATGTTCCTTCTCATTGTTTCAAAACAAATGCTATGAAGTTCACCCCTGATTTTTGCAATCAAATACTTTCTATCTGGCATTTGGCAACAAAACACAACAAACAAGGAAACTAGAAACACAATTTTAAACACTTCTTAATAATATAGAAAAGCAAGATTTTACCCCAAAAAATCCATAACTCCATATTTTAAGAGAGGTTGTTGCCTCGATTGACCAAGGCTATGACTTTTTCAGAAAGAAATGTAATTGTCTTTTTTTTTTTTTTTTTTTTCGGTCCCATGGCAGGAGGTTAAGACTTGTATTACTTCACCAATAGAAGATTTCTCACAAATTCAAGTACTCAGAGTATGTAGTGTTTTTAGGGAGGAACCAGTTATTCTGAAGTTCATATATTCTCAGGATTTCTGGGGTAAATATTTGCCTACAAAAGTTAGTTAACACACATGCAATACAAATGTAACTTACGTAACAAAACACTTAACCTTTTAAAATTAAAATAAAAAAGAAAAATTCAAAAATCATTTAAGGCAGCTGCCATATACTATATTACAAAAACAAATATTAAATCATATATTAAAAGGTTGTTTCTCTCCTTGAAAGAGAAATATGGGAGAGGAGAAAGATAAAAGCCAGGAGAAGAAATGGAGAACATTTCACCATATGTTTACAAAACAAAATGCTGTATTCAGGCAAGTTAATTGGTAGAGGATGCATCAGCTGTGCTTGCAAAGGGCACTAATATGTAACTGAACTGCCAGCCATTGTGCTCACTGGAAAGGGGTACTATCTTACCCTTATTCAATCTGTAAAGTGATATAGCGGTGCCTCCCGCAGGTCTGGAGACACAGAGTCCACATACACAAGGAATGTCAAAACATGGATCAATTATATTTCTGGCCAGAAAGGTCAAGTGTTGAACTTAACCAGCTGAGTTAAAACAAGTCACTTGTCAAATCTGTCCTAGGGACATGAAGCCAGAGTCTTGTATCTCAATGG
Source organism: Chlorocebus sabaeus (assembly GCF_047675955.1). Lineage (NCBI taxonomy): Eukaryota > Metazoa > Chordata > Mammalia > Primates > Cercopithecidae > Chlorocebus > Chlorocebus sabaeus. Next base: position 53,790,348 of record NC_132915.1, read on the forward strand.
CAGCCATAGCTTGGATTTGGGACACTGGAAGAGTGAACTCAAATACTATATTTCAAAACTAAAGTATTTAATAGTAAGATGGACTTGGAAAGTAAGTGTAAAACAATTTCAATGAATGAAAAAGAATATCACTTTTATTTATTTTATCTAAAATACTGAGAAGTATATTTCATATTTGATCCTCCCTTATTTTTTGTGGTATAGTAACTAAATGGCTTTGTGATTGGAACTTCAGGTACATCATCACACTTAATTCTCACAGAAAAATAATGTAAATCTCATCTACAATTTATAACAGAGATAGCTGAGGCTTGCAAAGGCTGATGAAATTTTTAGCTGTCATAGCTAGTATATGGTATAGCCAGAAATTAAAACAGTTCTGCTACTTAAGTCCACAATTTTTGTACCAAACTAATATGAACTTCATCATTTTATATATTTTAAGCCATTGCTCTGTTTTGTTTTGCACTTAATTAATTGTTTAATGTGTTTGAATCTTTAATTTCACCAATGTTAATAGGTTGAAAGTTAATTATGTAGAATTAGATTTTTTTCTTTGATCAGCAAAACAAACAAGAGACTTTAAGCTAATTCACACTCTGATCAATTGGTTTCAAGAATGAAAAAACGAATTCTTTTTTGCAAAATCAGACAAATGTAATGTTTATGTTGGAATAAATATGTCATGAAACTAATAAGCTCAAATATAATTAAGATTTTTCTTCAAGATTAGACTTGCTGGAGTAATATTATTTACAAGATATAAATATAATCACATTGCCTATAAACAGCCTAATAATTAAAGAAGAGTTTTTGGTTATTGCATTTATTTTAAAATGAGATTTTTTTTTTTAAATGTCCAACACCAAGAAAGAGGCTAACTTGATTCTTGGTGGAATGGGATTTAGGAAGGGTTATAAGAGATGTGTTAAGATTCCTACTATCCTGTGGTCTCTGCACTTCTTCATTTATTTTTCTTTTTCTATAAAGTGAAAATGTGAGAACATTTACAAGCGAAGTAACATTTTTGAGTACTTATTATGTGCCAGGTGTTTTTCATCTATTGCTTTCTTTAAGCTCAGACAAAATCAGCATTCCTTTCTCCCTAGCACTAAGGAAACTGAGCCTGAAGAGATCCACTGACATACCTAAAACATACATTTGGGAAATGGTAGAACAGTTATTTAAACCTAGAACCCTGGCTTTAGAAGTTTTATTTTCTCATTACTCCAGGGTGTTTATGGAGATGCAAAATGCATCCCGAACTTCATCAGTTTTCCTTTTCTGGGACTCACAAAATGTATGTTTCAATAATATAAAAGAGAAATTTAAAAGTTGGAGAAATAGCAATTATGTACACTTTAGACTTTGTTAGTTAATATGCAAATTCAATAGCTAACATGCTATAAAATATTGCATATTTGTAAGTTTAATTCAATTCTCTTTTTTACCGTGACTCCTTTTTGATATCAGTAGTGTTGAAATGGGAGAGTTCCCTGACCTCCCTTGCAGGACATACAACAGGAGTGTGGCTTATCTTGAGAGCTACAAACCCCTGATGGGAGAGGGAGCATGCAGATGGGCAGGTGCAGGAGCCAGGACTAGGGCTTTGGGCACTGGCCCCACAGTAGCATCTAGGGGTGGATGTCTAAGACTCCTGAAGCCCCAGTGGGTATGTTACAGTGCTCCTTTAGCTCTACCATCTGCAGACAGCTTAAGTGTTAACCAGATCAGTGCCCTCTTGGTACCTGGATTCTTGTCTGGCATCCAGGAAGAATCAGGTCACCTGGAAAAACTGAAGGATGGTAAATGCGAGGGATTTTATTGCTGGATGGAGATGATTCTCAGTGGGATGGATGGGGAGCTGGAAAGGGGATGGAGTGGGAAGATGACCTTCCCCTGGGATTCACCCATCCTGCAGCCAATCTTCTTTCCACCCATCCACAGCCAAACTCCTCTTGATGTTCAGATGCTCCTCTTCTCTCCTCCTCTGCCATGCTGCTCTTCTGCTCCTCTGCTCTTCTGCTCATGGAACCTAAGGTTTGGGCTTTATATGGGTACATGATATGGGGGTGTGGTGGGCCAAAAGGGAACATTTGGGCTTGAAAATAGGAATGCCTGTTCCCATTTAGGGCCATGGGTTTCCAGGCTTTAGGGTGGGGCCTTTGCTAGTGAACTGCTCTCTTCCACCTGGAATTTTTTCCTGCCTCCTATCTGTAACAGTGTAAACAATTTTTTAAAAAAGAATTTACAGTATTTTTTACCAAAAAAATGTAAAATTTTTTTTTAATGTCAATATTCTTACTTTACTTCTCTTTCCCCAGCCATTTATGTATATCTAAGATTTCTGTGAACACAGTTATATTCTTCTATGGAAGATACCTTTCTTAAAACCTATAAAGAAAAACTCTTACGTATTTACTTACTTTTAGCCTGAGGATAGAGAAGCCAATTTAGGAATAATGTGATGGTGAAGAGATGAAAGTAAAAAATAAAAACATCATGCTAGTGCTATTATAATATGTAATTAGTGTGGTCTAAGACTGTATTTTTCAAAATTTTAAAGGTATGTTTTATGGAATATTATTTGAGCTGTCCTGACATCTTCAAATTACACACACACACACACGCATGCACACACACTCACACACAAAAAAAATTTTTGCTTAAAAATTATCTTGTAAACTGCTGCTGTTTTTGAATTATAAAATTTCACATTAACCTGTTAAATGCCATGTCAAACCTAAGAGTAAATAATCTTTTTTATTACCAAGGGTCTCCCCAAATTTATTTGGCCAAAAATCCTGTCTTTCATTTTATGCCTACTAATAACGTCTAGAGATAGAACTCAAAATTCACATTGGGAAACTATTCTAAACATATATTCAAAGCCAAAAGAAAGAGATTTACTGTACCCAATTTGGAAGGATAATGAGAATAACGATAGGTTAGGTTAGAGGAACTTGAAATAGTGTGGGCAAGCAATGATGAGGATTGGAATTAAGGCCACAAAATGGGATAGATTCAAGAGATGCCCATGATAGGGCTTTGAACTGATCTGATTTAGTGACTATCCAATGAAAAATAAGGAATCACATATATCAGGTCTGGTTTGAGTGATTGGTTAAACTGTGGTATTATAACTTGCCAAATGGAGGTCTGGAAGAAAAATTGTCAGAGTAAGAATGTGAGTTCACTTTTGAACTGTTGGCTTCAAAATATTTGGGATTCATCCAGGTCATTTTTTCCAATAGGAGCTAGAAATAGAGGTTTAGAGCATAAGAAATAAAGAATAAAAGCCTCAGAAAAGATATAAATGTCAAAGTCATTGTGTGATATGAAGCTCCCAGGATATGGATGAGACCGTAGATGACTTAATCTTCAACTGGTAGGGATCCAATTACTTTATTAAGTGTACTAAGTAGAGCAAGGTGTTGAAAATGTACACTATATTTTGCTACTATAAATCCTGTTTTTGAAAAAACTAAAAGATAAGTAAATACAAATAAAATTACCAACATATTAAATGTTTTCAGTATTACCTGTGGCAAGGGGCTCATGATGCTGAAACTACAGTGTCCCACAGAGAAATAGGCAGAATTTAAGAAAGTTAGCTGATAAAGATGTTTTTAATCTTCTCTATGGGTTCATGCCAACAAATATTACATTAAGCTTATGAATACATTAATCAAGAAAAGAGGTGTTGAGTAGTGATTCACTCAGAACGTAAATAATCCTGTGATCTATTTGAAGCAGCCTGACACTATTATAGGAAATGGTAAATGTGTTTCCTGTTAAACTTTTGCTCAGTTCATTTACAGTAATTCCGTATTCCTTCTTAACAATTCACCTTTGTATCACCTTTGTATCAAACTTGTGTGTTTATATGGAATTTAATAATCAGTGATGCCCACTGATTAATGGCATGCTTGAAAAGGTTTGTGTGCTGTCAGGCTAACTGAACCTTGAGTTGGTATCCTTTCTCATTTCTAGAGGATAACAACATACTGGCTAATGTGGGTAAAAGCACCTACTCTGTGCCATATTTTAGTAGAAACTTAGCACATAGAATCTATCAAATCATCCTTGTAAAATAAGTTTTTTTAATTGTTCTTTAAATACATAGAAACTGAAGTTGTGTGGGAGTTAATGTTTAAAGTTACAAAATCAGTAAGAGTCAGAGCTCAATTTTGATTATGGGGTTGAATGATTCTATAGTCTGTAATTTTTCCATTGCTTCATGCCTCCTACATATGGAAGATTAGAAAACAAAATATTGGAAGAGGAATTATCCCTTTCCATGTCAACTAATTACATCCCACAGAGAGGTTTACATGTAAACCTTCATACTCTATTTTCCTTTATTTTTGTAATAGCAATAAACACAAACGAATACACGTAAGATTGTTGTTTTTGAGCTTCACTTTCTTTCAGAAAAACCACTTGAGTAATGGTGGGCTTTGATAAATACTATGGAAGTTAAGGAAGGAATTGATAACAAAAAATGTATAAGGAATGCCAGACAATTGTTCCAACTTAGGAACTGGTTTTGATCCCTATAGGAAAACACTGCTGCTGCCTTTTCCAGAAAAATCTTATTATAGTATATTTTTAAATAAGGGTAGTTGAGAATACATTTAATATTCTGTAAAACTGCTCTGCTTTGATTTTAGAAACAATCAGAGAAGGAAGGCATCAGTTATTAGATCATTTATTCAAAATATTTTAAGCAAATTAAGCATTGATTTCTTTATCATATATGATGAGTTGTTGAACTTAAGAGAGGATCTGGATATCAGAGAAATGCGCAACTCTTTGCCCATGAAAAGTTCTTTATTCTGGTTCTTTTAATTTGCTTTACCCCATGAAATTTATTATGGCTTCCATGTCAGTATGGTGTGGGGTTAACTTTTTAAATTTATATTTAAAATAATTGAATATTATCTTAGAGCCCCGATATTCATAAAAATTTACCTCAAAATTTGTTGTTGTCAGTATCTTACAGTCACTCACATTGATCTATTTTTCTTCAAATACATGTTTAAAATGAATTCTCACAGATAAGTAAGGTAAGTAGAATTGAAAACAAATTTAGCCAAAGGAAAGAAGATATGTGAAAATATTTACATGAAGTTGCCTTAAATGGTACTGACATGCATTAAGAAATGTGTTATATAAAAGAAACTTTCCTTATCTCTAGGTGGAATATCCATAGTCATTCTAAATGTTCTTTGATAAGTTTTGACATTTTGAAATGAAAGTTATTTTAACAAAAACCACATTCGAGAAAGATGCTTAAACATTTTAAATGATGCCTAATGTAGTGAATATATTGTTTCTCTTACAGATAGAGATTTTACCAAATGACAGTTTTAGTATGTCATGAAAAAATACTAAGAATTATAGTATGAATTAAATGTTTGCATTTTAGAGGTAGAAGAGAATAATGAAACACATAGTATGCAAATACATCCTTCAGTTAAATAAAACTGTCATCTTTAATGCTTTTATTAATGCCTTACCAAGTTTGTTTCCATTCACTGTAGTTGGTTATAACCAAAGAGATAACTGTTTACAATCTTCTTTGAGTAAAAATCAGAAATGTAAGCATTCATACAGTAAATTATTTTCAGGAATATATTACTGATCAATGATTGCTATTTTAACTCAAAACTCATTTTGAAGGGAAAAAATAACAATGTTTAGCACTTTTATAATGTTTTTTGTCTTCAAATAATTCACTTAATTAATTCTAATCTTTACAACACCTCTAAGAGGTGGCAAATTGGCTAGAACTGTTTCCCCATACTGATATAATTATTATGATGTGCATGTATATTACAATCACAGTATTTTACTTCTTAAATTTGTTTGTAGTTTCAGATAATATAAATCATCTCACATTCAATTAGTTAAAAAAAATGTTGTAAAATTAAAACAGATTCGAAATCATGTTTGGTAATACTTTAGGAGAAATTCCATACAGACTTGTGGAGGGGAACATATTTGAAGTTGTGGAGCATGTGGAGCATGATGGGTCCAGGACCCAAGGGACCCTAGATTCTAGCCTTAGTTTTTTCATTAACTCCCTGTCTGACCTTGAAACTTATTTTTCTCAGCTACAAGGTAGTGATAATGTTACCTGCCTGGCATTTATCACGGGGATGTTTGATGGTTCAATGTAACAATGTATGTGAAAACATTTTATTACCTTAAAGTATTTTTCAATATAATTGATATATTTTTATAAAATGAAAGACAACTAATATAAAATATATTCCTATGGACATAAATAGAGATGTAGGAGATTGCATTTTAGTTTATTGATTTAGCATTTTACAAATGTATTTATTGAGTGTCTAGTATTACAGAGAGCACACACAGTTGACATATGAAGAGCATATATGGAGTAGATGGGTTGTATATGGTGAAGCTAGATAAGATGTAGATATTCATTATGAGTCCATTGGGGCTGGCATATCCCAGAATTTTTCTTAATTTTTCCGTTCAAAGAAGAAAGTTAGGGACTGATACTCCTCTGAATGGATATTATTTATTAATGGGGAGAAATATATGGGTCTCATCATTTTCATCATGTTTAACTGTAACAAGTTAAAATTCATCAAAATGAAGATTTCAGAGTAGAGTGTTGTGCAGTGATATATGTGGTATCACTTCAGGACCTCTGTCTACTGGCATGAGCCCCTTCCATTTTCACTTGAAATGCACCTTTTGAGAGGTATTACCTTAGTTAAAAATCTTTTGTCCTCCTTAGGGTAGAATGGCTTCTAGCTTAGGCATTTCCATCTTCATTTATCTTTTGGTTTTTCCTCCTTCCTTGTGGATTACTCCTTCTGAGGCTCCTTTATTGGTTATTCCTTATCTGTTAGACCTCTAAAATTGAGAAGCTCCAGAACTCAGTACTCAGGCCCTTTTTCTGTCTACATTGACTACCTTGGTGCTCATAGTCATTGCTGTGACTGCAATGCTGTAAACACTCAAATACAATAATCAATTTTATATCTCTTGCATACACTTCTCCCATGATCTCCAGAATCATGTTTTTAATACTTATTCATCATTTCAGCTTGGATAAATCTCATATGCATCTCAAACTTCAGAGGTTTAAGCAGTATTCCTGACTCTCTCCTGTGTTCACTACATTCCTCCTACAGTTTTCCTCTTTGCAGTCAGTAAATGGCAACTCCGCTCTTCCAGTTACTGAAACAAAGGCCCCAGAATCCCTCTTGATTTCTCTCAGTCACAAATGCTCCACATCTCCTGTTGGCTCTGTTTTCAAAATATATCTACAATTCAGCCACCTCACATCACATCTACCAAGCACATCCTAGTCAAAACCACTATGTGTTCATCCCATCCCAGCAGTTCCAGACTGTTATTCTTACTTCCACCTTTGCCATTATAGATTATTCTCAACATATGATATAGATCTGTGGTTCTCAAACTTCACATGAATCAGAATTACCCAGAAGTTTGTTAAAACAGATTGTTGGGCTCTACCCTCAGAATTTGTGATTCAGTAAGTGGGCCACAGAATTGGCACTTCAAAAAAGTTACTGAGTGAATTGAATGTCAATGCTCTAGGGACCACCCATTGAGAATCAGTCATGTAGGGCTTCACTACTCATGGTATGGTCCACTGACCAAACATATCAGCATGACTTGAGCTTTTCAGAAATGTAGAATTTTAGGCTCCACTTCAGACCAACTGAATCACAATCTGATTATTAATAGGATTCCAGGTGATCCTTCTAAACATGACAGTCTCAGAAACACAGATAAAAAAGTGTATTCTTTACAGTGAAGAGAAATATTCTTCTTTTACATTTCAAGTCACATTATGTTCTTCCTTTACTCAAAATAGATTTCCTTCTCAATCAGGGTAAAACCCTATATCCTTACCATGGCTTAGAATGTCTTGCATAACTTAGGCTTCCTGCAAAACCCTCTGATTTCTCCTCCTACGATTCATCTGCTGATTCTCTGTTCTCCTACCCGCTTGGTCAACTTGCTCTTCCTTGAACTCAACCATGTTCTGACTCAGGGCTTTGTCACTGCCTTTTTTCCTCAGTCTAAAATGCTCTTTCCCCAAAAGCCATAGGATTTATCCTCTCACTTCCTTGGGCTCCGTTCAGGAGTCATCTTAGCAATGAAGATCTTTTTTCCCTAAAATATTTGGTAACAGTCCCTCTTCCCAACCTGACACTCCATGTACTTCTTAACCTGCTTTAATTTTCAGTCTGTAATATATTACCCTCTGAAATACTACATATTTGTTTACTAGCTTATTTTGTTTCTAGAAGACAATTTCTTTTGGCAGAAGTACTTTAACACTTTTTTTCCCTTTTGTTTGACTCTTTTGTTCACTTTTGTGTGTCCAATGCCTAGAACAGTGCTAGGCATATAATAGTAGTCAAATATTTGTTGAATTTATAAATATGAATGAGCCTTGAAAATCTTTTCTAAGGGTTGGATTTTTAATGGGAATACATAAGAGTATGCCAGTATGAAAGTATTGAGAAGAAAAACAAGTAAGGTGGTTTCAGGTCTAAAATTTAACAGCAAGAAAAGGACAACCAGAAGTCAGACTTCTTCTCCATCACAATTTCTTTAGGTTTTTATTAATGAGAAAATTAAATTGTAACTACATATAGATGTTATGTATAAGATATATTTCCTCCAGTTTTATATTCTATCCAAGGATGATAGACCAAAATGATGAAAAGTTGCTAATGTATTTACTGTCTCCTTAAAATAAATGACCACAAATGATCTCAGTTATGAGATCATTTCTTCACTGTAAAGAATAATATTTTTATCTGTGTTTCTGAGACTATCATATTTAGAAGGATCACCTGGAATCATATTAATATTCAGATTGTGATTTAGTGGGTCTGAAGTAGAGCCTAAAATTCTACATTTCTGAAAATTCTTTGTTTTTGGCTAAAGAATTTTAAATTAATAGTGATAAGGTCCAACAGTGTGTAAAGTTGGAAAGGGGTAGCCAGTGGGAAAATACTGGGATAAGTGTTGGGACTGTTTTTATTTAATGCCTTTGCTAATGATCTGGAAGAAACAGTGAGAATCTCATTAATTAAATTCACTGGTTTACTAAATTAAGACGTATCAGTGATACCAAGGAAGAAAAAATGCAGAAGGACATACAGGAGTCAGACAAAGTGGAGACAAATGAATTAGAGTTCCATCTATAAAAAAAATTCAGATTGAAATATTTAAGACATATTTAAGCAATTCTTTATGCTGTTAATATTCATTCAATGATGTTAGCATTGATAATGTTGATGAAGACAGTTTACTTTGACTGATTTCTGACTAATCTGTGTCAAGAGTGGGTCAACTGCTGTCATTTTATGCAAGAACCCATCATGTTGGACACTATGTGTAATAAGGGAAAAATCTTATTTCTAAACTATAATTAAATCTACATTTACATATGTCCAGTGGTATTAAATAGCGATGGTTCACATGAGGAAGCAAGTGAAGCAAATTCTTCCTATGGGAAGGGATTTTGAGGGCAGCATTTAGACAATGGATCACAGTTAGAAGGACAGATGGTTCTGACCTCAAGACATCTTTCAGGTTATATTCTGCCCCAGCCTCCATGGATTTATTTCTGAATCCCAGTGTAAAATTTTCGCAGTATTCATTAAATCGATTAGGTCAAATCTTATATATTCAGCAATCAATGGTCAGATATTGGCAATTTCTCATGGCTGAACTAATGTGCTGTTTGGTATAAGAACTTTGAAGTCACAAGGTAATAGCTACCGTGCTTCTCCAGGTACTCATTTCTACTTACAAGAGACCCTCCCAGCTTCAGTTCAGACATCAGGAACTGCTGGTGAGCAGCAAATGCAGTGCTCATTTCTGCTAAGCACTGAAACTTCTAGTAAGAGTTAGCAGCTGGAAGAAGACAGAAGGAAAATAAATTTTAAGAAGTGCCCTAAGGTTGTGTGTAGTGGCTCATTCCTGTAATCACAGCTACTGGGGAGGCTGAGACAGGAGGATCACTTGAGCCCAGGATTTCGAGGCTGCAGTGAGTTATGATGGTGCCACAGTACTCCAGCCTGGGTGACAAAGTGAGACACCATCTCTTAAAAGGAAAAAGAAGTGCCTTAGAAGACTAACTTATAGATGAAAAAGACTTAAGGATTCCTTAAAGTATTTAAGTATTAAGTATTTAAGGATTTAAGGAGTCCTTAAGTATTTCAGGTAATTTTTAGTATTGATGATATTTGGGGTCTATTTATAATAGTATTTATAATTCTTATTTTCATGTGTATATTTTGCCCCAGGCTGTCATAGGTTGAAAATATAGTTATGCATAGGAACAAAAGCAAGGTAGAAATACGGTCTGAAGGACTTCAGGAATTCTGTGATTTGGTTTAAGACTGTAATTACCATGCTTCTCCTGCCTGATCTCCTGTAAAATGTATCTATGGCAGCAGGTAATATTCTTAGGCAAAATACTGCTTACTTCTGAACTATAGAAAGATCTGTGGTTCTCAAACTATAGAAAGTTCAGAATTCAGGTAGAAACATAATATTGTTGGTGTTGATGTTATTGTGTACATATATGGGAACATTTAGGAAAATACACTGTTGGAGCTCTTTTGGACTAGCATGATTATAAAACCATGTGTTCTCTATCAGGTGAGCCAGTAGAGCTTTCTGGCTTCTAGCATTCTGCAGCCTTAGATGGAATGATGCACAGGAGAAATGAGTGCAAATATGCACACCAGCATTCCATTTAGAGTGTCCCTGTTTTGTACCATGTGTGAGGGACATCAGGCAACACACTGTATCACTCTGATTCTCAGCTGCCTAACCTGTAAAATGACAGAATTGCACCAGATGCCGTGAATTGCAATTTTTCCAACCATAATATTCTATTGCACTATATACTGATACTTTTAGTGGAATATTACATGTCCTCTACATTGATTCACCAGAGAGTAGTTTTATAAGTGAAATAATAAAAACTTCAGCTACAAATTACTAATAACAATAACAAATAGCGAATATTTAATAATGAGTGGTTACTATGTGCCAGTAGTCATGCTAAGGATTATCATGTATCTTCTGAGATTTCTTTGAGCAGTGTTTAAAGGAATCAGAGAAGACACAAACAAATGGAAAAACATCCCATGTTCATGAATAGAAAGAATCAGTATCATTAAAATAGCTACACTGCCCAAAGCAATTTACAGATTCGATGCTGTTCTTATCAAACTACCAATGACACTCTTCACAGAACTAGAAACAACTATTTTAAAATTCACATGGAACCATAAAAGAGCCTGAAAAGCCAAAGCAATCCTAAGCCTAAAGAACAAAGCTAGAGGCATGACATTACCTGACTTCAAACAATACTACAAGGCTTACAATAACCAAAACAGCATGGTACTGGTACACAAACAGGCACATAGCCCAGAAATAAGGCCACACATCTATGATCATCTGATCCTCAGCAAAGCTGATAGAAACAAGCAATGGAGAAAAGACTCCCTATTCAATAAATGGTTCTGAGACAGCTAACTAGCCATATGCAGAATGTTGAAGCTGGACCCCCTTATACCTTACACAAAAATCAATTTAAGATGGATTAAAGACATCAATGTAAAATCCCAAACTATAAAATCCCTGGAAGACAACCAAGGCAATACCATCCTGGACATATTAATGGAAGTGAGCAAAGATTTCATGGCAAAGATACCAAAAGCAATCACAGGAAAAGCAAAGATTGACAAGTGAGATCAAATTGAGAGCTTCTGCACAGCGAAAGAAACTATCAACAGAGTAAAGAGACAACCTAGAGAATGGGAGAAAACTTTTGCCAACTATGCATCTGACAAAGGTTTTATATCCAGCATCTATAAGAAACTTAAATTTACAAGAGAAAAACAACTCCATTAAAAAGTGGGCAAAGGACATGAACAGACAAACTTCTCAAAAGAAGACATATATGTGGCCAACAAGCAAATAAAAAAAGCTCAATGTCACTGGTCATTAGAGAAATGCACACCGAAACCACAATGAGATGCCATCTCACACCAGTCAGAATGGCTATTATTAAAAAGTCCAAAAATAACATGTTGGCAAGGTTGTAGGAAAAACACCAGAATTCTTATTTACTGTTGGTGGGAGCATAAATTTGTTCAATCATTGTGGGGGAATGCAGTTTGGTGATTCCTTAAAGAGCTAAAAACAGAACTTCATTCAACCCAGCAATCCCATTACTGGGTATACATCCAGAGGAATAGAAATCATTTTACTATAAAGACACATTCATGCGAATGTTCATTGCAGTATTATTCACAAAAGCGAAGACATGGAATCAACCTAAATGCCCATCAATGTCAGATTGGATAAAGAAAATGTGGTACATATACACCATGGAAAACTAGGCAGGAATAAAAAAGAACGACATTCTGTATTTTGTGGGAACACGGATGGAGCTACAGGCTATTATCCTTTGCAATCTGATGCAGGTACAGAAAACCAAATACCACGTGTTCTCACTTATAAGTGGGAACTAAATGATAAGAACTTATGTCCCCCAAAAAGGAAACAACAGACCCTGGAGTCTACTTAAAGGGGGAGCAATGGAAGAGGGAGTGGAACAGAAAAGATAACTATTGGACACTGGGCTTAATACCAGGATAATTAATAATCTGTACAACAAACACCTGTGACACATATTTACCTATGAAATAAACCTTCACATGTACCCCCAAGCCCAAAATAAAAGTTAAAAATAGTTTATGAATTGTTTGATTTGATTTAAATCTTAAATATTGTTAGGGTTCATTTAGTTCTCTTAATAAATTGTAGAGGAACATGGTCTTAAAGATCATGGCTGGGAGGGTTAGAATTAGAACTCAGAGCTCCCGAATCCTTTTGAAATTTTTATCATTCCCCTGCCTGATTGCAAACACTGCCTTTTTCTGTCATAGAGAGATGCTTTCCTACCTGTCTTATAATGGAAAATGCAACGAATAAAACAGAAATAAGGAAGAAATGTAATTGCAATACATAATTAAAGTCTGTGATTTTTAAATGCATGTTCATAAATTGAAGCAGTAAGGTGGCTTTTCTTCTTGCACAACCAGAAAGATGCCATCAATACAATGCACTCTATCTTTTTCTACATATCTAAAAAAAATAGAATGTAGATTAACTTTATCAAGATCCCCTATTGCTAGTCTATCTAAAAACACTGCCTAAAAGGTCAGTTACAGCGCTATCTCCCTGGCTTTACATCATGTTTAATTTTATGATGAATACCTAAGAGAAGCATGATATATTAAAGCACTTTCTCCATTCTTTTAAAACATCAAAACATAGTATTTGGACCATTGATTTTTGTCCAAGTATCCTCTCTTTAGTATTTCAGAAACTTTATTCAGAAAAAGTAATTGGTAGTTCCAGCCTCTTTATTCTCACAGCTGCCAAACTTCTCTAATCTGGAGTAGTCAACCATCCTTAACAGGTGATTAATAGCAAGGCAAAAAGTGCTATTGGACACCTGGAGAGTGAAGTTAAGTGCAACGTATTGAGCAGCTGAGAACATTTCTTGACAGATTTTGTTTTAGGTAAAAATGTGATTACATTTTCTTTCAGAGATTTCTTAAAACATATATTGTAAGGGAAAGAAAATCCATATGGTATTGATTTATTTAAATGTTTCAAAAATTAGATATTGGGAAAGCCTCTTGTATTTATATTTTTCTTAGAGAGGGAACATTTTATTTCACCAAGAATAAAAAGAAAAAAAAGCCTGAAATTCATGTTTAGTTCCAAATTTAAAGTCAGAATTGACATGGTTTTAAAAACATGACCAAACAAAAATAAGTTTGTAGTTTCAAAGAATAATGTAAGCTTTAGAAGGAAGCAGGCAAGCTGTTTCTCTGGAAGACTCCTTATTCCCTTAGTCAAAACAGAGCAGCAAACAAATAAACAGTAGTAGCACCAAATGGTAGTTCTGTATAAAACTCTACTGAATTTACAGCTTTAGTGATACAAGACTGGGTATCAATTCATGGTTTCTTTTTCTTTATATGCAACAAAACAAAAGAACTCTGTTAACAGGGGTAATGAATTGTGTGGGCTGTAATTGCTATCCTGTCGGTAACTGTTACTTGCTTACAATGCTTCGGTGTTAGCTGGAATTAGGTTGTACTCTGCAGCCTACTAATCCATAGTTATTACTAAACAGAGGAGAAAGGGGGCTATTACCACCTTCCAGAGGTGTTGTTAAAAAACATCTTTACCCTGGATGCACATCTAAAGTATTACCTGGCTTTACCCAGTTTTGAATAATTTTTGTAACTACTCAAAAAAAATACAAATGCTTAAATCTCACAATATGAGGTATATGGTTATCTTATATAAATAATATTTAGGGATTTGTTATACATCTCAGATATGGCCCTGAGAATTTAGAAACACTGATTTGTTTCTCATTCAATTTCTTTATCTTTATTACCTTGACCTTTGCTCTCAACACTTTTCTAATCAAAACCTGTTACATTTTTTTTTAAAATCTCCAGCTTTATCGAGGTATAATTGACAAATAAAATAGATATATTCAGCGTATGCAATGTGATGATTTGATATATGTATACACTGTAAATTATCACAATCAAATTAATTGGCATATTCATCACCTCACATAGTTGCCGTGTGTGTGCACACAAGTGTAATAAGGAATGATCTTCCTAGAAGTATTCATGACAGTATTATTAGCTATAGTCACCATGCTGTATATTAGATCCTCAGAAGTATTCATCTAAGTGAAAGTTTTTGTGTACCCTTTAACCAATATCTCTTCATTTCCCCTACTCCAGGCCGCTGGTAGCCACTGTTCTACTTTCTGCTTCTATGAGTTTTACTTTTTTAGATTCCACATATAGGTGAGATTTTACAGTATTCGTCTTTCTGTATCTGGCTTACTTCACTAAACATAGTGTCTGCTAGGTTCATCCATGTTGTCACAAATGGTAGGACTTTCTTCTTTCAATGGCTTAATAATATTCTATTGTGTATACACACGTATACACACATCACATTTTCTTTACTCAGTTGTTGATGGATTTAGATTATTTCTATATCTTGATTATTATACATAATCCTGCAGTGAATATGGGAACACTGATATCTCTTCAAAATACTGATTTAATTTCTTTATTTCTTTTGTGTATGCATATAGAAGTGGAAATGCTGGATCATATGGTAGTTCTATTTTTAATTTTTTGAGGAACCTTCACACTTCATGCCCTTCATACTTCATACCCTTCATACCCACCAAGAGTGTGCAAGGATTCCCTCTTCTCCACATACCCACCAACACGTATATCTTACCTTTTTGATAGTAGCCATGCCAACAAGTGTGGGTTATGGGTTTCATGTGTTTTTCTCTGATGATTAGTGATGTTGAACACATTTTGATAAACTGGGCATTTTTATGTCTTCTCTGGAAAAATGTCTATTCAAGTCTTGATCATTTTTGAAAAATGGGTTTATTAGTTTTCCTTGCCTTCAAGTTGTATGAGTTTCATACATACTTTGGATATTACTCTTTTATGAGTTATGTGATGTACAAATATATTATCCCATTACATAGCTTGTCTCTTCACTCTGTTGATTGTTTCATTAGCTGTGTAGAAGGTTTTCAGTTTGAGGTAATGCCACTTGTCTATTTTTGCATGTGCTGCATGTGTTTTTTATGTCATATCCAAATAAATATTGCCAAGACCTATGTCAATTAGATTTTTTCCCCTATGTTTTCTTCTAGGAGTTTTAGAGTTTCAGATCTTACATTTAAGCCTTTTATCCATTTTGGGCTTATTTTTAAACTATGTGGTGTAAAATAAAGGTCAAATGTTATTATTTTGCCTATGAATATTCACTTGTCCCAATACCATTTACAGAAGAGATTTTCCTCTGCCCTTTGTTTATTCTTGGTGCTCTCATCAAAGATTAGTTGACTGAATATAGTTGAGTTTATTTCTTGGCTCTCTATTTTGTGTCACTGGTCTATTTGTTATTATGCCAGTACCATACTGTTATGATTACAATAACTTTGTACTATAGTTTGAAATCAGGAAGAATGATACCTTCAGCTTTCTTCTTATGTTTTTTCCAAATTGCTTTGACT
Organism: Chlorocebus sabaeus; assembly: GCF_047675955.1. Lineage (NCBI taxonomy): Eukaryota > Metazoa > Chordata > Mammalia > Primates > Cercopithecidae > Chlorocebus > Chlorocebus sabaeus. The sequence goes on from NC_132915.1 coordinate 53,806,549, forward strand.
ATTCAGTATCTTTTATGGTTCCATGTACATTTTAGGATCTTCCTTTCTATTTCTGTGAAAATTGCCATTGGAAATGTGATAGGAATTTTGTTGGACTTACAGATTACTTTAGAGAGTGTGGTCATTTTATAATATCAATACTTCCTGTCCATAAGCCTGGAATATCTTTCCATTTACTTGTATCTTTAATTTTTTTCATCAATGTTTCCTATTTTTCAGTATATAGATTTTTCACCTCATTTGGTTAAATGTATTCCTAAATATTTTTTCCTGCTATTGCAAATGAGGTTATTATCTTATTTTTTCAAATAGTTATTAATGTTAGAAATGCTACTGATTTTTGTATATAAATTTTGCATCCTGCAAATTTACTGAATATATTTATTCTAACAGTTTTCTGGAAGAGACCAGGATTTTCTCTATATAAGATCGTGTCACCTGCCAACAGAGATAATTTAACAAATTTTCTGATATGCATGCCCTTTATTTCTTTTCTTACCCAATTTCTGAATAGGACTTCTAGCTCCATGTTGAGTGGAAGTGGCAAGGGTAGTTACCCTTGTCTTGTTCCTGATCTTAGAGGAACAATTCTTGCCTTCCAGTAAAAAAAAATCACTTGATCATGGGGTATGATCTTTTTAGCATGCTGTTGACTTTTGTTTGACAGTGTTTTGTTAAAAAGTTTGTATCTATGTTCATCAGGAATATAGCCTGTAATTTTCTTTTAATATCATTTTTATATGACTTCAATATCAGTATAATGCTGGCCTTGCAGTTTGCAAGTTTTCCCTCCTCTTAAATTTTTCTGGAAGAGCTTTGGAAGGATTGGTGTTAATTCTTTTTTAAATGCTTGGTAGAGTTCACTTGAGAAGCCATCAGATCCTGAAGTTTTTGGTGTTGGAAAGTTGTAAATTACTGAGTGAATCTCCTTACTTGTTTTTAGTCTGTTTAGATTTTCTGTTTTTTCATAATTCAATCTTGGTAAATTGTAAATTTCTGTGAAGTTATACATTTTTTTCTAAGTTATCCTATTAGCATAAGTTGCTCATGGTAGTCTCCTATGATTCTTTGTATTTCCTTTTTTTTTTCTTTTTTAAAAATTATCATTATACTTTAAGTTCTAGGGTACATGTGCATAACGTGCAGGTTTGTTACATATGTACACTTGTGCCATGTTGGTGTGCTGCACCCATCAACTCGTCAGCACCCATCAACTCGTCCTTTACATCAGGTATAACTCCCGATGCCATCCCTCCCCCATTCCCCCTCCTCATAATAGGCCCCGGTGTGATGTTCCCCTTCCCGAGTCCATGTGATCTCATTGTTCAGTTCCCACCTATGAGTGAGAACATGCAGTGTTTGGTTTTCTGTTCTTGCGATAGTTTGCTGAGAATGATGGTTTCCAGCTGCATCCATGTCCTTAAAAGGACACAAACTCATCCTTTTTCATGGCTGCATAGTATTCCATGGTGTATATGTGCCACATTTTCTTAATGCAGTCTGTCACTGATGGACATTTGGGTTGATTCCAAGTCTTTGCTATTGTGAATAGTGCCGCAATGAACATACGTGGGCATGTGTCTTTATAGCAGCATGATTTATAATCCTTTGGGTATATACCCAGTAATAGGATGGCTGGGTCATATGGTACATCTAGTTCTAGATCCTTGAGGAATCACCATACTGTTTTCCATAGTGGTTGAACTAGTTTACAGTCTCACCAACAGTGTAAAAGTATTCCTATTTCTCCACATCCTCTCCAGCACCTGTTTTTTCTTGACTTTTTAATGATTGCCATTCTAACTGGTGTGAGATGGTATCTCATTGTGGTTTTGATTTGCATTTCTCTAATGGCCAGTGATAACAAGCATTTATCATGTGTCTGTTGGCTGTATGCATGTCTAGGTAATACCATTCAGGACATAGGCATGGGCAAGGACTTCATGTCTAAAACACCAAAAGCAATGGCAACAAAAGCCAAAATTGACGAATGGGATCTCATTAAACTAAAGAGCTTCTGCACAGCAAAAGAAACTACCATCAGAGGGAACAGGCAACCTACAGAATGGGAGAACATTTTTGCAATCTACTCATCTGACAAAGGGCTAATATCCAGAACCTACAAAGAACTCAAACAAATTTACAAGAAAATAACAACCCCATCAAAAAGTGAGCAAGGGATATGAACAGACATTTCTCAAATGAAGATTCTTTGTATTTCTATAGTATCAGTTGTAGTGTTTCCCCTTTTACTTGTAATTTTATTTCATTCCATTAGTATAACTAAATGTTTGCCAATTTTGTTCATCTTGTCAAAAAACTAGTTCTTAGTTTTCTTGCTCTTTAATATTGTACTTCTCATCTCTATTTCACTTATTTCTGCTCTGATTGTTATTTTCTTCCTTGTGTTGACTTCAGTCTTAGTTCTTTTTTTTCTAGTTCCCTGAGGTGTCAATTTGGCTTGTTTGAGATCTTTCTTTTTTTTTTTAATGTATGCATTTATTATTATAAGCTTCCCTCTAAATATGGCTTTTAATGCATCTCATAAATTTTGATATGTTCTTTTTCCATTTTTGTTTCTCTTAAGATGCTTTTTTTTTTTTTTTATTTCCCTATTGATTTTTTCTTTAACCCATTGGTTGTTCAGGACCATTAATGTTTTATTTCCACATATTTTTGAATTCTTCAATTTTCTTCTTGTTATTGATTTTTTTTTTAACTTTAAGTTCCGGGATACATGCACAGAGTGGTTTGCTGCACCTATCAACCCATCACCTAGGTTTTAAGCCCTGCATGCATTAGCTATTTGTCCTCATGCTCTCCCTCCCCTGGCTCCACACCCCAACAGGCCCTGGTGTGTGTTGTTCCCCTCCCTGTGTCCATGTATTCTCATTGTTCGACTCCCACCTATGAGTGACAATATATGGTGTTTGGTTTTCTGTTCCTGTGTTAGTTTGCTGAGGATGATGGCTTCCAGCTTCATCCATGTGCCTGCAATGGACATGTTCTCATTCCTTTTTGTGGCTGCATAGTATTCCATGGTGTATGTGAACCACATTTTCTTTATCCAGTCCATCACTGATGGGCATTTGGATTGGTTCCATGTCTCTGCTATTGTGAGTAGTGCTGCATAAACATATGCGTACATGTATCTTTATAATAGAATTATTTATATTCTTTTAGATATATACCCAAAATGCGATTACTGGGTCAATTGGTATTTCTGTGGCGATTCTGAGGAATCACCACACTGTCTTCCACAATGATTGAACTAATTTACATTTCCACCAACAATATAAAAGTGTTCCTATTTCTCCACAGCCTCAGCAGCATCTGTTGTTTCTTGACTTTTTAATAAATGCCATTCTGACTGGTATGAGATGGTATCTCATTGTGGTTTTGATTGGCATTTCACTAATGACCAGCGATGTTGAGCTTTTTTCCATATTTTTGGCTGCATAAATGTCTTCTTTTGAGAAGCGCCTGTTTCTATCCTTTGCTTACTTTCTGATGGGGTTGTTTGTGGTTTTTTGGGTTTTTGGTTTTTTTTTTTTTTTTTTAATTTGTTTTAGTTGCTTGTAAATTCTGGATATTAGCCCTTTGTCAGATGGATAGATTACAAAAATTTTCTCCAATTCTGTAGATTGCCAGTTCACTCTAATGATAGTTTCTTTTGCAGTGCAGAAGCTCTTTAGTTTAATTAGATACCAGTTGTGAATTTCAACTTTTGCTGCAATTGCTTTTGGTGATTTCATCATAAAATCTTTGTCCATGTGTATGTTCTGAATGGCATTGCCTAGGTTTTCTTCCAGGATTTTTATAGTTTTGGGTTTTACTTTTAAGTCTTTAATCCATCTGGAGTTAATTTTTGTATAAGGTGTAAGGAAGGGGTCCAGTTTCAGTTTTCTGCATATCACTAGACAGTTTTCCCAGCACCATTTGCTAAATAGGGAATTCTTTCCCCATTGCTTGTTTTTTTCAGATTTGTCGAAGATCAGATGGTTGTAGATGTGTGGTCTTATTTTTGAGGTCTCTATTATGTTCCATTGGTTTATATGTCTCTTTTGGTACCAGTACCATGCTGTTTTGGTTACTGTAGCCTTGTAGTATAGTTTGAAGTCAGGTATTGTGATGCCTCCAGCTTTGTTCTTTTTTCTTATGATTGTCTTGGCTATGTGGGCTCTTTTGTGGTTCCATATGAATTTTAAAGTAGTTTTTTCTAATTCTGTGAAGAATGTAAATGGTAGTTTGATGGGAATAGCATTGAATCTGTAAATTACTTTGGACAATAGGGCCATTTTCATAATATTGATTCTTCTTATCCATGAGCATGGGATGTTTTTCCATTTGTTTGTGTCCTCTCTTATCTCCTTGAGCAGTGGTTTATAGTTTTTGAAGAGGACCTTTACGTCTCTTGTTGGCTGTATTCCTACATATTTTATTCTCTGTAGAAATTGTGAATGGGAGTTCATTCATGATTTAGCTCTCTGCTTGTCTATTGTGGGTGTAAAGGAATAATTGAGATTTTTGCATATTGAATTTGTATCCTGAGACTGCCGAAATTGCTTATCAGATTAAGGAGTATTTCGGCTAAGACGATGGGGTTTTCTTAATATAGGATCATGTTGTCTGCAAACAGAGAAAATTTGACTTCCTCTCTACTTATTTGAGTATCTTTTATTTCTCTCTCTTTCCTGATTGCCATGGCCAGAACTTCCAATAGTATGTTGAATATGAGTGATGAGAGAGGACATCCTTATCTTGTGCCAGTTTCCAAGTGAAATGCTTCCAGCTTTTGATCATTCAGTATAATATTGGCTGTGGGCTTGTCATAAATAAATCCTATTTTTTTTTAGCTATGTTCCATCAATATCTAGTTTATTGAGACTTTAACATGAAGGTATGTTGAATTTTACTGAAGACTTTTTTCTGCATCTGTTGAGATAATCGTGGTTTTTGTCATTGGTGCAGTTTATATAGTGGATTACATTTATTGATTTGCATATGTTGAACCAGTCTTGCATCCCAGGGATGCAGCCGACTTGATTGTAATGGATAAGCTTTTTCATGTGCTGCTGGATTCGATTTGCCAGTATGTTATTCAGTGTTTTTGCATTGAAGTTCATCAGGCATATTGGCCTTCAGTTTTCTTTTTTTATTGTGTCTCTGCCAGGTTTTGGTATCAGGATGATGCTAGCCTCATAAAATGAGTTAGAGAGAAGTCCCTACTTTTCAATTGTTTGGAATAGTTTCAGCAGGAATGGTACCAGCTCCTCTTTGTACCTCTAGTATAATTTGGCTGTGAATCCATCTGGTCTTGGCCTATTTTTTTTTTTGGTTGGTAGGCTATTTATTACTGCCTTACTTTCAGAACTTGTTATTGGTCTATTCAGGGATTCCACTTCTTTCTGGTTTAGTCTTGGGAGGGTGGATGTGTCCTGAAATTTATTCATTTTTCTAGATTTTCTAGTTTATTTGCATAGAGGTGTTCATAGTATTCTCTGATGCTAGTTTGTATTTCTGTGGGGTCAGTGTTAATATCCCCTTTATCATTTTTTATTGTGTCTATTTGATTCTTCTTCTTTTATTTTTATTTTTATTTATTTATTTATTTATTTATTTATTTATATTTGAAACAGAGTCTCACTCTGTCACCCGGGCTGGAGTGCAGTGGTGTGATTTCAGCTCACTGGAACCTCCACCCACTGAGTTCAAGTGATTCTGTTGCCTCAGCCTTCTGAGTAGTTAGGATTACAGGCATCTGCCACCACGCCCAGCTAGTTTTTGTATTTTTAGTAGAGACGGGGTTTCATCTTCTTTACCAGCTGGTCTTAAACTCCTGACCTCGTGATCCATGCGCCTCTGCCTCCCAAAGTGCTGGGATGACAGGTGTGAGCCATCGCAAACAGCCAATTCTTCTCCCTTTTCTTCTTTATTAGTCTAGTTAGTGATCTATTTTATTTTATTTTCAAAAAGACAGCTCCTGGATTCATTAATTTTTTGAAGGGATTTTCATGTCTCTGTCTCCTTCATTTCTGCTCTGATTTTAGTTATTTCCTGTCTTCTGATAGCTTTTGGATTTATTTGCTCTTGCTTCTGTAGTTCTTTTCATTGTGATTTGAGATCTTTCTAGATTTCTGATGTGTACATTTAGTGTGGACATTTCCCTCTTAACACTTCTTTAGCTATGTCTCAGAGATTCTGGTACGTTTTCTCTTTGTTCTTGTTGGTTTTAAAGAACTTCTTGATTTCTGCCATAATTTTATTATTTACTCAGGAGTTCATTTAGGAGCAGGTTGTTCAATTTCCATGTGGTTCGGTAGTTTTAAGTGAGTTTCTTAATCCTGAGTTCTAATTTGATTGCAATGTGGTCTGAGAGACTGTTATAATTTCAGTTATTTTGCATTTGCTGAGGAGTGTTTTACTTCCAATTATGTGGTCAATTTTAGAGTAAATGCCATGTGGCACTCAGAATAATGTATATTCTGTTGTTTTGGTGTAAAGAGTTCTATAGATATCTATTAGGTCCACATGATCCAGAGGTGAGTTCATGTGCTGAATAACCTTGTTAATTTTCTGTCTTGTTAATGTGTCTAATGTTGACAGTGGGGTGTTAAATCTCATGCTACTATTCTGTGGGAGTCTTCTGCTTTCCATTTGCTTAGTAAATTTTCCTCCATCACTTTATTTTGAGCCCATGTGTGCTTTGCACATGAGATGGGTCTCTTAAATAGAGCACAGCTTGAATCTTGACTCTTCATTCAATTTGCCAGTCTGTGTCTTTTAATTGGGACATTTAGCCATTTACATATAAGGTTAGTATTTTTATGGGTGAATATGATCTGTCATCATGATGCTCTCTGGTTATTTTGTACACTAGTTGATGCTGTTTCTTCATAGTGTCATTGGTCTTCATAGTGTCATGTGTTTTGCAGTGGCTGGTACCGGTTTTTCCTTTCTATACTTAGTGCTTCCTTCAGGAGCTATTGCAAGGCATGCCTGGTGGTGACAAATTCCCTCAGCATTAGCATGTTTGAAATTGACTTAATTTCTCCTTCAGTTACAAAGCTTAGTTTGGCCAGATATGAATTCTGGGTTGAAAATTATTTTCTTTAAGATTGTTAAATACTGGTCCCCATTCTCTTCTGGACTGTAGGGTTTTGCAGATAGATACACTATTAGTCTGATGGGCTTCCCTTTGTAGGAGACCTGGCCTTTCTTTCTGGGTTCCCTTAACATTTTTTCCTTCATGTCAACCTTGTAGAATTTGATGATTATGTGTCTTGGTGTTGATGTTCTTATGGAGTATCTTTGCTGGATTCTCTGTATTTCCTGAATTTTCATGTTGGCCTGTCTTGGTAGGTTTGGGATGTTCTCCTGGATATTATCCTGAAGTATATTTTCCAACTTGGTTCCATTCCCCCTGTCTTTTTCAAGTACTCCAGTCAGTTTCACTTTGGCCTTTTTACATAGTCCCGTATTTTTCAGATTTTTCGTACATTCCTTTTCATTCTTTTTTCTCTCATGTTGCCTGTCTGCCTTATTTCAGCAAGATAGTCTTCCACCTCTGATATTCTTTTTCTGCTTGATTGATTCAGCCATTGATACTTGCGTATGCTTCACAAAGTTCTCATGCTGCATTTTTCAGCTCCATCAGGTCATTTATGTTCGTCTCTAAACTGGCTGTTCCAGTTAGCAGCTTCTCTAACCTTTTATCAAGGTTCTTAACCTCTTTATATTGTATTAGAACATGCTCCTTTACCTCAGTGAAGTTTGATATTGCCCACCTTCTGAAGCCTACTTCTGTCAATTCATCTATCTCATCCTCCATCCTGTTCTGTGGCCTTGATGGAGAGGTGTTGCAATTATTTGAAGGAGAAGAAGCACTCTGGCCTTTTGGGCTTTCAGTGTTTTTGTGTTGATTCCTTCTCATCTTCATGCATTTGTCTAGTTTTTATCTTTGAGGCTGCTGACCCTTGGATGAGGTTTTTGTGGGGACTTTTTTTTATGCTATTGTTGTTGCTTTCTGTTTGTGTGTTATTCTTTCAATAGTCAGGTCCCTCTTCTGTAGGGCCGCTGTGGTTTGCTGGGGGTTCACTTCAGACCCTATTCATCTGGTTCACTCCTGCTCCCGGAGATATCACTTGAAGAGGCTGGATAAAAGGAAGTATGGGTTCCTGCTCCTTCCTCTGGGATCTCTGACCTTGAGAGACACCAACCTGTGCCAGTAGGAACATTCCTGTATAGGATGTGTGACAACCCCTGTTTGGGGCGCCTCACCCAGTTGGGTGGCATGGGAAGCAAGACCCATTTAATGAGGCACTTTGGCTGTTCCTTGGTGGAGGGTGTGGTAAATCCACTTGTCTGGACTGCTGGGATACCTCAGAGCTAGCAGGAGAAAAGACTAAATCTGCTGGTCCATGGAGACTATGTCCACCCCTGCTCCTAGGGGCTCAGGCCCAGGGAGATCAGAGTTCATTCCCTGAGCCCCTGGCTAAAGATGGAGTTCCTGCCGAGACACCCTGTAGCCAGTGTTGCCTACTGCCTTCCCTCAAGGAGCTCAGATGGCTTAGACAGCAGGCAGCTGCGGCAGTGGTGATGGCTGCCCCTCCCCACAAGTACTTTGCAGGCTTAGGTTGATTTTGACTGTTGAGAATCTGTGCAGCTCCTGGTTGCAACCCAAAGCTCTGGTGGCATGGGATAATGAGTGAGATCTTCCAATCCATGGGTTGCACAGTTCCTTGGTAAAAGCACAGTTTCCCAGACTGAGTAGCACACTCACTCACCTCCTCACTTGGGTGCCCTGTGTAGTTCTCAGGTGGGCTGCCACACCACACTGCCCTTCCTTCCTCTCCGTAGGTCACACCAGCTGTCTAGTCAGCCCTAATGACAGAACCTGGATACCTCGGTTGCCAGTGCAGGATTCGCATGCTGTTTTGGATCTTTTCAATGGGAGCCTCCAATTGCCACTGCTTCTAGTTGGCTTGGCCCCACCCCACTCCCTATTATTGATTTCTAGTTTCATACAATTGTGCTCAGAAAAGATACTTGATAAGATTTTAATTTTCTTAAATTTGTAAAAACTTCTTTCCTGGCCCAACATATGATTTCTCCTAGAGAAAGGTAGGTATGTGCTTGAGAAGAATATGTCCTCTGCTGCTGTTGAATGAAATGTTCTCTATATATCTGTTAGGTTCATAGTGGTATTTAAGTGTCCTTTTTTTTTTTTTTTTTTTTTTTTGCTTTTATTTTCTATCTGCATGATCTCTCCATTGTTGAAAGTAGACTATTAAGCTCCTATAGTATATTTTATTGCCACGTCTCCCTTCAGCTCAGTTAATATTTGCCTTATATACATATGTTCTCTGATATTGGATGTGTGTGTGTATATATATACACACACACATATGTACACACATATACATATAGTTGTTATAATCTCTTAACACATTTTTAGTATAGATTGGCCTTATTTTTCTTTTTTCACAGATTTTTCCTGAAAATCTATTTTGGCTAATATAAATATTGCCACTCTCTCTCTTTTGGTTACCATTTACATGGAAGATATTTCTCATCCCTTCACTTTCAGTATATATATGCCCTTAAAGGTGAATCTGAGTTGCTTGTAGCAACACCATTTTGGATCTTGTTTTTTAATCTATTCAGCTACTCTGCATCTTTTGATTAGAGAATTTAATTTATTTACATTTAAAGTAATTATTAATAGGTAGAGACTTTTTATCATTTTGTTATTTTTTTCATTGTTTTGTATTTCCTTTGGTGTGTTATCTTTTGTTGTATTCCTTTGTAACTTGTTGTTTTTATTCTAGTGTTATGTTTTGACTCCTTTTTCTCTACAGTTTTTTCTATCCACTGAAGGTTTTTCGTGTGCATGTGTAGTTACCATGAGGCTTAAATAAAACATGTTGTAGTTAAAACATTCTATTTTAAGCTGATAACAAGTTATCCATTTAAACTCTATAATTTTACTTCTCCCCAATACAAATTATATACTATTAATGTCACTCTTTACATCTTTTTGTATTTTGTGTCAATTAAAAATTCATGTTATTATATTTTTAATATTTCTGCTTTTAGCTTTTGTACCACAGTTAAAAAGTAACATCCAGTAGTTTTTCCTACCTGTGGGAGACATATTTCAATATCTCCAGTGGATGTCTAAAGGTGTAGAGAGTGCCAAACTCTGTATATACAGAGACAGATTGTTTGGAAGGCTAAGTCTTCCCTCTTAATAAGTAAAGATTTTTGCTTTTTAAAAATTTTTTGAATCATCATTTTGGCTAAATAAATGATTTATGGTAACCTGTAATTGTAGTTGATAATATCAATTGTTTTAAACCTTTATCATATTTGAAAGGCTTCCCAATATCAAACTTCAGCTTCAAAAATGTCTTCTCTGACCCCTAACTTTGGGATACTACAGACAGCCCCTGGAGCATCCAAAAGAGAGGTAAACAGGATTATTGGACATATTTAATATGTGGCTCATCTGGAGCATCTGCTGTGAAGACAGTGACTGCAGCAGTGTAGGCGTGGCTGGGATTGCATGCTCCAAAGGGCCAGCAAGAGCCAGGAATGGGGAGAGCCCCACCCACTATGGAGTTGGAGGGGCAGGAGCCCCATGCTGTCTCCAGGTGCAGCTGCAGCCACCTAGCCACGACTCTGGATCTTGGTATCCCTCTGCTCTCGGGGGCCTAGGAAGCCCCTGCTCCTGCAGGCTTGGAAGTGCCTGGTTCCACTGTCTCACCTCTCCCCACTCTTGACACCTGCTCTGTGTGGAGCAAAGTTGTGGTCGAGCCCGGGCACTGTCATGACCCAACTGGGTGTGCGAGTACTCTAGATGGCACTGACATGCCAATTCCTTGCCACCTCAGCTTCCTCTGGACTTTGGGTGCCCAGGAGCACAGGAGATAAGCCAGCAGGTTCACCTCAGCACGAACAACCTAGGCATCATGGATAGCTTGTTGATGGTGGGAGGCAGACAGTTTCCTGCATGGAAAGAGGCAGGTCTTCAGTGAAACCCCACCTTCAAGTCAGGTATGGCCTGAAGCCTGGAGGTCAGGCTGCCAGTTTCGAGCAGAGTTGCTGACCAGGAGTGAGAACTTACAGTCTTCTCCCAGGCCTGCCCATGGCTGCCCATTGGCCAATCAGCACACAGCTCCTCCCTTTTGAGCCAATAAAAACCCTGGACTCAGCCAGACTGACACGGACATCAGGACTACCAGCTACACGAAGGAGCTACTCACTTTGTATCTCCTCAACTCATCCGGACGACCGGTGTGTAGAAACGTGCTACCCACTATTGGTTTCCCCTTTGCTGAGAGGTGGACACAAAGACGGATGACCTACCTGAGGAAAGGAACTACTCACTATAGGTCTCTTGAGAACTGTTCTACTGCTCAATGAAGCTCCTGTCCACCTTGCTAATCCTTCAGTTGGCCACGTACCTCATTATTCCTGGACATGAGACAAGAACTTGGGACTTGCCAAATGTTAGAACTAAAAGAGCCATAACACAAACAGTGCTGAAACATGCTCCCCTGCTCACCACGTTGTGGGTGACAAGAAGGAGAAAAGAGCTGCGGCCCTTCAGTGAGTTCAGACTTATGGGATCCCTGAGTCAGGACTGTGACACCCTCTGTGGGGCTCTGTGGATCCAGGTATCTCCAAGCTTTTGGGTGCCACCACATTTCCCAGTGCCCACAGCAGAAGCTACTTGCAGTACACCTGTTCCAGCCACAGCCTCACATGAAGCCAGCACCAGCATTGGTGCCTGCCCTGCCACAGTTGTGTGCCTGGCTGTGTGCAGTGGCTGAACCCCATGCTCAATTGCTCACACAACAGTCACCGCTCTGTGCCTAATTCGCCCTTGGCAAATGTGGGATTCAGGCCAGAAGCAAGAGCTGAGTGCAGCCTGCAAAGGCCAAGTCGGTGGAATGAGCCCAGTAGATGTGAGCAAAACCCAAGCAAAGATGCCACCGGTGACAGGTTTCTGGCTGGCCAAGTGAAGACCTAAGGACACTGACAATATCTTTTAAAATTAAGCATACATACCTCTGATAAAGTTTAATTTATAAGGCACAGTAAAAGATTAACTAAAATAATGAATAATAAAAGAGAACATTTATAACAATTTGCTCTAAGAAAATCTCTATAAATACGGCTTCTCTCTATCTCTCTTAAATATATTATTGTATTGCACCATGGGTAATTGAAACTAGATAGCAAAACTGCAGATAAGAAGGGATTACTGTACACACCACAATTACTTTATTACAGTATTCTGAAATTTGCTATGTATTTAACCTTACCAGTGAGTTTTATACTTTCATATCTTTTCATATTATTACATAATACATTTTATTTCAATTTGAAAACTTTTTGGCATTTTTTATAGGACATCCTATATTTATAATAGTCCTTCAACTTTTACTTTTCTGAGGATGTTTGCATCTCTCTTTTATTTCTGAAGGACAACTTTGCCATGTATAATATTGTTAGTTGACATTTTTTTTCCTATCAACACTTTGAACATAGCATCTAACTCACTTGTGACCTTCAAAGTTTCTGTAGAGAAATCCACTGATAGCCTTAGGAGTTTTGCTTGTATGCAATTAGTCTCTTTTGCTACTTTCCAGATCCTCTCTTATATTTGAATTTTATAGTTTGATTATAATGTGTTTCAGAGTATCCTTCTTTGGGTTAATCTTTCTTAGTGTTCCTTGAGGTTTATGAATTTGAATGCCATTTTCTCCCCCAAGATTAGGCAAATTTTCAGCCATCATTTATTTAAACATATTTTTCTGCTCCTTTCTCTTTACTTTTTAGACTCTCTTAATTTATATATTCATTTTCTTGATCACGGCCCATAAGTCCTTTTGCTCCCTTCAGCATTTTACATTCCTTTTGTTTGGCTCTTCTAATAGTCTAATTTCAACTAATCTTTCTTCAAGTTGCTTGATTCTTTTTTCTGCATTTTTGAGTCTACTGTTGAAACGCTCTATTAGGTTTTCCATTCTGTTATTGTATTCTTCATCTCCAATATTTGTGTTTGGTTCTATTTTTATGGTTTATATTTCTTTATTAAACTTCTTATTTTGTTTATACACTTTCTTCCTCAGATACTGTTGTTTATTTGGGTTCTCTCTTGCATCATGCTGAGCTTCTTTAGGATAATTATTGTGAATTATTTGTCATACAATTCATAGATCTCCATTTCTCTGAGGTTGGTTACTGGAACTTTATTAGTCTCCTTTGATATTGTTATATTTGCCTACTTGTTCATTATCAGTGTAGTTCTGCTTTGATATTTGTGCATTTGAAGAAGCAAACACTTCTTCCTGTTTTTACAGACTGATTTAGGCAAGTAAAGACCTTTTCCTTTGGGTCTCTGGTCTAATGAGATTGCCCCAAGAATCACAGTTGAGTAGGGTTGGTGCTAGGTCACATGGGTGCTGCAGAATCTACAGTGGGGGCTGTGGATAATGAACCTGTTACCGGAGTCTCAAACAGACATGAATCCTGTCTGTTTCCTGGGAAAACTGAACTGGCTGTAAGTCTTTGGTCAATAGGCTGGCACTAGGAAATGGGTACTTTTCAGGATTCACAGTTGTGTCTGCAATAGGTGCATAGGCAGATGTCCTTCCTTCTGGGTCCCTGAGTGAGCTCCTACTGGGTCTCTGAATGTGTTCCTGGACAGGAAGGACTGGCCCTAAAACATAGTTGAGAGGGGCTAAAACTAGTCATAGGGGTGTTTTGGGCTTCACAGTTTAGACTGAGGTCTGCAAGCCTCTCTCTAGGGTCACAGGCATATATGCTCATATACGTCCTGGGGGACAGAATTGCCCCTAGACTGTGGCTGAATAGAGCTAGGCCACATGATGCTTCAGGATCTGCTGTGAGAGTCAGGTTGGTGGGCCTGCCTCTAAAAGGAGCATGGAATGGCGTGTCTCCCGGAAGGTCCATGTAAGAGCAGCACTAATCTATGACTAGCGCTAAAAGGGGCTGGGACTGAGTTACCAAGCTGTTTCAGAATCTGCTGTGGGACCAAAGCTCAGCAGTCTTGCCTCAGGGACATGAATCTGTATGTTTTCCTGTGGGTTCCTGAGCATATAGGACTGCTATCAGACTGTAGCTGAGAGGGGCTGTAGCCTTTGCAGGCTACATCTGGGACTGAGATTGGTGGGCCTGTCACTGAAGGCATGGGTGGGCATGACTCTTCCCTACTCCCTTGGCTGATGTTTCTGGTGGCAGAACCGAGGACAATTGGAGCTGGAGCTGAATCTACAGGGAGATGAGGCTGTTTACAGGTTTGTATCCATGACTACAGGTGGTGAACCTGCCAACTGAGTGTGAACCTGTTCTTTCAAATCCGTCCTCCTTAGTTTTGGGCTGTACTAGGGTTTCACAACCTCTGACCTAAATTTCAAAGCTCCCACAAAAGCACTTTTTTCCCATGGATGGCTGCCAAACTATTGTTACTGTGAGAGGATATGAACAGAGAATCTCCTATTATATCTTCTTGCTCTAAAACCTGGTCACTTTATTTTATATTTATTTTACTTTGCTTGAATCAGCATAGAGGTAGGAGATCAGTGGGATGAGTAAAATGACATGGATAAAAGTCACTTGGCAGACTAGAAAGTAATTGTTAATTAATAGTGCTCCCATTCATTGTCTTAAAAACAAATTGGATCTTTATTAATTACCTTGAATATTTGATTTTCTATTTTTTCCAAATATTTGATGTAAAAGAAACTGTTCTCTTTTTTACCTCTACTAGAAAACCTTTTAGAACAGTTCCTTTGTCTATTTTTAAATATATGATCTTAAGAGATAAATACTATGGCAATAATATTAAGTGTCCTTATGTCAACAATAATTTTAGATTAATTGGCAAGGCACAAAGAGAACATTTTCATAAAGTACTTTATTTCATAAATATTACTGTGCATTCACTCCTTTCATGTTGTTTCTAATACACATAACATAGAACTCAACCACTTAAGGTAAGGAGTCAAAAAAGGGATATGATTGACATTTACTGAGCATCAAGCATGTGTTAGATGCTTTACATGTCCTAATTTAATTTTTATAAACACCTTAGGAATGAATATTCCCATACTACATTTGGAGAAAACTTCTACAGATGAAGAAACTGTCTGGGCACAGTGGTTCATGTCTGTAATCCCAGCACTTTGGCAGGCCAAGGTGGGCAGATCACCTGAGGTCAGGAATTCAAGACCAGCCTGGCCAACGTGGTGAAATTCGGCCTTTACTAAAAATACAAAAGTTAGCTGGGCATGGTGGTGGGTGCCTGTAATCCCAGCTACTTGGGAGGCTGGGGCAGGAGTATCTCTTGCAACCAGAGAGGTTACATACAGTAAGCCGAGATTGCACCATGGCACTTTTTGAGACAGTCTGTCTCAAAGAAAAAAAACAAAAAACAAAAAACTACCCATGAACCCATGATTAAAAACATTTAAATCTCAGTTATAAACCTAGATCTAATTCTTCTAAATATGTTCTTTCTGCTACTTCCTTTGCTAAGAAAAAAATCCAAGAAATCAGAAAGAAGTAATGGGTTAAGTGTATATATACATACCCATACATACACATACTTTTTTCCATGAATAAGCTATACTCTTCAGTATATACCCAGTAAAATCTGGAAAAAAATTTAACCTTATCCAAGGTTAAATTCTGTTATTCCTTGTATGTTCTTTAAAGATCTATCAATTTTCCACTTGAAATTTACTTATCTCTTAAATTCTTTAAGAATTATAAACCTCTGATTTTCATATTCCAAATAACAGGTACAAAAATGTTTTATTTTATTTCATTCTGGTAAATCTAAGTGTAATACAGTGATAATGGAAAACATAAGTAAGTGCATGTACATATATAATAAAATTAAGAAATATGTCTAATATTTTACTATTTGGCTTTAACTTCCATTTATTCTGGCACAAGGTTTGTAGTGGAGTGGGCAGGGAGAAAGAACAACTAGTAACATGTTTTAAGACAAGTGTAAAAAATAACTTTACCACTCATAAGAGTTTTATATCCAAATTTAGCTCCAAAATGAATCTGAGATTCCCAGACTAAAATATCTGTGGATAATTTTAAAGACTGAATAATTTTTCTTATTAATTTTTTTGAAATGTGTTTTTATATCCTGGTACAGATTTACTTATATATTCTTCATATAAGCCATTTATCAGGTACATGATTTACAAATATTTCACCCTGTTTGTGTTCTGTGTTTTCTGTGAATCATGTATTTGCAAGAGTCAAATTTACTGCATTTTCTGAGGTACCTTTTGTCATTTTTATGGATTATTCTTTAGGTATTGTTATATTTAAGAAATCTTTGACTAACTCAAGATCACAAAGATTTTCTTCTGTTTTCTTCTAGGATTGTTTAAAATTGAGATTTTACATTTTAGGCTTACTCATTTTGAGGTAATTTTTCCATATTTTATGAAAAATAGATCAAAGTTATTTATAGATTGATATCCAGCTTTGGCAAAAATAAATTGGCCATATAAATGTAGGTTTACTTCTAGAGTCTATTATGTTCCATTGATCTATTTGTCTGTGTTAATGCTGACCACATTATCTTGACCCCTACAGCTTTAAAATAAATCTTGAAATCAGGTTGTTTAGGTCTCTACCTTAATTCTGTTTTAAAAGGTGTTTTGGCTATTTTAGATCCATTGTATTTTCATACAAATTTTATAATAAACTAGTTTATTTCTGTCAGTATATGAGTTGAAATTATATTAAAGCTATGTAAGTCTGTGTGGGAAGAACTGACATCTAAATAACACTAAATCTTCCAACCCATGAATGCTTAATATTCTATTTTATTTAGATCTTGTAGAATTTCTCAAACAAATATTCTGTAATTTTCAGATCTGGTAGATTTATTTCTAAATATTACATATTTTTGTGTTCTCATCAATTGCATTTCTTAAAATATCAGTTTTATTTGTTCATTGCTATTGTACAGGAACACAATTGACTATAAAATTTGCTGATTAGTTCCAGGGGCTTTTTAAATACATTCTACAGGATTGTCTACATAGACAATCATGTTTTTTGTGAATAAATATAATTTTAATTATTCCTTTACAAACTGAACATTTTAAAAGTTCTCTTTCTTGCTTTATTGCACTGGTTGTGATGTTCAGTATGATGTTGCATAGGATTGATGAGAGTGGGCATCTTTATATTATTCTTGATATTAAAGAGAAAACAATTCAGTTTCCTATGTTCAGTACAACATTAGATCAGTATTTTTCATACTTGTTTTTTAAAAGTTTGATGCAGTTCTTTTTTATTATTTCCTGAGTGCTTTTAAAATTTATTCAGAAATGGATGTTGAATGTCATTTTATTTTGTTCCATCTACTGAGAATGTAATAAAAATTTTTGAATTTTAGTACAACAATTTGTAAGTTATATATTCTTGGTTTCTATTTGCTAAAATTTTATTTAGAATATTTGCATCTTTTTTCATGAAGAATATTAGTGTGTAATGGCTTTTTTCTGATTTTGGTATCAGGATAAGTTTTGTTTCATAGAATAAGTTTGGATTATTCCATATCCTTCAGTTTTGAATCAATCTGTAAAAAAATTGATATGAATTTTTCTTTAACTCTTTGGTAGAATCTCGTGAATTTATGTATGAGAGGCATATTCTTTGTGAGAAGATTTTTAAGTACAAATTCAAAATTTTAAAATAGAGGACAATTATTCTATTTCTTCTTGAGTGATGATTATTTTAGTATTTCAGTGACTTTGTTCATTTTATTTATGGTGTCAAAATTATTGACATAGTTGCTTATAATATTCCCTTATTATCTCTCAATATCTACACAATCTCAAATGATATCACTGCTTTCATTAGTAGTATTGATAATTTTTGCCTTCTCTTTATTTCCTGATAACTCTGGCTAGAGGTTTACTGATTTGTTAATATTGACAATTAACTTTTGATTTCATTTGTTTTCTTTATTGTTTTTCTGTTACCTATTTTATTGATTTTCTATTCTGATCTTTATCATCTATCTTCTAGTTACTTTAAGTTTACTTTGCTTTTCATTTTTAGTTTTTTGTTCTAGCATGTAGAATATGTTTATTGATTTCAGATTTTTATTTTTTCTAATTTAGCATTATTAGAGTTCTATATGTTTCTATCATGTTTCTATATGTTCTATTATGAGTTTTATATGTTTGAGGATATTTTTTCAGCTGCATTCCACAAATTGCAATATGTTGTATTTCAATTTTATTTTCATTCAGTTCAAAGTACTTCATGACTTATCTTTTGCTTTTTTCCTTAACTAATAGGTTACAGATAAGTGTGTTATTTGGTTTCTAAATATTTGGGCTTTTTCCCCCAGAGGTCTTTTTGTTATTGACCTCTAATTTAATTCCTTTGTATAGTGGATAGCTTGTGTTGCTATAGCAGAATACCAGAGACTGGGTGGCTATACAACAAAAACTTACTTGCTTACAGTTACAGAAGCTGAGAGTCCAAGATCAAGGTGATGGTCATATTGATTTCTGGTGGGGGCGCTTTTCCTAGCTTATATACGGCCCTCTTCTTACTGTGTCCTAACATGGCCACTTCTCTGTGTATGTGAAGAGAGAGAGTAGAGCTTTCTGATGCCTCTTCTTCTTCTTGTAAAAATACCAGTCTTATCAAATTAGGGCTGAACTCTTCTGGCCTTATTCAGTCTTTACCACCTTCTTATATGCCCTATTTCCAAATACAGTCACATTAGGACTTAGAGATTCAATATATCACTTTTTTATGGGGAAAACGATACAATTCAATTGATAAGACATTGTGTAATTTGAATATTTTAAAATTTACTGAGGTTTGTTTTGTGGTTCATAATGTCTTGTATCTTGGAAAATGTTGACTGTGTACTTGGAAAAAAACATATGCAACTTCATTCGGTAGAGTGTCACATGAATAAGAACTAGGCTAATTTGGTTGATAACAGTGTTTGAGATTTCTTTCTACTTACAAATATTTTGTTTATTCTCTTGGTTACTAAGAGAGGGATGCTGTCTTAGTCTGTTTGGACTGCTATACCAAAAACCTTACCTGAGTAGTTTATATATAGCAGAAATTTATTTTTTACAATTCTGGTGGCTAGAAAGTCCAAGATCGTGGCAGATTTCATATCTGGTAAGGGAGCATTTTCTAATTCATAGATGACATTTTTTGCTGTGTCCTCACACAGTGGAAGGGATAAAGGGTTTCTCTCAGGTCTCTTTTTTCAAAGCAAGGACACTAATTTGTGAGGGCTCTGTCCCTGTCACCTAGTCAGCTCCCGAATTCCCCACCTCCTAATACTATCACTTTATTGGGCAACATTTCCATATATGAATTTGGAGGACACTAGACATTCAGACCATGGCAGGTGAAGAAATTTCCAAATATAAGTGAGACTTTATCTATTTTTTCTTGTTGCTCTATAACGTTTGTTTCATGTATCTTTAAACTGTTACCATGTGTGTAAACGTTATGATGATTATGCTCTTCAGAGGAATTGTCTTTCATAATTGTCTTAGTTCATTTGTGCTGCTATAACTTAATACCTTAAAGTGGGTATTTATAATGAGCAGAAATTTATTTAATCTCAGAATTATAGATATTAGAAAGCCCAATATTAAGATGCTGACAACTGGTGAAGGCCTTATTGTTCTGTCAAGAAACAAAAGGGAGCTGAATTCACCATTTTATAATGACAGTAATCCTGCCTATGAGGGAAGACCCTGCATGGCCAAGACATCTCCTAAAGGTCCCACCTCCCAACACTGTTACAGTGACAACTAAATTTCAACATGAGTTTTAGAAGAGACAAACATTCAAACCATAGCAATGATTAAATGACCTTCATATGTACAATAAGTATTTTTGCTTTAAAATTTATTTTGTCTGATATTAATGTAGCTTCTTCTAATTTTTAAAAATAAATCACTGTTAACAGAGTTTATTGTTCCCATTCTTTTTCTCTTAAGTATTTATACCTTTATTTTTAAAGTGAGTTTATAATGGAAAGTTGACTCTTGTTTTGTTCATCCAGTCCAACAATCTACACTTGTTATTTACTTGTTAATATGATTGGGTTATATCTGGTACTTCTTTATTATTTCATGCTTTTTCTATTTCTTTTTTCTCTTTTTCTGCCCTATTTTGATAATCAAATTTTTTTTTCCCCGACATTGCATTTTATTTTCCTTTCGGCTTAACATTTATATATCTTTCTTTTGTTAATTTAGCTGTTGGTTTGGATTTATAGTATACACATTTAACTTATCTATCTTGAAATGAGATTATGCCACTTTTTATATGTTAAAGTAATTTTATAATAATATACTACATTTATTCCCTGTAAGACTCTGTTCTGCTTTTTAAAATTTTACTTTTATTGCCAGGCGCAGTGGCTCATGCCTGTAATCCCAGGACTTTGGGAGGCTGAGGAGGGCAGATCATGAGGTCAGGAGTTTGAAACCAGCCTGACCAACATGGTGAAACCCCATCTCTGCTAAAAATACAAAAATTAGCCAGGCATGGTGGTGTGCACCTGTAATCCCAGCTACTCAGGAGGCTGAGACAGGAGAATCACTTGAATCCAGAGGGCGGAGGTTGCAGTGAGCTGAGGTTGTGCCACTGCACTCCAACCTGGGTGACAGAGTGAGACTCCATTTCCCCCCGTCAAAAAATATTAACTTTTATATTTGTTATGAATCTCATAATACATTTTTATTAATATTCTTATTTGTTTTGTTTTCAGTGTCAATTGTCTTAACAAAGATACTTAAATAACAAAAGAAATATTCTATATTTAACCATGTAATTACCATTTTCAGAGCTCTTCGGTATTTCGTTTAGGACTGAATTTTCTTCTGATATCATTAACTTCTACCTGAAATAATAATGTTAGTATTTCCTGTAGTTAGTTCACCTAGTGATAAATTCTTTCAGCTTTGTGTGCCCCCAAATGTCTTTATGTCAGCTTCATATTTGAAATGTTTTCAGTACGTTACACACTTTCTCCACTGTCTTCTAGCTTACATTGTCTCCAATGAGACATATGTTATCTTTGTTTCTATATATGTAATGTGTCTTCTTAATCTGGCTGTTTTTAGGATTATTTTCTTTTTAACGTTCATTATTACTCATAATGTGCCTTTTTCATTTTTTAAATTCATTTTATGTTGGTCTTCATTGAACTTTTTGTATCTATGGATTATTGTTTTCAACAAATTTTGAAAATACTCAGCCATTATTTCTTCAACTCTTTTTGTTTTCTGCTCTCTCTTCTCCTTTTAGATTGCACTTACATATGCCTTTTTGTTTGTTTGTTTTTGAGACACTCTCGCTCTGTCACCCAGGCTGGAGTGCAGTGGCATGATCTTGGCTCACTGCAAGCTCCGCTTCCCGGGTTCCCGCCATTCTCCTGCCTCAACCTCTTGAGTAGCTGGGACTACAGACGCCCGCTACTACGCCCGGCTAATTTTTTGTATTTTTAGTAGAGACGGGGTTTCACCGTGTTAGCCAGGATGGTCTCGATCTCCTGACCTCTTGAGCCCCCGTCTGGCCCTCCCAAAGTGCTGAGATTATAGGCATGAGCCACGGCGCCCGGCCTAGATTGCACTGACATATGTCTTAAACCACTTGAATTTGTCCCACTGTTACTCCATTTTTTCTCTCTCTTAATTTCATTTTAAGTGGTTTCTATTGTTAAGTCTTGAAGTTCATTACTTTTTTTTAGCAATCTCTAATCTGCTTTTAATTCCATTTAGTATAATTTTCATTTCAGGCATTGTATTTTTTTCATCTTGGCAAATTTGATATTTTTAACTTCCGTAATTTATTTGTTTTCTGTTGTTCCTCATCTTTTTCTCTAGTTTCTTTAACATGTTAAATTGTTGTAAAAATGTCTTTAGTATTGTTTATTTATATTATCTGTGTCGATTCTATATTGGGTTAAATTGATTTCTTTTTGTCTTCATTCTGCACCTTATTATCCTCCTCCTGTGCATGTCTCATAATTTTTGACTGGTTGCCACCAGGTATTGTGATTTGAGTTTATTTAGGTCCTGATTTTTCTGTTCCTGCATATATTTCTGAGCTTTCTTGTGGAATGTGGTTCACTTCCGTGGAACCAGTGTGATCTTTTTATGGATCTTTGGCTTAAACTGAACATTGTTTTTCTAAAGCTTTTTTTTTTTTTAGTCCCCCACCACTGAAAGAAAAACATATAAGTACTCTATAAAATGAGAGTATATTTTAAAACTTCATACTTTGTCTTGTACACTCCAGACATTATTCCCTCTAATGCGTTTGGGCAGTTTCTTTTTGCCCTCTGTCTTTTAGTGGTTTTCTTACATACACATTCTGGACAGTATTCCAGTTTAAGACAGAAGAGGATCCTCTACATATATGTGGAGCTCTCTCATTGTACAAGTTTCTCCTCTCTGACAGTCTGCCCTGTGAACTCTTACTTTGGTCTTTCCAAGCTTCCAACTCTAACAATTCAAATCAGGGGGACTGTGTGGAGGCAACTGGCTTTCTTTCCTGGCAGGTCTGTCCCACAGACACTGGTCAAGTGACAGATGAAGGGAGTAGTCATACACAGGCATGCAGTAAAAGAGCAGACTAGGGGACTGCTGGCACTAGGGGCCAAAGAGAGTTAGCAGTCCCGATAAGCCAGAGCCACTTGTACTTATTCAGTAGAGATTTAATGACAAAGGCCTGGAGCCAACACAACCTGTAGATAATTAACATTGTCGCCCCTCTTGCAAGGAGCAGTCTTGCATGCTGATGATCAAAGGTCGGGTTCCAGACAACATAAGTAAATAAACTTATCTAGATAAACTCCTCTATATTCCTTTGCACCTACTTCTCACCCTCTCCCTCAAGGTCAGAGAATTAGCTGCCTTCAGTTTTTATTCTCTCCTGAAGCTTTGAAAAAACTCCTGGCCTTCCAAGAAGGGTTATGTCTTTCCCTATAACTTTTCTTATAACTTTTCCCACCATCCTGACCAATCTCCTACACTTTCCCAGTGCCATGGCCTGGAAACTCTCACCAGGCAGAAAGTTGAGGTGATCTTAGGAGTCCCTGGTTTGTATCTCATCTAATAGGGATAAGTAGATCATTGTGTTGTGTTGCCTAATGCTCAATGGCTTGAAAAGTGTTGACTCATATTTTGTTCCTTTTAAGTTGTTTAATGTAAAATAGTATTTTGAGTCTTTGTTACTTTATCTTGGTCAGATGCAGACATTTCCTAAACTATTTAAATTTATTTTTAAAATAAGTGTTAGTTGAATACTAAAAAGTCCATTTGGAAAATATTTCAACTATATTTAGTTGAGATTATAATAAAAAATTTAGTAAATTAAGAAGATAGAGTTTTTAATAATTAACTGTATTGATTCATTTTTTTTTATTTTTTATTATTATTATACTTTAAGTTCTAGGGTACATGTGCATAACGTGCAGGTTTGTTACATATGTATACTTGTGCCATGTTGCTGTGCTGCACCCATCAACTCGTCATTTACATCAGGTATAACTCCCAATGCAATCCCTCTCCCGTTCCCCCTTCCCATAATAGGCCCCAGTGTGGGATGTTCCCCTTCCCGAGTCCAAGTAGTCTCATTGTTCAGTTTCCACCTATGAGTGAGAACATACGGTGTTTGGTTTTCTCTTCTTGTGATAGTTTGCTGAGAATGATGGTTTCCAGCTGCATCCATGTCCTTACAAAGGACACAAACTCATCCTTTTTTATGGCTGCATAGTATTCCATGGTGTATATGTGCCACATTTTCTTAATCCAGTCTGTCACTGATGGACATTTGGGTTGATTCCAAGTCTTTGCTATTGTGAATAGTGCCGCAATGAACATACGTGTGCATGTGTCTTTATAGCAGCATGATTTATAATCCTTTGGGTATATACCCAGTAATGGGATGGCTGGGTCATATGGTACTTCTAGTTCTAGATCCTTGAGGAATCGCCATACTGTTTTCCATAATGGTTGAACTAGTTTACAATCCCACCAACAGTGTAAAAGTGTTCCTATTTCTCCACATCCTCTCCAGCACCTGTTGTTTCCTGACTTTTGAATGATCGCCATTCTAACTGGTGTGAGATGGTATCTCATTGTGGTTTTGATTTGCATTTCTCTGATGGCCAGTGATGATGAGCATTTTTTCATGTGTCTGTTGGCTGTATGAATGTCTTCTTTTGAGAAATGTCTGTTCATATCCTTTGCCCACTTTTTGATGGGGTTGTTTGTTTTTTTCTTGTAAATTTGTTTGAGTTCTTGGTAGGTTCTGGATATTAGCCGTTTGTTGGATGAGTAGATTGCAAAAATTTTCTCCCATTCTGTAGGTTACCTGTTCACTCTGATGGTACTTTCTTTTGCTGTGCAGAAGCTTTTTAGTTCAATTAGATCCCATTTGTCAATTTTGGCTTTTGCTGCCATTGCTTTTGGTGTTTTAGACATGAAGACGTTGCCCATGCCTATGTCCTGAATGGTACTACCTAGGTTTTCCTCTAGGGTTTTTATGGTATTAGGTCTAACATTTAAGTCTCTAATCCATCTTGAATTAATTTTCATATAAGGAGTAAGGAAGGAATCCAGTTTCAGCTTTCTACTTATGGCTAGCCAATTTTCCCAGCACCATTTATTAAATAGGGAATCCTTTCCCCATTTCTTGTTTCTCTCAGGTTTGTCAAAGATCAGATGGCTGTAGATGTGTGGTATTATTTCTGAGGACTCTGTTCTGTTCCATTGGTCTATATCTCTGTTTTGGTACCAGTATCATGCTGTTTTGGTTACTGTAGCCTTGTAGTATAGTTTGAAGTCAGGTAGCGTGATGCCTCCAGCTTTGTTCTTTTGACTTAGGATTGTCTTGGAGATGCGGGTTCTTTTTTGGTTCCATATGAACTTTAAAGCAGTTTTTTCCAATTCTGTGAAGAAACTCATTGGTAGCTTGATGGGGATGGCATTCAATCTATAAATAACCTTGGGCAGTGTGGCCATGATCATGATATTGATTCTTCCTATCCATGAGCATGGTATGTTCTTCCATTTGTTTGTGTCCTCTTTTATTTCACTGAGCAGTGGTTTGTAGTTCTCCTTGAAGAGGTCCTTTACATCCCTTGTAAGTTGGATTCCTAGGTATTTTATTCTCTTTGAAGCAATTGTGAATGGAAGTTCATTCATGATTTGGCGCTCTGTCTGTTACTGGTGTATAAGAATGCTTGTGATTTTTGCACATTAATTTTGTATTCTGAGACTTTGCTGAAGTTGCTTATGAGCTGAAGGAGATTTTGGGCTGAGACAATGGGGTTTTCTAAATATACAATCATGTCATCTGCAAAGAGGGACAATTTGACTTCTTCTTTTCCTAACTGAAAACCCTTGATTTCTTTCTCTTGCCTGATTGCCCTAGCCAGAACTTCCAACACTATGTTGAATAGGAGTGGTGAGAGAGGGCATCCCTGTCTTGTGCCAGTTTTCAAAGGGAATTTTTCCAGTTTTTGCCCATTCAGTACGATATTGGCTGTGGGTTTGTCATAAATAGCTCTTATTATTTTGAGGTACGTTCCATCAATACCGAATTTATTGAGCGTTTTTAGCATGAAGGGCTGTTGTATTTTGTCAAAAGCCTTTTCTGCATCTATTGAGATAATGATGTGGTTCTTGTCTTTGGTTCTGTTTATATGCTGGATTATGTTTATTGATTTGCGAATGTTGAACCAGCCTTGCATCCCAGGGATGAAGCCCACTTGATCATGGTGGATAAGCTTTTTGATGTGCTGCTGAATCCGGTTTGCCAGTATTTTATTGAGGATTTTTGCATCGATGTTCATCAGGGATATTGGTCTAAAATTCTCTTTTTTTGTTGTGTCTCTGCCAGGCTTTGGTATCAGGATGATGTTGGCCTCATAAAATGAGTTAGGGAGGATTCCCTCTTTTTCTATTGATTGGAATAGTTTCAGAAGGAATGGTAACAGCTCCTCCTTGTACCTCTGGTAGAATTCAGCTGTGAATCCATCTGATCCTGGACTTTTTTTCGTTGGTAGACTATTAATTATTGCCTCAATTTCAGAGCCTGCTATTGGTCTATTCAGGGATTCAACTTCTTCCTGGTTTAGTCTTGGAAGAGTGTAAGTGTCCAGGAAATTATCCATTTCTCCTAGATTTTCTAGTTTATTTGCGTAGAAGCATTTATAGTATTCTCTGATGGTAGTTTGTATTTCTGTGGGGTCAGTGGTGATATCCCCTTTATCATTTTTATTGCATCTATTTGATTCCTCTCTCTTTTCTTCTTTTATTAGTCTTGCTAGCGGTCTGTCAATTTGGTTGATCTTTTCAAACAACCAACTCCTGGATTCATTGATTTTTTGGAGGGTTTTTTGTGTCTCTATCTCCTTCAGTTCTGCTCTGATCTTAGTTATTTTTTGCCTTCTGCTAGCTTTTGAATGTGTTTGCTTATGCGTCTCTAGTTCTTTTAATTGTGATGTTAGAGTGTCAATTTTAGATCTTTCCTGCTTTCTCTTGTGGGCATTTAGTGCTATAAATTTCCCTCTACACACTGCTTTAAATGTGTCCCAGAGATTCTGGTATGTTGTATTTTTGTTCTCATTGGTTTCAAAGAACATCTTTATTTCTGCCTTCATTTCGTTATGTACCCAGTAGTCATTCAGGAGCAGGTTGTTCAGTTTCCATATAGTTGAGTGGTTTTGATTGAGTTTCTTAGTCCTGAGTTCTAGTTTGATTGCACTGTGGTCTGAGAGACAGTTTGTTAGAATTTCTGTTCTTGTACATTTGCTGAGGGGTGCTTTACTTCCAATTATGTGGTCAATTTTGGAATAAGTGTGATGTGGTGCTGAGAAGAATGTATATTCTGTTGATTTGGGGTGGAGAGTTCTATAGATGTCTATTAGGTCTGCTTGCTGCAGAGATGAGTTCAATTCCTGGATATCCTTGTTAACTTTCTGTCTCGTTGATCTGTCTAATGTTGACAGTGGAGTGTTGAAGTCTCCCATTATTATTGTATGGGAGTCTAAGTCTCTTTGTAAGTCTCTAAGGACTTGCTTTATGAATCTGGGTGCTCCTGTATTGGGTGCATATATATTTAGGATAGTTAGCTCTTCCTGTTGAATTGATCCCTTTACCATTATGTAATGGCCTTCTTTGTCTCTTTTGATCTTTGATGGTTTAAAGTCTGTTTTATCAGAGACTAGTATTGCAACCCCTGCTTTTTTTTGTTCTCCATTTGCTTGGTAAATCTTCCTCCATCCCTTTATTTTGAGCCTATGTATGTCTCTGTGTGTGAGATGGGTCTCCTGAACACAGCAGACTGATGGGTTTTGACTCTTTATCCAGTTTGCCAGTCTGTGTCTTTTAATTGGAGCATTTAGTCCATTTACATTTAAGGTTAATATTGTTATGTGTGAACTTGATCCTGCCATTATGATACTAACTGGTTATTTTGCTCGTTAGTTGATGCAGTTCCTTCCTAGCCTCGATGTTCTTTACATTTTGGCATGTTTTTGCAATTCCTGGTACCGGTTGTTTCTTTCTATATTTAGTGGTTCCTTCAGGTTCTCTTATAAGGCAGGCCTGGTGGTGACAAAATCTCTAAGCATTTGCTTATGTGTAAAGGATTTTATTTCTCCTTTGCTTACGAAACTTAGTTTGCCTGGATATGAAATTCTGGGTTTAAAATTCTTTTCTTTAAGAATGTTGAATATTGGCCCCCACTCTCTTCTGGCTTGGAGAGTTTCTGTCGAGAGATCTGCTGTTAGTCTGATGGGCTTCCCTTTGTGGGTAACCCGACCTTTCTCTCTGGCTGCCCTTAAGATTTTTTCCTTCATTTCAACTTTGGTGAATCTGGCAATTATGTGTCTTGGAGTTGCTCTTCTCGAGGAGTATCTTTGTGGCGTTCTCTGTATTTCCTGGATTTGAATGTTGGCCTGCCCTCCTAGGTTGGGGAAGTTCTCCTGGATGATATCCTGAAGAGTGTTTTCCAACTTGGTTCCATTTTCCCCCTCACTTTCAGGCACCCCAATCAGACGTAGATTTGGTGTTTTTACATAATCCCATGCTTCTTGCAGGCTTTGTTCATTTCCTTTTCTTCTTTTTTCTTTTGGTTTCTCTTCTCGCTTCATTTCGTTCATTTGATCCTCAATTGCTGATACTCTTTCTTCCAGTTGATCGAGTCGGTTACTGAAGCTTGTCCATTTGTCATGTGTTTCTCGTGTCATGGTTTTCATCTCTTTCATTTCATTTATGATCTTCTCTGCATTAATGACTCTAGCCATCAATTCTTCCACTTTTTTTTCAAGATTTTTAGTTTCTTTGTGCTGGGTACGTAATTCCTCCTTTAGCTCTGAGAAATTTGATGGACTGAAGCCTTCTTCTCTCATCTCGTCAATGTCATTCTCCGTCAAGCTTTGATCCGTTGCTGGCGATGAGCTGCGCTCCTTTGCCAGGGGAGATGCGCTCTTATTTTTGAATTTCCAGCTTTTCTCCCCTGCTTTTTCCCCATCTTTGTGGTTTTATCTGCCTCTGGTCTTTGATGATGATGGTGACGTACTGATAGGGTTTTGGTGTAGGTGTCCTTCCTGTTTGATAGTTTTCCTTCTAACAGTCAGGACCCTCAGCTGTAGGTCTGTTGGAGATTGCTTGAGGTCCACTCCAGACCCTGTTTGCCTGGGTGTCAGCAGCAGAGGCTGCAGAAGATAGAATATTTCTGAACAGCGAGTGTACCTGTCTGATTCTTGCTTTGGAGGCTTCCTCTCAGGGGTGTACTGCACCCTGTGAGGTGTGGGGTGTCAGACTGCCCCTAGTGGGGGATGTCTCCCAGTTAGGCTACTCAGGGGTCAGGGACCCACTTGATCAGGGAGTCTGTCCCTTCTCAGATCTCAACCTCCGTGTTGGGAGATCCACTGCTCTCTTCAAAGCTGTCAGACAGAGTCGTTTGCGTCTGCAGAGGTTTCTGCTGCTTTTGTTGTTGTTTAGCTGTGCCCTGTCCCCAGAGGAGGAGTCTACAGAGACAGGCAGGTTTCCTTGAGCTGCTGTGAGCTCCACCCAGTTCGAGCTTCCCAGCGGCTTTGTTTACTTACTTAACCCTCAGCAATGGTGGGCGCCCCTCCCCCAGCCTCCCTGCTGCCTTGTGGTTAGATCGCAGACTGCTGTGCTAGCAATGAGGGAGGCTCCGTGGGCGTGGGACCCTCCCTGCCAGGTGTGGGATATAATCTCCTGGTGTGCCCGTTTGCTTAAAGCGCAGTATTGGGGTGGGAGTTACCCAATTTTCCAGGTGTTGTGTGTCTCAGTTCCCCTGGCTAGGAAAAGGGATTCCCTTTCCCCTTGCGCTTCCCAGGTGAGGCGATGCCTCGCCCTGCTTCAGCTCTCACTGGTCGGGCTGCAGCAGCTGACTAGCACCGATTGTCCGGCACTCCCTAGTGAGATGAACCCAGTACCTCAGTTGAAAATGCAGAAATCACCGGTCTTCTGTGTCGCTGGCGCTGGGAGTTGGAGACTGGAGCTGTTCCTATTCGGCCATCTTGCTCCGCCCCCCCGATTCATTATTTTTGTAACAAGTATATTGAGAAAAATAATTCACGTACCGTGCAATGTATTTATTTAAAGTATAGAAGTCAGTGGTTTGAATATATTTACAAAATTATGTGACAATCACCATGACCAATTTTAGAAATTTTTCATCAACCAAAAAACAAACCCTATGCCTTTTTAGTGGTCACTGTGCTGTTTTTTCCCCATCTCTTTAGCCCTAAGCAATGATTAGCTTACTTTGTGTCTCTATAGATATGCTTATTCTGTACTTTTACTATAAATAGAATCCTAACATACATTTTTTTTTTAATTGGCTTATTGTGGTTAGCCAATCTTGTATTCAAGGTTATTTTGTGTTGCTGTATGTATCAGCACTTTATTCCTCTTTATTGCTGAATAATATTCAACTCTATAGTTATGTACCCATTTTATTTACTCTTCCTAATGGACATTTGGGTTGTTTCTTCATTTTGGTTATTATGAATAATGCTGCTATGAACATGTGTGTACATGTTACTGTATGAAAATATGTTTTCATTTCTCTTGAGAATATAACTAGAATTGAAAGTGCTGGATAAAATGGTAACTAAATGTTTAACCTTTTGTAGAATTGCAAAGTGTTTTTTCAATTTTTCATTCCCATAAGCAGTTTCTGAGGATTGCAGTTGATCCACATCTTTGTCAACACTTGTAATCATTATTCTTTTTGATTAAAGCAACCCTAGGGGGGTATAAAATGGTATCTCATTGTGGTTTTAATTTGCATTTCACTTATGGAGGATGTTGGTTTTACAGTGTCAGTAATCCCTTCCCATAATATCTGTTTTTATGTGTCTATCAGCATTTAAATGCATCAAATAGCAATAAATCAATTATTGTTTGCTGACTGTTCTTATTACTTCTGGGAAACCTAATAAATAAATTACCATCAGTAATAGCCAACATTTTAAGCATTTGATGAGATCTAGTCTTTTTATGTACTGTATTCAATCGTCACATACTCTCATAGATGAAGAAAATTGTGGTAAATGAGTTTCAATAACTTATAATAGGAGTTGTCAAACTACTACCCAGAGGTGAAATCCATCTCATGGTCTATGTTCATAAAAATGCCTGCATGCTAAGAATATTTTTTACATACTACAGTGTTACTAAAGAAAATAAAGAATATGTTAAAGAGACCTATGTAGCCTGGAAAGCTTAAAATATTTAAACTTTATTTAAAGGGCCACATATGGCCCTTTAAAAAATCTTTGCCGACCCCCAACTTATGTCACACCTGTGGTTAAAAACCAGCTTCATCCAATTCTGGAATGTGAGTTTTACAACTGACAATATTGTAGTAGACATATATGTCCTCCGGTTTATCTGACCTAGTAAAAGAGCAGGAGAAAGCAAAATAAAAACAAGCCTCTCTGTCTCTGTCTCTGTCTCTCTCTCTCTGTCTCTCTCTCTCTCTCTCTCTCTCTCTGTCTCTCTCTCTCTGTCTCTCTCTCTCTCCATATATATATAAAAGACATGTTGAGTATTCTGTGCATAATATAAAACCTATGGTTTGCCATGGGAGATTGGAAGAAATTTGAGCAATTATCCCTTCAACATACATGACGAAAGAGAAAATTCACTGTAGCTGGACAAAACCTAAATAAAATGAGTGCTATGGAAAGTTGGGGATTGGTGCATGCCTTTACTCTTTTATAGTATCTAAGGGGGCTTAATTGTTTTGGATTGGATACACTAACTCAGAAGGATAACAAAGTCTCTTGATTACACATGATGTTGGAAGACAGGCTAATTTAGGTTAAGAATTTATATTAGAAAATAAAATCACCAATCTGGAGAAATAAATTATATGAATGATATATGAGAGTTGGATGAACTATACAATGGTAACACATACTCTTGACATTGTAGACCAAGTGCTAACTCTCAGTATTGACACAGTAACATTCACAAATCTAGGTACTCAATTAGCTTTGGTTTGGGCTATTTCATGTCACCTCTATACTATCCAGAGATCCAAATGAATTGTCATGGAATCCTAAACTTCTGACATTGGCCATGTTTTAGACTCTCCACCTTACCTACCCTTCCTTTCTACCTCCAACATCCATCATTAAAGAAACCAAAAACAACCTACACAGTTCCTTTATCAATCATTCAATAATAAACAGGGGCTTGTACCATGGTATTTTTTTAAATTTTTCTCTTCTTTTATTAAATGTCAGTATTTTTCTAAATAACTGCCAATTAAAACTCACATTCAAAACTATAAATTTTG
This sequence comes from Chlorocebus sabaeus, assembly GCF_047675955.1. NCBI lineage: Eukaryota > Metazoa > Chordata > Mammalia > Primates > Cercopithecidae > Chlorocebus > Chlorocebus sabaeus. The sequence goes on from NC_132915.1 coordinate 53,838,475, forward strand.
CATTCTCAGAGCAACTTTATGTTGTAAAACAATCATAAAGAATTTGCATGTGAAACTAAAATTACCACCTGTCTTTTGTGTGTGTCTCTGTGTGTGTGTGTGTGCGTGCGCACGCGTGTGTGTGTGTGAGACAGAGTCTCGCTCTGTCGCCCAGGCAGGAGTGCAGTGGCATGATCTCAGCTTACTGCAACCTCCGCCTCCTGGGTTCAAGCGATTCTCCAGTCTCAGCCTCCTGAGTAACTGGGACAAAAGGTGCATGCCGCCACACCCCGCTAATATTTTTTTATTTTAGTAGAGACGGGGTTTCACCGTGTTGCCCAGGCTGGTTTTGAACTCCTGAGCTCAGGCAGTCTGCCTGCCTCCGTCTCCCAAAGTGCAGGGATTACGAGTGTGAGCCACTGCGCCTGACTGGTCACCACCTATCTTTAAAAAAGGCTTTAGTTAGTGCTAAACTATTTGTATTTTGGCTAGCAATTTTATCATTAGTAACTTGATTTGTTATGCTTAAAATAAATTAAATCCATCCTTTTTTCATCATAATGAAGTTATGTTTAAATATGTTTAAACGTAAACAATTTAAAAATTCAGACAGTATCTTTCATCAGGCTGAAATATGAATACCTAAGAATCAAAATATTCCATATAGTTTATCATTGCTGATTATGCTAATACAATTATAGTGTTTTATATTTCAGAATGGCAGTGTAACTTATCCCAAAGGACACATGAAACCTTTTTATCAACATCCTATTGTGCATTGCTACGTCATATAAGTTCCTTTCTGGAATACCCCCTAATTTAATTTTCCTTTGAATACTTGTTTAATAGATAAAATTTATTTTTTTTCTCTAGAAATCCCTTTGACCTTTACAGAAGATTGGACTTATAACTGAACATTATGCCAGTGGAAATGATAAGATTTGTCCTAATGCTTCAGGAATTTGCTTGAAGATAGTAGTGTTAGTAAATATTCAAGAGCTCTTTTCTTACACAGAAATATTTTTAGCAAAATGAATAATGCAATATTATTAAGCATTGTTTCTGAGATTTTTTAAATCATTTTTATTAACCCTTGATGCAATTGTTTATTTTTACTCTAATTTTATCTCACCAGCTAGCAAATATATATTAACTTATTTTAATCTTCTTTTATTACCTTAGGCATTCACTATAATTCCTGAATTTAGATTTAGGATAAAATAGTGTATAATAAAAAAAGTCAAACTAGTGTTGTTTATTAAAGTTGGGACGAAATTGTATATATGATTATATCAGGTATGTTTTCAAAACCATGTTTTAAATTGCCTATTTCATCTTTGCATAAGAAATTGTAAACAACCTTTGATTATGTTGAAACTACAATAATACTAAAACGTTCTCCTTGGCTGTTCTTTATTTCCTAGTCTGCTATTCAAGGACCTTTATAATTTGTTGCTTCAGTATTGCTCCAAATTACCTTCTTTTTTTCTTTACTTCCTTTTTAGTAAATATTATGTTCTTTCAGAATAAGTCTAACTACTTTGTCTGAAGATGATCACCATATAATATTACTTCCTCACTCATATTATGCATTTATTTATTTATTTTATGAGTGCAGTGGCACAATCTCAGCTCACTGCAACCTCCGCCTCCTGATCTCAGGGGATCTGCCCGCCTTGGCCTCCCAAAGTGCTCGGATTACAGGCGTGAGCCACCATTCCCAACTTATGCATTTATTTTTATTGAAATGCCTTGCCAAGTCTTCCCCCATAAAAGTTCCATATTACCCCCAAAGCTCGCATGTTACGTGCTCCATGAATTTGATACTAATTATCTGACTTACCTATTTCCTAAGCTGCTCTAACAAACATAGCCTGGACACTGTTGCTATTATATGTACTCTTGTTGTATTTGTCCTGAGACTCCAGCTAGACTGAAAACTTCAAGGGTGAAAGAAAAGGATTTGCATTTGTTCAATATCTATTACCTATTACACAGTAGAACCTGAATATGTGTGATTTCATTTTAAATCTATTACTTATATATGGTTATTATAATTAATGTCTGTCTTAAGACTTCAACCAGAAGCAGTTGAACAGAAGAAAAAAGTGAAAAGAAAGTGTCTTAGTTAAGGATGATGGACAAAAGAGAGAATAGACAGTACACTGGTGTAAACAACACAGGTACAGAGGCTAGACACGTTTGTTCCCTTCACCTGCATTTTGATTAAAGAGATGTCTGAGCTACCCAACCCTGCTCAATCATGCACATTCTCAATAGCATCTCTTTTTATCAAGAGCCTCGCCTCAATCCCTGCAACCTATTCTCAACAATGTAGACAGAGTGACATTGTCTAAAGTTAAGTCAAGTCATCTCAAACCTGTCTTAAAAATCTCCACTGATTTCCCATTTGGCTCAGAATGAAAACAAAATTACTTGTTATGAACCATGTATGAGTCAGGATACATTAAAAGCAGTAACAAGCAGCCCTAGACTCTTAGTGATTTAAAATATAACCCAAGTTTATGTCTGCCTTCTGCTATGTTTTCATTGTGGAGGCTGTGAGTTCTGTCCTTCATAGGCATCCAGGGACAAAGACTGATAGAGCAGGCAACATCTCTAGTATGCTTGACACCATGCTGAGGCAAGTATATACTCTGGACTCTGGCCTACAGGAATTACATGCCATGTTTTGCTCCTAAGTCTTTGTCCAGAGCCCTTGTACATAACTGCACTGAAACATGGGGGCAGGAAATAGAAATATACCTAAAATGGTACTTGAAAGGGTATCCATGGGGCCTTATGTGATCATATCAGCCTCTGCCTGTGTTACCTCTGAGATCTCATCTCTTTTTACTCTCTGCCTTACTTGATTTCAATTCTGCCACGATAGCTTTCTTGCTGCTGCATGAACACCCCAGCTACGTTCTTACTGTTGCCTAAAGTGCCTTATCTTAGATATCTCTATGGTTAACTCCCTCCCTGCTCTCTGATCTTTACTCAAAAGTGACCTTTTCAAGGGGAACTCCCCTTGTTAATTTATCTAAAATGAATGCCTCTGCAGATGTGTAAACAAATTATCATGACTGTATCCCAGTAAAACTTTATGGACACTGAAAAACTGTGAGTGCCTCCCTACCTCCATGGATTTTTTCTCCTTGTTCCTTATCATCATCTTACATAATATGTTGTCAGTGTCTCCCTGAACATTAAAATTTACTGAAGAGCAGTAATTTTCATTTGCCTTGTGCTGCTATATTTTCAGCACGTAGAATAGTGCCTCACCATGATAAGTGTTTAATAAATATTTGTTGCATACGTCTTAAGGAAAAATTATGAACAATTAAGCCTCTTAACTTACTGCAATTATGACCACAATAGCATATTTGTAATTACAGTTTATAATTATTTGGCTACCGTATGAATGTCTATTACATGCAAGCATTTTACCAGGTACTTTCTCATGGGCTGACTCATTTTGTTTCATGATAACCCTATAAAGTAGATACAGTCATCCCATTTTACAAATGAGTAAGCTCTAGGAATTAGTTTGCTTAAGAGCCCATAGCAATAAAACTAAGATATCTGAACATGGTAAGTTTTCATTTAATGTTTGGTTTTAGCTAAAGAAGTCTCCCTATAGACCTTTAAGTGCAAGAACAATGTTATTTGTTCTAATGATAAAAGGAGGTAGGAGAAATTTGGTTACCTGCAATGATTTTCAAGTCATGAAAATATACCAAATAAGCATTTCACATTCACATTTCTGCAACTTTTCCAAGGATAATAGTGGTCCTGAATCTTAACTGGATATTAGAATTATTTGGAAGCTTTAAAAAATGCCAATGACTAGTTCTTACCACAGAAATACTGATTTAATGTACGCTAGGTAATTCTAATATGCAACTACCATTGTGAACCACTGAATTAGAAGATTAGCTTAATCACTGAGTTTCCAGTTGTAGTGGTGGTGGAGATTTGTTGATACTGTTTGTCAGAAATGAGGAGTGTCTACTAATGTGTTTAAACCAGGTTGGATACCGTTTCCCAGTCATTTCATTGATAGAGGAAAATAATGAGGTAAGCATTCATTTATTAAAATGTGCTGCACATTTTCACACATATGTCTTTCTCATCAGTCTTCTGTGGATTTTTTTTTTTCAAGGGGAAAATATGTTTTCTGATTTTGGTAAAAATAAATTGAAAAAGTTATTGGAGAATAGAGAAAAATTATGTCAACTACTATCCAGTTTCCTTTTAGAGTTGTCAGATTGTTATGGTTGGCAGAGGCTCAGAACCTGCACAAAGTCACTGTTTTTTCTGGGATTATTTACGTTTTCCTTCAAGTATCCAATCCTGGTTTTGTACACTAAGGAGGTCAACGCCATTCTGGGGAATTACTCTGAATGTATTTTTGTTCTTGTATTGAAATAATTCTTATTAGTACAGATGGCATGCTTCAATAATGTAGTCATGCAGATCTTACTAAATAGACTTCATTTCTCTTTAGGATGGCCAATATCATGAAAGGATGGTAATTCTCCATTTTTTCCAGGAAATACGCATAATGGGTGTTCACATTAGTATTTGTTTTTACCTGTAACAATCTCTCTTTTTAGCCATAATTTCAATTGTTATAATAAAATGAATTAAAACGAGAATATGAGCATCTAATTCTGTTTTCCTCCTGGTGACATCTCCACAAAGTTGATTTGCTTTAACTTTATTCTTATCTTTATTCAGACATTGAAATATTCACAATCCTGGTGGTGAAAAATGGCCCATTATTTTAGTCCAGCTCATGAATTAATTCAATAGCTAGGCATAGTAACCTGGAAGGTGTTGGCTTCTATTTCAGATAAATTATTGTGAGAAAAAATACAAAAGATTTATTACAAATCATATGAATGATACAGCACCTTTATGGCATACAGTTTGTACAGTTAAAAAACAGCAAGTCTCTACCTCAGCTAATGTAATGTATATGCTACTCAGTGTTTCTAGGGTTGCAAAATGCCTGCAGAGCTGTCCCCAAAGAGATTTACTATTAGGATTCAGTTCTAGAATAAATGAGGAAGGGGTAATTCTCATTTCCTATTATTTATGAACTATCCTTGACTTATCATTCAAGCTCTCTAACTCAGTCACTGTGCCTCAAATTCCTCACACTTTGTGTTTCAGATGCATACCTCGAAACATTGTTCATCACACACAACATGCTCTATCACAACAAATCACAACTTTTTGAAGGGCTTTTTAAATTTGAACTCTGTTGTCTTTCTGGGATTATCCTTTCTTTCTCTTAATGCTATGCTAAAAACATACACAATGTAGCCTAATTTAATGGTACCTATGATTTTGATTCACATTTATCTGGATAATTTGCTCTTCTTTCGTCGGCAGTGAGACTTCTTTTGAATCAAAGAGCTTTTCAAACCATGTAAGGGCACATGGTTGTACAAGGGGCTAACTAGAATTCTCACTGTACATTAAAAGAGACCTTCTGGTTTTGAAATCTTTTATAGGTTTCTCCAATTACCTATCATTAACACAACCTGTGAGTTTTAATTTTCCAGTGTAGCTTTGCTTATTTCCTTGTCGGAGGATCTTGTATTAGATTTCTTGCTATATTCTTTATCATGTGCTCCAACATGCTCTATACTAAATTATCTCTTAAAAGATTGACACAGAAAGTCCTAGAATCTGTTTGGTTCTGCAAGGTCTATGAAAGATGGACCTACAACTAGGTGAGTTTTATTTGAACTCCATGTCTTATTTACACACTCCAGTTCTACACTAGTATTTTCAAGACTCAGCTTTGGAAGAAAAGAGAGTTCTGAAGCAGCGTCTTTCTATACCATTTACGTAGACTTTATTGTACCCAGATTTCTGCAAATAACCTAAAAGATACTGTGCTTGGAATTAGAGAACAATTTAATTCCTGACTCTATTACATGTTTGTATTAGGGTTCTCTAGAGGGATACAACTAATATATATAAGATGGGGAGTTTATTAAGTATTAATATATACAATCACAAGGTCCCACAATAGGCTGACTGCAAACTGAGGAGCAAGGAGAATGTGGAGTCTGATGTTTGAGGGCAGAAGCATCCAGTACAGGAGAAAGATGTAGGCTGGGAGACTAGGCCAGTCTCACCTTTTCACATTTTTCTGCCTGCTTTAAGTTCGCTGGAAGCTGATTAGATGGTGCCCACCACATTAAGGGTGGATCTGCCTTCCCCAACCCACTGACTCAAATGTTAATCTCCTTTGGCAACACCCTCACAGATACACCTGAAATTAATACTTTGTATCCTTCAATCCAATCCAGTTGACACTCAATATTAACCATCAAAATATTAAATGGGCAATGTTGAGAAACTCTTTAATCTTGAACTTCAGATTTCTTGATCGCTACTTTTCTTTCAAGCCTATTTGAGTTAAATGGATTTGTGTATTGGCTGAGGATCTAAAAGCACCATACAAATGTGCTGGACATTCTTTTGCTGCTCAAGATTCAAAATCTGCCTTTCTCCAACCTGCTCTGTGCCCCAGGAACTGAGCCTACAGGCTGCTTAAAGAAGACTTCCCTGTCCTCTAGCTCTCAGCTGGACAGAGAGAAGCACTAACGGAAAGCGGGAGGGAGGAAGGATGGAGAACTCAAGGCATGTTTTCTATTGGCCTCCTCTTTGCTAGGCTGCAGTTTGCCATTGATGGTCTCTGCTATTAAGATTTTCCTCTACCAATATCTACAACTGCTTTTGGGTGTTCACTCTCCCATACCTACAGTTCCAGATGGTTCCTGGTAACTACTCCTTCCTAGCTCCTTCAGGTCCAAGCCTTGGCCTCCCAAAGCTCTGAGATTACAGGTGTAATCTACCATGCCCAGCCTGCACCAACAGTATTTTGATATGCAGTTTTAATGTTATTTTTCAGATGTATACATATATTTATTTATCTGTTCTAAAGAAAACCATACATTTAGGAATGGGATAGTGTGTCTGCATGTATGTGTGTATGTAGAAAATTTAGAAAAATATAAATCTCCATGTTTGGATATAAAGTTTCTCATTATTAGTAGATTAACTATCTACATCTATATAGATATATCTCAAAATAATTATCAAAACTGTACATCAAAGTACTGCAGACTGGGCATGGTGGATCATACCTGTAATTTCAGAGCTTTTGGAGGCCAAGGCGGGAGGATTGCTTGAAGCCAGGAGTTTGAGGCTGGACTGGGCAGCACAGCAAGGCTCCATCTCAACAAACAAATAAATTAGCCAGGTATTAGCTCACACCTGTAGTCCTAGCTACTTGGGGACTGAAGTGGGAGGATTGCTTGAGCCCAGGAGGTCAAAGTTACAGTGAGCTATGATCGTACCACTGCACTCCAGCCTAGCTGACAAAGTAAGACCCTGAATGCAGCCATGAGTTAATGTCCTTTGCAGGGACATGGATGAAGCTGGAAACCGTCATTCTCTGCAAACTAACACAGGAGTAGAAAACCAAACACTGCATGTTCTCATCATAAGTGGGAGTTGAACAATTAGAACACATGGACATAGGGAGAGGAACATCACACACTGGGGCCTGTTAGGGGGTGGGGAGCTAGGAGAGGGATAGCATTAGGAGAAGTACCTTATGTAGATGATGGTTGCTGGGTGCAGCAAACCACCATGGCACATGTATACCTATGTAACAAACCTGCACATTCTCCACATGTATCCCAGAACTTAAAAGTATTAAAAAAAAAAACTGTTGATGCAGATACTTACATATTAATCTGATAGGGTTGAAGCTACTATAATAGTACTTAAAATTAATACCCTAGACCAGTAGAAAAAAATGTGTGTTTACACACACAACACACACACATACTGCATCTCAAATAGAAATCACTCATGACTCCATGGCTAGAGTAGCTATATTCCTAGTCCAAAAAGCGTTTTTACAGAGTGATACTTTATTGTTATCAAGTTCTTTTTGCACTCAAATGTGAGAAAATCTGGGTATGGCAATTTCTAGATTATTCTTCCTAGAAAATCGTGGCTATAAGAGTTTGAGGATATTCATCTTTGAGGTTCATATGCATTCTCCTCTCATGGACGTACCATGCCTACATCCCACACTCAGCTCACCAGCTGAAAATCCACCTTTACTCTTTAAGAAAGATGCTTATGGATTATTATTCAAATAACTTTCCATCTGCTCTAAACAGTTTTTAATAATAAAACAATTTGCAAACAATGTTATTCGTAACCAGTGATTAGTAGCATTCATTCCAGAAACAATGTTATCCAGCCGAATACTACTACTCTCAAAGCTCAGCCCACAGTCCTTCAAGCACAGCACAAGTGGAAGTCTCTGTTTTAGGAACATTCCTCACAGCTCCCCAGAGTTCCAGGAGTAAGTTAACTCTCCATTCATTATTCACATGTCTACCTCTTTAGTTCCATTCTGAGACAGGATAAAAACCGGCTTCTTGTTGAATGCAATTTTACCTCAACCAAAGTTGCCATTCTGTTCCTTGTGGTTTGAGGTTTGGGTTTTTTTGTTTTGTTTCTATTTTTTTTTTTTTTAACTTTTAGAAAACATTAAACAATGGCAGTTGTTCTAATCATTACTCTTTCTAGGCTTTGACTCAGCTATAAAGGGAACTTGGTATTAGGATATGTATGTAATTTCTGCCAGATATTTTTTGTCTGTTTATATTTTGTTGTAAAATTCATCACAGTTTTCTGCGCTATTTAAAAAGTTGTATATACTTATATTGAGATGAAACCAATCTTCCCTGTGACGACTCATTTTTGCTTTTGAACCTATCACCTCAGTTACCATCAAACACTAAAGTGATGGTTTGAATTTGTGATAATATATCTCCTATCTCTTGATATGGAATATTTTCTTACTAGGTTTACCTGAATTAAATTGCTAACCCTGAGAATGAAGGGAAGATGCTTATTATTTAAGCTCTTGATAGATTTTAATGTTACAAGATTTATAATTAGTGTCAGTAAGATCAATGATATTTGAGGTTCATTGAATTTTCAACTAGGTGATACTCATTATTTTCTTTTGGAGCACCCACTCAATATAAGCCTTTGTTTGTCTGACAAAAATTGCATTCAGTGTGATATTTTGGTAAGTACTCTAGCATAAGAAAAAGTACGTGGATTCCCCTAAACTTATGTTTGCATATAAATTCTCATACTTATTAGTTACATTAGGTTGGCCAAATTTAATATTGTATTTTGTTTATTTTAAATTTGTATCTAACATGAGAGGCTAATAATACCTGCCATAGCTGTTTGTGAATAGCTAGTCAACAAATACATTGTAAATGTTCCTACTTCTCCTTTTTTTTTTTTGAGATGGAGTTTTGCTCTTGTCGCCCAGGCTGGAGTGCAGTGGCATGATCTTGGCTCACTGCAACCTCCGCCTCCCGAGTTCAAGCGATTCTCCTGCCTCAGCCTCCCAAGTAGCTGGGATTACATGCGTGTGCCATCACACCTGGCTAACTTTTTGTATTTTTAGTAGAGACAGGGTTTCACTGTGTTAGCCAGGATGGTCTGGATCGCCTGACCTCATGATCCAACCACCTCGGCCTCCCAAAGTGCTAGGATTACAGGCATGAGCCACCACGCCCAGCCTCTACTCTTCTTTTTCACTTTTCTTGTATTGCAGATTAGGGAAAGGTAACTACTAGGAGCTATGCAGGGAAAAGGCAGACTTTTACTAATGTTTTTTAAATTGTGATAAAATATACATAACATATAACTTACCATTTTAACCATTTTTCAATGTACAGTTCAGTAGAGTCAAATCCATCCACATTGTTTTCCACCAATCACCAGAACTATTGTATCCAGCAAACTATGATTCTATACCCATAAAATAGCAAGTCACTAGGCACCCTTTTTCCCACAGAATTCTTGTTTTATGTATATACCCAAAGGATTATAAATCATGCTGCTATAAAGACACATGCACACGTATGTTTATTGTGGCACTATTCACAATAGCAAAGACTTGGAATCAACCCAAATGTCCATCAGTGACAGACTGGATTAAGAAAATGTGGCACATATACACCATGGAATACTATGCAGCCATAAAAAAGGATGAGTTTGTGTCCTTTGTAGGGACATGGATGCAGTTGGAAACCATCATTCTTAGCAAACTATCACAAGAAGAGAAAACCAAACACCGCATGTTCTCACTCATAGGTGGGAACTGAACAATGGGATCACTTGGACTCGGGAAGGGGAACATCACACATCGGGGCCTATCATGGGGAGGGGGGAGGGGGGAGAGGGGAGGGATTGCATTGGGAGTTATACCTGATGTAAATGACGAGTTGATGGGTGCTGACGAGTTGATGGGTGCAGCACACCAACATGGCACAAGTATACATATGTAACAAACCTGCACGTTATGCACATGTACCCTAGAACTTAAAGTATAATAATAATAAATAAATAAATAAAAAAAATTTATGATCACAGCAAACTTAGTAAAAATTAAATATTTATTCTAAATCATTGTGCTTCATTAACATGAGTTATAATCACATTTACTATACAACTCATTTTTCAAAAAAAATTCTATTGTAAAAGATGTTACTCTTTTTAAGTAAAGTTCATTCACTAAATGAATATTTACTGATTTCCTCAATCTTGCTTTTAGAAAACAGAGTTACTATGTCCGTGTGGCTTAGGATCTTCGCTACAGATAGGTCATGTTTGATAACTGCAACTTGTGGGGCCTGAAATTTTTTTTGAGAATGAATCTCGCTCTGTTGCCAGGCTGGCGTACAGTGGCGTGATCTTGGCTCACTTAAACCTCAGACACCCCAGTAGCTGGGATTACAAGCACACACCACAACTCCCAGCTAATGTTTGTATTTTTAGTAAAGATAGAGTTTCACCATGTTGACCAGGATGGTCTCCATCTCCTGATGTTGTGATCCGCCTGCCTCACTGCTGGGATTACAGGTGTGAGCCACCACTCCCGGCCCTGAAACTTTTAACTGCTTGCCAGCTCTCTCCTAACTCTAATCTTGGCTTAAAATGTGAATATTTTTATAGATATTTTAAACTTTACTCAAAGTAGGTTAATACTAATTTCTAGAGTTGTATATATATATACATACACACACACAACTTACATATCTATACGCACACACAGATAGAGGTTTATTTTCCTATCTTTGAATTTTTAGTTTACATTTATATGGGTTATAGGCTGAGGAAATAAGTAAATAATTGACTCAGGAACATGAAAACAATTATTCTTAAATATCATTTAGGTGTGTTTTTTAACTCAGAAACATTTGTGTTTGATTTCAATAAGAAAGAACATTCATTCTCTGCTATGTAATAGCCTTTAGTTGTAAGGATTAAGCAAATTAATAAATGTAAAGCACTTAAAGTAACACATATAAGAACATAGAAATAACTAAAAAATTGTTAGCTTTTATAATTATTGCTGCTGTTACTGTCATCATTATTACTTGAGGGATTAAATGGAATGAAGAGCAAGCCTTTTTTTTTTTTGCCAAAGTTATAGCTTGCAAACCTCAGAGATCCTCTTTACTCAACAATACCTGTCCTTGAAAATATGTGTCCAAAGTGTATGTTATAGGTGGTAAATACTATGGATGAATTAGGTTCTTTAATTCTGCACATGCAGGGTACCTTCCAATCTAAAATATATGTTAGACATAATCTAAATCTTTCTGCCTTCTCTCAGAAAGCAGCAACTAATATATAGCTTTTTAATCGGAAATATCTTTTAAAGATTTGTATGCCTCCTAAAGTAGATTATGATGTTTGGAGCCAAAAGATTAAACCTCTGCTTTGCTCTCTGTAGATGTTATTGTCTACATTCATAACTCAAAATAAGTAACTTGCTAATTTTTGTATTTTTAGCAGAGAAAGGAGGAAGCATTGTGTTCCTTCTTATTACTGCAAAAGTGCATTTGAGTGTGAGAGGAAAGATGCTGAGGGTATTTCAAAATGCTCTCATTATTATGAGTTAAGGTTTTATATCTTTCAGGGTACTTTTTAGAATTCATTTCACAACAGATGCAAACTTTTTCCACATAACATTACTTTATTTAATTCCAATCGAATCGCACCTTCACATTCAATTTCATTGAATTTCAGTCTTTAAAAATCTTCCCCACCCCCCTACTTGCAATATTGTGATCTTTACATTTGGAGAGATACTTCAGGATAACAACTATCATTAGCCAAGCCTGTATGGTTATAAAGCCTAGTAGCTCTTCTAATTTTCTTCCACATTTGGTAATTTTTGTGCAGCCTGGGAAACAAAGTTAAACTATTAACATTTCTATTCTAACAGAGTCCAGACTTCTGGAACTGAAAAACAAGGAACGCAGTTTCTCCATAGGCTACTTCTCTTTGATCCAGTACATAATGAGCCCCTTTCTAAATTAGTGGCTCATAATCTTTAGTGTGTATTAGAATCACCTGAAAGTTGGATAAAGCACACATTGCTGGGCTCAACCGCTAGAGTTTCTGATTCTGTAAGGGTATTGGCGGGGATGGAGAATTTACATTTCTAACAAGTGGCCAGGTGTAGCTGATGCAACTGGTCTGGTGTCCTCACTTTGACAAATGCCATAGGAAGAGAAGGGAAGAAAAAGCTCTCAACTATAAAGAGGGTGTGTGGTGAGGTAAATGCTCTACGAAAAGGAAAAAAAAAAGGTGAATATCTCAATACATTACCTTGCCCAAGTTTTTGCAGGTACAGAATATAAAGCCAGACAATGAGTGATTAAAAACCTGGCATTGATATACACTTGGAAAACTTACAGAATCTGTTTTCCCATTGCTTTAACAGAAGCTTCCTCCAAGAGTGGTTGTGAATATTCAATAGTACTTTCAAAAATGCCAATTACTCTCCTTACTTTTACAGATCTTCCTAAAATACCAGTGTGGAAAATGGAAACAGCACAGTCTTTGGAGTAAGACATGTCTGAGTTCAAACTTTGGTTTCCTACCACATCCCAAATCTATGCACAACAGGTGAATTGGCGTGTATCAATGATCCCAGTTTGATACATGTATAAAAACATTAAAAATAAAACAAATGGAATGACACTCAGGTTATTTACATATTCTAAGTTGACAGAGGTTTAAATAAATTACATTATTATATCCGAAATCAGAAGATCTGTAAGTTCCTATTGGGATAAAAGGGGACTAACATCAGGACAGGGAACTCAGGGGCTTTGAAGATCTGGATAGAATTCTAATTCTGAAGTTGTTTGGTAGGTTTATGGGTGGTATGTTTTGTTATTAGTTAAGATGTGCAAATACATTATTGTGCTCTTAATATTTCTGGAATATATCATTTGTACAGTACAAATGAATGCACTCATTCATATAAATACATAAATATGCCCGTGAGTTTTACTACAGGAAATAAATTATGTTACAAGCATCAAAATAATACTTTAACAGTTTTTTGGGCTAGAATAAGAATGGTACTTAGAAGATCACATCTGGGCTTCCTCCCTCACCTTTGAACATCCTATTCATCCTGATGGGTTACATGCAGCACCTTTCTTCTTGTGGAAACTGGAATAATCCATTTATTTCCTTTGAATAGCTATTCATCATTTTCATTGATTTCCTTTCTGTGGGTAAAATATTTTTTGATTTCTTATGTCACTTTACTTTTCTCTTCAGGCTATCCATCTCTTCTCATGCCTTGTAACCTCTGGGAGCTCCCGTTCTCTGATTACTTCTCTGACTTAGGGTAGATTTCCTTCGAAACTGCTGAGGCATTTTTTTTCTTCATCACCCCAACTATGTGTGTATATTCTACTGTATCAATATCTGCCATAATTTGATGTACTTGAAACTCCCTTTCTTTCTTGTTCCCATCTGTGATGGCAAGCAACATACACAAAGGATCTTTGCAATAAGCAATTTTCTTGCTGGACTGCTGTGGGCAGTGACTGGGACTTTTATAGTAAGTACTTATGCTGTTAGTGCCAGGAAGATTTAAGACAGCATTATCCTGAGAACACCAAGCTCTGTATTGCACTTCTATTTCAGGGGGAATTATTGGACAGTGCATGGAAATGTTACAGGAAAAAACCCACCCTATTTTCTAACAGGCAGGTTAAACAATGCCAATGATTGCTGATAATTCACATAAATACTACACATTATAACTTTACAATGCACCAACTACTGTGCTAAGCTAATTTTTCATTTTAACAATGTAAAAACTCTGATCTGATAGTAATAGGCAAAAGGCCCAATTAAAGAAAAGAAATTAGGAGAAGAGAGGATTAGAACAAGAAAAAAATTATGAAAGAGAAAAATAATTCCTTTTGCCTACAGATGTGTTACTTGTAATTTATAAAACTTAATCTGGAGCTAAAATTCTGGATAAGAACATAATACAAATTTTTTAATTTCTTGTTCTCTGTCAGCATAATCCACTTTTATATGCCTCAGTTTTCTCATATGCTACATCAAGGCTAAGAGATATCATATGAAAGCTTTGGGAAATGAACTTCTAAATTGACCACTTATGTCAAGAAGCCTAAAATCAAAACTGTCATTCACTTTTTAAAACAAAAATTTGTCATTCACTTTTTAAAATAAAATTATTTTAATCTTTTTATTAAGGAAACAGGACATGCATACACTGTGAAAAACATGTAAATCTCCTGAAATCATTCTATGAATGATATGTGTAAAATATGATTGTTTTAAGTATTACATTGGGTATATAATTTATCCAAATATATATAATCAGTCTTTTAAGATGTTTATGCTATTTAAACATGTGTATCTTGTATATGCACACACACATGTAGTAGTGTAATACTTGCTGCATAATTAATTATATACATATAACAAAACTTCCTTTTCCTTTAGAGTTGTAATTGGTTATTATTATGAACAATGCTGAAATAAAAACTTATGCATATGTCTGCATGATTATTCATAATTTTCTATACATATTCCTAAAAGAATTGCTGGAATCAGTGGATATATTGGATATATATCCATTACATATCCAATATATTTAGATATATTTTTTCTAAAGGCTTCCCCTAAAATTTTATTGCCAGTTAAAATTCAGAACAGTTTCTGAATGGCTGTGTTATCTCATCCTTAACAATACTACATCTTACTCTTTTAACCTCGCAAGTAGGGTAAATACAAATGATAGCCACTTTGTATTTTAGTGAAATTGTTCAAATAATACCCCAAATTAACATCTATCTTAGTTGGGTTCCTTGAGAAACAAACCCTGAAATGCAGATTTGAGAGTAGGAAGTTAATTGGGAAGTGCCTGCAGCAACAACTGTAGGAGATCCGGTTGGTCTGGGTAGAGATTGTAGAAACACGATGCAGTTGACAGATGCAGTTATAAGATAATTCTGCAGAGTGCTTAGGAGCTAGCATGGTCTTTCAGAGTTTTCTTGAATTAAGGCCTGCAGATACTCAAAGTGTTTGTATATTCCCCTTTACTCAGTTCATATTTAACCAAGTAAATGGCCGTAGGTTCTTTTGGAAAAGAAATGGGGAGTCATTATCAACAACACCTGGTGAATTGCAGTGTTGCTCCTGTGAGATTATTTTTTCCTTCAGTCAGTGAGTTCTGGCTCCATTATAGATACTTGGCAGGGATTGTATTTCTTTTGGGATTACTACCTTATTCTTCTGATTGTCTGTCCTTGATTTCTTTTACCTGTACAGATTGAGCAGCACCCTATTGCCTGCCCATCAATCTTGCCCCTAAGAACATTACATTTTCTTAACATCTCCGTAGGTGTTTGCAGGTTTGGCTTTCCTAAATATCATTCAAAACTTGCTGCTCATTACATTTGGGTCCACTTTGCTTATCAGAGCTAAGCAACACCACCTCGCCTCTGTATTTTCTCAATTCTATCATGTCCATCCCTATCAGTGAGCCAGAATTTTCATATTCAAGTTTTTTTTTCTCATTTATGAATGTTGCTAATCTAAGATTAAGTCCTTTAAGTTTTCTATGCTATAGGCTTCTCTTTGATAAAATAAGAGTAAAATGTTTTCTTTCAATCTCATAATCTTGATTCCAGGACAAAATGAATGAATGAAAATGTGTGACGTATTTCATAATATTGCAGTTTTAAACAAATATAGCATTGTCTTTTTATTCCTTTTTACAAAACCATTCAATCTTCACATTATAGTGCTTGTACCTCAAAATATCCTGTGTTAAAATGTTGAAAAAAATCACATTTTTTTCTTTTACCATAACTGCCAGTAGGCAAGAATTCACTGTTACAAACTTGCATCCAGAACAAAAATGATTTTCCTTGTAGCCATTATAGAATATGATACTTAAAACACTGTACATCAAGATACTTAAAATATGACATGGAATCAAGGAACAATATAGGACCCCAGAATTTCAGTGTAAAGAATAATTTGACTGAAAGAGCATTTCGGAGAACTGGCAGATGACCATGTTCACTGTCTGTGGAAACACATTGAGAGATGAGCACATTCCACACATATGTCTAGGGCAGAGTGTAATTTTACATTCTAGGACCCAGAGGCCTAATGGAAGAATCATCACTTCTCTTCCCTTGTCCCAATTATTATTATATACCTTCCCCTATCGGGTAGCTCCTAATTTGTCAGTTATTTTGCTGCTGTTGATCATTTGATCATTTTTAATTGGTAGTTTTATTATAAGACCAGAAAAATTAATATCACATCTACCATAACAAAATAGTTTCATGGGTGCAAAATTAATTTCCAAAACAAACATCTCCAGTCTCACTATAAAAAGTCTTTAAAAAGGCAAAGAGCTTTATAGTAATTTGTGTTTTCAGGATTCCGAATAGAAGCTTTCTTTTTATAATACAGGTTTCTTTTGTTTTTATATTTTAAATACTTCTTATCTACACAAAATTTTAGAAACAACATAATTGAAACAGGTATATATCACTAACATTTAATAGATTTTAATATTTTGCCACATTTGCTTTCTTTTTTTCTGTTTTTTGTTTTGTTTTGTTTTTTATTTTATTTTATTTTTAGATGGAGTCTCACTCTGTTACCCAGGCTGGAGGGCAGAGTACAGTGGCACAGTCTCGGCTCACTGCAGCCTCCACCTCCTGGGTTCTAGCGATTCTCACGCCTCAATCTCCCGAGCAGCTGGAACTATAGGCGCCTGCCACCACTCCTGACTAATTCTTGTATTTTTAGTAGAGACAGGATTTCGCCATGTTGGCCAGGCTGGTCATGAACCCCTGACCTCAAGTGATCTGCCTGCCTTGGCATCCCAAAGTGCTGGGAGTACAGGCATGAGCCACCACCTCTGGCCTTTGCTTTCATACTTCATATATATTTGTTGTTATATCTTTTTTATTTTTCATTTCTTTTTATTATCATACTTTAAGTTCTAGGATACATGTGCACAACGTGCAGGTTTGTTACATATGTATACATGTGTCATGTTGCTGTGCTGCACCCGTTAACTCCTCATTTACATTAGGTATATCTCCTAATGCTATCCCTCTCCCTTCCCCCCTCCCACAATAGGACCCTTATCTTAGGAAATATGTCATATTAATAATATACCATTTATATATTTTAAAATTTTGGCATTTTCTTATAGAGGCTTGGCTTCAAACTATATAGAATAATTTGATCATAATCTATTTAGTAGACCAGATAAATTTTTATATTGCCTAAGAGATATTTTGTCTTGAAATCTGAAGCTTTTATGATCTTTTTAAAGTTATAGCTATAACTTGAATTGACAGTTTTCTCAAGTTAAAATTCTTACTGGATTGTAGCCTTTTAAAAAATGAAATTAATACCTGGTAAGCTGACAACAAATCTTTGCCATAAATTTTTGAAAATGAGTGGATTATCCTGTATTATATTCTTGATTGCATGGGTTAATGATTTATTCAGAATTATTGAGAGTTTGGCAGGGACCAACAAAATAAATGAATGAAAAGTAATCTATTATGGCAGTTGTAATTAGAGCATATGGATGTATTCCTCTTTTTCAGTTTGCATACCTGTCAACTTTAGAAAAGCCATTGAATAAAATTGAATATTAAATTTGGAAGTGTGAACCATTTGACAACTTGAAAATAAAAGCATACAATTTGGGATAAAGCTATTGAAAATAAGAAATAAAAATACTAATTTTTATTATTCACATATTAATATGCAGGGATTCTAATTTCAAGAAGCAAGAAGACTAAGACCTACATTTTAATAATTAAAATTTTTCTGAGTTTCCTTAACAGATTTACTCTGTGAGCAGTCAAAGCTGCAATACCTATAGATAGCTAGGTTCATTTTTCCACTTTCTGTGTTGCAAAACCACAGCAAAGCCAAATTTTGAAATATCTATGAATAGGTTTTAAGGTTTGAATAATTCTCCAAACTATATCAATCATTCTACTTTGTATGTACAGTAACTAGTCAGTATGGTAGTGAACTTTTTAAAAATTTACAAAAGTATGTCAGAAGGCCATGAACAAATATTTAGGAAGAAAGGCTTAAAAAACCTAGGTAGAATGCTAGGTGGTTGATACATTGGAGGGACAAAAGTTTGACCAAACCAAAAGCAAAAAACACACACAGAGAAAACATATTTTATCAATATTGTTGGAATAACTGGATAACAATTAGAAACACAGATACAGAAATACGAATAGACTTTAAATAATTTATGTATAGTTTGTAATTATACATATTTGTTTTCTGATGAAAAATATTAAGACTTATCAGATCTGTGGAGGCATCACAATATCCTCATATTTTCTACAAAGAAAAAATACAGTTGTGACTACGTACTTAAAATGTTTTTAGAATGAAAGATAAGAAAACAATCAAAAGAAGAGTAAGCAAAAAACAAATTTACACCTAAATGTTATGGAAAATATATAAAACCTCAAAGTGAAAAGTAAAAAGGAACTGAATGAGCAAGTGAAAGATAAAATAGATCCAATAATAAATATATGTCTCACTCACAGTTGGTGGTATCAAAAATTGGTAAAAACAACAACAACAACAACAAAACACCAGAAAGCAATATAGCATTATTAAGTTTTAATCATGCAATGCAAACAGCTTATATCTACTCGTTCTGACAATAAAAATGTATTCTAGTGCCTGGGCGCGGTGGCTTACCCCTGTAATTCCAGGACTTTGGGAGGCCGAGGTGGGTGCATCATGAGGTCACGAGTTCAACACCGACCTGGCCAAGATGGTGAAGCCCCGTCTCTACTAAAAATACAAAAATTAGCCGGGCGGGATGGCCAGCGCCTGTAATCCCAGCTACTCGGGAGGCTGAGGCAGGAAAATGGCGGGAACCCGGGAGGCGGAGCTTTCAGTGAGCCGAGATCGCGCCACTGCACTCCAGCCTGGGCGACTGAGCGAGACTCTGTCTCAGAAAAGAAAGAAAAGGTATGCTAGTAACAGATTTTAATAGATTCTTAATATATATCCAAATATATTTTTGTACTATATATAAAGGGAGATAATTGTTTTTGTAGCATTTATAGTAGCTTTTATATAATCTATATGCCTTATGATGGTAAAATAATTTTTAAAAACAGGTAATAGTGTGGAAAATTATACAGTTATTAAATTAAAATCAGTTACTTTCATTTTCAGCCAAGATGAAGTAATTGAACTGCATTCAATTTTCAGTCTGAAACATTTTTCTTCTGCCTATATACACTGAAAGAAGTGTTAAATCTTTCAGGGAAGATTGAAATGGAAATACCCAATAGAAATAAGGATCTACACAAAGGAAAGAAATATGTAGTAGTTAATATGTGACTTTTTCTAATTTAAATTTCCTGAAGAGATAACTACTTAAACTTAGTAACAAATTATTATTTTATAACATGCAACAGTATACTGAACAAAAATAAGCATAAAGATTGGGTGAGGAGAAATGTAAGTGTACTATTTTAGTTTCTCATACGATATGTGAAGCGGTATAATATCACTTAAACATAATGAAAAGTAAAAAGTATACATCAACAACAAACAATAAAACAGCAAGCAATAAAAAATTATAGCCAATTTTCTAACAAAGAAGATATAATGGAATTGTAAAAATAATGAAAAAAGAATAAAACAAAAAGGAAACAAAAACAAATGGAAAACATAAAACATGTAGTGAGATAAACCAAAATATATCAATTTTCACATTAAATATAGAGGTAAATAAAAAGTCAAATTTTGTAAATAGATAGAAAGCAGGACTGAATTATATGCTTCCCACAAGAAACAGTCTGTAAATAAGAACTGAGTTAAATCTAAAATGATAATAAAAGCCAAATACAATGCTAATACTAACAAAAATTTGACACACTATACAAAATAAAGTTTGGAATAAATATATTACTAAGCATAGAGAAGTCTACTTTAGAATGACAAAAAGTTCATCAATAAGAAATTATAAACATTTATGAACTTAAAGTGCCTGGAACAAAATCTAATAAAATTTCAGGAAGAAGTAGCCAGAGCTACAATTTTAGTTCAAAACTTTAATTCCTTGCTCTCAATAATTGAGACAGCAATTAGAAAATTAGAATATAGAATATTTGAAGAATGCTATCAAATATCTAACTGACATTTATAAAACACTGCAACCAAACATAGCAGAATATACATTCTTTTGAAGAGCACATTTTCCAAGAGAAGATATATTTTGGGTTACACAACAAGTATCAATGAATTCGAAATGATTCAATTCCCAAGTATGTTCTTTGACCATGATGGACTCATATAGAAGTCATTATTTGAAAGGAAATCTTCCAAATATTTGTAAACGTAATAGCACAATTCTAAACAATAAATGTGTCACTGAAGAAGCACTAGAATGCCCTGTATATCAAAAATACAAAACAAATTTCATTTTTTATTTGTTTAGTAAGTTATACCTAGGCACCTCTATCACTCAGCATCTTACAGTCAGCACTGTCAGAACTCCTCTCATGACTTCAAATTTTCTATTAAAGATAGCAATGGTCCAGGTACTAGTAAAATGGTTCCCCAACCTCATTTGCTCAATGCCCTCAAAACAAAAGACAAGTTCACTAAAATATCAGTTTGTGCTGCTGTAGTTTATGTTGTGGAAGAACATTTCAAAGTGCACTTTCTTCTAATATTACAATATGAAGTATCATTTTCAATTATTGCCTTGTGTCCATATTCCTGCTTCTTTCCATATCTCTATTTGCTCTTGGTTCTAAAGCTACTTGTGAATTAGCATAATATTTGTAATAATGTTTATTGAGAGCTAAAGAATATTTTGCAATCTGAGAAACTTTATTTTTTTTTTTTTTTATTTATTTATTTTTTTTGAGACGGAGTCTCGCTCTGTCGCCCAGGCTGGAGTGCAGTGGCGCAATCTCGGCTCACTGCAAGCTCCGCCTCCCGGGTTCACGCCATTCTCCTACCTCAGCCTCCCGAGTAGCTGGGACTACAGGCGCCCGCCACTGCGCCCGGCTAATTTTTTTCTATTTTTTAGTAGCGATGGGGTTTCACCATGGTCTCGATCTCCTGACCTTGTGATCCGCCCGCCTCGGCCTCCCAAAGTGCTGGGATTACAGGCGTGAGCCACCGCGCCCGGCCGAGAAACTTTATTAATTTGTATACTTACTGGTATAAAGGCAATGTGCAAAGTGTAATACTAGTTTTTACTTGCACAGGAAATAGGATTCATACCATTAATTATAGGGTCTGGAAAAAAGGTTGAATAAATGGCAAGCAATACAAAATACAATGAAGACATAAGTACTGAGATGGGACTTTGGCAATACATTCTTTAAAAAATCATAGTATGTGCTCAGTATTTCACCAAACATATTTTTGCATTGATGACAGTAACAGCAAACTTTTTCAAACTTTTAAATATAGTAGAAGGTTGAGAAAGGAAAAAGTGTACAAGATACAATTTTGTTAAAAAAATCCGTAAGAATTTTATGCCCTCCATAAAAAATAAATTGAAGTTTTACCAAGAGATATCCTTGTCTCAACTGCGCCAATAGCAATTACATCCTTTGGAACAACTTAAGGATAATATTCAGTAATTTCTGTATCTTTCCAAAGATGAAACATCAAATTTGACCTTACAACTACTCTTGGCCACACTATGGAAATTCAAATGAATACTGTGAAATAATTTAGATTTATATTAAGCACTTTACAAAATGTTGTATCAAAAGAATTGAAACAACAGAAAATCCTCAAAAAAGAAGCAAATTGTGTTCTTTGACAGAAAAATTGAATTATTTTGAATTTGCAATATCCACAGTCATTGGTATGAACTGTTGTTGCAATTAATGCTGTTAGAAAGAACACTTACAATAATGGTAACAAAAATTGTTGTTTTTTAATTTCACTTTTTAAAAAGGATTAAATGCACAAATTTTAGGGAGACCTGTTGAATCAAACCAAATTTTATATGAAATATAAAATTCAATTTATATAAGGAAATTATAGCAAAAACAAAAATGTTTCTGTAATTAAGAAGGATATTCAGGTATAAATGTTAAAAATAAATCTATAATAATATGTTTTTCATCCCTTGAAGATCACAGATATACTTTCAATTGAGAAGACATCTAAATAATTCTTGCAGTATAGCACTAATTTTAATTTTCTTTATAATTTTCACTTTGAAAACGTGGAGAGAGATATTAAGTAATATAGTCAGCATATACTAGATGTTTCTTCAGGAGACATAAATATATTGAAATAGGTTATAGTGATTCTTATACTGATAATATTAAAATATTTTAAAATAGTTTATGAAAATAACAGTTTATTATGTGTAACATCACATATTCAAAAGGATTGTCTAGGTAAAAATGCATCAAATTTTCTGAAAATCTTGATTATATGTTAATATTAGTGATTTTGCTATAACGCAAGTACTTTTATTTTAAAAAACCCAAAGTATTATTTATATTTTAATTGAATTCATGTAAACATCACAGACTTATCAGCAGATCCTCCAGATGGGAGTCATAGTAAATAAATTTATTTTTAGATGTTTATCAATCTTATCAAATAAAACATACCTCTACTTGTACTTTTCTTTTTAAATTAATAATATTTTACTTGTAGTACATTGTGACCATGATATTCAGTTTTATTGTTATGAATTGTTATGTTTATTGAAGTATGTTTGATAAATTGTATGTATTTAAGGTGCACAGCTTGTTTTGATACACACATATATTGTGAAATAATCACCACAATTCATGCTAATTAAGAGGGCATCACCTCATATAGTTATTATTTTTCCTATTTTTGTGGTAAAAACACTTAAGATCTATTCTGTTTGCAAATTTTGAGTATACAATACAGTATTGTTAACTATAGTCACCTTGCTGTACATCACATCTCCAAAGCCTCTTCATCTCATAAAGCTGAATTTGCACTTTGGCTAACATCTACCTATTGTCTCCTCCCCTCATCCCCTAGCTACACAGGGTATGTAAGTCTCCATTTATACTCTTGTCTAGGGTCCTGCAAATGACTTGTACCATGCATAAGACATCATCAACAACAATAGTAGCAGGAAAGGAAACATTTATTGTATTAAGCCTCTGAGATTTGAGGACTGTTTATATAGCCCATTCTGATTAAAATGATGACCATGTTTATTTTAATTGATGTATTGATATCTTTATGAAATGACCACACTGTATACTCTCTGAACTTCCCAGAAAGCCTAGTACAAATTTAGAACTTTGGGATATCTTTAAATTCCACACTAGTATTTGGCAGCTGCCAGCCCCAGTCTGCAGCTCACTAGGCTTTTTCTGCTCCACCCTGGTTCTCATACACATAGTGGGATATATTGTACACCCCGAGACACAGAGTGGCTCGTATCACCTGTGCAGTTTTCTCTGGAAAAACAAACAACAACAACAGCAACAAATTCCGGGAAAAGTTGAGCATTTTGGGGGGTTTTTAGGCCCTTTTCGCCAAAGAAATCTAGGATTCATGAAACCCTAACCAAGAGTTGGGGGATGAGGACTCTGAGTGAGCAAGTTCCCTTGGTTCTCAGTAATCTTCATCCTGTGGAGAGAAAGAAGTGCAGCTGGGGAGGTGAGGAAGAAGGAAGCTGAGTTCATTCCTCAGAAGTTCCAGAGTCAGGGCCAGGTTCCCTCTTCCTAGGTCTCAGGGCAGTTCTCCTGCCAGGAACTGTACTAGAAAAGGAGATACAGAGCTAAAATGCACATTTCAAGATGTCAGAGGAACTTACATTTTAGTGTGATTAATACTGGAAGGTTTACATGATTTAATATTTTCTGAACTCTAGGTAGCTATTGGAAGTACAATCATGAAAATGAAAACATTTTAATAAAAATGATAGTATTATAAGTATAAATTATTGTTATTATTGCTGTTCTTAGGTCACTTATGTGTGTCATTAACTTTTATCTTTGAAATTATTTTCTGAATTAGAATTTTATTTAAAAAATGTTTAAAAAAATACCAGGTATGATACTCAATGAAATTTAAAAGATTAATGTAAGTCTTAAATGAAGGTAGGGTTTGTGGTCGAAAGAAATTAGAAATGATCCACTCTTAAATTTAAAATATAAATTTAAATGGAAAGAATGTTTCCTGCAGAAGGAATTTTTAAGATTAATCTTGTACTCGACATTGACCTCTTCCAACTTTGTGAGTTAGCCTTCTTCCATTCTTTCATATTTATCTTTCATACCACCTCACACTCATCTTAGTTTGGTTTTCCATATACAGCTATTTTGTTTCGTAATTCTGCTAACTTACATTAAGATATTCCTTTAGACTGGTGCATTTGACTGAACATACACCTACTCTTATATTTAAAATGTTGAGGTAATAAGTTTTAGGGAAACCCAACTGAGATATCCAACCCACTCTGTATGATATTTGCATTTTATTCTGGGCATATCTATAATAATCTCTTCAGAAAGTAGAATCTATACTCCCACATGAGCAGAGAGTGCTAAATTTTTAATAACTTCCTTAGGGTTTTCATTTTTACTATGATGGTTTCAAAGATTACAGTATAATTTAGAAAGGAGAAAATGTTAAAATTTTTGCCAATGATTGTAAAACTATTATTACATTCTTTTGCCAGTCTTCTGTACACTGATTTCCATATTTAAACACAGGTAAGCTTTAGAAATTATATGCAAGGCAAAACATCTATACCTTGATTTTCTCATTTATTTAATAAAGATAATTATAGTACTAAAATTATAGTTTTGTGATGAGGATTAAATGAAATTCTAGTCCCTGTGACGTAGTAGAATTCCTGGTTCAGGGTAAGTATTCAATGCATTTTTGTTTTTATTACTATTACTACTAGACAGTGACTGTAATCATAGACAATAATATATAGGGTCTATTAGATTGGCTATTTGAAGGTTGATCATCAATTAGCATGTCAGATCCCCTTATAAACAAACTGATTTGTTCATTACATTGAATTATGCCAATAAAGCAGTTGGTTAAAATTGAAATTTAGCAAGTAATAACATCGATAGATTATTCAGTAAATAGCTCTTTTATGACTTAAAAATAAAATCTAACCATTTTGAGTGAATTCATTTCGGCCCTACTACTCGTATACAAAACAATTTTATAAGGCAAGTGAATACAATAGAACAATAAAACACCTGACTTGAAAATATTGCACTAACTCGAATATTCCTTATATTGTTAAAACATTTTTCCTTCACCATTTTAATATTGACTTTTTGTCTTTTACATCAATCTTATTTTTAATTTATCTTCTTCTTCTGGTGGTTAATTTTCCATCTGCCCCATTTTTGAGCCAAGTATCTCAGGCTGTGGGTGAGTTTCTTAATTTCAATTCTGGTTTCTATCAAGTCTTAGTTATTTCTTAGGTAACATTTTATTAGTTTACTAATACAAACATATTAGAATTCTCAAAAAGTCTACTCATATGTAACTATAGAAAAATTTTATAAGAACAATGGGATTTCATGGAGATTAGTATATTTTAAATTCATTCTGAAAATTATCAAATATGCACAAAAGTAAAGAGAATAGAATATTAAGCTTTATGTACATAGCACAGCCATGACAATTTGTTGGCACTTGGCCATTCTTTCAAGACATGAATATTTTAATAAGTATGTGTAATAAAAAAACATATTTTCTGTCTGTCTGTTCATCCATCCACCCATCCATCTATCGAGAGGGAGAAAAAGTGAAAGTGACAGAGAGAGAGAGAGAAAGAGTCTCTATGGCCCAGAAGTATTAAAATTCACTAGTATATCTTTTATATTTCTTTTAGGAGCTATGTAAAAATTAATTTAACAGTGATGAGCTGACCACTGATGAAAAGTAACACAAACTAATAACTGCTCTATGGCCTTGAGTACCTATGAATTATATAGTTAATCCTCTACACATATTGAACATATGATTTGTAGGTGTCTCTAGTTAGTGTCTAATTTTCAACCCACTTACTTCCTTGAGCTGGTAAAAAAAAGTTCATGTGCAACCAAATGAAAAGGAAAAATAAGTCTCTCCATCTGTGTCTAGAAGATATACTTATTTTTTTCTCTTTCAATATGAAGAGCCTTTGGTGGGGAAAATCTGTTTTATTTCTACAGGCAGATAAATGGTGTATATCCAATCTATGTTCATACAAAAATGACATTATTCTCACTTTCCTTCAATGCCTATATCTAATC
Organism: Chlorocebus sabaeus; assembly: GCF_047675955.1. NCBI lineage: Eukaryota > Metazoa > Chordata > Mammalia > Primates > Cercopithecidae > Chlorocebus > Chlorocebus sabaeus. The sequence continues at coordinate 53,865,216 of NC_132915.1, forward strand.
AAATATCAAAAAAAACTTTCAGATATTAACTTTCATACATATTCTAAAATAGTCGTGTAATAAATAGATATGAGTCAAATTTGGTATAGTTCCTTCTATCTTCCAAGTGGCTGTCTTGTTTTCTATTACTGAGATCAAGAGTTATTGTTTATGGACATCAATGGACTTAGATAATTGGGGCTGACTTTTGGTAATTTTTGCCTGCCATAGCGTTAAGCAGCAGTACAAATTCCACAGGAAATCACACATTTTCCCTTCCACCATTTGTGTGATGCTAAAACCTTTTAATGTACGTCCATTAGAATTCTGCTAATGAACTGGCTCTCTAATTATAACAAATGGATGCATTCATTCAATTGTATAAAGGAAGGCTCACATGAAAAGTCATAGCAATCACTATCCAAAAGCACCTTCAAGGTAAATGGACCTATAACAAAAACAGAATACTAAATTGTTAAAAATATAGATGACATTTCCTCCTAAGATTGGAAGAAAGGCAAGAATATCAACTCTCGCTACTCCTACACTGAAAGTTTTAGTCAGTGCAATGAAGGAAGGAAGACAATATTTTTAGAGTCAGACATATTGAAAAGGAAGAAATAAAAGTGTACCTATTTACAGACAACAAAATGTCTATGAAGAAAATCCTAAGACATTAAAAAAAAAACACCAAAATCCTGTATGAACTAATAAGTGAGTTTAGCAAAGTTATAGGATATAGGTCAACACACAATGATATTTCTATATATTAGCATTGTACAACTGAAAGAATACTATTTGCCACAATGAAAATGAAATACTTATATATCGAATAAAATATGTCTAATAAAACACGTAGTAAAAGGTACACAATTCTGATCATGGACATCAAAAGAGATCTAATTACAAGGAACGTCATATCATTCTCATGAATTGGAGACTCAACATGAAAAAGATGTTAATTCTCCTGAAATTGATCTACAGATTTAATGTAAAGCCCATAAAAACCCCAAGGGAAGTTTGAAACTGATTCTAAAATGCATATAGAAGGTCAAAGGAATGAGAATAAATATAAAAACTTTAAAAAATAAATTTGGAGGATTAACTACTTAATGTTAAGTATTACTATAAAGCTACAATAATTAAAAGTGGGTTTTAGCAAAGGGTTAGATGCATAAATAACAGAACAAAATGGAATCCAGAAATAGACCCACACAAACATGGAAATGGAATCCAGAAATAGACCCACACAAACATGGTCTTTGATCTTTGACAAAGTTGCTGAATAAATTTAATGGAAAATTGGAAGATGATGTGAAGTTGATTATATTTAAAATAAAAAGGAAAAGAAAAAAAGAACCTTAACCTAAACGTTTCTTCTCATACAAAAATTTACTCAAAATGGATCACAAATATAAATGAAAAACATAAAACTGTAAAATTTTTCAAAGAGAATACAAAAGAAATCTTGTGTTACATAGAGCTTTCAGATGTGACACTGAAAGCACAATTCATAAGAAAAAAAGTGGAAACTGAATAGCATCAGAATTAAATTAAAACTTTTGCTCTCTGGAAAACACTATTGAGGGAATTAAGAGAGAATCTACGAACTTGGAGACAATATTTGCATTTTACAAGTTCAACAAAGGACTTACATCCAGACTAAATAAGAAATTATCAAATCTCAACAATAAAAACACACAAATCTGACAAACACAAGCAATGGGGAAAGATTCCCTATTCAATAAACAGTGCTGGGATAACTGACCAGTGACATGCAGAAGATTAAAACTGGACCCCTATACCATATACAAAAATTAAGTCAAGGTGGATTAAAGATTGAAATGTAAAACCCAAAACTATAAAAACCCTTGAAGACAACCTAGGCAATAATCGTTTCAGACATAGGAATGGGCAAAGATTTCATGACAAAGATATCAAAGCAATTGCAACAAGAGCAAAAAAATGAACAAATGGGATGTAATTAAACTAAAAAGATTTTACACAGCAAAAGAAACCACCAGCAGAGTAAACAGATAACCAACAGTGTAGGAGAAAACTTTTGGAAATGATGCATCTGACAAAGGTCTAATATCCAGCATCTACAAGGAACTTAAGCAAATTTACAAGAAACAAATGACCCCATTTAAAAATGGGCAAAGGACACTTTTCAAAGAAAGACATACATGTGGCCAACAATCATATGAAAAGAAGCTCAATATCACTGATCATTAGAGAAATACAAATCAAAACCACAATGAGATACTGTCTGTCACAGCAGTCAGAATGGCTATTATGAAAAAGTCAAAAAATAACAGATGCTGGCGAGTTTCTGGAGGAAAAGGAATGCTTGTACACTTTTGTTGGAAGTGTAAATTAGTTCAACCATTGTGGAAGGTAGTGTGGTGATTCCTCAAAGGCCTAAAGACAAATACAGTTTGACCTGGCAGTTTCATTACTGAGATACCCAAAGAGATATAAATTGTTTGATAATAAAGACATGTGCTTGCGTATGTTCATTGCAGCACTATTCACAATAGCAAAGACATGGAATCAACCTAAATGCCCATCAGTGGTAGACTGGATAACAAAACATGGTGCATATACAACATGGAATACTATGCAGCCATAAAAAATCATGCCCTTTGCAGGAACATGGATGTTGCTGGAGACCATTGGTCTTAGCAAACTAATGCAGGAACTAAAAACAAAGTACCACATGTTTTCACTTATAAGCGGGAGCTAAATGATGAGAACACATGGACACACAGAAGGGAACAGTACACACTGGGGCCTATCAGAGAGTGAAAGGTGGGAAGAAGGAGAGGATAGGAAAAATAACTAATGGATACTAGGCTTAATACCTGGGTAATGAAATAATCTCTACAACAAACCCCCATGACACATGTTAACCTGTGTAATGAACCTGCACATGTACCCCTGAACTTAAAAGATCAAATTATATAATTCTATACACACAATTTTAAAAAGTGAATTTATGTGATTTAAAAAAAAATTACACATACATGTGCATGCATAATAATTTTATAGTCTGCATAAGATGTATAAGGATGTTGAGTACAAATAAAGGAGACATAATGAAACCTTTAAAGGTTACCTCCAGTTACAAAATTAATTTGCTAAATTTGTTCAATGAAGTAGTTACCAAATAGTTGTTCTAGTACCCATGGATTACCAAATACAGTAATTGATTAAAACAGAAAAGTGGCCCCAAGTATTACTCAGAGCTCATAAGAAATGATAAAGAGATAAGTATAATAAACAAAAAAGATAAATGGACAGTGAGAGCTGTATGAAACCTGACAACAGAGCAGATGGAGAAGGTGAAATAATAAACTGCAATTTCCTAAACTGACAAGATTAGACTTCTCAGATTAAAATGACAAGGAAAAATAATGAAAAAAGATAGACATCTAGACTTATACTGGTGACATTTTAGAATTTCAAGGATAATAAATTCTACAGCACTTGGGTAGGGTGAGGGGAAGACAGCCTTATATGAATAAAAATAAACCCATGGTTCTACCTTTCACTTTTGGTTTTTGTTATGTGGCAAGAAAACATATCCCATCATTTCGATTGGTCCTCATGGCTAATTGTATTGTTTAGAAGCATAACCTGTGTGTTTCTTGACTCTGTGATTGATTCTGGAAAGAGGACCTAACCCTAGCCAAAAATAGTCCTTAGGAATAATGACTTATTCAAGCTTATTAAACTACTCAGAACTCAAGACTTTTGTTTTAAATGTGTTTGGTGCTGTGATAATGTGAGCCTCAACATTTCTACTGCCATCTAGCTATCATAGAGTTAATGAGTTTGTGGCTCAAGGTGACACCTAGAATAAACAAGTCATGAAAAGCTCCTATTGACAATGTTTCACACAGAATTTAAAAACTACTGAAACAAAGCTGCTCCTTGACTCTTCAGTTCCATGAGCCAAACTTTTTTTCCTGTGTTTGGAAATCCAGAATAGATTTTCTCTTATGTGGAATACAATGCATTTTGAAGGATCAAACCGTTCAATTTTCATATTTTATTTTTATTTTCTCTATTCCTTGCAATTAAAAGGAAACCAATCACATAATTATATTTTATAATTTTAGTATCCATAGTAAATATCATAATCGCTCAAGGAAAGATGGTTATATATTCTAACTAAAGTGAATATTCTTTATATTCCATTAATATAATCATTTCTGCTTTCTTCAGGGTAGTAAGCATATGCTGTAAATCCATGTAAAATCATTTTTTTACATTTATTTATGATATTTTGAAAATAAATTGGCTAGCCCTTGCTGAAAATATTCATGCAAATGTTGATCTACATATACATGGATTCAATTTCCAGATGATTTACAACTATGTATATTGTATGTCATAAGAAAATAAATCATTAAGCTTTTGATATTATTCCACCATATGGGAAGTGTAATGTGAATCCTTTAAACAATTTATATAATGTCTAAATTTTTTTCTCATTTAAATTTTTTCTTTATGATCTTATGACTAAGAATCAATATAAATAAGTATGAGAATGTGCAATAAAACACTTAATAATTTAAAAACTATATGTAAAAATACAATCATATTTTTATAACCAAATAATTGCTTAAGAGAAGTTGATATATGTATTATAAATTAGATCACTGTATTCATTAGTGGACAGAAAAACTACACTTTTGAAAACATCAATAGTAATTTTAGTTTTATCTATATTTGAAATAAATTAGAGCAATACATTATAAAGCAGACAGAAAATAGAAAGCAAATATAAATTATTAGACTGAGTATCTTTACTCACTAAAGTGCCATTATATTGTTCACGAAAGCATTCTGATCAATAGTCTAATCACTAACAAATAGCCACTGTTCAGAAGAGTATCACAGTCATGGAATCAAGACTAGAGACCTTAGTATCCAGAACCATATATTTCATTGAAGCTGAAATGAAATTACACGATCAGATTGTTGTAATATGTATGACATTAAATTTGTGTGTATGAATTTGTCGCCGTAGTTATTTGTCATTATAAACTGCACGCTTTCCTCCATGTCTTCACACAGTGAACTATAATCACTCACAAGTCAGATATTATGCAGGAAAAAATAGTATATATACCCTAAATAGTTAGCATAATACTATGAAAATTTTGATTACTTAAAAACAGATGATAAAATCACATATTCTCGGATTTAAAAAGTTTTTAAATAGATGTTTGTTTTGATTCAGCTCTCTTGATTAGCTAAGGATTTTGCTTCTCATTTGTAAATAAGTTACAAAATGGAATTTTAAAAAACATTTTGTAGTTATAAAAATGACTAAGAATTATTTCACTAATCTTCACTCATCTTCATAACTGATTCTCATTAATCATTGACTGTTGACTAAAATTATTTTTGAAATAAATGAAGTGACCTTGTGAATATTACCAAAATTTAACCAAGAATTAATTTAAATATTTCAGCTTTATATGGGGGCATATTTGTATTTGTATTCCTAAAAAGATAAACCAAGGAGAAGAAATTCTAAATGAAAAAGAAATTCTAAATGAAAATAATGTATAACTTATATTAACATATATGATAGCTCATTTGTGATTAGGTACAAGATCTTTTTTATTGCCAGTATTCCTATTAATATAATTTATATTCTAGAAAAATAAAATTTCTTTGTTTTATTTAATTATATTAATAGTTTTATGGTAAAAATGTAATACACGGTTATAGACAACTTGAAAAACAAAGCTAAGCATAATACAAAAATTAAAAATGATTATTTGTCTAGTATTGTACAGAAAATAGTTAAATTTTAACTTATTTTCTTTGAGCGTTTTAGAAGCAAATTAAGTTTTTAGCTGATAATATACCTACGTACATAAAAATCTAGCCACTGGCCACAAGCATTGCTTCATTAGTTATTTAGATGCTCATTCAAAACTATTTTATTTACTTTGGTCAGAGTAGTACTTGCTCTTTGGAAGAATGACTATTTCTTGTAAGAGAATATATGCGTGCATGCATGTTTTTATATGTATACATAATTTATTTGCTTGGGGGATATGAGTGTCTACTAATTTTTTAATTATTGTTTGATGGTAATAATGGCTAGATTTGCAAATGTGAAAAGTCACATGGCTGAGCTATTTCCTGGAGCCCAAATACATAAATGATAGAGCCTAAATACTTGCATCTTTCTCCAGTTTCTGTGACTTATCAGCAATCTTGGAAGTTAACAAGGTAGATCCAAAACAAACTCATTCAGTTGACTAGTGATGCTAGTGAAAATATGATAGCTCATTCTATATAATTGTGTATATTTACAAATGTAGAACTATTAACTTCACAGAGAGCTCAATTTCCTGGTAGGAAAGTTTGTGGAATAATGCAATTTGTTGTTGACTTTGTTTATGGTTTGGTATTATTATTGCAATATCTATTTTTCAGTAGACTTAAAAAGCTGGTCACATATGAAATTAATTTGACTGTTGTGAGGAATTAAGGTTATTTCTGAAGAGAAAGTATATTTTGGAAAAATATTTTTATTTTGTATTGTTTTCTTAAATAACAAATAAACTAAAAATACAATTGACCATTGCCACCAAAATAGGTTTGTAAAAAATATATGAAATAGGAAGATTTGGAGAATGGAGGAAGTTCAGTGGAGTCTTTTGAGACAAAATTATTATTAATGTGAAATAATGTATATGGAAAGGTAAAAGAAGCAGTGGCTATAATGTAAGATAATAGAAAATAAATGGACGAGGAAAAACAGTAAATTACAAACATAAATGACACAATTACAGGAAGAAAAGAAAATCAGACTACCGAAGCTGCTTTCCTCAGCAAAATTTTATTCGTCTTTAGCTCTTTTAGAGTGCAAATTCCATTGCTCTTTAGTACACATGATATTTCTAAATAAATGGTAAGATGAATGGGTTTGTTAAAAACAGGGATCATAGATCTAACGCCAAAAAGGTCTCACTATTTGGTGGGGAAAGCATAACTTTTCACATTGACTTTGATATCTCACATTATGACTTAATTAACATGATTCATTAATCACTATCCAACTTATTGTAAGCCAATTATGTTTGTATAGACGTAACTTATTGAATGGAAGCCTGACTAGCTTCATGGACCCTCTCCTTGGTGAAACTACCATACAGGTGAACATTATTTTTTTTAAAAAATGTAAGTTTCTGGAAATTTTCTAAAGGCCATACAGTAAATAAAAAACACTTATTCAATAAAATGTAATATATATTGATAATAGCAGTGACAGTCTGAGCTTTTGAGCCAGGACCCACTCTCCTCATCAACGTTCACCCCACACCTGCCCAGCTCAGCATGATTGAAGCACCATTGTGAGTGGGTGCAGCCAAGAACATAGTGCTCCTGTCTTCCAAATTTCAAGTTGAGGGCATGGTATCTCCTTGTGAAGGGCAGGTAACTAGTATTTCTCATTTCATCCCAGCTCCATGTAGCAGAATCTCTACTCTTGACAAGAGCTACTGAGAGGGCTGAGGTTCTCTTCCTTCATCCACTCAGCTCCATTTTGTAGGGTGAAAGTTCTACTCCAGGTGCAATAGGCCACAATTACCAGTGGCCCAATCACCCAATCTCCAGCTTATTTGTAGGGAGGATGTTTCACATCTGGAGAATCAAGCTGAAAAGACTCAAGGCTTCCACTCGAACCCAGTGCCATGCTTGTAAAGCATATGTGCTGCTCCAAAAGAAGTAGCCCACTCTTCCTACCCCAACCTCAAGAGCATTGGCAGAGATTTTGCCCAGCGGGGAGGCAGAGATTAACAGAGATTAACAATAGAGGTTTCTGAAGCCTTTCCCAAGGCAACTGACTTTATCTGGAACAGAGTATGAGAAAGTTAAAGCTTAAGGGCTTCCTGGAAAAAAAAAATTGGAGATTTCAAGATAAGCAACTAAGAGGAAATATGTGAACAGTTAGAGGAAATTTTCTCAATGAATACAGCAAACTAAACCCAGGCTGAACTAGAAGCTTACCACAGAGAACCAGGGATAAAAGAGGCTAAGAAGAGCCCTCCTTTCTAAGAAGAGCAGAAAATACTTCTAAGACTGGCTTCAAATATTATATCTGTAAAGGGCTAAAATTTAATTGGATCAGAATGTGGAGCAATTTATTGGGGAATTGTCAAAAAAACAATAAAGTGATTAGCAAGCAGTTAGTGAAGGCTAACAGCTTCCTGTAATACCAAGAAGCAAACAGTTTAACAGAGAAATCAGGGAAAGAGACAGTCAAAGTGAGACCTGACCTGCTAAAATCACTGTCATCACAAGGTCACTGTATACATGTCCAAGGCATTGGGCATAATTTCAGACTTCCAACAACAACAACAACAAACAGCAATTCTGATAGCTTTTGTGAGCATGTTGCTTTTACAGAAAAAAAGAGTTTTGGCATTTTCCACTCTACCATTTTTCTGTCAAAGTCAATTGATTATTGACATGGGTGCCAAGATGATTAAATGAGGAAAAATAGTTCTTCAACAAATAATACTGAGACAACTGTTCACATGCAAAAGAATGAAGTTGGATCATTTCCTTCCACTGTATACAAAAATTAATTCAAAATGGATCATATAGCTCAATAGCTAAAATTATGAAACTCGAAGAGAAAGGATAAATCTTAATCTGGGATTAGGCAAAGACTTCTTGGATATGACACCTAAAGCACAAGCAAAGAAAAATAAAATGTAAATTGAACCTCACAAAATTTAGAAAACTTTGTGATTCAAAGAGCACAAAAAGTAAAAAGACAATCCACAGAATAGAAAAAAATATTTGCAAGTCACATATCTAATACAAAAATTGTATCTGGAACACATCAAGAATGTTTCTAAATAATAAAAAAAACCAAAAAATGTTTTAATCGCTGTTTCTCCAAATAAGACATACAAGTGTCCAATAAGCCCATGAAAAGAGGATTAATAACCTTATCCATCAGGAAAATGCAAATCAAAACCACTGTAAGATACAACTTCACACCCACTAAAGTAGCTATAGTAATAAAAAATATGTGTTGGCAAGAATGTGAAGAAATTAGAAGCCACAGACTTTTCTGATCAGCATGTAAAATGATGCAGCCATTTTTAAAAGAAGTCCAGCTGTTCATCAAATGTTTAAACCTAAACTTATTATATCACCCAGTAATTTCATTTCTAGATATATACCCCAAATAAATGCAAACAATATATTTATACAAAAACTTGTACATGAATGTTAATTGCAACAATAAACCCAAATATCTATCAATAGATGAATGGGTGAATATGATATATAATTATAGAAAAACTTTATTCAGCAATAAAAATATTAAGTAGTAATTCATTCTTCAACGTGGATGAACCTTGAAAACTTTATGCTAAGTGAAAGAAGCTAATCAGACATAAAACATATATTGTATAATTCCCATTTACAAAGATTATCCAAAAGAGAAAAATCGATAGAAATAAAAAATAGATAAATAGTTGCTTTGGCTAGAGAATTGGGGAGAAATGGGAAGATACTACTAAATTTATATGGGGCTTCTTTTTGAAATGACAAAAATTTTTTTAAATTATGGTGATGATTGCACTACAATCAATCATGTTACAATCCATTAAATGTTACTTTAAATGGATAAATTGAATGTTATATGAATTGTATTTCAATAAAGGTGTTATAAAAATGCACATAAAATGAATATATACTTCTATCATATTTTTCATTATATCAGAGACCACGTAGCTGACCACAGATTCGTGAGTGAGGCAATCAAAGACGAGATGAGGCCAGACGCAGTGGCTCACACCTATAATCCCAACAGTGGGAGGCCAAGGCGGGCGGATCACGAGGTCAGGAGATGGAGACTATCCTGGCTTACACGGTGAAATCCCGTCTCTATGTAAAATACAAAAAATTAGCCGGGTGTGGTGGCATGCGCCTGTAGTCCCAGCTACTCTGGAGGCTGAGGCAGGAGAGTCCCTTGAACCCTTGAACACGGGAGGTAGAGGTTCCAGTGAGCCGAGATCGCGCCACTGCACTCCAGCCTGGGTGACAGAGTGAACTCTGTTTCCAAAAAAAAAAAAAAAAAAAAAGAAAAGAAAAGACCAGATGAACCTCCAATCCAAAATACTTATCTACAAAATCCTGAGATAATTATTTTTTGTGACTCTTCAAGTGGCTTCTTACATGACAAGTGAACTGATACAAATCCTATAATCTCACATGTCACATGTACATACCACTCAGATAATTATTGCTTACTTGCTTTCATTTATGTCTTTTAGTCTACCTATTTGCCAGGATCTGTGCTAAGGGATTCAGATGAATTGTTTTATTTGATTGTTATAATGTTCTGTGGGCTAGATACTATTATTTCCATTTTATAGATGAGAAACCTAAAGTCCTAAGAAATTATGCTACTTAGTCAAAGTTAAAAGGATACATGTGTGACAAAACCAGTGCTTAAACTCATGTTTGGTCATCACATCACAAAGCCCATGCATTTACCCACATGTAAGGTACTGACTGACTAGTCATAGTTTATATATACTTTTATACAGTTGTATAACTGCTTTAGAAAAAATATTATTTCATGAGCATATTCTTAAGAAATAATCTCTTTTTTGAAAGCATCGTTTTAAATTACTGCATTTCATTATATGGATGTAATTATTTTTGTTGCAATAAGAATTTTTTTGACACTTTTTCTTAGCAGAAAGTATAATTTTATTGTATTTGAAAGAAATTAGGAAAATTTTCATGATATGAAAATGTTCTTGATATTATGAAAAGTTTCACATAGAATAAAATAAAGAACAAAGAATGAGATTCAATGAGGATTATGCTAACTTCCTTTGACATTAAATTAACTGAAAACTCTACTGTGGGTTTGGCCCTTTTCTATTTTTTTTTAAAGGCCTACTTATTTTGAATTATAAATTTATATATCTTTAAATTATCTTCATATTCATTTATTCTTACTGTATTCATTTTGGTAAATTAACAGTTCTTTCCAATAAGAAAGGTTTTACTTATTTTTCTTTGCCTTGCCAAAATTATTTCTTCATGATGATGCACTTGCAAATTAGAAAGGTTTTTCCCTCTAGTTTATACTAAACCAAAATTCTTACCATATCTGTGAAGGACACCTTTTTAATACTTTTAATTTTGACATAATTTTAAATTCACAGAACATGAAACATGGTGAAAGCAACTCCCAATAGCCAGATTTAGAATTTATATATGGTCCTACTTAACATTTTCTATTATTTTATTTTTTGAACCATTTGAGGCCATGTTCAAGATACCATGCATTTTTATCCCTGAATACTGGTATTTCACAGAAACACAGATATTAGCCTATATAATCACAGTACAGTTAACAAAATCAGAACAATTAGAAGGTATATATTATCTTACAGCTAATACTCAAATTTTGTTATTCTGATATTTTTATGATTTCTTTTCCTTGGTCCAGGATCTAGTCCAGATGAATGTATTGTAACATTACATTACATCGCAACACTGTAATGTTTGTAACACATTACATTTACTTGTTGTATTCCTTTAGTTTCTTTAAATCAAAATCAGTTCCTAGTCCTTTGTGTTTCTCAACCTTGAAGTTTATGAAAAAGACAAGCCAAATATGTTGGAGAATGCCTCTCAATGTGGTTTTATCTGACAATTCTTCACAATTAGGTTTAGATTATGCCTTTTATCGGCAGAAATAACACTGATGTGAGGGTGTTTCCTTGTCATCACATCTGTGCTATCTTTTGTGAATTTTTGGGAAAAAAAAATTATCACCAGTGCTTTGACTTTTATAGACATGAAAAGAGCAAACAAGTTTTTCATTATTTTCTCTTTTCCATTTCTCCTTCTCTTGCTTCCTCTCTTTTTTCCTTAGAACTTATTCAAAACCCCAAATATATAGTTATTGAAAACCTAGAATTATGACTAAGTGAAGTGTCTGGGGAATAATTGTAAGGTAATCTACAAGCAGAAGTATGGTAGTAAATAATTGACCTTTATAGAGCAATGTTAAGTAAACAGATCATATATCAGAATGGGATGGGGTTAGTCATTGCAGGCTTCCTATAAGATATACAAATCCAACTTTTGAAAGATATTAAAGAAGTAATGCAAAGCCACACTGAGATAAAATAATAAATAGGGTTAGAAGCATGAGGCAAGTCAAGAAATATATGGTACTTTGTCAGGAGTTTTCTGGGGAGATCCCCAGGCAGGCAGCATGATTAGAATAAAATTGCTCAACTGCAGATTAACTAATAATGAAAAAAAGTCCAGTTGAGAAGATTCTTTAAATATTGGGCCAAACATTCCAGGATTTATTTGATAGACTTTGCGCATGTATGTTTGGGAAATTGCTTCCTCATTCTAGTGAAAGACAACTTTGTAATTCCTAATTTATTGGGAATTTGTGAAAATCTTACAACGTTAAGAAGTCTTAGCTTTAGCAGCAACTTTATTCTGTAGAGAAGCAGCTTATGTATGCTTGTGGGAGAACAAAGCTTGTCATATTAGCAAGTGTTTTAGCCAGATATTAGTGTGCTTGTGGATAATACAAATAATCCTGGTTTACAGTTCTTTACCACAGCATGTTTTTTAAATATGAGATAAAATAAGCCAATGTGAAGGAGTTGATGTGGAGAAAGCATGTAACCCAAATTCACAATAATTCATGAAACTGACAGAACACAAAGAATATGAATTGACATTTAATGCACTTAATCAACATATGCAGTTTTTAATGTACTAGCCACATGACTATTATTAGCAGTTTCTCAGATTTTCAGTTTCTGATTGTCTTCTAGGCTTAGCGACCCTGGGGTCATGGTTATCTAGTTTTAGGTTTTGTAATAGAAATAACCACAAGCACTTAGAGCCTTCATGCAACATCTGTGACCCAGCTACACTGGTGTGCTGTGCATTTATGCTCTTCTCAGTATAAATCCTCAAGCTCAGTCATTTCAACTGAGGAGGCCAAGGAGAGCATCTAAGAAGATGCATGTAGCTTTTACATCTCTAGACACAGGGAAAATAAAAATTTTGGCCTCATCATAGCGACATATGTGTTTAGTCCAACCATTATTTTTAAAATTGGATAAGCCACTTTTCTTTGGACCAGTATCCACCATATGTCTAGTTTTGTACTTACCTTTCTGTTTAGAATGTTTAAAGGGAGAAAGATGTTACTCGCCCATGGTTTCTGGATATCAGTACTGCTGGGTTTGCTGTTGCTCTCTCTTATCCCATGCTAATATTACTGATGTTCCTGCTACTCTCTCTTGTTGTTACACTAGTGCCACATGTTTGATGTTACATTAATGAATCCTGTTTTTGTTCCAAAGTGGCCATAAGATCATGCACTGTGCACCATTTATTCCCTGAGGACGACAGCTCCTTTTGCTCCCAGTGGAAAGGAAGCTTTTCGCTCTAGCACTTTCTGCCATTCTATTGTTGCCTTCAAGTGATTATATACTTTTAGGGACTTCTCTCATCAGTCTTCCAAATAATGTTATTTAAGGGTCCCCGGTTTGAGAAAATTGCTCCGAATTTCTCACAGCCTAAAATGTGGATAGGAAGGAAGGAGAATTTGGTGTAAACATTCCCTGTAACAGGAATTATTCTTTAACAAAAATCCCAGTAATTCTTTCATTTTTCTCTACCTGGGAATAGAATTTCTGTTTTCTTAGTGGTACCCTTCCCTACAATTGAATAATCTTTCAGAAAAAAAAATTTAATCATCAGTTTAGATTAAAAGTTTCATTCTCAGTTTCCAGGAAGTGTAGTATACTCTACACTATATCTCCTTAAGGATCAAAGTATCCTAACAAAAAGAGGATTTTTGGTCTCCCATTTTCATTCCACAAATGTTTATTTGTTGTGTACTACATGCCACTCACTGGAGCAGACAGTAGCATCAGGAAACAAAGCACACACCCTCGAGACTACAACCTGAACTCGTATTCTGCTATCCTATGAAAGATTTCTCCATATTAGGTAGGCACTTATTTAAATCAGGCCCTGCATACTCTTTAATTATAGAAAGAAGGGAAAGAAAGTTGAAGACAGCAACCAAGAGACAAAGGCTGGGTAACTAATAGGTGTATGATCTGTGAAAGATAAGCTCAAATGCTTCTGTAAGAGAGAAAAGTTTTTGTTCTGGTATAAAGAACATATTTTCCTGTCTGATAATTTTTAATGTTCCACCTAAATCCACGAGAAATGATACGCAAAGCTGTCAAAAAAATTGGCTCTTGGAAATAGGCAAAGGACGTACAGGGGATTATCTGATTCTAGTGGTGTGCATCTTTGAATGACTTTTTATTGCCTAGTTTTTTGAAACTGTTTTGGAGTACAGGGTAAGCTGTGGAAAACTGAGGGCAATGTAAATGTTTCCTGACTCTAGCAATAAAAATAAATTTTGTCTAGTATAGAATATTAACCTGTGCAAGTCAAATTCTCGTTTTAATCAGTGTTACCAGCTTATTAATCTCATAAATTAATACATTGAAGGAAATGTTTAATGTAATTCATTTTACATTCATGTAAGAGTCATGATTTTACCTTTTCCAAAATCATAATTCAGAAGCCCTACAATGAAGTTTGATTCTTATGCATTTTAGCCCTTTAGACTGCTTTGAAAGTACTTCATCATACAAAAAGACAACTAACGCAGTGAACCTGTCTCTGCTAAAAACACACAAAAAAACTTAGCCGCGCATGGTGACGGGCACCTGTAGTCCCAGCTACTCAGGAGGCTGAGGCAGGAGAATGTCATGAACCTGAGAGGCAAAGCTTGCAGTGAGCGGAGATCGCGCCACTGCACTCCAGCCTGGGCGACAGAACCAGACTACATTAAAAAAAAAAAAAAAAAAGGCAACTAATACCTTTGCAGTGATGAATAACTATATGAGAACTAAAGATAAATTTGCTGGAAAAATGTAAAAGTATAAATATTTCATCCTTGAAACTTTAAATGTTAATTCCTTATAAAACATTTTTATAAACAGCATAGGTAGAGAAAGATCTAGGTGAAGGAGATGTTAAGTAGGTCTGCAAAATTACCTACAATTTTTTTTTTTAATTTAGAGTTATGTCTCCCATAGTCTGCATGATTAATCAGTTTTCAAAAGACCTTTAGAAATTGTAATGTATATTTTGATTTTAAGGATATATGATCAGTAAGTGTTATTGTCCACTTAAATCAACTTATATCATGTTTAGTATGCTGCTTTTCTGATTGCAAGAGAGACACATTTGCATTGTAAGATGTAAAAAATCTAAAGTCTTTAAGAAGAAAATAATTTATCAAGCAAGGAAAATGAAGTAATTATTTAAAATGATTGACTTCTATGCTACTCCTGTAAGACATATATAACTTTTTATCTGGCTTTTTCATTTAAAATTTTAGTGTATGTATTTCTCTTCATGCAATTAAAACTTTGAAATATGATATTTAATTATAGCATAATGTTTTATTGTATGATAGTATTAAGATTTAATCACTTATTTGTTTAAAATTTTGGGTATTTCCAGAATTATTCTAAATATAAATGCCATATTGTGATAAACATTTTAGTTTATAGATCATTGATGACTTTTCAAGATATTTGCTTGGACATCCAAAGTGGATTTGTCCCTTCAAAGAATGTTGGCATTTTTTAAGATTCTTGGTATATATTTTCTAGTTATTTCAAGAAATAGTGCACCAATGTACAATCCTAGCAAAGAGCATCTGTCTCATAAGCATTAGCCAGTTTTAAAGATAATTAGTGTTTTCTGGAATAAACATACACCCACATGCATGCATACACATGAAAAATAATCTTGGTGATCAAGTTATTTAGAATAAAATTCTAATAAACATTCCTATATTACTTTTTTTTATGTGTGCTCCATGACATTTTACTACTTTAAAAAAACTCTAAATATGAAAGAAATTGGCAAAGCTTGACTATTATAAAACACAATTTACAAAATGTACATAACTTACAGTACCTTCAAATAATTCTTAGTTATCTTCTTACCTCATCTTAGGTAAACATTTCTAAGTTCTAGATAAAGTCTTGTCTTTCTTGTAAGTGTCACTTAATACAAAAAAGGTTCTTGGACTTGGCCAGATTTAAAATGAAATATGCTGCATATAATTTGTAAAGTGCTGGCTGTTTCATATCTACATGCCTAAATCATTTTATTATTCGCTTAATAGCAGAACAAATTAGTCATCCTCTCTGATTCTGGTGCACATTATCCTGAGACATGCCCACCCTAATATGCTTTCTGATAAAGTAAATGCTCACCCTGTCAGAGCACAAATCTTATTTGGGCTTCAGGAATGTCAAGGGAGAGAGAGCTGAGTCTGCAGTAGGATTGCTTACTCGAGGAGAACTGAAGATTTATTACCAGACTTCATTAAATATATGGAAGACCCCAGCATTCAAGGTTAGAAAATTAGAATGCAAACATCAAACCTCTGTATGAAATGGAATAGGTAGCAAAAACAAGAAAGATATCTCTGTGCACTTTACACAAGTAGGAGAGGTAGGCTTATATTACAATAAATAGCTAAATAAAAAGATATGCTTTCTAGTTATTTGCTTGCTTCAGTAATCTGACTATAAGTTAAGTAACACTAATTAAATTTCAGAGAGATATATGATTGTTGGTAACACAGAATGCAGTCCCAACTCCTATTACATATTTCTTTGTTTACAAAAAGTCATATTTAAAATTTTTGGAGTATATACTTTGAAGTAAAATTTAATGTCCCCAATGCTTCTATGCAAACCATTTATCTAAACCATTAAAAAAGTCAACACGGAATAAAATGGTATTGTACATTTCAGTGTAATGTTAATAAAACAGTCACGTAGAAATTATCTGTTGACATTTTGAAAAAAGAGTTTCAGTCAAGAAGTTAAATAACAATGATGTAGTTAGCTAAAATCATTTTGTTTTTAATCATTTTGTTGTCTCCCAAGTCTACTCTCTGTTATTGTTTCTGGTCATGAGCCAATTTTTTCGTATTTTTGGAGAAATGACATATATCCTATCATCTCAAAAAGCTTTCACTGTCTGCCCCTTTCTCAGTTTCTTAACATTGCAAATCCTGCCACAGATTTAGGCATTTAAAAATTATGGTGTTGGTAGCCCATAATATTCTGTTGATTTTGACTTGGAAAAATGACTGAAATGGGGTAAGATACAGGACAACTGGACTCTGGAAAGAGGCCATTAACTTCATAGATGTTGATTCGTGGAGAACCTGAAGTAAGAGAACTAAAATGACTTTTTCAAAGAAAGTATAAGAAAATTTTTAAATTGGAATCTATTTTATTTTCATAAATTTTTTTCTGAATCATAAAAGCAGGAGGAAAAACAGAAGTTATCTTAGAGAAAATTTAGTAGGAATAAAAGAGGTCAAAAACATAAACCATGTGAAAAGCACTTGAAAAGAAAAAGGATCCATTTGGGGTAGTCGTTGAGATAGAAGTTTATAGGCAGAGCTAGATCCATGTAAAATAGCAATGTGATCACAGTTGCACCTTTACATCTTACTTACAAACATGGCAGAAGGCAAAGAACTAGCAGACACTTTCTTCACAGGGCAGCAGGATGGAGTGAGTGCAAGCAGGGAAAATGTCAGATGCTTATACAACCATCAGATCTCATGAGAACTCACTCCCTATCATGAGAACAGCATGGGGGAAAACACCCCTGTGTTCCAATTGCCTCCACCTGGTCCCATACTTGGCACTTGAGGATTATGGAGATTACAATTCAAGATGAGATTTTGGATGGGGACACAGGCAAACCATATCATTCCAAACCTAATATCCCCCCAAACCTAATATCCTCACATATCAAAATACAATCATCCCTTTCCAAGAGTCCCCTAAAGTCTTATCCCAGCAGTAACCCAAAAGTCCAAGTCCAAAGTCCCATCTGAGACAAGGCAAGTCCCTTCTACCTATGAGCCTGTAAAATCAAAAGCAAGTTAGCTCCTTCCTAGATACACAGGGAGGTACAGACATGGGTAAATATGCCTGTTACAAATGGGAGAAATTGACCAAAACAAAGGGGCTACAGGCCCCATGAAAGTCCAAAATCCAATAGCACCATCATTAAAATTTTATATTCAAAAAGATCTCCTTTGACTCCACGTCTCACATCCACATCATGCTAATGCAAGAGGTAGGCTCCTATGGTTTTGGGCAACTCTGCCCCTGTGGCTTTGCGGGGTACAGCCTTACTCCCAGATGCTTTCACAGGCGGGCATTCAGTGTGGCTTTTCCAGGAGCATGGTGCAAGCTGTCAGTGGATCTACCATTCTGGGGTCTGGAGAACAATGGCCCACTTCTCCCAGCTCCACTAGGCAGTGTCCCAGTGGGGACTCTGTGTGGGGAATTCAATCCCACATGTTCCTTCTGCACTGCCCTAGCAGAGGTTCTCTGTGAGGGCTTCACCCCTGCAGCAAATGTCTACCAGGATATCCAGGCATTCCTATGCATCCTTTGAAATCTAGGCAGAAGAGGTTCTGAAACTGCAATTGTTGACTTCTGTGTACCCACAAGTTCAACACCACATGGAAGATGCCAAGGCTTGAGGTGTGCACCCTCTGAAATAATACGTCTTCCTTATATTTATAGCTAGTTTATCTACACCTTGTCCACAATGTACAAATACACAATTTCTGCTCTTTAACTGTCTACCATTAGTTCATTACACAGGTGGATAACTAAAGGTTATATAAGGAGGAAGCTGAAGAAGACAATTGAAGATAGTCTTTAGGAGGTTTGTGTGTGTGTGTGTGTGTGTGTGTGTGTGTGTGTGTGTGTGTACTTGTTCTCCTCCCACCTCTCACAATAATTTAGGTAGAAGAGGTTTCTTCCCCTTTAATGCCAAGCTATGCTAGTGGGGATTCAAGGTGATAATTTAGATAACTTTTCATATGTCTCTAAGCTTGAAAGACATATAGTCATTGGTATTTAGGACTTCATGATTTAAATACAAAGGGCTACTCCTGCCTGGTGGGCTAAAGACATACTGTAGTGACTTTATCAAGGAAAAGTTCCACTTGCAGCCAATTTATACCACACAAAAGGGATCTGGTTTTAGGTTATCCTAAAATGAATTTTGCTAAAGATGACTGCCTGAAAAAAATAAAGAATCCTCCAAAGACTGGTGGGACAAATCATTCAGGGCCTAAGAAATAATCATTTGTGGCCATTCAGAGGAGACACTGTGGTGTACATTGGGGGGGAATTCAGTAGTAAGTCTTTAGTGAAGCCATAAAAACACACCTGACTAAAGTAAGTGCTGACAATAGTACCAGTGATATCCAGAAGAATCCAATAACAGATTAGAAGTATACCAACCATGAGGCACTTTACTTCTTAATTACTAATGCCTTCTTCCCCTGGGTTTAACCCTGGAAGAGTCAGTGAAGAAGAAGTAAAATAAAGTAGCAGAGTAAAAATGGTAGTGATGATGCTTGAACAAAGCAATGCCTTCAAAAAATAATTCACTGCATTTAATTCAATTTTAGCAACCCCATCATTTTCCAATATAATTTTAATGGATTTAATGTCTGAATTTATAGTGAAATTTCTCTCACCAGGTTTCCTGGAAAGAAGAGATTCCTCTTCCCCTAGCTGAACTTCATTTCTAGTTATTATCCTTGTTATAGTTCTTTTTATTGGTAGCAAGAGAAGAGGTAAGAATATCAATAGAAGGCAATTTCAGGAGTCCTTGTAGGAGATAATAAACTTGGATTTAGATTTTTAAAAGTCAGTTAAAGTTATCAGGAATTGCTTATGGTTAAATACATAGATGAGGGAAAAGGACAAGTAACAGGTAACTTTGGTAGAATTCTAGGAGGCCCTATAAAATTAGTAAGAATGAAGATTCTGGTGCTAAACTAATGGGTTTTAATCACAATTTTTAACACATACTAGCTATGAGACTTTGTACAAGTTACTACCTGATGCTTTGCTTTTTCATATGTAGATAAGGAACAATTTTAGTACCTAACACTTATGGTTCTTGTGAAGATTAATGATATAGTATACATAACACTTAGAAATTGGGAAATAATGAGAAATTAATAAACACTGGATAATTTTATCTTGCACGTAATCTTTGCCATAACCACCACCACTACCACTACCAGCACCACCATCAGTGTATAAATTATTCTATGGCTTAAGTTGTAGATTTTGCTCGACCCCAAATGAATTTTCCAGATTCCATGAGGACAGAAATTTTCAATGTAAGCTAAGCAGACATATTAATTAATGTGAGATCATTTTGTAACTGATCAAATGATTGTCTTTCTTGATTCTCATGAGTTGTACAGTAATCTTAGAAGGAATCTTCCTCTTAGCTTCTCACATGACTGAAGCTATGAAACATCATCTACTAAGTATATACCACAAATTTTGGATTTACTTGGTGTCAGACATTATACTATATTATTTACAAATACCATGTTTAATCCTTAGAATAAACTTCCCTTCCATTGAAGATATGATTGTCTCTATTTTGCAGATAGGAACCTGAGGCTCAGAGTGGTTAAGTGGTTTGTGAAAAGTCACACACATTGAAACCAGTAGGGCTAGGATTTAAATAATGTTTTCTAATTCCAGAGATCATTCTTTACCCTGAATTGGTGTGTTTTGGTGGAACTTGTTTGACACAGTTCATATGGTTAATTATAAATTATTAAGTGTTTAATGCCCCATGTTACTATTTTTCATGACCAAGTAATGTGCTTAACAGACACCTGTTGTCCATCCAAGGCTATCTCATTTAACCCTAGGCTGAACTTTCACTCTCACTCAATTGTTAAATCTTCGCATCCCTTAACATTACGAACTTCTGACACCTACACTATTTCTTACCTTTTATCTGTTTTGCACATTATTGAGTAATAAAACAAGATAAAAATTCAATGGTTTTTTTGGATTTCAAATTTTTTAATTTTTAAAATTTTATTTTAATAGAGATTTGGGGAACAGGTGGTGTTTGGTTAGAGGAAAAATTTCAATAGATTTTGGGGAACAACCTATTATAGATTGTTCAGAAATAGAGTAAATACAACAATCTATTTCAATAGATTTTGGGCAACAGGTGGTGTTTAGTTGCAGGAATAAGATCTTCAGTGGTGATTTCTGATATTTTGGTGCATCCATCACCCGAGCAGTGTACACTGTACCCAATGTGTAGTCTTTTATCCCTCACCCCCTCCCACACTTTTCCCCAAGTCCCCAAAGTTCATTATATAATTCTTATGCCTTTGCATCCTCGTAGCTTAGCTCCCACTTATGAATGAGAATATATGTGTTTGGTTTTCCATTCCTGAAGTTACTTTACTTAAAATAATATCTCTAATTTCATCCAGGTTGCTGAAAACACCATTACTTCATTCCTTTTTGTGGCTGAGTAGTATTCCATGGTGTGTGTGTGTATATATGTGTATGTATACACACATGTATATATATATATAATCAGGGGGTATATATATATATGTATACATACACACTCAAACACACACACACACACACACACACACACACCATATTTTCATTATCTACTTGTTGGTTGATGGGTATTTGGGATGGTTCCATATTTTTGCGATTGCAAATTGTGCTGCTATAAACGTGCATGTGCAAGTATCTTTTTTGTATAATGACTTCTTTTCCTCTGGGTAGATAACCAGGAATGGGATTGCTGGATCAAATGGTAGATCTCCTTTTAGTTCTTTAAGGAATCTGCACACTGTTTTCCGTAGTGGTTATACTAGTTTACATTTCCACCAACAGGGTAAAAGTTTCCCTTTTCAACACATCCGTGCCAACATCAATTATTTTTTGATTTTTTGATTATGGCTATTCATGCAGTAGTAAGGTGTTGCATTGTGGTTTTGATTTGCATTTCCCTGATAATTAGTAATGTCAAGCAATTTTTTAATATGTTTGCTGGCCATCTGTATAGCTTCTTTTGAGAATTGTCTATTCATCTCCTTCGCCCACTATTTGATGGTATTGTTTGTTTTTTTTTGCTTTCTGATTTGAGTTTCTTGTAGATTCTGGATATTAGTCCTTTGTCAAATGTATAGATTATGAAATTTTTATCCCACTCTGTGTGTCATCTGTTTACTCTGCTGACTGTCCCTTTCACCATGCAAAAGCTCTTTAATTTAATTAAGTCTCACTTACTTATGTTTGTTTTTATTGCATTTCCTTTGGGGTTCTTGGTCATGAAATCTTTGCCTAAAGCAACGTGTAGAAGGGTTTGTTTCAGTGTTATCTTCTAGATGTTTTATAGTTTCAGGTCTTAGACTTAAGTCTTGATCCGTCTTAAGTTGATTTTTGTGTAAGGTGAGAGATGAGGATCTAGTTTCATTCTCTTACATGTGTCTTGCCAATTATCCCAGCACCATTTGTTGAATAAGGTGTGCTATCCCCACTTTATGTTTTTGTTTGCTTTTTTGAAGACCAATTGGCTGTAAGTATTTGGCTTTATTTCTGGGCTCTCTATTTTGTTCCATTTGTCCTATATTCCTATTTTATAAATGTACCATGCTGTTTTGGTGTCTATGGAACATCAGCTTATTTGTGGTAATAAAACCAATATTGTTCTTAAAATGTGGTATAAAAGCATTCAGGCCAAAGTGTGTTGTATACATCAACTACTATATAATACCTGCTTTTCCCAACTGTTTTATCCATGACTTCAAGATGATCTTAGAAAATTGTGTCTTGTGTACTATGCCACCAGAATCTTGTATATTAACGACCAGTTGGTTTTATCAACAGACTCAATCTGTGGTCAAATAATTTGTGTGACTTTTGACTATCTTCACTAAGCTGTGTTTTTTAGTCAAAACAACCATCAATGAAGATCTCAAAGATTCTATTCAGAACTTACTTTCAAACCAGATTTTTAAAATATAGGAAATCTTGAGAACTATGCCAAGGGAAAATGATACTTCGAAGGAAAGTAACATCTGATGAAAGAATCTGGAAAAAATAATATCCCTCAAGCCTCCCTCTAATGTTATGACTTATCTTTTTCACTATATCCACTCAAGTAATGGGCTATCAATATGTCAACCTGTGTCCTGCAATGATTCTTTTTGAATAGCATAGTCTCACGAAAACAGGTTTTCTTCCACCCATTGGTATGTTTCACCTTGTTTTCTGGGTTTCCGACAAATATTATTCAAGTATAAGGTAGTTGCTGGGTTTAACTTATGTCTTGGAGTTTTGCTATTATTTATTTTAGTGATAGTCTTAAAAGTCTGCCCTGTCTATTCCTGTTCTTTCTCCTTTGTGATTCCTATCAAATGCAGATTCCTCCTTTGTGATTCCTATCAAATGTTCCTATACAATCATTTCCTATATTTGGGCATCTTTCTAAAGTAAAACTGCCATGAGGAGATAAGAACTGATAGTACATTTTTTAATATCTCTGTACATTTTGCTTTAGAAAATTAAAATACATTCTTGAATGCTAGGGATTTAAGGTGAAATTGCATTGCTATTGTAATGATTTTAATGATGGAATTCCCAATTCTCTGACCCTACTCTATATTTTTTTTCTTACCATTCCAACTGGGGGGGAAAAAAAAGCATTACAACATAAATTCCAGATGTGTTTTCAGTACCAGAGGCAGAGCTATGTTAAAAGGTTTTAAAAGGTTCTGTAGACAATAGCAAAGAAATTGTTCACTTGAAGGAAGATTTTGTCTCTTGTTAGATTCTGCTCTTCTGACTTCTACTATGGAGCCAGATTAAAGAAGTTTTCACAGAAATGTCCTTACTCATCAATCTTAGGTTCTTTGCTCCCTTGAGAAGCAGTATTCCAGAGACATTATATGGCTCCAAATAATTCCTACTAATGACCTTGTTTATTTTCCAGTGTTTACAAATCCCTCTGGAATGTAGATTGTTTATCAGTAGAAATGAACAATTCATATTCATACTCTAGGATTATTTTTATATGACAAAGTGTGTGACACCTAATCATTGCTTCACCAATGCCAGCAATTATTATCATATTATTATTATTATTATTATTACAACATTATGGCCTAGAGATGTGTCTAGTGACTACATTCTTGCTTGCCAAACATGCTGATAAGAAAATGGTATATTCTGGAATGAAAATGGGTAAGGAAAGGTATACAGAAAAGAAGTAAACAATGTGAGTGACCCACTCTCTCTTTACTTTTAACTTAATGAAATTTAAGAAGCTGCTGAAAAGATGATAGGCTATGTCTGGGTGTACTAGTACAGGTTATTTTGTACTACAAAGGCCCAGAAAATATTTGAATCAGGTCAGTCATTCCTTCTTTCATGTCAAGAGAATCAAAATCCATGTACAAATCAGTGTTTTGCTCAGCTAAGAATGCCATTACACACTACAATGTTCATGACAATGATATTGTTTTTAGGTGTGATTTCAAATTGTAAGGTCATGAAATAGTGGAACTATAAAGATCCTTGATAATCACCTAGAAAATGTCAGAATTTCACAGATGAAAGAACTGAGGCAAGAGTCATGGTATGGTTTGTTCAGGGTCATTCAACTGGTTTGTGGCAAAGACTAAAAAGAATTCAGCTAGCCTTATGGCCAGTGTAGATATGAAACTTTTATGTCTGCAGACGTTACATAGTTTCAACAAGAAGTGGCTGGGGTCATGAGTGCATTTTATTATATTCCGCCAAAAAAAAATATGCACGTAGTTTTATTTCAGGAGAACAATATTCCACCCAAATTAGGCTTAAGAGCTGTTCATAATAAAATGATTCTATCAGCTATTTAAAGTACAGTTATTACTGTGAAGTACTTGGTAGTCTAAGGATGTTATTATGTCACACCAAAACATCTGGACACTTCAATCAACCAGATGTATTAACATTTTATAGACAAAACCCAAACAATGTAGCAAATTTATAATCTTATATATGCTTTTAACCTCACAGAATTAATGCTATAAATATCTGAAGCTGTGTTTCGATGTAGAGGGTATTCAGTTAATATTGTATTTGCTTACTGCTACTTTGACCTATTATGCATTTGTTTTGAATTTGTACTTTCAGATGCCAAACTTATTTTTCACATTTTGAACTTCTTGGCTGGGAGGAATGAAAGCAAATATATATGTAATATTTATATTTTGTCAGTAAATTATTTAAATTTGTCAGAGGCATAACTCGTTATTGTTCTGATAATGTCGTGGTTGACTTTAGGATGTATTTCTAGAGAAATAGTCTTATAGTCACCTATTAAACAATGAAGTGAGGAATCCTTTTTTCCTTTTCTATTTCAATTCCCATCCACTCTTTAAAGGGTAACGATGGCCCCTCTAGTAGGTCACCTTTCTTAACTTTATTCTTTAATTCATTCAGTAGTTATGTATTATTCTTGAACTGCTTATAAGGCAGTGTGCTGGTTGTTAGATGTAAAACCGTAAGTAGGTTAGATGGCTTTGGCTTTATAAATCTTAGCATTAGGCATGTAATACAGAGAGGTAATTTCATAGTGTGTGATAAGAACCACAACAGAGGAACACATATGGGGTACTGAGGAATGACAGGAGAGGCATCCAACAGCTTTGAGTGTCTTGGATAAAGTCATGTCAAAAAGAAGACTCAAGAAAAAACATGGCAGCAGGGGCTGAAAATGACTTTGAAAACCCAAACTTAATGTTGAGAAGCCAAGTGAAGCTAAAGATATTGTGATTAGAATAGTAAGGAAATATACTGGAGAAAAGAGCAAAAGTTAGAGAGTGAGTACAGTAGGTGTGGCTGAAAAGTTACAAAATTATCCTAAGGACACTGGGAAAGCAGCTAACAGGCTTTAGGCAGTAGAATGGCTTTCTCATACTACAATAGAGGGAACAATCACATTAACCCATTTTTTCAGCATCATATTCTTTCTTACATTGTAAGTTATTTTTCAAGTATATATGTCAATTATCCAAGAATATTTAGGGTCCCATAGACCAAAACTATGCCTTGTATTCCTTTTTATTCCAAAACATCTTGAATAGACAAAAATAAAAAAACAATTCTGGTAGTCTTATAGCCACTGAAGATATAAAAGTTTTATATCTGCCAACCTTATATGCGAAGTCACTTTATATCTGAAGTGACTAATCAGTCAAACCATATAGTTATGGAGATTATTTTCCAAAAATGACTAATGAATGGAGAAACCTTAACAAGACATCAGAGTATAGAAAATTTAGCTTTCAACATGGAAAAGGGACAAAGTGAAAATGATATTGGAAGAATAATTATTCCTGTGTATTAAAGAAAATAGAAGAATAGGGAGTCATTTTATTATTCATAAAAATGTAATGCCAAATGTGAAAAAAAAGGAAAGTTTTGTTTTTTTTTTTTGCTTCCTGGAATTTTTTTTGATTGTTAAAAAGCATCAAGAAGTATGAAAATAATATGTAAAAAGAGAAAACTTTGAAAAATATTTTAGAGCATTTACTACATGCCCGGACCATATTAAAAATTAGTATACAAGATGCTTACCTGTATCAGCAGCTCTACAGAAGGCATAAATATAAAATAACTATTACACTGTTGCTTGCAGATACACACCACTTCCCCCCACCACCCCCACCGCCACGCACACACTCACTAACACTATCGCCCTTTGGGGAGAACCTCAGATTTTTTATTTTCTAATCTCTAGTCAGGTGATCAAATGATGAAATGGCATGATCTGAACCACAAAATTTTGCAAGTTTAATGTAATCATATCAGCTGAGTATAAATATTTTGTAAGTTATTGGAAGAAAATTTAAATAGATAAATCACCATATGTTTTATATCTATGATACTACATATTCACATTTCTTCACATCACTATTTTCCTTGAATTGGTTAAAAATTATGTGGTCTGATATTGTAAATATTTATTTTGCTATTATAACAAAGCACGTTCCATTTCCATTTTGAACACTTACTTTTGTGAGCACTATTTCTTAGGACTTATATCTGTATTATGAATATAGTTGGTAATGAACCATGTTTTCTTGTAGCAATTAGTAATTTTAATCCATTTGTAGTTGAAAAAAATTGAAAAAATACCCAACACCATTCCATTAAAACACATTTTCAATAAATTTTTACATTTGTTTCACAAGTATAAAACTAAATATAATTTCATGTCATTTTGATCAACTGTGCACTACTAATAGCAATAAAAATTCACATCAGAGGATATTTTTTGACAAAAAGTTTGAAAACAGGAAACAAAAATTTATCTTAAATTGATATACGTATTTTAGGGGCAGGTAAACATTATAGTGTAGGAAAAATTTTAAAACATAGCAGTATCTTACTTCAAGATAATGTTCTATAGAGTAAGTGAAATAAGTGAATTCAAAGATTCCAGTGTTCAAACAGAACAATGTATAATTTTGATTATTAAGAGGTAGTCATCAAGGTCTGTAATATTTGCTATGTAATATCTTTAAATTCCTTTAAAAAAGGAATTTTTAAAATTGTAAATTTTTAAAACTCATCAGACATATTCTTCACACAATTTAAATTGGTGATAAAAATTAAAAGCCACCTAAAATATGTGTGAGGGGAACGTGGTTATTTTGAAAATTCTTTTTGCATTTAACCACACAAAAAGTTCGAAGACCACGCTTTTTTTTTGCCTGCCATTTTCTTTAGTTTTACTGAGTGTGTGAGAATCAAATTATAATGCTGAGATAGGTGTGAAATATGTAGTAAAGCAGACAGAATTTCACACCAAAACAGAAACTTAGGAGGCTGTAGTACAGCATGCAGGTCACCCTTTCAGGATAGAGGTACTCATTCCATCATCTCTCATTCTAGGAAATTGCCTTTGACGGAAGGGAAACTGCATTGCCTCAGGTCATACCCCATTGTTCCCTGGGTAGAGAAGGATTGATTGATGAAATAATACAAAGGCATGCCCCCCTCTGATATGGTTTGGCTGTGTCCCCAACCAAACCTCATCTTGATTTGCATGTGATGTGAGGGACCTGGTGGGAGATAATTGAATCATGGGGGCAAGTCTTTCCCCTGCTGTTCTTGTGATAGTGAGTACGTCTCATGAGATCTGATCATTTTATAAAGAGGAGTATTCCTGCATGAATTCTCTCTTCTCTTTGCCTTCTGTCATCCTTGTAAGATGTGGCTTGCTCCTCCTTGCCTTCCACCATGATTGAGAGGCCTCCCCAGCCACGTGGACCCATAAGTCCATTAAACCCTTTTCCTGTATAAATTAACCAGTCTCAGGTATGTCTTCATGAGCAGCATGAAAACAGACTAATGCAAACTCTTTGCTTCATTTGAGTCATGTCTGAAGGGTCACAACCCCCACTGAGATCAGTTGAGGCCTTGGTTTCAACTTCATAACAGTCCAAATTTTGAGTTTGTTGAATCCTATTTCTTTTGCTCCTTTCCAGATGTTTTAGACAATGGCCCTCATGATAAAATTTGTGCATGCAAATCTCCATTCTCTAGTGTTTCCTGGGAAACCCTAACTAAAACGTGTTGGGAAAGAAAAAAACTATTATTATCAGGGTGAGTCACTACATCTAATTCTAATGAGACCAAATGAATATTAAATAGGTAATCAAAAATAGTTTCAATGAAATTTCTGCATTTAACATGACAATTGTGTATGATTTCATGTGTGACCGTTATTTTGAGAACCAATTGTCCAGTAATGTTATACTATAGTATAACAACAAAACTCTAGAAATAAAATCAATATAAGACTTCAATTGCTGATACAACCTCAAATATTGTTTGAAATGTTACTTTAAAGACATTTTTGTATCTTTAATAAAGAAATGTTCACTGGAATAAAAAAAATTAAAGGAAGAGTTTTCTGAACAACCCCTTCTTCCTTGATTTCCCTTAGATGATTCCAGTCTCCATGAATTTGCTTAGTATTTTACTATAGACTAGAGACTTAGGAATTGACATCAAGTGCTTTAAAAATGCAATAGAAAAAAATAGAGTAAAATCAATAATAGTGTGAAGAATGACTTCAACAGCTTGTATTTTCACAGTGGTCATCAAAAAGTAATTTTATATCCAATAATTTGTATTGATTGTTTGTGAAACTGCAATGCATTATACCATAGGCCTGGTTGTGCAGTTATAAATATATGTGCCATTTTGTTGATCTTTTTTTTTTTCTTACTGAGTTTCATTTTCTCTAAAAGGGATCTTATTCTGTAGTGTTTATATGTGGAGGCAAGATTCAGAACTATGACTATTAATTCTAATATCTTCAGCCACTTAATTGGAACTCTCTTTTTGGGCTTTTGGAGAACAAGGATAAAACATGTAAAATATGATACAATTCAAGAGAACATATTTTTGAAGTCACCTATGTTGTACTTACCAACTACCATGACTTCTCCAGGGGCTTTTACTGAAATATTTCATGAAAAGTAATTAAAAGCCAAAAGATGCATAGTTTAGGACATATTCAGCATAAAACCTCTCAATATATGTAGGATTTGTGTATCAGATAAATATTATCACACCAAACATCTATATTATGGGACTATTTTTATAGATAGGGCTCCTTTATAATTTTCTCTTTTGTTCTTTTAGTGACAACACTTTCTGGAATGGAAATGATAAGCTGAAAATGTTTAGTTGTTTTACTTATTCAGGTGCCAAAGCAAGACAGACCTGATGATCCTCACATGGACTTGCATTGAGGAATAAATATAGATTCCATGAGGGATCTTTGATGATCGCCACAGTGGGTATTTATATCAGTTTGGAGGGAGAAGCTGGAAAGGGATAAAATTGCATCAAGTGTGGAAGATGAAGACAATAGCTTGTGAGGATTTTTCACCAGTTTGCTATAGGATGTGTAAGAGAAAGTCTCCTCTGTTTCTCTTTCCATTCCCATACATTTCTCAATACTGGTATGAAATGAGAATGGATCCAAGCTGGAGAATGAGTAAAGGAGCTGAGTTCTGATTCAGAGTCTCAGAGTAAACAAGAAAGTAAAGCAATTGCATATGGGAAGCTGATATCTGATTTACAGAAGGAGGAAAGATTTTGAAAGCGTAGGGGTTTAACCACATACAGCCTTTAACTGTAGCTGTGGAGTTCACTATTTGTGTGAACTTGAGCAGCTTACTCAACTTCTTTGAACCTCAATTTCCTCATGTAAAAATAAAGATTATTAAATAACCATTTGAAGGCTACTGTTAGGATTTAATGAAAATATGTATCCATTTATTCAACAACTATCTATCTAAAATTGTTCTATGTCCTAGTTGCATATCAGTGTATAAAATAGAAGTTCCCTACCCTTAAGAGGAGAAGACAGATAATAAGTTAACAAACACACAACATAATTACAGTTTGTATTGATAAAAATATGATAAAGGTGATATGATAAAGGCTTACTGCTTTAGAGAAGGAATGTGTCTTAGATGAATTCCAAATGAGCCTTTTCTGAGTTGACATTTTGGTTTAAATGTGGCTATTGAGAAGCCAGCTATTGAAAAGCCTGGACAAATGTATTTTAGGCAAAATGAACAGCAAATGCAAAGGTACTAGAATGCAAGTAAGCTGAGTGTGGACAATAAAAATGACTAGAGTATTTTTTGAGAGGTAGAATGTGGTCTCAGATGAAGTTTTTAATCAGCATACAATAACAGCGGCTATTGAAATGTTACACTATTCATTGAAACCTAAAACTACTTCTATTACAATTGTATTGGAGAATTGATCTAAAGTTGGCAGGATATTATTGAATTTAGTAGTAGTTTAATGAATAAATTGCTAGACTAGCTGCAGTATATTGAGTTTTAATTTACAAACTTACAACTGACTTCCGATATGAACTTGTGAAAATTATATAATCTCAGCCTCAATATCGGTGATTCCCTACATTTACGCCTGATGATTTTCATAAGGCTATTCTGATTATTTATGTTGAAGACATTATAACTAATCCTCTATAGATAGATGCAATGTATATCATATCAGATAATAAGGATATGTTGTGAATGGTGACCATCAATGTAAACATTTGCTAGTTTGTAGTTAATTTCAATTGTTCTGAAAGTTAAAAATACCTTAACAGTTTAATTATTTGTTTAATTTGTAATTTATATTTGCCACTTTCCAAAATGCTACAATTCCTAGTGTGGTAGAGTCAATATTAATGTGTAAAGTATCTATAATAACACAAAAAAACTTCTAATGAAAACAGAGAGGTATCACACAATTATTAGAATGTTTTGAGATATTCACATAGTGTCAAGGACTATTGAAGGATCTGAGATTTAACCCTATGCTACAGATTGAATTGTGTTCCCCCAATTTATATGTCAAATTCCTAACTCCCAGTGTGCCTGTATATTGACATAAGGTCTTTAAGGCAGTAATTAAGGTTAAATGAGGTCATCAGGGTACAGCCCCAACCTGTTAGAAGTGTTCTTATAAAAAGAAGATGAGACCTCAGAATTGCCCACATACAGATAAAAGGCCATATTAGGACACATGGAAAAGACAGCTATTTCTAAGCCAAGGAAAAAGGCCTCACCAGAAACCAACCCTACCAACACCTTAATCTTCTACCTCCATCCTCCAGAACTGTGAGAAGACACATTTCCATTGTTGAACAGTCTGTTGTTAATATTTTATTTTGGCCACCCTAGTGCAATAATACCCCCTATTTTCAGGCTAACGAGTGAGGACTAATCTCTGATTTTTGTGTCTTGCCCAAATTCCTATCCAAGGGATCGAGGGAATCGTGCCCTACAAACTATAAATTCTCATGCGATGGGTTTTATTTGACCCTATGTATTGTGACGTACTTTTCAATCTGACTCTGGCATATCATTATGAGACAAGGAAAAAAATCAAAACATTTAACCCCAAAATATATTTCCTTGACATACCTTGAAATTGCCTTGCAAAGTCTCTTGTGGGGAAAAATCCATATTACATAAAGAATCACTTTTTCCCTTTATTAGTCTTTCTTGCTTTCCAGCTGAAGAAGATAATCAACTAAGAGCCAGGCACCCTTTTAGGTCGGCTATGTGAGAGCTTCCTTTGCACAATAAAACCTGGTCTCCACAATCCTTTATCTTAATCTGAACATTTCCTTTCTGTTGATCCCAGGTCTTCAGATAAACTCAATCAATTGTCAATCAGAAAATGTCTAAACTTACCCAGAGGCTGGAAGCCCCTGCTTTGCGTTGTCCCGCCTTTCTGAACCAAACTAATGTATTTCTTACATGTATTTCATTGATGTCTCATGCCTCCCTAAAATAAATAAAACCAAGCTGTACCCCGACCACCTTGGGCACATGTTCTCAGGACCTCCTGGGGGCTGTGTCATGGGCCATGATCACTCATATTTGGCTCAGAATAAATCTCTAAAAATATTGGCTCAGAATAAATCTCAACACAAGTTACCAAATACACACTCTTCTATGGATAATGGAAGAAGCCAAAAGATCCTTGGATCAGAGAAAGGCCTTTATCATTAACAAAAATAACAGTAGAAAGACTATTAGTATATCCTTTTGCCCTGGTTCTCCGAGCCCATTTCCCAAAGAATGAGACAAAGAGGGTCAAGAAATATCTGTTACATACATGAGTTGCGTTATAGCATAGGAACCTTGAGCTAAGAGAAACAGAATCTTATAATGGAATAAGGATGCCTTACCTTTGCCCTGGAGGCTGTAATTAAACCTGTTCTGTTTTTTTAGAGGGAGAGACTGTATCTTCCAAGGCCATTTACTACTATACACACATTCTTCAAAAGAGAGTCTGGAACAAGGGCAATCAAGGTCTCTACTTGCAAGATGTGTAAAAATGTGAGAATCCATTGGAGAATTACTCTAAACACATAGTTGCTCTTGTAAAAAAACAAACAAAACTGAGTGTTTCAGGAAAGTTTTATTCAAAGCTATATTCAAAGAGAAGCTTCACTGAAGAATCTAGTAATTTAATGAAAGAATCAATTTTCATCTTGCATGTCTGATGTTTATTATAATTTGTCAAAAATTTTTTATATTGACTAGTTCTCTAAATTAAAATGCTTCTTTCCAAGTACAGTAAGTTTGGATGACATAACCAATTTATTAGGTGCATATTATTGATAAATTTAACTTCCATCTCTTTAAGGTCAGATAACTAAGGTGATGAGGATAGTCATCTGGAGTCCTGACATACTTTTTTCTTTACCTCCATTAGATAATTATTACTGCTTAATTGCAATGATTTCAAGGAGTCAGTTACAATTTGTAAGACTTCTTTCCTCCTCCCATACCTCGAAGGATAGTCTTCCCAGAAACTGATGAAATATATTGATTCATTCTGATGCAGGATTTTTCTCCACCCCTTTGTTGGGCTTGTGATGGGGATGCCCCATTTACTCGGCCTGTCATGATTAACCCCTTGTGGGAGGGAGCCTGTGAGTGAGCGAGGGCAGGAACTAGTCAGCCGTTTTGGACTCCAGCAGGAGCAAACCTCTGGTGGGCCCCGTGTCAGCACCCAGGTTGGGGTGCCTGTTACCCCTGAAGCCCCACTGGGTGTGTTACAATGCTCTCTTAACCCGGCCATCCATGGAGAGTGGTGTGTTACCAGCTCAATGGACTCCTTGCCTGGTCACAAGAGGTGGCTGCCTTCCAACAGCGAGAGCAAAGGGCCAATGTGACACCCTTTTTTTGATTACTTGCACTCCGTGGGTCCTGAGCTCTTGTCTGGCATCCAAGAAAAATGAGGTCACGCAGACACTTGAATGATGGTGAAGAGAGATAATTTTATTAAGCGATGGAGATGGCTCTCAGTAGAGCAGGGGTGGCTGCTGAGGGGAAGGGAGGGCAGGTAATCTTCCCCTGAAGTCTGGCCATCTCTGGCCAGCTCTTCCCTGAAGTCAAGCCCTCTCTCCGAAGTTAAGCCTTCTCTTCTCTGAAGACCAGCCGTCCCTCTGAAGTCAAGTCGCCTCTCAAATCAAGCCACTTCTCTCTCTACCAACCAAGTCTGTGGTCTTTGTAGGCACAGGATGGGGGGCAGGGCAGACCATGGGTAATTTTGGAAAAGGCAACATTTGATTGGTAAGAAGACATTATTCAGAAAGAACAAATCATAAGGCAGCAGGCACACAGGGACGGAAGTTCTTACTTTGGGTCAGGCAAGCGGGTGGATCACGAGGTCAGGAGTTCAAGACCAGCCTGATCAAGATGGTAAAACCCTCGTTTCTACTAAAAATACAAAAAATTAGCCAGGCGTGGTGACGGGCACCTGTAATCCCAGCTACTTGGGAGGCTGAGGCAGAGAATTGCTTGAAACCGGGAGGCGGAGGTTGCAGTGAGCAGAGATGGCGCCTCTGTACTCCGGCCTAGACCACAGACTGAGACTCTGTCCGGAAAAAAAAAAAAATAATAATAATAATAAGTTCTCATGTTGGGCTGCGGGTTTCCAGCTTTTGGCTGGAAGATGGGGTTTCACTGGGGAGCCACTCCCATCTGCCTAGAATTTCTCTGTCTCCTGCCTCTATCAACTCCTCCGGAACATGTTCTATACTTGTTCCACCTACAGAGACTATGTTAAAGCAAATTAGTAACTTCCTTTTTAATAAATTCTGAAATGCTGCTGATTAAAAGCCAAATCTATTATGTAAAATTGCTTTTTAAAAAAAATCCTAAATGAATGACAACAGGCTTTAAGACCAGACTTTCTAGAGTTCTAACATACTTCATTCCTAAATGAATTGTTATTCTAAGTCCCACAATGAGCTTTATCTTTGAGATATTACTGTGACTCTGCATAAAATGCTGCTTTCAGGAAAGGACCCTGGCACAGTTTTAACTTTGGGAATAATATGTGTTCTCTTCTGAAGTCAGCCACAGTATGATTTGTGGTGACTCACTGGAGGAGCATATTAACGTAGATCCATTAGCATCACCATTAAACAGGAGATTAAGCTGGGCTGTATCATTCAGTATCCTCACGTCACTATTACGTTTGTTTAAGCAGCAAGTCTATTAGCTACCAAACTTCATAGTTAAGTGTAAAGCACAAAATACTCCAGCAAGAACAAAAGAAAAGAAAAGTCACTTGTAAGTACACATTGACACAATGCTTTAACTTTTATTTGTACTTAAAAAAAAAACTTTATTCACCTCACGTTGCCTCACCCCCTTATTTCCACTGTCAGCTAACCACAAATCTTTCTCAAATCAACATCTGAGCTCTCACCAAATTAATTATTTAGGTTCAGATAAAATTTTTATTTACACTATTTTTGTTCATCCATTCTTCAGGTGTTTTTAATCTCTCAATGTAAAACATTTCTAAACACAGTAAAGCCCAAAACGTCTCTGGCATTTCTATTACTTTCTCTGAGAACAGTCTTCAACTTGTTATTTATGAAGGGTTTTTTTTTATATATATATATATATCACTAGCTTATATTTCAAACAACCAGTCTGGTGATTTTATCTTAAATTAGTCAGTATCATTCAAACAGTTTTAATATCAAAGGCCAAGTTTAACCAAGGAAGAAAATATCCTTTAGAGTTATTACTGCACCACTTCAAAAAATGTATTAAGAAAATCATCTTTAGAAATTAAGATAAAATAACGGAAATCAGGGGCAGTTACATGATTGTGGGACCTGCTCAGTCACACAGCGACCCAAGCTTAAATGATCCCCACACATGATTTAATATTTGGCTGTTCCCATACTGAAATTCTTAATTTTTGAACAAGGGACCCTATGTTTTCATTTTGCACTGGACCTCATAGATTATTTAGCCAGTCATGGTTATATTTTATGATGCATGTATGATTTTATTTCCACTCTAATTTATCTTCCAAGTAGCTATAACAACATGCACTAGCTCATGCAGCTAACTTACCCCAGGTACAGGGGTGCAAAGATTTTTGTGTTTGTGTAGATGATAAGGTAATTCTTTCAAATTCCAGTATGTATATTTAAATGTGTAGAGAGTGAACTGGACTGACCTTTGGACAAAGATTCAGTCACAAAATACATTTTTTTAGAAAGAAAACTATTTCTTTAAAGAATTTAAATATATATAAAAAACATATATATAACATATATATTTATAATACTGAACTGTAATTAAGAGCACTTTAGCCAAGGTAGAATTTGTATACTTATAAATAAGAATTATAGTATATTTAAAAGCTAAACAAAGTGAATATACACTCTAAAATGCATTGTCATAGTTTGACACAAAATCACATAAATTAGAAAAATCAATGCAGAAATTAGTCAGGAAATGCAGATAAAGACCAGGCAGAGGAAAATGATCTTAAAGTGCAATGTGCTTCTTATTAGGCATGCAACTTATGTCTGTGCATCACTGGTATTTTGGAAAGGATGTAATATTTCCTCCCTTTTTATTTTTTTTTTAAGTTTGGAAACTAGAGTACTGTAGGTGGCAGTGGCTCCTATAGGCCTGCAAACCTGCTGTTCCCAAGGCAAAGGGAGGTTGCTGAACTGCCAAGCTCCTATCACAACTTTTCCTGTTTCTTTATATTCTCTCATGTCTCCAAAGATTGCTTTAGCATTCTGCCACACTCAGCATCCACAGAAAACTTAGGTGGGAAAAAACCAAAGTAAAGAGTTAGAGATGATTAAACTTTAACATCTTACTACTTAATTCTCATTATCCTGTCCTGAATTCATTAAGGGGTCAGCACATGGGCCAATACTTGCTTACGTAATAGTTAAAATATTCTAACTGTTTGAAGATTCAAGAATAGATCAAGAAAAGCCCAAGAGGCCCCTTCTAGGCCTACTGTAGTGTTTGCTATTGAATTCATAAAATAATGCCCTTCAGGGTAAAATCACCTCCTAGCACAGAGAGCAGATGAAACATATATTTAAAATGTATAAGATGGCACTGCGTCAGGTAGCAGCATATATTTAACTACATGGAATTGTAGACCTGTTCAGGCTAGTACTCTGCTCTTCTTTAAGTGTCACAGCAGCATATAGGAAAGAAGGTTGCGAAGATAATACAACTTTCAAACATTTAGGGCTTTGATGAATATACATCTTCATTTGCATTTTATACAAATTAACATCAATAGGTAGGACAGTATTAAAAGTATCTCTACCACTACTTTGTCTGCACACTTTATGGCAGAATGTGCTTACATGTGCTGTCATTAACGTTAAATAAACATTTGGGAGATAGGTTCATTGGAGTACTTCTGAAAGCATGAAGTCTTTTTGACTAATTGAGGGCATACATTTATGTAGTGTTTGTGACAGAAATTAACAAATCCTTGTATAATATCTCAAATCTTTAAAGAAAAAAGTGGAATCAGTGCATAGGTCAGTGTGCAAAAATCTTTGCCACTAGCCATTTTGTTAAACTTTCTAGGTCCAAATTTCCCTATCAGTAATATCAAAGGTTGGCCAAGAGGTACCACTTTCATCTTACTTGTTATGTTAATCTACTTTTATAAAGCCTGTAGAAAGATTTAATTGTTCATTATCTGTCTCTGAGACTCCCAATTTCATTGCTTTGTGTGTTCATTTGTTCATTTATCCCGTAAAGTTTGCTTGATTGCAGTCAAGCACTGTTCCTTAGCTCTGAAGATTCAATGTCAAGGGAGATAGGGCAGGAAAATATGGAGGAGGTATTTTCAGGCTCTCATTTAGCTTACAGTCTTGTTTGCATGTGGCAGACAATTATAAAAGAATGACAATTTAATATGGTCTTGCAACTGTGAGAAATATAAAAATGAAGGATTTGATAAGTGCATCTGATCTGGTTAAGAACAAGGAAAACTCCTCTAAAGGTTCTCATGATCCAACTGAGATTTAAGACCTGAGAACAGAGGCAGAGTTAATAACTTGAGAAGGCCAGAGTCAGGACTGGAATAGGGAAAAGCAAAATCCGGGTTAACAATCATACAAGTTTTAAAAAGACTAAATTAACAAATGTATAATCTCAACTATAGACTCCTTGTGATATTACTTGTCCCAAATACAGTTTATGAAAATATTTCAATGTTCCTATAAGTTAAAGAATTGCCCTTCTCCTTTGTGTTTTATCTATTTATTGTAGATAATTTTTTTTTAGCATGTTGAAAGGTTGATGCTCATTGAAATACCACTTTGTTTAGTACTAGTCCAGGACAAAGTAATGGTACTATTTTTAATTGATGATTGTGCAACATGTCAGTCTTATGGCGATACTTTCTGTGGTGCTTATGTTTCAGTCAAAGGAAAAAATTGAACCATTGACCTTTCTTGTAGGCATACTTTCTGGTCAAGCAGGCTTACACCTGATATGGTCATCAACACTGTAAATAGTTGGGAGATACATTAATTGGAACCCTTCTTAAAGAATGAAGTTGCTGAGTAATCAAAGG
Organism: Chlorocebus sabaeus; assembly: GCF_047675955.1. Classification (NCBI taxonomy): domain Eukaryota; kingdom Metazoa; phylum Chordata; class Mammalia; order Primates; family Cercopithecidae; genus Chlorocebus; species Chlorocebus sabaeus. The sequence goes on from NC_132915.1 coordinate 53,903,681, forward strand.
TGTATGTGTATGTAATGTTTATTTTATGAATAAAACTTTTCTTAGTATATTATCACTTTCTAATAACACCATAGAGAGAAAGAGAGCTTGTTAGGAATTTGCTAATCTCTCTTTCATTTGGAGGCTAACCTAATGATTTAGTGTCACTGTTCTGTCCTTATAAAAGTTAACACATATTACATTGTACTTTTAAAGAAGATTTGGCAACAGCAAATTTCCAATTTTAATTTCCAATTTTAATTTCCAATTTAGAATTGAATAGTCATCACAATACTTAACCCAGTGAGAAATAAATACACAAAGAACTTTTCTTTATGAAATTAGAACCACATTTCAAACTTTAGGTATTAAAAATAGCTTATAAAACAAACTCTGGAAGGTTCTGATTATGTGGGCTGATAAAGATAGTGCAATAATGCATTTCCCAGAATGACAGCTAGTGATATCTCTAAATGGCCTTTGGTAGAAGAAAGAAAACACTCTGCTCCAATCAATACCCAGATAGTCCATAATGTAAAGATTAAAATCAGAATATTTAAAAATTTAATACTTTGCCACTCCATATAGCACTTTGGAAGTCAATATCTTTGGAAATACGGTCCATTTCCCTTCTTTGAAAGCATTATATATTTAAAGTTTTTAAATTATTTATCTAGTCCATGTGATTAAAAATGAACAAAGTTAGTCCATCCATTATCTTCTGCGGTTGCTGTCTAGATATTAGTATTTGTTTTTTTCTCCCTCTTAAATACTTGATTTTTTTTTTCTTCTTATCCTGTAAAGAGCTCAATAGATACATTAAGAGAGCAAAAGGAAACCTCATCTACTAACATCATGGGATGCTGCTGCATAAATAATGGGTAAAGGTGGCTTTGCATGAACAATACACTTAAATATTTTTACTCAGCTGTGTTACTGCTGATAGTTTCACCAGATAGTTTAAAATCTGCTGAAACTATCAACAGATAGTTTAAAATGACCTGATAGTTTAAAATATAGTAAAATGGCAAGAAAGCATATCATGTGTTTCTTTTCCTGGCCAATTGTAAATAGTGTGTTTTTCTATTTGTCTTTTTAAAAATTTACTCTCAAAGCTACTCCAAAGTCAACACTTGCAGAATAAAAACATTATTAATTGAGTTATTTCAGTCCTTCTTTTACAAGCATTGTCACGATGAAAGGGAAAACTCATATTTCTATAAAGTGAAATATTTTAAAGTAGCAAATTTAATATAATGTATCATATCAGTGTAATTTTATGGTTATTAATGTCTTTATTTTTACATATTTTCTTTCAATTTTACTGAGATCAGAATTGTTGATTTTGTTTTTGTAAATGTGCTACCTAGCTTGGATTATATAATATGACTTTTATTATTTCTTATGAGGGTTCCTGATATTAAGAAAGAAATGTCTGTTTTACTATCTTAGCATATCTTTTCATTAACTCTACCTTAGAGACCTTTTTTAGTTCCTATTTTATCATTAAAATATTTAAAATATCAGAAGAATAGAGCACTGTAAAACTGTATATAAAGAAAATATAAAAAATGTCAAAGAAATACCCAAATATTTAAAGATAAGAAATAAAAAATTAGACAGGGACACTATTTTCTTTCTGTTTTATGCTGAAAGAAATCTCATAAAACGTTCCCTAGGAATCTCCTCATATTCAATGGCAATACAATTATGCCACTTAGCTTTCAGGAATATAGATTATTATAGCTTCCGCACATTGTCCACAATGTGTAACACATCTTTTTTTGTTGTTTGTTTTAATGGACTAAGTAGCCCCAATATTAACAAGTGTTCTACTTTATCTGAAGCAAGATAAGAGATTGGGAAGAGAATCTGATCTCAGATTTTTGGTGCTTCCATTGGTTATCAACAGAATACTTAAGAGTGACAGGAAGTTAAATGTTTTACCTATTTGGAGCATTGTGCTCAAATATGCATATTGTATGGATATTTTTGGCACAATAGAGGCTACGAAAATCCTGGTTATGCCAGGCCAACAGGGAGAATCTTCAGAGGATTTTACTATTTCCTTCATCCTAACTCTCATTCAAGTGAAATAAACAGTTGATCTTCATCTGTTTTTCTTGAGATCAGATTTCAACTGAGAATACAGAATAAATTGGGGTGCTTCCAAAATTCTCATTTAGTGATTTATAAAAAGATGGAATGCATGGTGAAAATAGGAATTTATATTCTGTAATCTTGCTAGTTTCCAAGTTCCATAATGCCCAAATATTCTCTTGCTTTTCTGTAATGAGTTTGTTCTACTGGTCTGACTATTGAGATAGCAGATAATGTTCAGAATGGGTATTTTTGAACACAGGGACAAGTATTAGAAATAAGTGACTGAATTTATAGTGACTTGATATTGATATGGAAGTGGTGGGAAGGGAAGAGTGTGGTCCCTTTAAATGATAGGGAATGGGAGAGGAGGGCGTGGCCCCCTGGCTAGGGCTCCACCCCCACATACCTGCAAGGGCAGGCATTTTCTGCCCAAATGTTGCATTACCCAAGACCACCCTGGCCTGCCACACCCCCATCCTGTGCCTATAAAAACCTGAAAACCAGCAGGCAGACACACAGGTGGCTGGACATTGAGCATATCAGTGGAGGAACACAGGCGGCTGGATGTGGAGAGGAACACACCAACAGGTACCCCGCACCCCGCATGTCAGCAGGCCACGGACCAGCAGAATGACATGCAGTCTGGCTGGTGCAGTTGGAGGAGAGCCCAGGCCGCTGAATGGCCTAACACCGGGGGAAAACCATCTTCCTTCTGGCTCCCCCATCTGCTGAGAGCTACTTCCACTCAATAAAACCTTGCACTCATTTTCCAAGCCCACGTGTGATTCAATTCTTCCAGTACACTAAGGCAAGAACCTCAGGATACAGAAAACCCTCTGTCCTTGTGACAAAGCAAAGGGTCTAATTGAGCTGGTTAGTACAAGCCGCCTACAGACAGATAAACTAAAAGAGCACCCTGTCACACACGCCGACTGGGGCTTCAGGAGCTATAAACATTCACAGCTAGACACTGCCATGGAGTCAGAGCCCCATAGCCTGCCCATCTGTATGCTCCCCTAGAGATTTGAACAGTGGGGCACTGAAGAAGTAAGCCACTCCCCCCTTGAAGTGTGCGACAAGGGAACTTTTCCCACTTCGTTATGACATATTCTTTCTATGCAGAGAACATAAGCACAATTATAGTAAAAATGTTAAATAACATTTAGAAAAAAATAAATATAAACTTATATTAGAGGTAGAAGAAATATCCTTAGTCAACTTGAATGTCTCACTCTGGTCTTGCTCAGTTTTACTTCTTAGATCATTTTTTTTGGATCTGTTCCAATATGTCTCACACTATTTTTATCCAGTCTGGAGTACACTGGAGTGCTGCATCTTTGTATTTGGACCATAATTACTCTTGGTTAAATGCCCTTATTCAGGGAAGACTTAGCATCCAGTGTCCATATCTATTTTAGCATCAGTACAACTCAGATATCCCCAGGATCTGACAGCCTTTACCTGCAAATAAGATCACAATATTAATATTCACACTTTGATAGCTTCTTGCCTTCACAATTCACTGTAGATTCTCTGTCATCTTTCAAAATCTTGAGAGAAATTTTTTCATGTCATTAAAAATAATGACTAGCATTTATTAACTTATATGCCTGTCATGTTATGTACATTTTCAAAATTAATGTTTTTAACAAGTTTAAAAATTAGGCAGTGTAATTATCCTCTGTCTAGAAATAAGAAAGCACAAGTAAATTGACAATTTAAGCAATAGTTTAAGTTTATAAAAATTCTAATAAATGAGATGTTAGAATTTGAATCTAGTTCTTTATAAACTAAAGCTTGTGATCTTAAATTCTTAATATACTATTTCCTGGAAATGTTTCATATTTCCTTACAAATAGCCCTTTCATGTTTCTCTTTGGTGTTCTTCTTTTTTATGTCTGTTTTGAAGAATCACTTGAGGTTAGATGGTAAGCCACCTTGCTACATTGTATCAGGGCCCTTACTGAGAAGCCTGTCTTTCTCACCATCTTGTTGCCATAGTGCTCCAAGACTCTTGTGTTGCCCTAAGGTACTAGATCCCCTTAGTTCTTATGTTAAGAAACAAAATTAAAACAACATGTATCTGCAAACATTCACTCAGTTTATTGTTTGACATTTTTTTCTCTTCTATTGAGGACGTATATATCAGTTTCTACCATCATCTCTCAACTAGCTTTCTCCTCTGTTTTTCTCCCCATTAACAAGTTAAATAAACTTTTGGCGTGTGTTTAATGATTAGGGTTTAAAAAAATTGATCATTATACTTTGGGAACCTGACTTTTTAAAAATAATGTCTTGATTCTCACAGAAATGGTTTTACTACACGTATGGGTCCAATTTGTGAAAAGATACCACAAACTACTCACCATTATTTCTATTTCTGGCCTCAGGTGTTAGTGAATTAGAATTCCCTCTATAAACTTTGTTCCCTCTTAGCTTTGTAAATTAATGCTTATTTCTGTCAAACTCACGTGTTCAGATAACTCTAAAATTCAGTTTAGATTCAGCGGGAACTCTTGCTACATTAATCGTATTGAAATTATACTTCTACTGATTTAGTCCATTTTTAACCTCTTGAAATTAGAGATCTTGCATTATAGAATTTCCTGGACAGAGCACCATACATGAAATATATTGAGTATTCAACTGATATTTATTGAAGTGAACCGAACAGAAGAAAGTTCTTCCTTTCTGCTTATTCACTTGTTCAAACTCAACTTTGACTTCCAGGTGTTCATCAACAATTATCTCCCAGAGGTGTTACTGTCTCTTTTAAAACTGCAAAGTTCTTACCATTTATAACTTACAAGTAAACTCTCCGGTTCTTTGTTTAATTCTGTAACTTTCTTCTTGCTTTCTATGATAATTCAAGTATCGTCTGCCAACATATACTGTGTTCCTGTGATCTGCCTTTTGTTTCTGCTCTTGTCGCTGGAGGGCTATTTTACCAGTTGGAGACTTTTTTTAGAAGGAGTACTAAAATAAAATATAAGTTTTAAAAAGTAAAAACATGACATACATAACAATATAGAATTAACATGTCAATGTTTTAATTTAACTATAATGTAAGAATAAGATGTTAAACCTGGTTCAAAAAGTAATGTGAGGAATTTGGATTTTTATAGTTTGCCCACCATAAAAATGCAAAAATAAATTTGCTAACAGATGTATAACTGATTAGTGATTAATGTAGATAGAAAATGCTAAACTTTGGTTTACTTTTCCTCCTGACCAGAAATCATTTACATTACTATTGTTAAAGAATCATTTGCAATATTCATAGACAGATTATTTGTGAAGTTCTTAGACAAGAATTGGATGTGTTTCTACCAGTTTTCTATATATTAATTTCTAATATTAAAGAATTATAAAATATCCTAATAAATAGTAAATTTGCAGTCAAAAGAACGTACCCTAGAAAATCAGATAATCCCTTCAAAGGATGGGCCATTCCCAAAACTATCTTAAAATTACTCCCAATTATCTCTTTGCCTATTTCCAAGTTTTAGATAAATTTTCATAACAAATTTAATTGCTCGAGTGGAATATGGCTGAAAATGGATCCACTATTATGTAAACCAAGAGTTAACTTAGATAATATTTTCCCACTATTCAGGATAGCAGGGTACCTTTCTCTCTCTGATCAAGCTTTGTAAGCAGATGACTAAGATGGGAAACATCAAGGTTAAATTTTGAGTCCTTTGTCATTACTTTTTTTTAATTTTTATTTTTTAAATAGTGTCTCAAGAACTACAAGAAGCCAACTTTGGGGAAAGTGAAACTTTTAATGACCCTCCATATCACAACAAGTGAAGAAAAATATTCAGAATAAAGCACAGCACATTGAGATCTTGAAGGTAAATAACTCTTTTGATTAGAACATTTGCTGAATCAAAGAACAGGTCATTTTTAAAATTTAATTCAAACTGGCTAGCCAGGACTTTCATGCACATTTTTATCAGTAGAAATATTTGGCTCTTTTTTCTTGGTAACATATAGGGGCTTGAAAATACTTGTTGAATGGATTAAATGTTATTAAGACCAAATAATTGTGAGGGAAAACCATTTCTTATTTTAAATGAAAATTGTCACAACTACATCTTGTTTTGGACAGAAGTATGTTTAAATATCATGTCAATTGATTGCCTAGAATTACATTGGCTTTTCTGTTCTTAATTCCCTTCCTTTTACATTGGTTGGCACCACATAATAATATAATAACTATGGGATTTTATTTAATGTTATCAAAAATTTTAAGCTCTTAACAATAATAAAAACAACCTTAAAATTATGGACTTACATAAATATTTACGTAGGAATTCAGAGTACTTACCATGTGTGAATATTAAAAAGTTAAAATTTTTTTCAGTCCCCTTTATTGATGTCTACTATCCAGATACCAGTGTTTGGATGGGTCTCTACTCGTAAAAACTATCATGGTTTTTGTCTGAGATGTGTATTAAGTGTCTTTTCTTCAAATTGTCTTTTGAGTCATAGAGGGAGGAACTGGGAAACTTAGATATTATCCATTACAAGTAACCCATCCAATTTATTTTCTCTCCAGTAGCATACACACTATGGGGTCATTCTATTTAGGCAGTGACACACAATTTTTTTTCTCTCAAATCTCCTGTAGGAGACTGCCACCCTAACAGAGTCTGCTGTATAATTTTATCAACAAAGAAAGGGTGTGTATGACAGGATTTTAGTATTTCCAGGTGGCTGAGAAAGAGAATAAGATAGCAACAGCTCCTCCTTTTCAGTCAATAGCTGAGAGGATAACAGGAACTGGCAGGTGGAAAAATGATGAAGAATTCAAATAGGTAATGCAGCTCTGGACTGGACCATGGAGGAGCAAACAAGAGGACAGATTATGGGCCAGTGTGTTTCGCTCTCAGATATTCCAATTCAATAAGCTCAACATCTTTGTAAAAAATCATTGCCTAAAAATCATTGCCTATAATCCATAATATTTTAAGATATATTCTCTTTTTTTGAAATAATTTACCATATTTTCTCAACAGCATTTTTTTCCTTATATGTGGGACATGGATTTTCATTTATGTGCCTTGTGTTCCAGAGTTAGTCAAACAAAAAGAGAATAGGGAAGAATTTGACACCAGTCTTTTAAATATTTTGATACCTTTAAAATACTTGTAATATGCAGCCCTAAAAACGAAGGAGTTCATGTCCTTTGCAGGGACATGGATGAAGCTGGAAGCCATCATTCTCAGCAAACTAACACGGGAACAGAAAACCAAACACTGCATGTTTTCACTCATAAGTGGGAGTTGATGGGTGAGAACACATGAACACAGGGAGGGAAGCATCACACACCGGGGCCTGTCAGGGGGTGGGGAGCAAGGAGAGGGGGAGCATTAGAACAAATACCTAATGCATATGGGACTTAAAAGTTTGACACAGGTGAATAGGTGCAGCAAACCACCATGGCACAGGTATACCTGTGTAACAAACCTGCACATTCTGCACACGTGTCTCAGAACTTAAAGTAAAAAAAGACTTGTAATAGAAGATTCTGAACAGAAAGCATAGAAGAAATTATTTTCTCACATACACATAAACCCCTGGTGCTCCCACCCTCTGCCGCATTGTGTGTTTCACGATGACTTGAAAAATAAGCTTTCATGGAATGTTCGATGTAAAAGATTTATTATATCTACAATTTAAACTTTGGCAAATGACTAAGAACCAGGAACATGCATTAATAGTAAAAACTAATAAAACAATATTAAGCTGAAAGTTTGACACACATCCAGTAATTTTTCACCCACAGTTCAAGTGTGAAGAGTGTAGCACACTGGAGGCAATTACATTTTCAGAATGAAAGGAATTATAATTCCTGATTCTTGTGCTCATTCACTTCAAGTCTTGCTCAATTGCAAAATGTAACTAGAGATTTAATAACTACTGTTACCCTGAGAGAATGCATTAGGAATAAATTTAGATAAAAAAATCTACATCCTCTACATAACTGGCAGATGCCTCTCTTGCTTAGGAACAGACTGACAGATAGCTTACTCACCTTGCTCTACTCCACAGGCACTTGCACATTTGCAGCACAGCTCTTTTAGCCATAATCTAAAATAGGTCTTTTCTAGACCTTTTTTTTTTTTTTTTTTTTTTTTCCCAACAGGCTGTTACTGAGTTAACTGGGTGTCAGGGATTTGATAAATGCTTATGTAGAAAACCTAGTAACAAGTGAGTGAGACGTGAAACAGAACCTGATTTCAGAGGACAGAAATGAAAAATACTAGATTTAATTTGAAAATCTATGGATTTCCCAAATTTCAGAATGAAGAGATGAAACAAAAGACATTTTCTGAGTTCACTGTATGTCTTTTTCACGGCACTATTTATGTCAGTAAAATTATGTAAACAGTATTCAATTTAATTATAAGGCCAAATTATTATTTTTTTGTGTAGATCAAATTTAATTGCTATCCAGGCTTAGACCTAAGCTGAACTCTACTCAGTGCAAACATTTGAAAATCCGCCCTTCTCATCACACTCCTGAGAATCTGGTCATATGTTATATTCCTGCCTTATGGACATAGATCCACAGTGTAAACTTTGGTAGTGCAACCTCTTATTCTGTTACCTGTTCATGTACTGTAATTTATTCTAAAACCATTTTGTATTACTAGACATTGTTTACAATGGCAAATGTGAAAAAGAAATACTAAAGAAACCATTTCAAGTCTTACTTGACCTCTTTGCAATTGTTTATCATGCCTTCTTCCTCATAGTTCTCCTGGCTTCTGCAGCAGCGTTTTCTACTGACTCTACCTCATCCAGTTGATTGCTCCTTTTCAGTCACACTCAATGTGTCTTTTGACTCTACTTCTACTTTACTCATTTTGTAAAATTATTTATTTTTGGAACATATATATATATATATATAGGTATATATATAGAAAACAAAATTTAAAGGGTGAAAGAATAAATTGGTAAAATAAATCTCCCTTCATTCTCTGTCTTGTAATAATCTAATCTGTCTTGACAGAGCAACCATGATTAACATTTCTTGCTATTCATTGCAGAGAAGTTTCATAAATTTAAAATTATCTATATTTAATTTTTTCCCTACTAATTGTAGTATATTGTGTGTGCCATTTTTTTCCTTAGAATATATATTTGGGATATTATTGCCTACCAGTTCCAATGTAACTATCTCATCCTTTGTAATTACCTCACAGTATAATTATTTATTAAATTTCCTATGGATTTATATTTAGATTGCTTTTATTTTTACCTACATGAGTGCTTCATTAGATATATTTTTTAAAGTTCAATATGTGCTTTTTCCGTTATATTCATAGAGTGAACTTAAAGAAATAGAATTTCTGAACCTAAGAATATACACATGTTTAATTTCAATAGATAAAAATATTCTAAATTACCCCCCATAAATGCTATATCCACTGCCATCTATAATAAATGAATCTACCATATTTACTGTTACATCTCTGTTTTTTAAATAATATTGATAAACTTGTTCTATTTCTATTTTCTTCTTCTTTCACTTCTACCATATTATATTGTCTTACATTCACGTTTATGTCTTCAAATATACTTATACTTCTATTACTTGATTAATCTATTTTAAATTTTAACTCCATCCTTTGTATTAAAATATAAAGAAATTAATATAAATACACTTTTCTTCCCCTTCTAACATAATTAATCCTGTCTTTTCAGCACAGGATTCAAAGTATTTCCTTTCTGTTTAGTAACTGAAAACATTGGTAAATTATTTTTTGAAGCTAGTTTAATTTCAAAAAGAGAGGGGTCGACTGTTCCTGGCTTATTGCTTCAAGTCTTCAATTCAGGCACTTCTAGATATATAATATATGTAGGCAGTACCATCAGGCACCAGATTTTCTTTTTTTCTGGGCTTAACTCTCCTTTTTGGTAACTTCATTTTCTGGTTGCTTCTTCCTGTGTAGTGGCAAGATTTTTAGTCTTATATTTTAGTGGTATAATAATTATGTAGCTCAATATCCATTTTCTCTTTAGCTCCAAAAAAAAAAAAAAAAAAAGAAACAAAAAATCAAATTTGAACCTCATTGTACTAATCTAATCCTGTCTTGACATCTGCATCTCTGAGAACTTGAACATGTAAGTCTTCTAGTTCCCAGCCTAAATAGCAAAAGTCTGACAGCCTATACTCTAGGAAAGGTGCCTCATTTCATCTTTCAGCCACCCTTGCCGTCACACTCAGCACTGTCTTGTGTCTCTAAGTGTGTATCACCCTGGTTCAGCTATTCAAAAAGTAAAATTTCCAGTTGTCTACAATAATGAAAAAAGGAAAATAGCTTCACCATGTGAGCCAGGAGAGGACCAAGAATCTAAAAGTATATAATTTAGAGATTCTACCGATTTCTCTATCCTACACACTGCCTTATGTACTGACATTCAGCTTATATCTAAAGCTCTTATCTATCCCCATTCAACCACCTCCTCTTAACTTATAAACAAACATGTGTGCACATGCACACATACACAGAGGAGGTTAGGTTTCAGCTCATTCTACTGGTTGTGTTCATTCTACTGAATCTATTGCCACTAATTCACCCACTTTCTCTCCCGGAACATTTTATTTATTTCATTTATTTTTCAGTCATTTACTGTATTAATTTACTGTATTAGTCCATTTTCACACTGCTAATGAAGACATACCTGAGACTCAGTTATTTACGAAAGAAAAAGGTTTTAATGGACTCAAAGTTCCACATGGCTGGGGAGGCCTCACAGTTATGATGGAAGGTGAAAGGCACATCTCACATGGTAGCAGATAAGGGAGCTTGTGAAGGGAAACTCCTCCTTATAGAATCATCAGATATCTTGAGACTTATTAACTATCAAGAGAACAGCACAGCAAAGACCTGTCCCCGTGATTCAGTTACCTCCCACCAGGTCCCTCCCACAACACATGGGAATTCAAGATAAGATTTGGGTGGGGACACAGCAAAACCATATCATCCACTCAATCTTAACTTCAACAAACATTTACTGATCATTCACTATTAATCAATATTTGAGCTCATTTTTATGGATACATAAGCAAAAATAAAGCCAACCTATTTTTCTTACTGAATTTATCATAGATAAGTAGACACATGTTTCCTGAATAAAGGCAAAATTAAAATGGCTGATGTGTTTTACAAGTTGTGGATGAGGCAATCAATGGTATTTTAAGATTATATAAAATAAAATTTGACTTAAGGGGTCAAAGAAGTAGTGAATAATTTGTTATTTGAAGCAGTAATACACTGATGGCAGCCCCACAGAGGAGGTGCAAAGGGAGGAGGAAAGGTAGAGTCAAAAGTGGGACACAATTTAGAGAGGACACAGTGTTTATACGATGAGTGGTAATGAAGGTACTCAGACCATCCTCAAATCCTTCTGCATGGAAGGGCTTCATTGAAAAGTCAGGGACCTACAACTGCCCCTTTCATTTCAGTAATGTCTGTCCTTAAACTTTATGAATAATTCTATCTATTTATGAACACGGACTTAAAGAGATCCTTGTCATCTTTAAGCAAAATATTATCTGTCATAGAGTCTATTGGTTACAGAGTTCAGAAAAAGTGCTGCTGAATTAAAGCTTCCAGGAGTAGGATTTACTTCTAACAAAAAAACAAATGACAATAATGCAGAAAATAAGCAAACAAAAATACCTTGCCATTGACTGAAAGACTTTTAAAATGAATCTGCCTTAGAGTAATAATCTAATTTCATCGATAGACAAAAATACCAGGGTATACAATCTTTTCATGGAAGATTGTAATTGTGAAAGAGGAAATGTTAATTCAACAAATGAAAGTTGAGCCACATACGTCCAAAGGTTGCTGACTTCTTTGAATCTATGAATCTATCCTCTATTGATATCCTACTTCAATTTGTGACCACTGAAAAATCAGTCTTTTTCTACTAGCATTCAGCGTAATTATCTTGCCTAAGGCTTAGGATCTGAATGAACTAGATGTTACCCTTTTGCTTTCCTTAATGCAAAATGTGGTTTTGATTTGTAAATGCATTCAGAGGCACAGCAATGGGTACCAAAATTATTATTTTTAAATGAAATAAAATAGAGTTGACAGCTAAAGAACTTTCACAGCAGTTATTATTATGTGTTATTATTAGCAGCAGCATGCAGTGACATTTTAGACTCTAAATCCACAGAAATGTATCCTAGATCATGGAAATTCCAGATGCTAGGGGAAGAAAATAGAAATGCTGCTGTCTGGCTTAATATGAGAGATTTTTTTTTAATAAAATGAGAAGTCTGATCATTTTGGACTGGATAGTAGGGATTGATTCATCCCTATCCCTAGAAGTTAAATGTTTAATACGAGGACTTTCCTATGAACATAGATATCTGCCACTGAAAATACTGCTCAGAATGTGCTGAGGAATATATTTGAGTCTTTAAGCTGTGTTAAACCTGTCACATTGTTAGCAACTTAACAGCAGAATATCTCATGGAATTAGTCAGTGTGAGTCCTCTGTAATATAGCTGACTGGAATGCAAACCTAGTGTATTGTGTCCTTAGCCCAAACCAGAAAAGGCTCCACAGTACATGTAAATAAATGTCTAGACTTTCTTGAAGAGTAGTTCTGTTCTTGGTACTCAAATTTTCTTTAGCAGACCTTGGACATTGACATTCTATATGTGCAATCAGGCAGCATAATGTAGTCATTAGAAATATGGAATCAGATTCAAATGGAGCTGCATTTGAAAACACATAGCTCTGTGACTAAGGCATTTCCTTAGCACTGTCACTCACCCAGAACACTTCAATATATAATTTATTTAGTTTTAGTAAATAAATGTTCATCTATCAGTGATATTCAGGATAGGTTAGGAAATCCTTTACAGAAATGTGAATAAAATAAATTAACATTATGAGGTGAGAATTTCAAGCTTGGCTATAAGGAAATTTCCCCAGCTACTTATTAGGATCTTTACATTTTGTCACAAAGTGAAAACTTTAATGTATGCAATTGAGGGTAGGCCAGTGGCTGGATGATACAATCAGGAGACTAGGATGATTGTCACATCTTTCAGCTATTCTTAGCATGAAGTTGTGCCTCCCACTCCCCAATGGTCATAGATGGCTGTTCCACCTTTGTGATCAGATGCCAGGCAGCACAAAATAGAATGACAAAGGAAAACAGCACATGCTGCATCTGACATGCATTTAAATCCTAAACAACAATTTTCCTTCACTTCTCATTGGCCAGAATCATATCAGTCACCCGCTATCTAACAGGAGGTGGGGAAACAAAGTTTTAGTGTTTAATATACAATGCTACCCCAACAAATTCAGATATTGTTGTTGATATAAATGATATGAAAGGAGAAATAAATGGATATTAGATATTGATATGGTTTGGCTGTGTCCCTACTCAAATCTCATCCTGAACTGTATGTAGTTTCCATAATCTCCACATGTCATGGGAGGGACCTGGTGGGAGATTATTGAATCGTGGAAGTGGTTACCTCCATGCCGTTCTCCTGACAGTGAGTTCTCATGATATCTGATTATTTTATAAGGGGCCTTTCTCCCCCTTTGCTCTGCATTTATCCTTGCTGCTGCCATGTCAAGAAGGACATGTTTGCTTCTCCTTTTGCTGTGATTGTAAGTTTCCTGAGGCCTTCCCAGGATGCTGAATTGTGATTCAATTAAACCTTTTTCCTTTATAAATTACCCAGTCTCAGGTATATCTTTATTAGCAGCATGAGAACGGACTAATACCATATACTAGTAGTGGGTACTGGAGTGGGGTGCTGATGTAAAGATAGCTGAAAATGTGGAAGCAATTTTGGAACTGGGCAAAAGGCAGAGGTTGGAACCATTCGGAGAGTGCAGAAGAAGGCAGGAAGATGTGGGACAGTTTGAAACTCCCTAGAGACTTAATGAATGACTTTGGCCAAAAAGCTGACAGTAATATAGACAATAAAGTTCAGACTGAGGTGGCTCAGATGGAGATGGGGAGCTTGTTGGGAAGTGGAATAAAGGTCACACCTGCTACGCAAAGAGGCTGGTGGTATTTTTCCCCTGTCCTAGAGATGTGTGGAACTTCCAACTTAAGAGAGATGATTTAGGGTATCTGGTGGAAGAAATTTCTAAGCAGCAAAGCATTCAAGAGGTGACAGAGCATAAAAGTTTGGAAAATGTGCAACCTGACAATGTGTAGAAAAGAAAAACCAATTTCTTGGGGAGAAATTCAGGCCTGCTGCAGAAACTTGCATAAGTAACCTGCAGCCAAATATTAATAGCCAAGACAATGAGGAAAATGACTCCAGAGCATGTCAGAGACCTTCACGGCAGCTCCTCCCATCACAGACTGTGAGTCTTAGGAGGAAAAAACAGTTTTGTGGGCCAGGTCCAGTGTCCCCCTGCTTTGTGTAGCCTAGGGACTTGGTGTTCTGTGTCCCAGCCACTCCGTCCATGAATAAAAGGGGCCAAGGTACATTTCAGGTCATGGCTGCAGAGGGTACACGCCCTAAGCCTTGGCAGCTTTCATGTGTTGTTGGTCCTGTAGGTGTGCAGAATTCAAGAACTGGGTTTTGAGAACCTCCACCTAGATTTCAGAGGATGTATGGAAACACCTGGATATCCAGGCAGAGGTGTGCTGCAAATGAAGAGTCCTCATGGAGAATCTCCGCTACTGCAGTGCAGAAGGAAATTGTGGGGTTGGAGCCTCCACACAGAGTCCCCACTGGGGAACTGCATAGTGGAGCTGTGAGAAGGGGGTCACTGTTCTCCAGACCCCAGAATGGTAGATCCACTACCAGCTTGCACCGTGCACCTGAAAAAGCCACAGACACTCAATGCCAGCCATGAAAGCAGCCAGGAGGGGGCCTATACCCTGCAAAGCTGCAGGGGCAGAGCTGCCTAAGGCCATGGGAGCCAACCTGTTGCATCAGTGTGACCTGAATGTGAGACACAAAGTCAAAGGTGATCATTTTAGAACTTTAAAGTTTAATGACTTCCCTATTGGATTTCAGACTTGCATGGGGTCTATAGCCCCTTTGTTTTGGCCAATTTCTCCCATTTTTGATGGGTGTATTTACCCAATGCCTTGTACTTCCATTGTATCTAGGTAGTAACTAACTTGCTTTTGATTTTATAGGCTCATAGGTGGAAGGGACTTCCCTTGTCCCAGATAAGACTTTGGACTTAGACTTTTGAGTTCATGGTGAATGAGTTAAGATTTCGGGGGACTGTTGGAAGGGCATGATTGTGTTTTGAATTGTACGGACATGAGATTTGGATGGGACCAGAGGCAGAAAAATATGGTTTGGCTGTGTTTCTTCCCAAATCTCATCTTGAACTGTAGTTCCCATAATCTCCACAAGTCATGAGAGGACCTAGTGGGAGGTAATTGAATCATGGACGTGGTTACTTCCATTCTGTTCTCATGATAGTGAGTGAGTTTTCACAAAATCTGATGGTTTTATGAGATTTCTTCCTTCATTTATCTGCACTTCTCCTTGCTGCCACCATGTGAAGAACTTGTTTGTTTCCCCTTCCACCATGATTGTAAGTTTCCTCAGGCCTCCCTGGCCATGCGGAACTGTGAGTCAATTAAAATTCCTTTCTTTATAAATTACCCAGTCTTGGGTATGTCTTTATTAGCAGTGTGAGAACGGATTAATACAGATATTTAGTATTATCAGACAAACTAAAGAAAAACAAGTTTGGTGCTAAACTGCCTACTCCACACACATTATCATGTTTAATCCTCAAAATAAAGCAAAATAAACCTCTAGAAGTCATAAATTATAAGGCTATTTTCAGACGTGGACCTGATATTTTGTACATTCCCAACACTGAAAGTAGAGCAAACATTTGTCTGGCTCCAAGGCCTATGACCTTTACCCTGCCCTACATTGTCTTCCTTGAAATGCTGTCTCGGATCTGATAGTAGATCATTAAATAGCTGCAATTAATCCTCATCATGTCTATCTTCTTAGAAATGGTAGATAAATGGTTCTCTGTAGTTCTGCTGCTGAAGTTAAATATAGCTTTGTGTAACCATCAAAGGTGATTATTTCATGGGACAGGGTTATTCAGTGCCCAGAGCAGTAAGCTCAAATGTAGGAAACCTAGGATCTTAAACTTTATCCATCTCTGCCAGTTAGCTTCTCTGGTCCTGAACTGTCCTAACTTGTGAAGCAGAAAAGGTAGCCTGACCCTTCTATCTGACACTGTTTTTGTAAGGAAAGATGGGAAAATATTATTGGGAAGTACAAGTGCTTGCTGTACAAATATGAGAAATTATTATTATCGATCTTGTAGCCCAATGTGGCAGTCGACTTGATACTCTATCAGACGCCTAATTGAGCAGTTTCAGCGCAAGCATCTAAGCTGACAGCAGCTGAAGACTGATTCTCCTCTTTGACAAAATGCAGAATCTAGATGAATACATTCTGTCGTCTCTGGTACATGCCCGTGAGGATGGGTTATCAGCACTTTTCATAAATAAATGTAGAATCAGTCTATAAAATGATAGGTGGTAATAACTCTTCACAGACCTTACTAATTGATGATTATTTGTGTAAATACTGTTGGTGACATTTTTTGTTTTTTCTTTGTGTTTCACCAAAAAGAAAAAAAAAAGATCGTTTAATTTAATAAGTTAACAATTACTTACCTATTTAGTGGTTCCTATGTCTCACACATTGTGCTAGTGACTGAGAATGCACCAAGGAACCAGAAATATGGTTCTTACCTTCATGGATTTTCTGATCTATCATTGAAAAAACTTAAACAGCTAATTAAACATGTCATGTTTCATTAGGTTACTGAGTATGTCACAAATCAGTAAAAAATGGTGTAAGGAGGCAGGAGAAATAGAAGCACAATGGAAACTTTCTATAAGCAGTGCACACACAAGCACATGACTTTTCACAACCATGAGCAATATGGTCTTAAAATTCTTGTTTGTAAATCCATGAAATCAACTTAAATATATGTAATTATACCCCCAAATTCAGAAAAAGCATGGGTGAAAATTTTTAACTTACCACTTTGGAACTTTAATGATTTTGTAAAAGCAACACTGTATAAATTAAAAAATATATACTAAAATACAATAATTTCTGTGTTATGTATATCTTTACTTGTTAATATAAACCAGGACTTAGTAGAATCTGCACATCTAAAGACATGAGGAGGAATGAATACATGGATGGTCAGCAATTTGCAGTGGGCTTGGTCCCTAACTTACACTTATGGTTCCACATACAATTTTTTAACTTTACATTGGTGGGAACACAATACACATTCAGTAGGTTCCTCAACTTCTCATTGGGTTACATCATAATAAACTCGTTGAAAGTGTGTGCTTGCCTTAGAATATTTTTAATTTGGATGTGTTTATCATGTATAACTACATGGGAAGCTGAGGGGCCTCTCTCTTTCTCTCTCTCTCTCTATATATATTTAATATATATATATTGCTCATATATATCTCACATACATATATATTCACACACATATATATACAAATATATATAGTATATATATCATATATTATATGTATTATATGCATTGTACATAATATATATTATATATGTATTGCACATAATATATATTTTATATCTATATGTAGTTGGTGCAAAAGTAATTGCGGTTTTTGCCATTAAAAGTAATGGCAAAAACCGCAATTACTTTTGCATCAACTATATATATCTCAATCTCAGGTAATATATGGACAGAGTTGAAAATAAAGTCACAGCATTAGAGAGAAACAGGGGTCTTCTAGCCTTCTTGTGGTCAGTTTCCTTTTTTTAAAAAAATTATACTTTAAGTTCTGGGGTACACGTGCAGAACATGTAGGTTTGTTACATAGGTATACACGTGCCATGATGGTTTGCTGCACCTATCAACCTGTCATCGACATTAGGTATTTCTCCTAAAGCTATCCCTCTCCCAGCCCCTCATCCCCCAACAGGCCCTGGTGTGTGTTGCCCCCCTACCCCCTTGTCCATGTGTTCCCATTGTTCAACTTCCACCTATCAGTGAGAACATGTGGTGTTTGGTTTACTGTTCTTGTGTTGGTTTCCAGTTTCATCCATGTCCTTGCAAAAGACATGAACTCATCCATTTTTATGGTTGCATACTATTCCATGGTGTATATGTGCTACATTTACGTTATCCAGTCTATCATTGATGGGCAATTGGGTTGGCTCCAAGTCTTTGCTGTTGTGAACAGGGCCACAATAAACATTCGTGTGCGTGTGTCTTTATAGTAGAATAATCTATAATCCTTCAGGTATATAGCCAGTAATGGGATTGCTGGGTCAAATTTTATTTCTAGTTTTTGTTCCTTGAGGAATTGCCACACTGTCTTCCACAATAGTTGAACTAATTTACACTCCCACCAACAGTGTAAAAGCATTCCTATTTCTCCACATCCTCTCCAGCATCTGTTGTTTCCTGACTTTTTAATGATCACCATTCTAACCGTTGTGAGATGATATCTCATTATGGTTTTGATTTGGATTTATCTAATGAACAGCAATGATGAGCTTTTATTCATACGTTTGTTGGCCACATAAATGTCCTTTTGAGAAGTGTCTGTTCATATCCTTCATCCACTTTTTGATGGAGTTGTTTTTTTCTTGGAAATTTGAGTTCTTTCTAGATTCTGGATATTAGCGCTTTGTCAGATGGATAGATTGCAAAAATTTTCTCCCATTCTATAGGTTGCCGATACACTCTAATGATCATTTCTTTTTCTTTTCTTTTGAGATGGAGTCTTGCTCTGTCACCCAGGCTAGAGTGCAGTGGCACGATCTAGGTTCACTACAAGCTCTGCCTTCTGGGTTCACACCATCCTCCTGCCTCAGCCTCCTGAGTAGCTGGGGCTATAGGCACCTTCCACCACACCTGGCTAATTTTTTGTATTTTTAGAAGAGACAGGGGTTCACCGTGGTAACCAGGATGATCTCTATCTCCTGACCTAGTGATCCGCCCTCCTCGGCCTCCCAAAGTGCTGAGATTACAGGTGTGAGCCACCTCGCCTGGTCATCTGATGACTGTTTATTTTGCTGTGCAGGAGCTCTTTAGTTTAGTTAGATCCCATTTGTCAATTTTGGCTTTCGTTGCCATTGCTTTTTGTGTTTTAGTCATGAAGACTTTGCTCATTTCTATGTCCTGGATGGTATTGCCTAGGTTTTCTTCTAGGGTTCTTATGGTTTTAGGTCTCACCTTCAAGTCTTTAATCCATCTTGAGTTAATTTTTATATAAAGTATAAGGAAGGGGTCCAGTTTCAGCTTTCTGCATATGGCTAGCCAGTTTTCCCAACACCGTTTATTAAATAGGGAATCCTTTCCCCACTGCTTGTTTTTGTCAGATTTGTCAAAGATCAGATGGTTGTAGATTTGTGGTGTTATTTCTGAGGCCTCTGTTCTGTTCCATTGGTCTATATATCTGTTTTGGTACCAGTGCCATGCTGTTTTGGTTACGGTAGCCTTGTAGTATAGGCTTCACTTCAAACTTGTAGTTTGAAGTGAAGTGGCATGATGCCACCAGGTTTGTTCTTTTTGCTTAGGATTGTCTTGGCCCTGTGGGATCTTTTTGGGTTCCATATGAAATTTAAAGTAGTTTTTTCCAATTCTGTGAAGAAAGTCAGTGGTACCTTCATGGGGATAGCCTTTAATCTATAATTTACTTTGGACAGTATGACCATTTTCATGATATTGATTCTTCCTATCCATGAGCATGGAATGTTTTTCCATTTGTTTGTGTCCTCTCTTATTTCCTTGATCAGTGGTTTGTAGTTCTCCTTGAAGAGGTCCTTCACATCCCTTGCAAGTTGTATTCCCAGGTATTTTCTTCTCTTTGTAACAATTGTGAACGGGAGTTCATTCATGATTTGGCTCTTTGTTTGTCTGTTATTGGTGTATGGTAATGCTTGTGATTTTTGCAAATTGATTTTGTATCCTGAGATTTTGCTGAATTTGCTTATCAGCTTAAGGAGATTTTGGGCTGAGACGATGGGGTTTTCTAAATATACAATCACGCCATCTGCAAACAGAGAAATTTGACTTCCTCTTTTCCTATTTGAATACCCTTTATTTCTTTCTCTTGCCTGATTGCCCTGGCCAGAACTTTCAATACTATGTTGAATAGAAGGGGTGAGAGAGGGCATCCTTGTCTTGTGGCGGTTTTCAAAAGGATTGTTTCCAGTTTTTGCCCATTCAGTGTGATATTGACTGTGGCTTTGTCATAAATAG
Source organism: Chlorocebus sabaeus (assembly GCF_047675955.1). NCBI lineage: Eukaryota > Metazoa > Chordata > Mammalia > Primates > Cercopithecidae > Chlorocebus > Chlorocebus sabaeus. The sequence continues at coordinate 53,924,041 of NC_132915.1, forward strand.
CTCTTATTGTATTGAGATATGTTCCATCAATACCTAATTTATTGAGAGTTTTTAGCATGAAGGGGCATTGAATTTTAAGGCCTTTTCTTTTGAGAAAATCATGTGGTTTTTGTCATTGGTTCTGTTTATGTAATGGATTACATTTATTGATCTGCATATGTTAAACCAGCCTTGCATCCCGGGGATGAAGCTGATTGGATTGTGGTGCATAAGCTTTTTGATGTGCTGCTCTATTTGCTTGACCATTATGTTATTGAGGATTTTCACTTTGATGTTCATCAGGGATATTGGCCTGAAATTTTATTTTTTTATTTGCCCATGTCAAGTTTGATACCGGGATGATGCTGGCCTCCTAAAATGAGTTAGGTATGATTCCCTCTTTTTCTATTGTTTGGAATAGTTTCAGAAGGAATGATATCAGCTCCTCTTTGTACCTCTGGTAGAATTTGGCTGTGAATCCATCTTGCCCTGTACTTTTTTTGGTTGGTAGGCTATTAATTACTTCCTTAATTTCAGAACTTGTTATTGGTCTGTTCTCAGATTTGCCTTCTTCCTGGTTTAGCCTTGGGAGGGTGTATTTGCCCAGGAATTTATCCATTTCTTCTAGATTTCCTAGTTTATTTGCATAGAGGTGTTTATAGTATTCTCTGATGGTAGTTTGTATTCCTGTGTAATCAATGGTGATATCCCCTTTAACATTTTTTATTGCTTCTATTTGATTTTTCTCTCTTTTCTTCATTCTTAGTCTGCTAGCAGTCTATCTATTTTGTTTATCTTTTCAGAAAACAAGTTCCTGGATTCATTGATTTGTTTTTTTTTTTTTGGTAGCAGTTTTTGTGTCTCTATCTCCTTCAGTTCTTCTATGATCTTAGGCGTTACTTGTCTTCTGCTAGCTTTTGAATTTTGTTGCTCTTGCTTCTCTAGTTCTTTTCATTGTGATGTTGGGGTGTCGATTTTAGATCTTTCCTGATTTCTTTTGTTGGCATTTAGTGTTATAAATTTCTGTCTATACACTGCTTTAAATATGTCCCGGAGATTCTAGTATATTGTATCTTTGTTCTCTTTGATTTTAAAGAACATCTTTATTTCTGCCTTCATTTCATTTTTTACCCAGTAGTCATTCAGGAGCAGGTTGTTCAGTTTCCACGTAGTTATGTGGTTTTACTGAGTTTCTTAATTCTGAGTTCTAATTTTATTGCACTGTGGTCTGAGAGACTGTTTGTTATTATATCTGGTTCTTTTTTTTTTTTTTTTTTTTTGCATTTGCTGAGGAGTGTTTTACTTCCAATTATGTGGTCAATTTCATAATAAGTATGTTGTGGTGCTGAGAAGAATGTATACTCTGTTGATTTGGGGTGGAGAGTTCTGTAGATTTAGGTCCACTTGGTCTAGAGTTGAGATCAAGTCTGGATATCCTTGTTAATTTTCTATCTCGTTGATCTGTCTAATATTGACAGTGGAGTGTTAAAGTCTCCCACTATTATTGTGTGAGAGGCTAAGTCTCCTTGTAGGTCCCTAAGAACTTGCTATATGAATCTGAGTGCTCCTGTATTGGGTGCATATATATTTAAGATATTTACTTCTTCTTGTTGCATCGATCACTTTACCATTATGTAATGCTGTTCTTTGTCTCTTTTGATCTTTATTAGTTTAATCTCTGTTTTATCAGAGACTAGGATTGCAACCCCTGCTTTTTTTTTGTTGTCCATTTACTTGATAAATATTCCTCATCCCTTTATTTTGAGCCTATGTCTGTCTTTGCACATGAGATGGATCGCTTGACTACTGCACACCAATGGGTCTTGACTCTTTATCCAATTTGCCAGTCTGTGTCTTTCAATTGGGGCATTTAGCCCACTTACATTTAATGTTAGTGTTGTTATGTGTGAATTTGATCCTGTCTTTATGGTGCTAGCTGGTTATTTTCCCTGTTAGTTGATGCGGTTTTTTCATAGTGTAGATGGTCTTTAGAATTTGGTATGTCTTTGCACTGGCTGGTACCAGTTGTTCCTTTCCATATTTAGTGCTTCCTTCAGGAGCTCTTGTAATGCAGGCCTGGTGATGACAAAATCTCACAGTGTTTGCTTGTCTGTAAAGGATTTTATTTCTCCTTCACTTATGAAGCTTAGTTTGGCTGGATATGAAATTCCGGGTTGAAAATTCTTTTCTTTTTTTTCTTTCTTTTGAGTCAGTTTCACTCTTGTTGCCCAGGCTTCAGTGCAGTGGCATGGTCTCAGCTCACTGCAACCTCTGCCTCCTGGGTTCAAGCGATTTTCCTGCCTCAGCCTCCCAAGTAGCTGAGATTACAGGTGCCTGCTACCACACCTGGCTAATTTTTTTATTTTTAATAGAGATGTGGTTTCAGCATGTTGGCCAGGCTTGTTTCAAACTCCTGACCTCAGGTGATGCACCACCTTGGCTTCCCAGAGTGTTGGGATTACAGGTGTGAGCCACCACCCTGGCCCACATATTCTTTTCTTTAGAATATTGAATATTGACCCCCACTCTCTTCTGGCTTGTAAGGTTTCTGCTGAGAGATCAACTATTAGTCTGATGGGTTTCCCTTTGTGGGTAACCCGACCTTTGCCTCTGACTACCCTTAACATTTTTTTCTTCATTTCGACCCTGGTGAATCTGACAATTATCTGCCTTGGGGTTGCTGTTCTCGAGGAGTATCTTTGTGGTGTTCTCTGAATTTCTTGAATTTCTTGAATTTGAATGTTGGCCTGTTTTGCTAGGTTGGTGAAGTTCTCCTGGATAATATCCTAAAGAGTGTTTTCCAACTTGGTTCCATTTTCCCCATCATTTTCAGGTGCACCAATCAAGCATAGATTTGGTCTTTTCACATTGCCCCATATTTCTTGGAGGCTTTGTGCATTTCTTTTCACTCTTTTTTCTCTTATCTTGTCTTCTCACTTTATTTGAGTTGATATTCAATCTTTGATATTCTTTCTTTCACTTGATCGATTCAGCTATTGATACTTGTGTATGCTTCACGAAATTCTCATGTTGTGTTTTTCAGCTCCATCAGGTCATTCATGTTGTTCTCTAAACTGGTTATTCTAGTTAGAAATTCCTCTAACCTTTTTTCAAGGTTCTTATCTTCCTTGCATTGTGTTAGAACATGCTCCTTTAGCTCAGAGAAGTTTGTTATTACCCACCTTCTGAAGCCTGCTTCTGTCAATTCATCAAACTCATTGTCTGTCCAGTTTTGTTCCCTTGATGGCAAGGAGTTGTGATCCTTTGGAGGAGAAGAAGCATTCTGGTTTTCCTAATTTTCAGCCTTTTTACACTGGTTTCGCCTCATCATTGTGGGTTTATCTACCTTTGGTCTTTGATGTTGGTGACCTTCAAATGGGATCTCTGAGTGTCTGTCCTTTTGGTTGATGTTGATACTATTCCTTTCTGTTTGTTAGTTTTCCTTCCAACAGTCAGGCCCCTCTGCTGCAGGTCTGCTGGAGTTTGCTGGAGGTCCACTCCAGCCCCTGTTTTCCTACGTATCACCAGCAGAGGCTGCAGAACAGCAAAGATTACTGCCTGTTCCTTCCTCTGGAAGGAGGGTCATTCACCAGATGCCATGTGGAGCTCTCTCCTGTGAGGTGTCTGTCGACCCCTACTGGGTGGTGTCTCTGAGTCAAGATACATGATACACGGGGTTCAGGGACCCACTTGAGGAGGTAGTCTGTACCTTATCAAAGCTCAAACACTGTGCTAGGAGAACTGCTGCTCTCTTCAGAGCTGCCAGGCAGGGACATTTAGATCTCCTGAAGATGTGCCTACAACCACCCCTTCTCCCAGGTGCTCTGTCCCAGGGAGATGGGGCTTTTATCTATAAGCCTCTGATTGGGGCTGCTACCTTTTTTTTCAGAGATGCTCTTCCCAGGGAGGAGGAATCTAGAGAGGCAGACTAGCCACAGCATCCTTGCTGACTTGCAGTGGACTCTGCCCAGTTTGAACTTCCTGGTGGCTTTGTTTACACCGTGAGGGTAATACCGCCTACTCAAGCCTCAGCAGTGACCGATGCCCCTTCCCCCCACCAAGCTATAGTCCCAGCTTGACCTCAGACTGCTGTCTGGCAGTGAGAATTTCAAGTCAGTGGATTTTAGCTTGCTGGCCTCTGTGAGGAAGGAATCTGCCAAGCCAGACCACTTGGCTTCCTGGCTTCAGCCCCCATTCCAGGGGAGTGAATGGTTCTGTCTCACTGGTGTTCCAGGTGCCATTGGGGTATGGAAAAAAAAACAAAAAAAAAACAAAAAAAAAAACACCTCCCACAGCTGGCTTGGTGCCTGCCCAAATGGCCACCCAGTTTTGTGCTTGAAGCCCAGTGCCCTGGTGGCGTAGGCACCGGAGGGAATCTCCTGGTATGCCGGTTGTGAATCCCATGGGAAAAGTGCAGTATCTTAGCCAGAGTGTACCATTCCTCCCTCCCGGTACGGTCTCTCATGGCTTCCCTTGGCTGGAGGAGGGAGATCCCCGAACCCCTTGTGCTTACTGGGTGAGGTAACACCCCACCCTGCTTTGGCGCACCCTCTGTTGGCTGCACCTACTGTCCAACCAGTCCCAGTGAGATGAACCAGGTACCTCAGTTGGAAATGCAGAAATCACCTGCCTTCTGTGTCGATCTCTCTAGTTGCTGCAGACCAGAGATGTTCCTATTCAGCCATCTTGCCAGCCCCCCATTTGGTCAGTTCTCTTTCAATTGAATACTTGCTTTGCCTGTTAATAATTCAGCTCTGAAGGCAAAACTTCTGAACAGTGTCATCAAATGAAAATGTCTCTCTTATTTGACAAAAATAACCATTGCTAAACATTTTCAAATCAATTTTTTTATCCAGTTAATAGTTCAGTAGTCACATGTGATGTCTGCTATCAATCCATATATGTATTATGTATGTATCTCTCTATTCTTAGCACAAAGTCAATTCTGACATGTTACTAAAATATTGAAATTTGAAAACATAGATGCTTTCAATATAAAATGCAAAATGTATAAGAAAGCATGACAACACTATTAGAAAGCTTGATGGTGATTCCCAGACTACCCTCAGATATACTGTGGATGGCCTCTGCTCTATGCTCCTATCCATGTTAAGAGTGTAGGTTTCTGACCTCGGTTTTAGAACTGGCTTTTCAAATGGCATTGAAGTCACTGAGACCTCCATGTAGATCCGTGATGCTGAACCATGTTATACAATATTCTGAATTAATATCCCAGTGAATGAAATAATTTTTAGTCAGTTGGTTGTTTATAAAGCTGATCATTACATGAAATGGTGTGACATGAGATGCAGCCAACTACATCCCAAGCATGAAATCTAGCCTATTACTTTTTTTAAAAAATAAAGTTCTATTGGAACATATCTATGCTCATTTTCTTATTGCTGCTTTTGTTCTATAATGGAAGTTTTAGTAGTTGTAACAAAGACCATCTGGCCCCCAAAACTAAAAATATTTACTATCTTTCCTTTCATAGAAAAACTTGCTAACTCATGATATAAAACATATATCTTGGGCCCAGTAAAACTCTTAAGTTGCATTGCTGGCTTTCATCTCTAGTGGATAAATCATGGGAACTGCGAGTCATATAGTTCCATATTTAGATCCAGGACCGGCTGTTTACAGTTTGTGAGACCTTTATTAAGTTATTTGACATCTATAAGCTTCTGTTTCCTCCTGTGGAAAATGGGCTATTGAAACTTTTGTCACAAAGATATTGTGAGGATTATATAAATCATGTAAACACAGTGTTTAGCATATGCAGTAACTTAAAGTTTTCCACATTATTATGCAATTGAATGACAATGAATATCTTTAGGGTACTGATAACATGAGGATGAATAGAGCTTGGGGATGAGGTCAGAATTAGGTGGTTAAGTTGGTCACCAAAAATGAGTATGGATGGAGACAAAACAGAGCTGCTGGCCTATTGACATCATGATCAGGGCTCAGCATCTCTGTAAAGAGCTGACCTTGGCTTAGAGGGCTGCTCACTCATACTATGTTAATACGCTATCTTTAGTCGAATTAATCACAAAGCAAAGAACTTATCTCTTTCTATTTCACTATCAAATTAAAGGCAGAGAAATTGATAATGTATAACATTCTAATACAATGAGGGCTTATATTTTCTTCTCTTTGAAAGATTGAATTGCAAATGCTTATTGTCATTTCAGTGTGTAGAATAGTGGAGGTATGAGGAATATTAAATTTCTTATTCAGATTCATAACTGATCTGATTCTGTTTGCTATATACACCAATCAGTGGAAAAACAGAGACTTCTTAATGTTGTAGGGGTCTCCTACTAAAAATAACAATGGTATCAATTCTTTCTTCCTTGTCCAGTTGTAATGTACAAAAGTTGTACAATCTTTACAGTCCCACTGTCTGATTCTGATGACTAAAGTATGTTTTGATAATGATTAACTTCTTTGATTGCTCTTTAGACATCACCATTTGACATTGCAATAAATAGCACAGCAATTCTTAAAAAGCATGACAAGGCTCTGTTGGTTGATTCTGTAATAGAAGAACATTGTTTTATAATAATAGTGCCAAAATACATTAACAGTTATACATTAGCTTAGAGTAAATGTATTACTTTATGTCACCTCTAATGGATATATGTGAAATAACATTATTATAAATATGGATGCTGGTATTAAAATTTACTATTTTTTCGTTTGTGGGCTGTTTGTGTCTGTTTTCACCATCTTTTATTTTTCTAGACTCAAGGACAACCAGAACATTTTCAGAACCTCACAACAATCATAAGTAGCAGATGCCTAGTGCTGATCAACATGGCCACTGTTGCCTTTGCCATTTATAACTGGAGAGTATGATGAATATGCAGGTCCATTTGCACTGAGCTTTGAATCTGCTTGAGTCTTTACATGATGCAAAGAAGCATCTGTTTGCGTTAGTCACCCAAACACAATCCAAAAATGATAGGTGAAATAATCCAAAAGCTGTTGGATTTTGCTTTTATAAAATTTACTAGTGTTGCATGTTAAGGATGTTTAATAGTAATTGCTTGTGAGGGAAATTATAAAAGAAAAGCAGAAACATTGACAAAAAATTAATTATGTAAATAAATTTGTTCAGTTGATAATGATTTTTTTTCCTGTTTCTACATAAGGCAATGGTTTCTTATGCAAAGCTTATGTGTAGATACTTATTTAACTTCTTAAGGAAATTTTTTGCATCTTTAATTATATAGGCCATAGTGTCTTTGTGATGATTGAAACAAATAGTCCTCAAACTGTTCTTTCCAGAAATAAACACTTTAATCTTCTCTTTCAAATAAATATCCCAGCTCTCTTGTATTCTCTCTTTTTCTGTCTCTCACACACACCTAGAATTTCTTTTTGTATATAATATGAAGACATATAGAAATAAGTGACGATTGTCTTAGTCTGTGTTGCTATAAAAGAATACCTTCAGCTGGGTAATTTATTTGGCTCACAGTCTTGTAGACTGTATACAAAGCATGATGCTGGATCCACTTCTGGTGAGGGCCTCAGGAAGCTTCCTCTCATGACAGAAGGAGAAAGCTGGTGTATGCAGATCACATGGTGAGAGAGAAACAAGAGGGAGGACAAAGGTGCTGGGCTCTATACCCAAAGGATTATAAATCATGCTGCTATAAAGACACATGCACATGTATGTTCATTGTGGCACTATTCACAATAGCAAAGACTTGGAATCAACCCAAATGTCCATCAGTGTCAGACTGGATTAAGAAAATGTGGCACATATACACCATGGAATACTATGCAGCCATAAAAAAGGATGAGTTTGCATCCTTTGTAGGGACATGGATGCAGCTGGAAACCACCATTCTTAGCAAACTATCACAAGAACAGAAAACCAAACACCACATGTTCTCACTCATAGGTGGGAACTGAACAATGAGATCACTTGGACTCGGGAAGGGGAACATCACACACCGGGGCCTATCATGGGGAGGGGGGAGGGGGGAGGGATTGCATTGGAAGTTATACCTGATGTAAATGACAAGTTGATGGGTGCTGACGAGTTGATGGGTGCAGCACAGCAACATGGCACAAGTATACATATGTAACAAACCTGCACATTATGCACATGTACCCTAGAACTTAAAGTATAATAATAATAAAAAATTTAAAAAAAAAAAAACAGGTCTCTTGGGAACTATTAAAATGCGAACCCACGGATTACTGCCAGCACAAAATGAAACCGTTCATGAAAGATCCAGTCTCAGGACCCAAACACACCCCACTATGCCCACCTTCAACACTCGGGTTCAAATGTCAACATGAGATTTGGAGAGAATGAACATCCAAATTATCTCAATCATTTTTTGGGAATCTCAATCACAGACTTTAAATACTGAAAGGACTATTAATTTTCAGAGGAATTAAACTTTGTCATATGGCCTTTAATGAACAGAACTAGGTTAAAACTACAGGGAGAAAAATTCTGAATTGATATATTTCTGATAACTGTATGTTAAAAAATATCTTATGTTGAATTAAATTCTCTTAGTGAGATTTTGCATTGTAAGTGATTGCAGATGTTAAAGAATAAATGCATAACCACTTGGAAAGCATTTCAATGAGACTAGAGTAGACCTGGGTGCCTTTTGATATTCCTTTCAGCTTTGAAATTGTATTACATCTATAATATAAATTTACATGCACGATGTACTTATAAAGGTAGTAACATATGTAATGAGGTGACTATGGATAACCAAGGTTTATCTACTTTTGTGACATGTTCAGTGATGGACCCAACTTAGTTATTACCTTGTTAGAAATAAATGATGGAGTCTTACTTTAAAATGAAGTTTCCACTGAAAGAAATTATCAATACTATTCTGAATTATCCTTGAAAGAAGTCAATCCCAGGCAGGAAAAATCAAAAAGAAGTAACTGTAGGGACACATGTTTTCCTTCTTCTCTATTGCCTGAAGAATTAAGCCTGAAATCTGTAAAATGAATAAACTTTAAATGGTTCTGGGTTTAGGAATGAGCCATTCCTGAAAATCTTGCCTGGAAATATGGCCAACTATAACTATATGTAATAGGATCATCTATCTGAAGATGGGGAGAAGGTGGGTCAAAAAATTTTTCCAGAGACTATAATGTCTAAACTTTTGTTTAAGTGATTTAAAGATGGTGTATGTGAAGGGAATTCAAGGAAGAAGGATAACATGAATACATAGAGATTAAAATATAGTTTTCTCCATTGAGAATAATGGGACATAGCTAGAGAGAGAAACTAGAGTCAGGTAATAAATGTCTACAATATGTAAGCTATGTTAAGAGTTTGAGTTTTATCAAAGAGAAATGGAAAGCCTTTTTAGGATTTCAAGCAGGGAAGTGAAATAATCAGATAGACATTTAAAAAGCTCCATCAGGCTACATTTTAGGGAATGGATTAGAAAAGGACAAAACTAAAAATAGGAAGACCACTTAGAAGGTTGTGTTAGTAATCTGTGTGGACAATGCAAGACCGCTTTGTCACCAATTTTCCAACCATGTTCATTCCAAATCCCTGAACATACAGCCTAACCTTAACCACCAGCCATAAATAATTGTAGATCTGTGCCTTTGGTCATTTCTCCTTTCAGATAAAAATGAACAGCTAGGTATTCTGTTCAAAGTTCTGCCTTTTGGGAGCATTTTCTTTCACTGTTATACTCCTGGGCTACCCCAGACTGAGGCTGTTGTGCTGCACCTGTCCAGGGTTCCTACATATTAAGCAGTTTCATCTATAAAACCGAGCCAAAAATACATCTTTTTTAGTCAACTAGATGTAAGAGGCTCTCCATGAGGCCATAGGTAGAAGTTGAGAGAAAAGAGGCCATTTGGAGGGGGTAGGTGCCATGGAAATCTGATCCATTGACTCCTGTAGTTTATTTGTGCCTTCAGCGTTAGCTTGAGCCTGATGTCTAACATTCTAACATATTAGAATACTTATCTGCATGCCCAAATTTATGCCTTGTTTTGGGCTGGATAGGAGTTGGGGGATGTTCAGATAACACCCAGGCCTTAATGAACAGTTCAGGTTATATTATAGTTTGTGGCTTGCAGTAAAACATTCCAATTCTACTAGTGTGCAGTAGTAAGCCAGAAGCAGCTTCTCAAAAGAACAGTATTTTCTACAGAGAATGGCACAGTTTTTCTTCAATTCCTAAATTTCTGTGGCTTACCTACAGAGGATTGCAAAAGGCTCCACAAAGTATTTCAACCTACCATAAACATTTGAAGAACCATCCAATCTTCTGGCTGTGTGGTAGAACAAGTTGTTTGGCAGCATGGACTTGCTTCAGAACTGCCTCCTGTTTCGGGCTCCATTCACAGCTGGAAGCCTTTCAAGTTACTGGGAGAGTCAAAAGAGCATAACCAAATGAGATACTACGTGTCTCCATGATCTAATGAAGACAATATATATTCTGCATTTTTCATAATAGTATGAAGGTACAAATGCATCAACTTGCCCTTCATGTTGAAAAGAATATTTCAAGATACCCAACCACTTTATCCCTAAACATTTCTCTATAATATAAGTGCCACCATTTGGCCATGCCACTCTAGGATCCCACCATCCCCACTGAACTCAGGGAGCCCATTCTGAGAATAGCACTCTTACTGTTATTCCTGCCTACAGAGAAAGCCACTGCAACCTTGGCAAAGATGCCACACTCCATTCATCAATATGTTTCTCAAGCCTTTAGTGAAATGAGTTAGAAAGTAAGTGAGCAAGTCTTACATACCAAATCTAGCATTCACACCTCATTATCTCTTTAAATATCCATATCCCAAAGTTCATATACCCCAATCTTATTTAGTGTAGGCCACCTTTGGGCCCAGCTTTCTGTCAGCAACTGACAAAATGATCAGAACCATTTCCAGATACATAACCTAACTTAAATTTGTTAGAATAGTGAATTTAGAAAACTTTGTTTAGAGCATTGAAATAAGGAAATTCAATATGATCCAAAAACTGTTTATTTCACCTTAATTTAAAATTGTTAGGAGCCAAGTTTCTAATACAAATTGGAAAAATTTCATGAGACTTTTCATGTACTTGATACTCCTCCTAGGTTACTTCCTCTTTGCAACTCGACCTCTGTAATCTGCCAGGACTTGAGCCTATCTGTAGGTGTTAAACTCATGAGCAGTGTTGGGGTTAGGTCCTAACATGTATCATCATTTTCGTGAAAAGTATTATCTTGTGAAGGCCATTACAATGTCCTTAGTCAAAGGAACCCAGATTCTTTCATGAAAGGAGAATGGACTGTTTCTACTGGCAAAGAAATTTGGCCGAATTTAGGGGTTCAATACATTGTTCACTTGAAATCTGCTCATATATATCCTTCATGAATTTCAGGTTCTCATTTGTTTTCACTTTGTTCTTTAATATAACAGACACTGTGGAGTTGCAAATTCAATTTGTATTATAATTCAACCTTGTCAGGATTTGTCTTTGACTTTGGTTTCTAGATATCTCTTCCCTGATAATACAGAAAATAGACATTCTTTTAGATAAGTGATAAAGCTAATTGTTTTCCTACTAACAACTTGAGCTCAGAATTCCAATAGCTGAAGTCATCATTTTCTTTCTCGAAGTCCTTCAGTGCTATAAGAAACAACCAACCCCTTAATACTCATTATTTCCAATATAAACTTTGATAGTGGCGACTACATAGTCACAACAGTGTTGCCCTTGATAGATATTTGATTGAAATTAACTACAAGTAACACTTAAGTAATTGTTTTGCCATCACGTGCCATGAGCTACCAATGTTCCTATTTCTACAGGCAATGGAGTTATTAATGTCTTTAAATCTAATCAGAACAGGAATAAATTTCCCATTTCTGTACTCAGAGTTTTATTACCCTAGAGTGACTTCCAATGACCGTATAAGATCCTGTGCAATTAGGGAAAGAGCCATTATGAATATAAAGGAATGAGGGATTTATTAAACAAATAAGACATTATGCAATTGTGAAAAAATTAAAGGAGTAAGAAAAGATGAGTTGGAAAATCAGAAAAAAAGTTACCAACCTTTATGAAGCAGGGTACAGCTGGAAAAAATTCAGAACATGTCATGGGATCTGGGAAAGACTTATCAAGCTGCTGGTATGTCCACAAAGTAGAGTTCGTGGAGAAGTCTATGAAAGTTATTGACCTGTGTTTGGGTGGGTAGTGGATACTGGGAATGTAGTTCCATCTTAGCCAAGTTGATATAGTACCATGAATAGTGGTGAGAGTGTAGACTGGAAAGATAACTTGGAATCAGATCATACATGATAAAATATGTATCTTAGCTCAGTCTGCTATAACATCATACCATAGACTGTGCCACTTAAACAAAAGACATTTATTTCTCAATGTTTTGGAGGCTGGGAAGTCAAGATGAAGGTTTTGGCAGATTTGATTCCTGGTAAGGGTACTCTTCTTGGCTTTCACATAGCTAACTTCTTGCTGTGTCCTCACATGAAACAGAGACACAGTTCTGCTGTCTTTTCCTTTAATTTTACTATGAGGACTCCCATCTTACCACCTTATCTGAACCTAATTGCCTCCTAAAAGCTCTACCACCTAACGCCATAACACTGGGGACTCAGGATTCACCATATGAATTGGGAGACGGACACAAACATTCAGTTTATAACAGCATGTAAATTCTATTAGGGAGTTCAGATGCTACCTAAGGAAAATACAGTGAGATAATTATATTTGCATTTTTAAAACCTCACACAGGTTATATTTTATAGATAGGGTTAATAATGGGCATGATTAGAGATAGACCTTTTAATTTGGAGATAATAATTAAATTGAGAAATGCAAGGAATGTAGACTGGATAATGGTTGTGAAGACAGAAAAAGTGTACCAATTTTGGAGATATTAGGGAAGTCAACCCATCACTTTGCTATAGTTTCTACCTGAAGAAATTGAGAGTTTTTTTTTTTTTTAATTAAAATTTGTGTTACATGGGTGGGAGCTATGTTGTCCCACTAAAGGAAAATCTATGTGTTCTTTTTTCTTCATGTTGTTGAAGTTCTTACAGGGCAGCTGCATGTAGATGATGAGTGTGTAGTTGCATATTTAGATCTGAAAATCTAGAGAGAAAATAATTTTTGTCACTCAATTTTCATAATGCCTATTCTTGAAACACAGAAACAAACAATAGTATTTTAAAATTTATTGCATATTGAATTGCTTATTTAAGCCATAACTTAAATTACATCAAAATGTCCCTAAAGAAGAGGCAGTATACTTATACTGGGAATTATCAGGGAAACCAGCCCTCAATATTTCAACATAGGTTCTTTTCCATAAGTGTTAGCCAGTCTGAGAAATAAAGAGAAAGAGTACAAAGAGAGAAATTTTACAGCTGAGCCTCTGGGGGTGACATCACATGTCAGCAGGTTCCATGATGCCCCCTGAACCACAAAACCAACAGATTTTATTATGGATTTCCAAAAGGGAGGGTGTACAAACAGGGAGTAAATCACACAGATCACATGTTTCAAGGGGCAATAAAAGATTACAAGGGCAGAAGGGCATAGTGAGATCACAAGGCCAGGGCAAAATTAGAATTACTGATGAGGTTCCATGCCCCACTGGGCAAACATTGTCTTGATAAATATCTTAACAGGAAACAGGGTTCGAGATCAGACAACCGGTCTGACTAGAATTCGCCAGGCTGGAATTTCCTAATCCTAGCAAGCCTGAGGGTGCTGCAGGAGACTAGGGTGTATTTCCTGCCTTATCTTCAACTGTATAAGACAGACACTCCCAGAATGGCCATTTTAGAGACCTCCCCCTGGGAATGCATTCCTTTCCCAGGGCTATTCCTTGCTGAGAAAATAATTCAGTGATATTTCTGCTATTCACTTTCTGTAAGAAGAGAAATATGACTCTGTTCTGCCTGGCCCCACAGGCAGTCAGATCTTATGGTTATCTCCCTTGTTCCCTGAAAATCACTGTTATCCTGTTCTTTTCATGATGCCCAGATTTCATATTGTTCAAACAGAAATGCTTTACAAACAATTTGTGCAGATAACGCAATCATCACAGGGTCCTGAGGCGATGTACATCCTCAGCTTATGAAGATGATGGGATTATGAGAATAAAGACAGGCATAGGAAATTATGAGTATTGATTGGGAAAGTGATAAATGTCCATGAAATCATCACAATTTATGTTCAGAGATTGCAGTAAAGACAGGCATAAGAAATTATAAAACCATTAATTTGGGGAACAGACAAATGTCCCTGAAATCTTCATTAATTATGTTCTTCTGCTGTGGCTTCAGCTGGTCCCTCCACTGGGGGTCCTGGACTTCCCACAACAGGGAATATTGGCAAATATTGCTATATAGCCATGTTGGCCATCTGGAAATACAAATTTCTTTTTCTTTTTTTATTGGAGAAGGAGTTTTGCTCTTGTTACCCAGGCTGGAGTGCAGTGGTACAATCTCGGTGCATTACAACCTCTGCCTCCCAGGTTCAAGAGATTCTCATGCCTCATCCTCTGGAGTAGCTGGTATTACAGGTGCATGTCACCACACCCAGCTAATTTTGTATTTTTAGTAGAGATGGGGTTTCACCATGTTGGCCAGGCTGGTCTAGAACTCCTGACTTCAGGTTATCCACCTTCCCCGGCCTCCCAAAGTGCTAGGATTATAGGCATGAGCCACTGAGTCCAGCTGACAAAATTAATTTTTGGTGATAAGATTTAATCTAACATTTCTTCAGCATAGAAGATGTTCCAGAATTTACCAGATGTATTATATTTTTTATTTATGTTGATCCTGTTAGGCAATGGATTACTCAGTATTAGCTAGTTTATGCTGCAGAAACAACCTTCTAGTCTCCATATCTTAAAACAATAAATGTTTCACTCTCAAACTTCTAGTCAGGTAGGCCTATGGAAGAGCCATCATCCAAATGTTGACAGTTGTTGAGTAAAGGTAAAAGAAAGCTCTGACAAAGCACTCACTAGATTTCAAACTTTATTCTTGGAAGTAGCACTTATCACTTATTCTCCCACTGTATTGACTACAGGAAGTCATGTGGCCTTAGGTAACTTCAAATTGGGCTGAGGAGGATATTCCTACCATGTGACTAGACGGAGGTGGGCCAGAAATATTTGGGAAGCATTTCTAATGACCATCAGAATTTCATATGTGAATAAAACCTGAGGCTAACACATATTATTAATATATAGTCTGCCAAAATCTAATAAAATTTAATGAAGACAAGACTTAAACTCACTTCTCTAAGTTGCCCTGCCAAAGTCTCAGCAGAAGTACATTGGCAGTTTAGGATCTCAGGTTCCTCATGTGTCAAAGGAACTTTAAGCTATCTCTTCCAATTTAAGAATCTTTAATTTGGCCATTGTTTCTGTATAGCCTAAACTTCCATAAAACTAGGACAACAATATGTATAGGCCATTTAGCTTCAACTGCAGCCCCAGTATAGAGGAAAAATTTATGATCATCTTTATTAGGAAGATTTGAAGAAGAGAGAATACCCATATTTCTGCATTGTCAGTACAATATCAGATTATTTCAAGGATGTGAAATCCACTACACAATTAGGTTAAGGTCCTCCTTTTATTGTACATAGGAAACAAAGACTGTTCTACATTTAAAAATGAGAGTCTGAACTTTTTAAAAGGATTACGGATTTTCCTTTAAATGCTGAACAATTGTTTATATAGATCATATTTAGAAACACAATACCAAGTACTCATTATGGAATATTATTATTTGGCATGCTAGTGACTATCTGTTCCTTCCCTTAGGAAATCAGGTCTTACATAATGTGAAGAAATAAATTGAGCTGAACATCAGGATTCTAAAAATAAAAACAAAATAACCACCACCAACATATGTGTTTTGGTTCTTGGTGCCTAGTTTCACTCCCAAAGGAGACTTTAGCAGTATCTAATATTCCTAAAATCGAATAATTTTATGGACAATTTAGGATGAATCTGCTTGTATGATCTTATTTTGAATGCCTTGGTGATTTGACTGGCCTGTACTTTGGCTCAGTGGTTAGTGGAGATATAACATTATATATATATATTTATACACTTAACACATATATGTGTGTGTGTGTGTATATATATACACACACACTTAACTCCATTAAATGAAGGTTCAAACTATCATTTGCAACCTTGCTTGATGTTTGCACTAATAGAAACATTCCCAGTTAAATTAGTAGAAGTTATTTTATAAAATATTTATCTTTTGGAGACAGGGTCATAAGTGTATTGCTTCTTTGGGAAGACAGTTTTCCACCATTCTAATGGAGGCAGTGTTAAACATAATGCTGGACATGGGTCTCTCTGGAAAAGTACACAGATTGTTCCATTTCTTTGTTACTCCCAAGTGACCTCAAGTTGAAAACTTTAGTACAGTCTTCAGTTGGTATCATATTATTTCTGGAATATCACTGTGGTTCAGTAGTATTCTTGACTACTCATGGAATAAAAAGGTCAGAAACAACATGGGGCTTCTCTGTCTTGGACCAGATGAGCATTTGTAACCACCTCAGGCATGATTATTAAATGTAGAATGAGAAGTAGGAGAGAAAAATGTTGGCTGTCAGGTGATAGCCAAAAGGACCTCTTCTCAAATCAACCCAAGAAGACTGAAACATTATGGAAGATTTATTAAAAAGAGGATGCTTTTAAAAAGTAAGTAGGAATGAGAATGAACTGAATAAAAATCTTTGCTAGTGTTAATATAAATTTAATTTTGTCTCCGTAGCGGTGAGGTACGGAAAATACGGGTTACATAATACAAAAGACACATACTTTACAAACTCACTATTTTTTTTTTAAATTTATTTATTATCATTATTATTATTATACTTTAAGTTCTAGGGTACATGTGCATAACGTGCAGGTTTGTTACATATGTATACTTCTGCCATGTTGCTGTGCTGCACCCATCAACTCGTCAGCACCCATCAACTTGTCATTTACATCAGGTATAACTCCCAATGCAATCCCTCCCCCCTCCCCCCTCCCCATGATAGGCCCCGGTGTGTGATGTTCCCCTTCCCGAGTCCAAGTGATCTCATTGTTCAGTTCCCACCTATGAGTGAGAACATGTGGTGTTTGGTTTTCTGTTCTTGTGATAGTTTGCTAAGAATGATGGTTTCCAGCTGCATCCATGTCCCTACAAAGGACACAAACTCATCCTTTTTTATGGCTGCATAGTATTCCATGGTGTATATGTGCCACATTTTCTTAATCCAGTCTGTCACTGATGGACATTTGGGTTGATTCCAAGTCTTTGCTATTGTGAATAGTGCCGCAATGAACATACGTGTGCATGTGTCTTTATAGCAGCATGATTTATAATCCTTTGGGTATATACCCAGTAATGGGATGGCTGGGTCATATGGTACATCTAGTTCTAGATCCTTCAGGAATCGCCATACTGTTTCCCATAATGGTTGAACTAGTTTACAGTCTCACCAACAGTGTAAAAGTGTTCCTATTTCTCCGCATCCTCTCCAGCACCTGTTGTTTCCTGACTTTTTAATGATCGCCATTCTAACTGGTGTGAGATGGTATCTCATTGTGGGTTTGATTTGCATTTCTCTGATGGCCAGTGATGATGAGCATTTTTTCATGTGTCTGTTGGCTGTATGAATGTCTTCTTTTGAAAAATGTCTGTTCATATTCTTTGCCCACTTTTTGATGGGGTTGTTTGTTTTTTTCTTGTAAATTTGTTTGAGTTCTTTGTAGGTTCTGGATATTAGCCCTTTGTCAGATGAGTAGATTGCAAAAATTTTCTCCCATTCTGTAGGTTGCCTGTTCACTCTGATGGTAGTTTCTTTTGCTGTGCAGAAGCTCTTTAGTTTAATGAGATCCCATTTGTCAATTTTGGCTTTTGCTGCCGTTGCTTTTGGTGTTTTAGACATGAAGTCTTTGCCCATGCCTATGTCCTGAATGGTACTACCTAGGTTTTCCTCTAGGGTTTTTATGGTATTAGGTCTAACATTTAAGTCTCTAATCCATCTTGAATTAATTTTCATATAAGGAGTAAGGAAAGGATCCAGTTTCAGCTTTCTACTTATGGCTAGCCAATTTTCCCAGCACCATTTATTAAATAGGGAATCCTTTCCCCATTTCCTGTTTCTCTCAGGTTTGTCAAAGATCAGATGGCTGTAGATGTGTGGTATTATTTCTGAGGACTCTGTTCTGTTCCATTGGTCTATATCTCTGTTTTGGTACCAGTACCATGCTGTTTTGGTTACTGTAGCCTTGTAGTATAGTTTGAAGTCAGGTAGCGTGATGCCTCCAGCTTTTTTCTTTAGACTTAGGATTGTCTTGGAGATGCGAGCTCTTTTTTGGTTCCATATGAACTTTAAAGCAGTTTTTTTCCAATTCTGTGAAGAAACTCATTGGTAGCTTGATGGGGATGGCATTGAATCTATAAATTACCTTGGGCAGTATGGCCATTTTCACAATATTGATTCTTCCTATCCATGAGCATGGTATGTTCTTCCATTTGTTTGTGTCCTCTTTTATTTCACTGAGCAGTGGTTTGTAGTTCTCCTTGAAGAGGTCCTTTACATCCCTTGTAAGTTGAATTACTAGGTATTTTATTCTCTTTGAAGCAATTGTGAATGGAAGTTCATTCCTGATTTGGCTCTCTGTTTGTCTGTTACTGGTGTATAAGAATGCTTGTGATTTTTGCACATTAATTTTGTATCCTGAGACTTTGCTGAAGTTGCTTATCAGCTTAAGGAGATTTTGGGCTGAGACAATGGGGTTTTCTAAATATATAATCATATCATCTGCAAACAGGGACAATTTGACTTCTTTTCCTAACTGAATCCCCTTGATTTCTTTCTCTTGCCTGATTGCCCTAGCCAGAACTTCCAACACTATGTTGAATAGGAGTGGTGAGAGAGGGCATCCCTGTCTTGTGCCAGTTTTCAAAGGGAATTTTTCCAGTTTTTGCCCATTCAGTACGATATTGGCTGTGGGTTTGTCATAAATAGCTCTTATTATTTTGAGGTACGTTCCATCAATACCGAATTTCTTGAGCGTTTTTAGCATGAAGGGCTGTTGAATTTTGTCAAAAGCCTTTTCTGCATCTATTGAGATAATGATGTGGTTCTTGTCTTTGGTTCTGTTTATATGCTGGATTATGTTTATTGATTTGCGAATGTTGAACCAGCCTTGCATCCCAGGGATGAACATTTAAAAATAATGTTTTAAATTGCTGAACTAGTTCTGGGAATATATATATCAATAAACATTAAAATATGAAAAGATAACTAGAAGAATGAGATAAACTCTATATGCAACAAAATATAAAACATTTAATTTGATGTCTAACTCTTTTAAAATGATTCATGGAGGGATAAACTGAAACAAAGCTAGAAATATCAAGAGAACAATAAGAGAATGCAAAAACAACTAAACAGAGACTTGGCAGGATGGAAAATGAAGAACTCATAACTATACACAGTGGACTTCATTGCTAGCCGGCCCTCAAATTGCTTTTGACACCCCTGTGGAATAGCAAATTTTAAAGCTGGACAGATGTGGCACTTTCAATGGATATTGATAGAAAAATCCTACCATGGGAAATTCTTCCAGGTGGCTAAAAGGAAAAGTCCTGATAATTTGACCAAATAAAGAAGCAGTACAGAAATATTTAGCAATAAATTTTATCGAGGCAATGACGCTAAAACAACGTGTGTCCATTAGCTTCAGTTTCAAAATATCCCAAATAAGTTGATGCAGTTTACCAGAGATTCTCATACTTCTAGCAGTGCATAGAATATTGTGGGAAAGTGAAATATCTTAATGTCAGTAAATTCCACTCTCTAATAAAAAATACACTTTGCTAAAGACTGAGATGTAATTATATTTTTAACCTTGAAAAAAATGAGAGTGTAGGATATTTACTCACAATATAGGTAAAGCCTGTATCCTACTTGGATATATATAATGTCTGTGTGTAAATAAATGAAATAAATGGGGTAAAATAATTTTAAAGAACATGTAATATTAGCATCACTACCTAAACCATTCTGTATACAGTCAAAATATTTATATGAACCTAATATTTGCTCAAGTTTTGGAAGTATTACCTTATTTTACCCTGACATGAACTCTTTGACGTAGCTTTATTTTTTATTTTTATTTTAGGCAAATTCAAGTTCAGAGAGATGAAGAGGCATAGCAGAGATTCAAAACCTGAAATTCTGAATGTAAATTAACTGGCCAATTCTCACCATCATAGCTCTCTTTACATGAAAATTTTGTTTAATGAGAGAATACAATTTTTGAGCAAAATACAGTTTTTTCCCTTAAGTCATTAACTGCCTCTTCCAATATTTACTCAATAGAAATCTCACATATGAAAAATAAAATCTGAGTTATAATATTCTGTTTCACTTCACATGGATGGTAAAATAATTGGCTATATATTATGAAATTAAAATATAGAAAACCTATGTCATTTTATCTAATCTATATCCATATCAAAGTAACGTCCATGTCCTAGACTTTCTGTATTAGCTCTGGCATGTTGGTCAGAAGTAAAACAGTTTTTTCTATTAAGATAGGTACAACTGTTACCTTGGTCTCAGGTCACTGTTTATGCTCAGTGTTCTCACTAGGCATCTAATTCAATATGTAATTCAATATTGAAGAACTATCATAGGATTAATCATAGTTTGAGAAAAAAATCAAGACTAATATTCAAAATAAGAGAACTCTTGAGTTCAATTGCTAGACTAATATCAGGCTTAAATGGAGGAGATCAAGAAGACCAAAACCTCTTAGTTTGGGTCAGATAAGATAAAAATCTCATGTTAACATTTGGAAGGCAACAACAGTGTGATCAGAGAAAGATATACTGAGGTCAAATTCACTAATAAATAGTCATTACCTTAGAGGATAATTACTGTGAAGGTTTAATAACTGTTTATTTTCCTCTACTCCTGCCTAACACAGACACAGCTGATATATAGTTTTACCTCTTCATACTATTTTAACTACTCAAAATAGAACTAGGAATATTTAGAGGAGTATAAGGTGGAGGATATAGGATGACAGGCAAAATGATGGATAAGAAATATTGTTATTTGGATTAGCAAGTAAGTTATTTGATCGCAAAGTTATTATGGCTTTAGATTTTAGCAAATTCTGTTTTGAGTTTTTACTAATGACTTTACTCCAGGTATAAAAGAAATGTACAAGGTGACACATAGAGATGAGAGATGACCAAAACTCAGCTTTGCATCTGCGGCTCTTTCCATCTCTTCTTTGTGTTTGATTTCAACCCCAGTATAAGCTTACTGGCTTCCCACATACTTGCTCTCCAACATGCCTGCCCTACTTGTTTCTTCAGACTCTATAATTCAATTCATCTCCAGAATGTTGCTCCCTCCTCCATATGTTTAACTCTGTAACAACAACCCATTGATTCAAATTTTCTTATTTGACCCTTAGATTGTTTCTCATGAGTGATATGCATTGGGTGTGGTTAGATATCTCTGGAAACTTCTTGGCACCTTGGAAAGTTAGATGTTGATGAATTTCTAGAACTATTTGGAGAGGATTTTACTCTTTCTTCAGAGTTAAATTCTCTATGCAATCCATTTAATGATATCTTGGGGAAAAACCTGATTAAAGGTGTGGAAATGAGGGAAAGGGAGGAGTGAAAGATGAGAGTGGATAGAATGACTTCGTAAATTATGGGAAAATTTCAAAATGAAGAAAGACCGAAGGAGAGAGAGATTGTGGGCAAGAAATCAGATATATGATTATTTTTAAATAGGCTGGTTGGTGAGTACCAATTACAGCTAGTTGACATCTCTTAGGTAATAGAAGCATGCTATGAAGGCAGCCTTGATATCAAAGAGCCTCTCATTTAAAAAGTTCCTATCTTTTTCATTTTTAGTTAAAAGTTATGAGAAAAATGTTCAAAAGAGGAAGTACTCAATTCCTGTTAATTTTTGAGAGTGTAACACTTATTGCCATACACTTCTCCAAAGTTTGGTTTTAACAGTGACTTTTTACCACGAATTCTTAAGATATGTTACTAAGATATATGGCTTCTACTGAAATTCAATTAACTCTTTCTGCTGTGGACCTAACAAAAATGTATTAAAATGATTGTGATTGTGTGTGTGTGTGTGTGTTTGTGTGTAAAAATGTTATGGATTGTCCGGGCACAGCAGCTCATGCCTGTAATCCCAGCACTTTGGAAGGCCGAGGTGGGCTGATCACCTGAGGTTGGGAGTTCAGGACCAGCCTGACCAACGTGGAGAAACCCTGTCTCTACTAAAAATACAAAATTAGCCAGGCGTGGTGGTGCATGCCTTAATAGCAGCTACTTGGGAGGCTGAGGCAGGAGAATTGCTTGAACCCAGGAGGTGGAGGTTGAGGTGAGCTGAGAGAGTGCCATTGCACACCAGGCTGGGCAACAGAGCAAGACTCCATCTCAAAAAAAGAAAAAAAAAAATGTTATGGATGTAGGATGGTTGTCTAAAAATCTTAGTTGGGAATCTCTATGAAGGTATTTAAAAATATTCAGCTATATAGTGGCTTAACACTGTTTAATAAGGAAGCATGTCAAATACATTTTAATTTTAAATTAAGAAAAATCTCATTTAAAAGCATCTCTCACAAGAGCAATGAAATACGAAGACAAATTCTAATATGACAGCTAGGTTTGAATTCCTATGCTATATTCCTGGCCTATTCATTATTCTATGAAGCTTTCTGATAATCGCTTATTATTGTACAAGGTGAGTGCAGTTAACCTCTTTAAAGAATTCTGATCCAATATTGAATCACTTTCATAAAGATTCTTGGAGCACAGGATCATCCCAGCTCAGTCACAAAAATCCCTGACACAGTCATTGTAAAAATAAAGCCACTATTTTTAATCAGATTAATTGATCAAGACTAGGTCAGGAAGGCAAAAAGGCAGTTGGAATATGGGAAATTGACCACAGATAAGTAGGTTTTTGCCTGTATAAGGAATTAGGGCTTAATTTCTTGGTAAGAAGAGAGGGACTAGAAAGAACATTAAAGAGCTCTAATAAGAGAAAGCCCAAACTAGCAAACAGGTTATTAAGACTGAACTCAAGCATAAAGGAACAAAGTAGAAATTTAATTACCAGAAATGAAGTAATATGTGGAGACTTAGAGTTAGTCACAGAAGCATGGAAGAAAAATCATATATATACACACACACACACACACACATAAATTATATAATTTTATAATCAATATATATGATAATATATAATTCTATAATTATATATAATTATATATATAATATGAGATATATATAGATATAGATAGATAGATATAGATAGATAGATATTTCCCAGAGCTGAGACCCTGGACTCTGAGCTTTGTTCTAAGCAGTCCTCAGCATTCCTCATTTCAACTCATTACATAGGAGTTTGGGAATCAACATCTATAGATGTTGACCATTCTTGTAACCCTCCAGACTAACAACAAGTGGGTTCTACATTCTTGGGGAATGCTTAGTCCAATGCTCCAAGTCCAGGGTATCAGCTATGGGAAAACAGAATCTGGGGATATGAACATGCCAGGTTTTGAGAGCTGAAAGCCAAATGCCCCATTGAGTAAGAATCCTTTAACTCATAAAGTAAAGGTTATATAATTATTTTCCATAGTATAATTATTTTCCATATTATATGGAATTATTTTCCATAGTATAATTATTTTCCATAGTATATATATTTTCCATATATAATTATTTTGATATATAGT
The DNA here is from genome assembly GCF_047675955.1 of Chlorocebus sabaeus. Lineage (NCBI taxonomy): Eukaryota > Metazoa > Chordata > Mammalia > Primates > Cercopithecidae > Chlorocebus > Chlorocebus sabaeus. Next base: position 53,947,836 of record NC_132915.1, read on the forward strand.
AAACTCCACTAACTTATGCCAAAACTGAATAATTAACATAAAATACTTATGTTTGGGTATTCCAGTATTTTAATATTTATACATTTAATAATCCACATTTCAACTTTTTTGTGACTTTCAAAAGCAAAGTTAGAGTTCCAAATATTAATGACATTTTAAAAATTATTACAAGAGTGAAAAGAGGGTGTACTAAAATTGTTAAAACAGGGTACTAATTCAGGTCTCCTCATATGTGATTTTCAATAAAGATAAAACTCTTGTTAAACCTACATGTGAATTGACTATTGATATTTCTTAATGGACCAGAAATAGAAGACAACCATGGTATTAGGAGTGCCTAAAATGCTTCCTGGCCTGTACAATCTGAAGGAAAACTAAGTGAAGTAGATAAATCAAATTTACTTTAGGTCTAGTCACAAATTGTCTTAACATCAACTCCTTAAATTGGTGTTAATTTTTGTAGTGAAAAATATCAACTACAATTATATACCACTAGTGTGTTTCACAGGCCATTATTTTAACCCTATAAAACACTGCTCAGATGTCCTTTGGAAAACAATGAAAAAAGTTATACATTAGTCACGTGGAGGTTCATAACAAGTGGATCACTGTGAAAGCATCCCGTTTTAACTTGATGCTTCTCAGCCCGTGAACGTAACTCTGTTTAGCACAGTGCAACAGGACAGACTGAAGACTGACCCTAATTGTGAGGAGCCATGATTATTGGTAGAGCAGGCAAGAGATAATTCATTCATAAATTTTGAAGCCAATATGGTGTACAGTTTTACGTCTTTTTGAAAATAGTGTCTATAATAAATTATATCCAACCATAACTCCCTTTTGAAGTGGATATGTTGAATAAGGAAGAGGATATGCAAATTTAGAGTTCAGAGGAGAAATCTGAGCTATAAATAAACATTTAAGGATTATCAGTATTTAGAAAATATTTAAAAGACATGGGTGAGATGAGAATTCCTATGGAGTCAATTTAATGTAAACAGAGGTTAAAAGATATCAAAAGACTAAACCCTGAGACAATAAAATTAATTTATAATAAAGGTGAAGAGTAACCAGCAAAGAAACCCAAGGGAGAACCAATGAAGTTAAATAAGAACATAGAGAAAAGGTGTCACAAACACGAATGAAAATAAAGGTTTACCAAATGTTGCCAAAAGACCAAATACATGAAGGCTAAGAGCCATCAGTTTAAAGAGCAATTTTGGTTGAAGTGGTGAAAACAAATCCTAACAGCTGGAGTGAGTTCAAAAGTGGATTGGAAGAATGAAAGATACATGGAGTATATGCAACTATTATGAAAAGTTTAGCTGTAAAAACAAAATACAAATAAAAGGCAAGAGAGAAATGGAGTCACGTTGTAGGACTAAGGGAAAACTATACTTATATTTTGGAGAAAAGGTAGATTTCAATATGTTTGTCATCCAAAGCATTTATTATATAACTTCTATATATTAAACTGTATTAAGTCTAATTAAGTGCTGATACAGGAGTACATTTGTGCTACTTTCTTTTGAATACAAAAGCATGTCCACAAGACCCCTTTCCTAAGAAATGAACACATTGTAATTATTATAGTTCACTGTTTTAGTGTTAATATTTTCAATAGGGTTGTTATTATTGCAGCAAGAGTAAAAGTTTTGGAGTTGGAAGTATCAAAGTTAAAATGTTTACTTTATTTTGATGTATATTCTATTTTGAGTTTAGATTTTTAAACTATTTCTATAGATTGCTGGCTGTGTGTGTAGACCTAGAGTCAATTTGCAACTTGTGAAGTGGTGGTAAGTGATTGATCTTTTCTTTCATGGTTATTTTTTGAGCTCCAATAAATAACATTTTAAAAGTTTCTAACCTTTAAAACGGTTCATTTTTTAAATGAACTGGCAAAAAGTGTTCATTTTTTAAATGAACTGGCAAGCTATTCAGCATATATTAGCTGTCATCATGACGGGAGTCACCATTTCCAACCATACAGATCATATGAAGCTAGGCATGATAGTTTTGAAGCTGCTTACTGTCCAGTAACCTAGCCTAAGGATCATCAATGAAATTCACTGCAACAGGAGAGTACCATTATTATGAGAGTATTGGTCTTCAGCATGAGTAAGAAAGAATAATAGTCTCTTAGACATTATATTGCAGGTAAATAGTGGACATTAGTCTGCTTTCAGCCATTCAGCCTGAAAACTTTCTCCCTGTGTTTGGGAATTTTTCTTTTTCTTTTTTTTTTCCAGCCTGAGTCTTGATGTGAGACGAGTCTGCCTCCACTTAGGAAAATTGTAAAAGGTTCAAATATTTGTACTTTGAGACCCAAAGAAATTGGAGTGTGTCAAAGAAAAATTGCAGTTGACAAGTTAAACAGGCAAGAAAGACTTTATTCAGGCCTGTCGCAGTAGGAGAGAAAGATTTATCTCAACTTCCTAAAATGAAAAATGGAAAAATTGTTAAGCGCTAGGGTGAACTTGTGGGAAAGTACTAGAGAACGTTTGGAGAGAGGTGAACCAACTCACAAATGAAATTACACAATCTGTAGTTACTAATTGTCACTTACTCTATCAAACTTAAAATCCTACCTTCCCACAGAGGCTGGTACAATCGTTTTTGATGATCGTATTTCAAAAGAACAGTTCCCTGGTCACTGAAAAAAAAAATTTCTGCATTGTAAAACTGACGAGTGGCTAGGAGAATATCTCAAAGGGGCGAACAAACAATTTACAATCATAAGTTTTCTAAAGTAAATATTCTAAGAAAAGGAACTTCAGAAGCCATGTCAGGAAGAAACATGTCTGAAATTTAGTCAACTTGAGGGAAATATTAAGGTTGCCTTGGTTAAATGAAAGCAGATAATTAAGGCCTGGTCAATTGGATGCAACTTGTTGGGCCTTTAGAATATACTTTAATCTTAGTATCCAGAGTCCAGTGCCCACTGGGAATGGTGGAATTGGTGTTGGAGCTATAACTCCATTAGGCAATAATGTCTCATGGTGGCAGGACCTGAAATGTCTTTCTCACAAACTCTACTTATAATTATGTTCATAGCTTCCTAGACTCTGTTGGTTCCTGCCTGAATGCCGAGCTTAGTCTTCCAGCTTGCCTTTGATTTACTGAACTCTCCAACATCCTTAGAAAGTAATCTTTCTGCTTTGGCAACCAGATTTCTTTTCCTCTTATTTGCAATTAAGCATATTAACGGCTCTTTAACATTTCTCTGAAAACAGTTGCACGTTTCCCTGTTCTGTGACTTTTTTTTAATCTACTAAGCAGAGTTTGATTTACTCCTGTTTGGTACTCCATCGTTGTCATCATCACTATGAGGTCATTTTTATATTGACTTGAAAAGAAGCAACAATTTCCCATACCATAGCCTGTCCTCAAATGAGTATCCTGTGCCAGAACAAAAGATGAAAACTAATTAAACATTTTGTTGTGATGAAAACAAATGAGAGTACTACATTCAGCATAACTGAGGATGTAAAAGATCTACCAAAAATGTGAATTTAATTTTATTGATTCATGTACAGATATGAAATTTGAAGGATAAAAATAGATCAGTGCATCATCCTCTTATTACTTTATGTGGTAATTAATTATACATTATTATAATATTCCCCATAATTTTATTTTTCCTCTTTTCTTCCTCCTTTAATCTTTTCTTTAAGTGCTTCCTCTACATCTTTATGATACCAGTATAACATAGGCTACTTGGAGGAATATTTGAAATGTAGAAGTTTAGCCCCTTAACTTTCAACAGCTAACAACCTCACTAGCCCATAGTGAAGAGTCTTTGGTTGCCCAAACAATGAAAGTTTATGGGAATACAGGGAACCTACCCCCATTGTATAAAAAATAAGGAATGTCCAAGTACAAGGAGATTCACCTGCCCAAATATGTGAGCCAATGTGATATGGTGAAAGAAGCTTAGTTTAGAAATTAGAGGATGCACTTTTTGCTATATTTACAAAGTGAACAAATGTCATTGAGTCTTGGTTTACTCATTTGAAAAATAGGGATAACAACAATATGTGTCTATTTCAGCAAACTGTGATGAAGGCCAAATAGTATAACATATATGCAAACTCTGAATCAAAAGTGGAGACTTGTGCAAGTATAATTAATTATGATACAATGTATATAAATAAGTTAGCATAACTTGCTCATTTTAAGTAGTCAGCCAAAAATAGTATTATTATTATCATCATTTTTTTCTGCTCTTTTCTTGTTTTATGGTTTGATAACATTTTTCAAAACCATCATCTTTCTGAGGAGGTCACTATCCTTGAGACATGTCAAAAAAAAATCAGCATAGTAGCTTTGTTGTCTTCTCCAAACTTTTCAATACTAGTTCGTCCTCTGTCTCTAGTATCCCAGAAAATATTACCTCTATTCCTTCAGTTGCAATTGTCAGAAAGCTTGGCATTATTCTTTACTTGTCCTTATTTCATGCACCATTCCCTAAGTAACAGCAAGTCCTGTAGATTGTATATTTAAAATACATAACAAACCTATACTCTTATTACCACCATGACAGTTATCATCTTCAAAGCTTATACACCTATGTTAATATATTTATTGAACTACTACAATAGCTTTATGGTGGCCTTCCCACTTCCACACTTGGTGCTCAACACAGAATATAGTGATTCTTTAAAATGTAAGCCTAATCATGTCATTTCTTTCTGCTCAAGATCATCCACTGAGTTTCTTTCATGACATAAAGCCTGGTGCGAATGTGTCTGCCATCTCTCTTCTTTCATCTCTTTTTTTTTGTCCCCTCCTTTACTGAGTTCAAACTAACCTGGTGTCCTTAATTTTCTTCTGGAATTTCAAGGACACTCTTGCTTCAGTGGCTTTGTGTTTGCTTTCTGTCTGCCTAAAATCGTCTTATTCAGATACCTTTAGGGCTTTCTCAGCACTTTCTTTGGGTCTCTGTTCATATATCTCCTCTTCAAATAATCCTTCACTAACCATGCCATGAAATCATAAGTTCTGCCTTCCCTATCACTTTCCCTGCTTTATTTTTTCAGTAACACACAAACCTGACATATTACAGTGTATATAACTGTATTTAGTTTTTTAAAAGCTTCATAAAGAGTTTGTTGCATTCACTGCTTTGCTGTCAGAGAATAGACCAGTGCATGACACATAGATAACACGCAGTATATTTGTGTTGAATGAATAAAGGAATGAATGAGTCAGTAAAAAACAGGGTGTCTTTTGATTATTTCCCTGGAAATAATATTATCTGAATAATAATATGTCAAATTTTATAAGCTTAGGTTGGAGGATAGATACTTAACATCTAAAAAATATAAAAAGATTGAGGCAAGATTGTTTCCAAATTTTATTAATCAAAACATATACAAATAAGGAGATAGTAAAGTCCTAGAAATTTCCTTTGTTATTTCTGATCACTATGAGCAAAATGGTATTATTATATGTAGTTGATCAAACTTCAGCTGAAAGCCAAATTTGGCATTTTAGTCTGTGCCATGTTAATTTGAATGAAGGTATACTTTGAGGCTTTGCAAAATGTAGACAATCGCTTCCAAACCCCAGTGCAATTTTATGGGCCTTTACAAGTATATGACATCAGGGTGAACCTCTCTTTCATGGGTCCTGTGTATAGCAAGACCTTGGTATTTTGACCTGGTGGAGGAATCAGCTTTACCATGTGCCTACAGGTGTTGCTTGACTATACTTGTATAAAAGTCAAGTAAGAGAGGATAGGACAGTAAAGGTTAAGAGCTGAGCTCTTGAATTCAAACCTTAACTCATCCTGGTTCTGCCATTTGTTAGGTATATAAAAACTATGGTGTTATTGAACTTTTCTTAGCTATCAAATCAAGATAGTACTATGGAATGATTGAATAATTATCATAAGTAAACAATTGAAAGAATTGGATGCAAAGTATTTAGCACAATATCCATGGCAAAAATTTGTAAATGATGACAGTGATAATGATATGATAACCATGATGATAATGATGATGGTAATGATGTTGATGGGGATGATGTCACCAGGATTTCAGTGTTGACTTCTTATGTCTTTCTGCTATTTTTTCTGCTAAACTCAATAACTGTGGGCCTAAACAATCTCTCTACCACCATCAGGGAACATAAAAAAATCACCAGAATATAAAGAGTGTATTCACACTTGGAAAAAGAAATGCATTCTCCCATGTTGTGCTAGTGCATTTCTACTAGTAACATGCACCTTCCAGACTTGACTGATTATTTAGAAGCATACTTTGCTTTCCCCTGAGCTCTATTTGATTCTCCCTGTATTCACTAAACACTGACCCTTAATCTCTTGTCTATTGTGCAGTAATATTATTTGACATTGCTAGACTTCTAATCCTGCTCTATGCTCCCATATCCATCCTTGCTTAAATCTGTACTTGAAAGAAAATCAATAAGAAAGCAAAGATTCCAATATTCTCATTTCTGATGTTTGAAAGGGAATTCTTTTGTCCACTTGTGTTTTTACTTGTTCTCTAATTTGTGTTGCACAAAGATCAGAAAAAAGAGAGAAATTTAAAAAATGGAAGCAATTACATATGATCCCAGAGTCATCTTAAAAAATTAAATTGTTTATGTAATACCTAATATGTACAGTCTGTATCTTTGTTCCATCTCTTAGTGAGTTTTTTTTTCACTTTATTGAAGTTTATTCTTGAGAACACGTTAGATAACTTTCACAAATACACAGGAATATTGATATTTGAATAGAATATTTGTAAAAAGAGTAACTTATTTCACAAACATATAATCACGAGGACATGACATAATATTGGAACAAGGAAACCACCATATTTCTCTGTATATTCCCATAATTAATATGTTAGTGATAATGTTAAATAATCAAATTTCTAGAGAGTAGTAAGTACTAAAGATACATTTTCTGGCTGGGATTTACTGATATTCAATACAAAATATATCAGAGGAAATTAATACAGGCATAATTACTCATTTTAATCTTTGTTAAAGACACACATAAGCTCAAAATAAAGGGGTGGAGGAATATTAACCAAGCAAATGGAAGGCAAAAAAAAGCAGGGGTTGCAATCCTAGTCTCTGATAAAACAGACATTAAACCAACAAAGACCAAAAGAGACAAAAATGGGCATTACATAATGATAAAGGGATCAATGCAACAAGAAGAACTAACTATCATAAATATATATGTACCCAATACAGGAACACCCAGAATCATAGAGCAAGTTTTTAGAGACTGACAAAGAGACTTAGACTCCCACACAATAATAGTGGGAGACTTTAACACCCCACTGTCAATATTAGATCGAGACAGAAAATTAACAAGGATATTCAGTACTTGAACTCAGCTGTGTACCAAACAGGCCTAATAAACATGTACGAAACTCTCCCCACAAATCAACAGAATGTACATTCTTCTCAGCGACACATTACACTCCTTCTAAAATTGAACACATAATTGGAAGTAAAACACTCCACAGCAAATACAAAAGAACAGAAATCATAACAAACACTCTCTCAGACCACAGTGCAATCAAATTAGGACTCAGGATTAAGAAACTCACTCAAAACCACACAACTACATGGAAACTAAACAACCTGCTCCTGAATGACTCCTGGGTAAATAATGAAATGAAGGCAGAAATAAAAATGCTCTTTGAAACCAATGAGGACAAAGATGCAACGTACAAGAATCTCTGGGACATAGCTAGAGCAGTGTTTACAGAAAAATTTATAGCACTAAATGCCCACAAAAGAAACCAGGAAAGATGTAAAATCAACACCCTAACATCACAATTAAAAGAACTAGAGAAGAAAGAGCAAACAATTTCAAAAGCTAGCAGAAGACAAGTAATACCTAAGATCAGAGCAGAACGGAAGGAGATAGAGACATAGAAAACTCTTCAAAACAATCAATGAATCCACGATCTGGTTTTTTGAAAAGATCAACAAAACAGATGGACCACTAGCCCGACTGATAAAGAAGAGAGACGAATCAAATAGATGCAATAAAAAATGATAAGGGGGAGTTCACCACTGATCCCACAGAAAATCAAACTACCATCAGAGAATGCTATAAACACTGCTATGCAAATAAACTCAAATATCTAGAAGAAATGGACACATTCCTGGACACATACACCCTCCCAAGTCTAAACCAGGAAGAAGTCGAATCCCTGAATAGACTAATAGCAAGTTCTGAAATTGAGGCAGTAATTAATAGCCTACCAATTCCAAAAAGCCCAGGACCAAATTCACTGCCAAATTCTACCAGAAGTACAAAAATGAGTTGATACCATTTCTTCTGAAACTATGCCAAACAATAGAGAAAGACGGAATCCTCCCTAACTCATTTTAAGATGCCAGCATCATCCTGACACCAAAACCTGGCAGAGACACAACAAAAAAAGAAAATTTCAGGCCAATATCCCTGATGAACATCGATGCAAAAATTCTCAATAAAATACTGGCAAACCGAATCCAGCAGCACATCAAAAAGCTTATCCATCATAATCAAGTTGGCTTCATCCCTGGGATACATACACAAATCAATACACGTAATCCATCACATAAACAGAACCAATGACAAAAACCAAATGATTATCTCAATAGATACAGAAAAGGCCTCTGACAAAATTCAGTAGCTCTTCATGCTAAAAACTCTCAATAAACTAGGTATTGATGGAAGGTATCTCAAGACAATAAGAGCTATTTATGACAAACCCACAGCCAATATCATACTGAATAGGCAAAAATTGGAAGCATTCCCTTTGAAAACTGCCAGGAGACAAGGATACCATCCCACCATTCCCATTCAACATAGTATTGGAAGTTCTGGCCAGGACAATCAGGGAAGAGAAAGAAATAAATCATATTCAAAAAGAAAGAGAGGAAGTCAAATTGTCTCTGTTCACAGATGACATGTTTGTATATTTAGAAAACCCCATCGTCTCGGTCCAAAAACTCCTTAGGCTGGTAAGCAAATTCAGCAAAGTCTCAGGATACAAAACCAAAGTGCAAAAATCACAAGCATTCCTATAAACCAATAATAGAGAGCCAAAGCCTAAATGAACTCCAATTCACAATAGATACAAGGAGAATAAAATACTTAAGAATACAACTAACAAAGCATGTGAAGGACCTCTTCAAGGAGAACTACAAACCACTGCTCAAGGAAATAAAAGAAGACACAAACAAATGGAAAATCATTCCATGCTCATAGATAGGAGGAATCAATATCATGAAAATCACCATATTGCCCAAAGTAATTTATAGATTCAATGCTATCCCCAACGAGCTACCATTGACTTTCTTCACAGAATTAAAAAGTAACTACTTTCAATTTCATGTGGAAACAAAAAAGAACCCATATAGCCAAGACAATCCTAAGCAAAAAGAACAAAGCTGGAGGCATCATGCCACTTCACTTCAAACTATACTACAAGGCTACCGTAACCAAAACAGCATGGCACTGGTACCAAAACAGATATATAGACCAATGGAACAGAACAGAGGCCTCAGAAATAGCACCACAAATCTACAACCATCCGATCTTTGGCAAATCTGACAAAAACAAGAAATGGGGAAAGGATTCCCTATTTAATAAATGGTGTTGGGAAAACTGGCTAGCCATATGCAGAAAACTGAAATTGGACCCCTTCCTTATACCTTATACAAAAATTAACTCAAGGTGGATTAAACACTTAAATGTAAGACCTAAAACCATAAAAGCCCTAGAAGGAAACTGGTCAATACCATTCAGGACACAGGCATGGTCAAAGTCTTCATGACTAAAACACAGAAAGCAATGGCAACAAAAGCCAAAATTGACAAATGGTAGCTAATTAAACTAAAGAGCCTCTGCACAACAAAAGAAACTATCGTCAGAGTGAACAAGCAACCTACAGAACGGGATAAAATTTTTGCAATCTATTCATCTGACAAAGGGCTAATATCCAGAATCTACAAAGAACTTCAACAAATTTATGAGAGAAAAAAACAACTCCATCAAAAAATGGGCAAAGGATATGAACCAACACTTCTCAAAAGAAGACATTTATGTGGCCAACAAACATATGAAAAAAAGCTCATCATCGCTGGTCATTACAGAAACACAAATCAAAAACACAATGAGATACCATCTCACACTAGTTAGAATGGTGATCATTAAAAAGTTAGGAAACAACAGATGCTGGAGAGTATGTGGAGAAATAGGAATGCTTTTACACTGTTGATGAGAGTGTAAATTAGTTCAACCATTGTGGAAGACCGTGTGGCTACTTCTCAAGGATCTAGAACCAGAAATACCATTTCACCCAGCAATCCCATTACTGGGTATATACCCAAATCATTATAAATCAGTCTACTATAAAGACACATGTACACGTATGTTTATTGCAGCACTATTCACAATAGCAAATACTTGGAACCAACCCAAATGTCCATCAATGATAGACTGGATAAAGAAGATGTGGCACATATACACCATGGAATACTATGCAGCTATAAAAAGGAATGAGATCACGTCCTTTGCAGGAACATGGATGAAGCTGGAAACCATCATTCTCAGCAAACTAACACAAGAACAGAAAACCAAATACCACATGTTCTCACTCATAAGTGGGAGTTGAACAATGAGAACACATGGACACAGGGAGGGGAACATGACACACTGGGGCCTTTCAGGCGGTGGAAGGCTAGGGGAGGGATAGCATTAGGAGAAATATCTAACATAGATGATGGGTTGATGGGTGCAGCAAACCACCATTGCGTGTGTATATCTATGTAACCACGTTTTACACATGTACCCCAGAACTTAAGTCATAATAAAAAAATTAAATTATTTATGGAATAACTACTGTTTACAGTCTGTATCTCTTAGTGATTTTTTAAAATTTATTGCAGTTTATTTTTGAGAACACATTAGATAATTTTCACAAAGACAAGAATATTGTTATTTGAATAGAATACTTATAAAAAGAATGACTTATTTCACAACCCTGTAATCAGGAGGACAAGACATAATGGAACAAGGAATCCACCATATTTCTCTGTGTGTTCCCATAATTAATATGTCAGTGATAATGCTAAATAATCAAATTTCTAGGAAGTAGTAAGTTCTAAAGATACATTTTCTGGCTGGAATTGACTGATGTTCAATTCAAAATATATCAGAGGAAATTAATATGATCATGAATACTTATTTTACTCTTCATTATTTGCTTCTTAAATGTATTAATCTGTAAAGAGAAATAAACCTTCAATTTACCTTGAGTTATAATTTATAATATACTTTGGCAAATTTCTCAACTTGAATGTCAGGCTTGGTGGCACAATTAATGGAAAAATAGTATGATGTCTTTTCTAGAGAATGTATTTTAGAGGTAGTTATATTATTTATAAGTCTCTTGTATACATTCCTTTACGAACTAAACTAGTTGATATTTACTAGTAATGTGGAGTAATCCTTGGGGAAATTTGACTCATTGTTCTTTGGAGTCCGTGCTATATACTGCATTTTTAAAAAATGTATTTATACTTGTCAACCCTCTTCCTAGGAATACGTGTATTAGAAAGTATCATTTCCTTCTTGTTTTAGCCAAGTACCAAATTACTCAAGGGACTTTTTATATACATTATTTATGTAGTAAGTCAAAGGGCAAAGAAAATAAGATGAATTGGATTGATTTCATCTGCTTTTTATTACTTGAGGAGTGACTCAACCTTTTTTATCTTCTCATACACACAGTTTGGTTAACTTAAAATCAACTCTAACTTTAAATGTCCAAAGAAATGTGGTACTGTATTCCTGTTTTGGGTTCACTGTGTCCCCTAAAGTTCATGTGTGAGTAATTCAATACCCAATGCAACAGGGTATGTTAAAGGGACCTTTTAAAAGGGGACTAATGGCATTTTCATGGAGGTGGGCTAGTTATCACAGAAGTGGGTTCCTGATAAAAGAATGAGTTTGAACCTTCTGTCTTGCTCTTGCTCTTACCCTCTCTTATCCTTCCGCCTTGGGATGACACAGCAAGAATGCCCTCACCTGATGCAGGTTCAAAGACCTTGGACTTCTCAACTTCTCGAACTGCAACAAATAAATCTATTGTTTATTAATTACTCACTCTCAGTTATTCTGCTGTAGAAGCACAGAACAGACTAAATCCATCGTGGCTTCTCAAGATCAAATAAAATACAAAGGTAATTATAACTTTTATTCCCTCAAAAAAGAGTTAACCATAATAAAAGTCTTATAAGACAAACTCCTCTGGATCATTAAATATAGCAATGAGAGCAGATTCTAAGAAAGAGTCACTGGAGGCTTGAACCTGCTAAGAAAGATTTTGAAGACTTTGATAGCAGTTGACACATTTCAGCTCCTAAAAACTTTAAAAGCACATGCAAAATAATAACATCGGGCCTTTATCTTACACCACACACAACATTAAATAAAAACGAATTATAAACTTTAATGTGAGAGCTCAAACTATACTACTGCTATAAGAAAACATAGGGGAAAAGTTTCCTGATATTGGTCTTGACATTGGTCTTATGTATGACACCAAAAGCACAAAAACAAAAGCAAAGATAGACAAGTGAAACTATATCAAACTAAAAAACTTTTGCACAGCAAAGAAGCAATCAGTAATTCAAAGACAACCTTGAAATGGGAGAAAATATATTTACACACCATGTATTGAATAAGAGGTTAACATATAAGGAATTCCTACAACTTTGTAGCAAAAGAAAAACCCCAAATAATCAGATTAAAAAATGACAAAGGCCTTATATTGACTTTATCCCAAAGCAGACATACACATGACCAAAAGGCATTTGAAAAGTTGTTCAACATAACTAATGATCAGGGAAATGCAAATCAAAACCACAATGAAATATTACTTCTCATCTGTCAGGATAGCTATTATCAAAAGAGCACAAGTATTGGCAAGAAGATGGAGAAATTGGAACCTTTTTACACTGTTTCTGAGAATATAAATTAGTGTAGTCATTATGGAGGTCCCTCAAAAATTTAAAATAGAATTACCATCTTATCCAGAAGTCTTACTTCTGAGTATATATCCAAAAGAATTAGAATCTTGAGATACCTGCATGCCCATGTTCATTGCAACATTATCCATAACAGCTAAGACATGAAAACACAAATGCCCATCAAATGATAAATGGATAAAGAATAATGACATACACATACAGCAAAATACTACTCAGCCTTAGAAAATAAGAGAATCCTGCCATATGCAAGGAAATGGATGAATTTGTAGGATAGCATGCTAAGTGAAATAAGCCAGTCATAAAAGGACAAATACTGCATGATTCCACGTACATGAAGTATCTAAAATAGATTCATACGAGCAGAAAATAGAATACTGGTTGCCAGGGGCTGGGTGAAGGGGGAAATGGGGATAAAGTTTCAGTGTGAAAGATAAATAAGTTCTAGAGATCTGATGCACAACATACCTAAGACTAACAATACTGTTCATGCACTTAAAACACTTGGTAATAGGGTATACTGGATATTAAAGGTTTTTTTTTTTTTTTTTTTTTTAACTGCAAAACCACACTCACACACTAAAAACTCTAAAGAGACATGAGGAAACTTTTGGAGGTGATGGATACGCTTACCTTGATTGTGGTGATGATTTCACAGGCATATGTGTATGTTCAAACTCATCAGATAGTATACATTAAATATCAGTATTTTATTTGTTTATCAGTTTTACTTAGAGGTGATAATTTTATTTTTTTTTAAAGAAGGAAAGTACACAGTTTAAAGAACTTCATTGACTGCATGAATTTTTCTAGTCATTTTCTGAGTTGCTTTGGAACTATATGGGTGTAGATTGAGACACATATTATGTTCAGAAAACATACTTTTTGTGAATTTCTTAAGGGAGTTGGTACTTAGGGTATAAACTGTTTCATAGTTTGTAGACTTGCCTCTGTTTCTTGTACTTTGTGGCTGTGAAATTGATTATCTGATATTCTTATGTGTCCCAGTGACCAGTTGGAAATTTAGAAAGAGGAAAGAGAAACCCATGAAAGAACCCATTAATAACCTCATGGTGAATCCAGTTTTCAAAGTGTTGAATCAGCCACAGCGAACTGTGGAGATGACTAAAGCTACAGCTGCTGTTAGTGGAATCCAGATTCAGTGTAGACTTTTAATTAATTTTGTAAAGGACAAAATGCCCTCAATAAGGACATACTTTTATTCAGGTCACTGCAATAGGGATGACCTTCATAGGGAACACGTCAACGAAGAGGGAGTATACGTGGGGCTTTCTAGGGACAAATAAATAAGGAGGTCACTTGAAAGAGTGGACAGCAAGTCTCCACTCAGAAGGGTGAAGGGATTATTTTGGAATATACAAGATGAAAGAAGTCTTTTTTGGTTAGCTATTACTTAGAATTAAAAAAAAAAGTATTACAGAGTGATGGTAGATTTCACAACAACCTTTGCTGCTTTTGAGTAACACACAGCTTAGATAAAGTTCAACATTGTCAGTTGCTCTTGAATTAGGCCAGAAAAGAAGGAATTTAATCTAGAGAGGAAAATATTTGGTCTTTAATTTTTATGTTTTAAGACTTTTAAATTGGCTATATTTTTCCCTATTACTTGAGAACAAAAGGAAAGGAAATTGTTTTGATAATAACAGGGGATCATAGTTACTGTTATTTTAAATTTGAAACTTTGAATATTGGGTTGTTTTTTGTCTATGGGGTATATTTTATTTGGGACCAGTTGTCTCCCTGTCCTCATGACTGTCTTGTATACTTGCATCTGTAAAATCTCAGGTTTTCTCCCACTTCTTTGACACATTCTTCTTTAGCAAACATTCTCTCTATTCCTGTAGTCTGAATAAAATTATCTCCTTAATGACTGGGCCAATTTGTTTTTCACAAAATCAATCAAGAACCTGTAATGAGTTTGTAACTCATTAACAGCAGTTCAGTATAATTTGTTCTAGAAACTACATAGGGGGGATTTCTTTATTAGTGTAACTCTGAAATCCAAGTAAAGAATACAATATTGTAACTCATTTTTAAAGAATTTGGGGACAATATTATACTGACTCTCCTCCAACAGTCCCTTATTGGGAAGTACGCACTGTAGAAAATGGTGAACATGGCCAAATGAAAGTAGGTAGGGCTTTGGTATCTATAGTTTTTCCCCTTGGGGTGTACAGTCTGGTTACGCTCTGATTAAACAAAGTCTTGAATAGGAAACTCTAGTTTCCATTAAAGAGAACAAAATAGGGAACAATAGTCCTCTGAGAGCAAAGGATTTTCCCAGGAAATACCTATCTTTTACTTTCTTCTTCCCCTTTTCTTTGGAGAAATTATTAATTTAACCAGTTAAATTCCAAAACACTGAGTAGAAGAATGCACTTATAAATAACAACAATGTGCATTCAAAGTCTAAAGAGGATGTAGTTTTTCTCCTTTTTTGTATTCAAATATGCAGACCTGGGATCTGCTTCTCAGGGCAGCTCAGGACATCTTTTTCAAGAGCAAGAGCCTGCCCTTATCCTTAATACCTCCTTCCATGCAGATGAAGGTGCTAAGATTCAACTTTGAAGGGATTCAGTGTAGGGGTATTTCATGGAGCTGACAGGTGAGGATACTTTTTAGGTTACATCTGAAGCTGCAGGCTACAGTCACACTTCTCTGGATTAGTCCAGTGTCTTAGTTTTCTAGGGCTGCTGTGACAAAGTATATCATAAACTGGATTGTTTAAACAACAGAAATGTATTATCTCATTCATTGTGGATGCTGGAAGTCTGAAATTAAGATATCAGCAGACCTATGCTCCCTCCAAAGGTTCTAGGGAATGATTCTTCCTTGCCTCTTTCTAACTTCTGGTGACTCTAGGGTGTTCATTGGTTGTAGCTTTGTTTCTCCAATTTCTGTCTCTGTTGTTACATGACTTTATTCCTTGTATGTCTTCACACAGCCTATTTATAAAGACATCAGTCTTTGGATTTAATGTTCAGTCTAATCCAGTACAACCTCATCTCAACTAATTATATCTGCAAAGACCTTATTTTCCAATAAAGTCACAATCTGGAGTTCCAACTGGTCATGAATTTTGGGGGGACACTGTTCAAAACAGTACATGGGCCAATAACTAATTGTTACTTTGCCTTTTTTTGCACTTTCTTGTATGTGTATATCTTACTCAATAATTTTATTATTGATCATTTCTAGAGGCATTGAAATCAGTGGCATTTATGGCTTTCCTGGCTCACAGGCTTAGTATGATCTTGGGAAAAAAAATCTGAAGCAGTGTTACAAGTATTTATAGGAAGTGGCCTTTGGAGGGTAGAAGTGAATGCAAGAGAGATGTAGGTGAACCATTGGCAATGACTGCTACAGGAATCCTTCCTTTAAATTCTATTTTTTCTGTATAGCATGATTTTACAGTTTTTAAAGTAGATGTGTACCTTCTCCTCATTAAAGTTCAGAAAAATAAATATTATTTATATGAATAGCATGTTTTTATAATTTAAGTAGTCAACTGACCATACAAGGTAACTAATATCACAAAGCACTAAACTTTTCTAAAACTGATGTTATTAATTTTGGTAGACTTATCACCACCATCCATTTAAAAATTACTATTAAAGTAATAATTTTATAAAACAATATATCTCAATTACATTGTATTTCTCTTAATAAAGGATATATATCTTAGGCCTGGCACAGTGGGTCACCCCTATAATCCCAGCACTTTGGGAGGCTGAGGCAGGAGGATAGCTTTAGCCCAGAAGTTTGAGATCAGCCTGGGAAACATGGCAAAATCCTATCTCTACAAAAAAAATACAAAATTAGTCAGGTGTGATGGTGTGCAACTCTGGTCCCAGCTATTCAGGGAGGTGAGGTAGGAGGATTACCTGCACCAAGCATGTCCAGGTTGTGGTGATTACACCTCTTTACTACAGCCTGAGGTCTCAGAGTGAGACCCTGTCTCAAAAAAAAAAAAAAAAAAAAATATATATATATATCTTATACTATGCTGAAAATATCATACTTCAAAGCTATGCAATTTTAATAGTATATTTTTAAGATTTTAATTGGTTCAAAGTACATATTTGATTGTATTTGCCTCTCTTTTCTTTCATCAAAGTTTATATCAACGATTAAATATAGCATGCAATTTTAGTATGTTGACGGTATACTCATTTGTGTTTAAAGCAGATCCAAATAAGTTGTCAGAAAAGAACCCTATTTCCATCAGGTACAACTCAGAGCAGAGGTAGAATGGCATTATGTTTGATTAAGGCTCCTCATTAAAATCTTCTGTTTTCACACAAAAGTATTAACCCACAGCACACTTGTTTACTAGGATGTATAGCCTTTGTTCCAACTTGGATTAAAAATCAGAAATACAGTTATAATTCAGGGACACAACTTTGAATGCACTGTTACCCAATATTTATGAAAAGCTTAGTTGAGATAATGTCACTTAAGGATGTTTGCTAGAAGGGCATGTAGTCCATTTTTCTTAATCTAGATATACAAAACCAAATTATATTAATTCAGATCACTGGACAACTGAATTCTTAGACCACCTTCTATTTCTCTGACATATCTCTGTCTTTACTCTGCTTTCCTTTATTTGAGGTTTGTTTGTTTGTTTGTTTTTTTGAGATGGAGTCTCGCTCTGTCGCCCAGGCTGGAGTGCAGTGGCCGGATCTCAGCTCACTGCAAGCTCCGCCTCCCGGGTTTACGCCATTCTCCCGCCTCAGCCTCCCGAGTAGCTGGGACTACAGGCAACTGCCACCCCGCCCGGCTAGTTTTTTGTACTTTTTAGTAGAGACGGGGTTTCACCGTGTTAGCCTGGATGGTCTCCATCTCCTGACCTCGTGATCCGCCCGTCTCAGCCTCCCAAAGTGCTGGGGAGGTTTTATTTAAAAATATGAAACACTATATCCACTGAAACTATATTGAAATTTAGCCCATTTTATCAAGTACTTTTGTCTTTATGTGTATCCATAGAAAAATTATTTTCTGATACGAATAATTTATTTATGCAAGTGGACAAGATGACCATTACAGTAGATAGATCATAATTACAGGTATAAAAATATATAAATCCTTATTATATTCATCATAAGCTACATTTTTGTCTTCATTTTTCTTACTCCCTTGCCTTTTTTCTTATAATTTAACTCCACTTTTAATTTTATAGTATAGTTATACCTTATGTAGTTATCTCAGCTACCTTAAATTATTTAGAAAAAAGACAAAGTTTTAAAATAAGGCATGTGTGCTTATATATACAACTATGAAAGCATAGAGCCTCATATGCTTAACAAGAAATAAAAAAAGCAACCAAGCAAACAAAAAGATGAAGAATTGTTACTTGAAAGCAGTAATCAAGGTATGCAATGAAAGTTTAAACACATTCTTGCTGTGTGTAGATTTCTTCTATCATTTCTGAAGATGTTAGTTTTGTATATCTACATTGATTCAGGTATCCAAGGATATGGATAGATGTATTAGTTTCATAGGCCTGCTTTAACAAACTACCGCAAAGCTAGAGGTTTAATACAACACAAATTTATTGTCTCATAGCTCAGAAGGCCAAAAGTCCGAAATCAATATGTTGTCAAGTTTGATTCCTTCTTGAGGCTCTGAGGTAGAAGCTGTTCCATGCCTCTCTCCTAGCTTCTGGTGGCTCAGGTGATGCTTGGCAGTCCTTGACATTTCTTGATTTATAAATGCATCATTTCAATCTTTACTTCTGTCTTCTTCTTATTTTCCCTCTGTGTCTCTCTGTTTTAATTCTTTCCCTGCTTTCTCTTATAACACCACCAGTCTTTGCATTCAGGGTCAACTCTGAATACAGTATGATCAGTATCTTTAAATTATATCTGCAAAGATGCTTATTCCAAAATAGGTCACTCTCTGAGGATCTGGGTGGGCATATCTTTTGAGGAGTACTCTTCAACCCACTACATTAGAATTTCCATCATGTGAGGAAACTTGTCAAAAGTCTAATGCATCTGTCTTTTAATAACATGTAGATATGTAGGGAACATGAAATAATTACTTATTTTAAAACCTGAAATTTCAATTCACTGATTTGATTGGTGTTGAATATAAGGCAAGAAAAGGAAAAGACAACTTTACTGACTGAATTCTGCTATGTACTTAACCTCTTGTAAGGATAAATTTATCTTTTAAGGATAAATTCTTGCTGGTGAATTATATCCTTGACAATCATTTGGTATTACATGACTGATATTATTTGGCTTCCCACCAAAATCTCATCTCAAATTGCAATCCCCACATATTGAGGGAGGAACCTGTTAGAGGTGATTGAATCATGAGTATGGTTCCCCCTTGCTGTTCTTGTGATAGTGAGTGAGTTCTCATGAGATTTGATGGTTTAAAAGTGTTTGACATTTTCCCCCTCACTCTCTCTTTCCAGCCATGTAAGATGTGCCTTGCTTCCCCTTTGCTTTCTGCCACGACTGTAAGTTTCCCGAGGCCTCCTCAGCCATGCAGAACTGTGAGTCAATTAAACCTCTTTTCTTTATAAATTACCCAGTCTCAGGTAGTTCTTTATCACAGTGTGAAAATGGACTAATGCAATGACTCAACCATAAACTCTCCCATCCAATCTGAACCCTAGCCAAGTATCAAAAAATGCAAAATAAGCTATGCTACAATTTGAATCAGGAAGTATAGACAAAAAAAGATCACATAGTGGAAGCAATGGAAGTTGAAGGTAAAAGGATGAAATGAGAAAGGAGATTGGGGTAAAGAAGAGGTCATATCCCATTATGAACAGGGAAAACTAATGAGAGAAAAACAACTAAAATGAGTAGATCACATAGAAGAGAAAACACACAGAAAGTGAGAAATCTGGTTGTCAGTAGGTATAGAAGAAGACAACAAACATATTCACACATCAAAGAAACTACTCTTGCTATTCCCTCTGCTAAGAATGCTCTTTCTCCAGATATCATCATAGTTTATCCCCTTATTTCCTTCATCACTGTCTGCTCAAATGTCACATTTTTCTATAGCCCATATTTGAATACCTTAAGTTAAATAAGAGCCCACCACTACCACCCTTACTACCAATGCACCACTTTCTATCCCCCTTACTTATATTTAATTTCTTTATAGTACTTATTACTACATATATGCACACACACATGCATACATACACACCTACTGTATCTCTAGCCACTATATGTGGTATGATAGGCACTTAGTAAAATATTGTGAAAGAAAAATGTGAATAAATAAAATCTCAGAGTTTTGTGAGTCATGTTAATAAAATGAAAGGAAATTCTGAGAACTCTGTAGGGTTCTTGGAACCAGTCTTAGTGTCCCTGAGGTGATTTTATACAGTAGACCTTATGAAAATCCCACAAGATACCTGACTCAATTTTTGTAATACTGTACTTGATCTAGTGTAAGGAAGTCTTATTATTTGTAACCAAAGCTATTTGAATTAACTTTATCACCAATAAGCGTTATTATATTTAACAGTGGAACCTGGATTCCACAAGCAGTTGTCTAAGTGAAGTATACTAAAAAATATATGCTACAGATAAAAACATGGAATGCATTTCACAGCCAAATATAATTTGTTGGTAGAATTATCCATTGGCTTGAGTTATCTAGGCATTTACTTTGATATGTTTGAGAAGAGAATCTGAATTTGACAACATTTGTAATAAATAAGAAATGTATGCTTTTGCAATAACATTTGTAATTCTCCAACTTGACATCCAGTTAAGAATATTTTTCTTCTTGAATTGCCAGTGCACCAAGAGTTTGCCCAATCTAGAATTGATCTGCATGAATTTGATGAAAATCAGAGTTTACATTGCTATTTTCATGGGTATTATCAAAGGGATTTTGTTGTGCATGCATTTTTAGTTATTCAAGGGCAGTTGTTAAACCAAGTTCTATTTTTTTCCTTCTGAAAACACTGTAATTCATTTTACACCTTCTTAAATTAATGCATACCTTCCCTAAAATGATAGTGTGTTGGGTGGATTTCCCTCTGAGAGGTCCACAATCTAATAAAGTCAGAGATGAATGGAATTTTCTACCCTAAACAGGATTACAGAATACATTTCTGCCTTCACTGCAGAAAGGTTCTTATTCAAATTAGGCAGGGTCTTTTTTCACCTTGGGATCTCACTGCATTCACATGCATTAAAGACATCAAGAGAAAGGTCACAAACATTTCATACTCACTTGCAAAATGTATTTTATATTCAACTTGTAGGCTGGGACATATGCTTCATCCAAGGAGACATATGTCCTTTCCAAATATCTTGATTTAAAATGATATCTGATAATGACAAATTCTCGTTAGGTCATACAAAGGACACCGATATAAACTTACTGGACATGGTAGCTGATTTCTTCCAGTCTCCCTCTATTACAAACACCATGTACGTTAAATTGGGTTCTGATTAAGGCAGTGAATGTATTGCAAGGTAACTTTAAAAAGGCTAGTTTATTGAAATATGGATATGTCTTATGTCTTTGCCTTTGTACTTCTTTATTAATTTTTCAGTATATTTTCTTTCTCAGATCTGTGGTGGTATACATAAAACCTACTGAGTCATTATCAACTCTATGTCAGTCTTTCAAGTACCAGCCTACCAACCCTTTGCTAATATATATTTGTACAATTATTCATTTGAATCAAATTTATAAGTTTATAGTAATCGTGTGAATTTAGGTAAGACCTCTGCCAAAATTCACTTTTATGAAAATATTACCTTCTTTGAATCCTTATTCATAAAATATTATTATCTAATATCTAACAGTTCATACTTTAAAAATATAAGCACAAGCCCTCTTACTGAGAGAAATAATAACAGGCTATAATCATGAATAACTTACTTTAAACAAATGTTTGTATTTGACAATAAAACAGAGATCATAATTAATATTTGATAGCTATGTCCCCATTATAGGTGTAAATTCAAGTCTTCTTTTTTCCTCAGGGACAAATAAACTAGTTAAGTAAGTCTTAGTTTTTGAATGTTGTGTGTGTATATATATATATATATAAAATATGTAAAGAGAGAGAGGGAAACAGAGAGAGAGAGAGAATATCTATCACTAATCTTCATTTGTCTGTAGTATAAACTCTCTTATTTTGAGAAAACTTTAAATTGTTGACTTTGATTTTAAAGGTCTGGACTAAACCACCATACATTTTAGATAAATTAAAATTAGAGTGCCTACCTATAATATTTGTAGTATACTTGTAATTTGCCAAAAATCCTATTTTATTGAGATTTCTCTGATTTATACAACATGTGATTTGAGTAATTATTTTTTGAAATATGAAATAATATTTTTATTATATAAAATATAAAACAATATATTTTTATATAAAAATATTTTAAAAGGTTGTGATTATAATAAGAACCTCTAGGGCTTTTCAGAAACTCAAGTCAATCATCCTTGGAAAAGATGTTATATAATATATTTTGGCATTTCACCTTCATGATTTCTGTTAGATGGTCTAATACCCTTTGAAGCCTATCTATTTTTTAAAAATCTTACTTGCCTTTTCTACATCTCCGTTGATATAATCCTTTTTTTGTTTTGTTTCCTATAATGTATTGTCTAAGAAGCTGTAAAATGTCTGGGTGAAACTAATGCACGGTGAAACGTAGTGCAGCGCAGGAAGTATTGTCTTGAAGTCAGAAAAATCTGGGATGAGATATAACCTCACAAATTATACAATCCTGGTAAAAATGTTTAACCTTTTAAAATCTGTTTTCTTATCTATAAGATAGGAATAATAATTATATCTAACTCATCGGTCTATTGTGGCATCAACTAAAATAATGTAGGCAAATAATGTAAATATAGTACCTTGCCCAAGCAGTCTATAAAGTTCAGTTCCTTATTTTTCCACATTTTTTCTTGTTCTTCCCTCAAAGACTACATGAGAGAAGACAGAGGTGTTTGCCTGTGTGGTTTTCTGTTTGGTTTTCCTTTTCGTTTCTGTGCTTTGTAGCTTGTAATAAAACAACAATAACAACAACAACAACAACAACAAAACCTTTAGGATATTTTCCAAAGATGGGTTATTTTGGGGCCAAATATGTTTGAAACTGTTCAACAAGGTATCAAGGAAAAATAGAAATCTTTGTTGGATACAAAAAGGGTGACTAGAGAAAAGTCAGTGAGCAGGAGAAACAGAATTCCGCATAGACCAGGTACTGTAAATGCCAAGTAAGACCAGGTTAGATGGGCTCTGATAGCTGAAGTGGCAACCATTAATCTTGGAAAACTGTCAGTTAATGTAAGAAATAATAAAGGCACAATCAAATGTCAGGTGTTAGGATGGTTTGTAGAAGGAACAAAGTGAAGAATACAAGAGAACCAAACTTGTAAATGAAGCCAAGAGAGAGGTTAGTAGCAAGATAACAAGAAGTAATAGAAATGGGTGCATTCTGATGCAAGTATGATAAAGAGTCTAATTACTGGCAGGACTGCTTTTAAAAGATAAAGTGAATGTTATTTCTGTTATTATGAGTGCGAGTGGAATCTAAAAGAAGACTTTGAAAGAAAAGAAAGTGATTATGAGGGACCTGTCCATATCTACAGCCCCCCTCATAACTTTTAAAACCTGGACAAGAACAAGACAACATGGAAATTTTACTGTCTGCATTGTAGACTACTTAGTTCAGGCTACAACAGTCCCATTGGTGTCTAGAAACATAGATCTTCCCTAATTTTTCTCCCTAGAAGTTAAAAGGGTTTTGGAGAGAAGTCTGTTGTACCACTGTCTAGACCACAGCATAGGTAGGTGTCTCTGATATCTCATATTTCTGTATGCATGTTAGTTTTGTGTTTTAATCTATGACTCAGTGGTGAAACTACTAATTATTTATGTAGCCTATAACTTAAGAAAAACTTTACAGTTCAGTCCTTATAATTTGGGACAGTATTACATATTGAAGAACATAACATGTAATTTTCAACTTTTATTTTGGTAATGCTGTGATTCAGATTTTAAAATGTAGACAGAGCCATTAGAACCATGTGATATAACCGTATTCTCAGTTAGAAATAATAGTGAAAAATGTAGCTTACATTGTTTCTTATCACAGGGTTAATTAGTTATCAACTGGTTAATTTGAGCCTTGCATTAATTATTGATAACATGTGAGAGTACCTCCCTTCTAACAGGATGATGGGTATATATTTCTTAATGATTGATGTGCTTATTATTTTCAAAATATTCTTATCTTTAAATGACTTATAGTGAATCAAAATATTGCCATATAATGGTATATGCATAGGCTTTTCTAATCAGTCATTGATTTTTCTATTGATTTTCCCATATTTTTATAAGATTTTTCTCTCTTACATGAAATGACGGATGTTGAAAACATGCTGCAAGCTATAAAATACTTCATACAAATGCAAAGAGTTCCTCTTGTTTTCTACTAAAATGCGAGTAGTGAATTTTTATGTGTATATTTGATTATAAATATATCATAGAAATTTGGTAGACTGCGATTTCATTGCTCACCATTTCAATTTTCCAAATTATGTTTTCTCCATTATGCCTATTTAAAACTTTTCTTTTACTTTCCATGACACTTTCTGTTGCTATCAGGGGCCCCAAGATGAAAAGCTCAGAAAAAAAAAAAGAAAGAGAGAAAGGTTAGTAAGTTATTATGAGTTATTACATGTCAGGCTATGGTATGTTAAAATGATATGATTAAAAATTTTTAAAGGTCACAAATTTCTACCATCCCTGCAATCACATCCCATTTAAATGAGATTTTGCTACACCACCTACTAGGTATCTACCCAAAAGAAAATAAATCAATATATCAAAGAGGTACTTGAACTTGCATATTTATTGGAGCACTATTCGCCATAGCAAAGATATGGAATCAACCTAAGTATCCATCAACAGATGAATAAAGAAAAGGTAGTATGTATACATAAAAGAATACTAGTCCACCTTAAAAAAAATGAAATCATGTCATTTGTAGCAATGTAGATGAAACTGGAAGTAATTATTTTAAGTGAAATAAGCAAGGCACAAAAAGTCGAGTATCATATGTTCCTACTTATATGAGGGAGCTGAAAAATTTACAGACTTGGAGTTAGTGAAAAAAAATAAGAAACTGAGATGGGGAGAGGACAAAGAGAAATGGGTAAAAGGGTATCAAATACATGGTAAGATAGAAGGAATAAGTTCAGGCCAGGCGTGGTGGCTCACGCCTGTAATCCCAGTGTTTTGGGAGGAAGAGGCAGGCAGATCACGTGAGGTCAGGAGTTCAAGACTAGCCTGGTCAACATAACGAAACCCCATCTACTGAAATACAAAAGTTAGCTGGACATGGTGGTGGGTGCCTGTAATCCCAGCTACTCGGTAGGCTGAGGCAGGAGGATCGCTTGAACCTTGATGGTGGAGGTTGCAGTGAGCCAAGATTGTACCACTGCATTCCAGACTGGGTGACAGAGCGAGACTCTATCTTAAAAAAAAAAAAAAGTGGGGGGGTGGTTTAATGTTTGATAGGGTAGGATGACTATATTTTAAAACTGTGGCATATTCAGGTTATGGACGCCATCAAAAGCTGCATTGATCACTATACATTATATACATATAAACATTTTTTTTATGCGCCCATACATTTGCACAATTTTTTTAAAAGATATGGAATCTATTTCTCTAAGTCTTAAATCTAGATTTGGTCCCGTTACTTGTTTTGATAATGGATGTTAGCACATAGGTATTTGCTTTCTTATGCACCGATTAAACCCTGAGACTGCTTGCCAAAGAAGCCGAGAGTAGCCTTCTGAAGGGTGAGAGGCCATGAAGAGCAGAGACAAGCCATCCTAGGTGAGCCTAGACCAACCAGCCTGGCAACTTCCATAACATGAGCGAGGCCATCCTAGACCATCTAGTGCCCTCAAAGCTGGCCCAAACCAGAAAATCTAAAGAATTATCAGAAATTATAATTTTTTGGTTTCATATTTTGAAATGGTTTGTTATACAGTAAAGGCCTATTAATACAGATAACACCATGTGTCTACTAAAGGAATGAGTTGTCACTTTGAGAGTATCAATTATTTTATTCAGTTGCTAACAGCTCATACTAAAAACAGAAGCAGAAGGAAAGCGTTTGAGAGTAGTAAAATGAAACGAAATGATGCTTCCTGTAATTTTCTTAAAAGGTGCTTGGTGAATAGGCACTTTAAAGAGTCTCTGTGTCATGAGAATTTGTAAGATGTATCCATAGGGAAACCCTAAAGAGTATATTAGACCAACAAGAAAGAAAGAATATCAAGAGGATGGTTGAAATACTCTATAGAATAAATGTTTTGTTCTATGTTTATTCTCCAGACTAAAAGAATGACTTTTCCATAAATAACATATGAAAATTGATCTTTCTATAGAATGAAGTAAAAAAGAAATTATGAGATTCATATATATGCTCTAGTTCAGTTTCATAATTGACAAATATTAATTTAAAGAGGAAAACAACCCAGTAACTTTGGGAGGAATGAATAAGTTTGTTGAGAAGGAAATGTGACTCTGAAGAAAGAGTAGTAATATCGGACAAATTTTCTACTATGGTGCTTATTTCTTGGCTTTACAGTATCTGCAGTTCTGTTAGTTTCAATTTTTTCCCTAGTTATCAAAAACCTAACTTTCTTAAAGTGTAAAAGGAAATTTGTCACTTTATATAAGTGAAAAGTCTGTGACTATAGTGGATTTAGGAATAACTGGATCCAGGGACATCAAAAATTCAATATTTCTCTTTCTCTTGGCTCAGCTTTATTCTCTTTTGTCTATGTCCCTCAAAAATTCCAACTTACATATTATTTACAACCAGAAATCTAAGAGAAAATGAGTTTCTAACTAAAATTTCAACATTGAATTTTGATATGTTTGAGTTTGCTCCTGGTCTATGTACTATGCCCTCTTCTGGAGCAGGTTGAACAGCTCTGCTGGAAAAACATGAACTAAAAGTAGGGGAAGGACTGTGTTCAGAAGACAGTCAAGGGTGGACAGATTAATATTTATATCAAAGGACAAATATTGAGTATTGGCATTTAAAATAGGTAGAAATAGATTTAGAGACAGAGATAAATATATAAACACATGAAAGAAATTAGGAATCCACACCTATCATAACCACTTTTCCTCAGAAGGAATATTTTTTCAAAAGAAAACAAAGAATGATAAATGAACTTTCATGATGACAATTGAACTTTGGCACCAAATAACGATATTAAATTCAGCAAACAGAACTTCAACCCAAGGAGAACTCCTAGCAGGGCTGAATATTTCTTAGCTAAAATGCCTCACTCTGATTTTTACTCACTCAACTTGCACTCAGAGGTGTGAAAAGATGTGTCTAAACCCCAGAGCATGCCAGCCCAGAAGAATTAAGAGACCATAAAACTGGAAGAATTTTCTCCATTATTGGAGGCAAATAATTGCCTGTATTCTAAAACTAGGGCAGTAAGGCAGTGGGAACAGCCTCCAACTAGTTTTACACTAACAGTAATATAGAAATAAGAGGACTGAGATGGGGCAGGGGAAGAGAGAGAGAGAGAGAGAGAGAGAGAGAGAGAGAGAGAGAGAGAGCCCTACATATAAAAGACCTACTTCCTTTTATTGTTTGGGCAATGTGGAAGTCTCAGTCCCTGGGATTATAACCCAATTACATAGATTCAGATTTGGCCAGTACACAGAAACATTTTTTACTTTCAGTGAGATTAAGTGTGAGGATGTAGTTAAGTGTGTAAATACTACAATGTTCAATTAAATTATCTGAAAGTCAAAAATATCAATTTTGGATTCTGAATCTAATTATATTCTATATCTTAATAACTTATTTTTAATTGTTTTGGTTCAAAACTTTTGAATGTAAAGCTTGCAATTTCTTCAATAGGATGAATTGGATTCTGAGTTATCCAGTATAGTAACCATCAGCCATTTTGCTTTTTACATTTAAATTCATTATACTTAATATTTTATATCAGTTATTTCTTCACACTATCTGTATTTCAGGTGCTCCAAAGTTCCATGCAAGTACTGGCTAACCCCACTGAGAGTACCGAAAGAAATTTTACTATCACAGAGTTTCTATTGGGCAGAAATGGGCTAAATAATAGGAAAACACTCTCACTGTATGCACCTAGAAATACAGGATAAGTGTCAGAACCACTGAGCTCAAAGAAGATCTTTAAAATATTGAGAATGATAAATACATAAACGGGTTATTTGAAGACACAATGGGTGTGGCAATTCCTAATCTGAGTAATTTCTGGTTTTGATTTTAACCCCAAGGACAACTCCGTCTACCTGGGCTAGATTTTTTTTTTAAATCAAATGCAGGTCTAACAAAGTTTTAGTCCCTCATAAAAATGAGTGTTGGAATTAAAACGTTTAATTACAGCTAGGACATTAAAAGGGCTAAATCTCAGTAGAGAATACATTTTTGAAGTTACACCTACTAGAAAACATTATGCCAATTTGTCTTTTCCTGAAGAAGTTCTAGGGAAAAATGTCTCCTCTGAGAATTTATAACCATGGTTCTCTATCACGAGTGTTTTGCAGGTTTGAATTTACATTATTTGCATAGTTTGTGAACTTCAGAGAAATAAAGTGTAAACTGATGGCAAGTTGGTGACATTCCAGGGGAAATTAGTAGACACAAGGAAAAAAACAGTCTGGAAATGCAAAAACTTTAGCCTAAAATACATAAAACTGTCACTGATAAAAGCCTACTGAATGTAAACTCACATTTTAAACCTATAAAACATACAGCAAATCGTCAAACATTAGTGAGTCAGCAGGCAATACACAGAAATGTTATCACACCAAGACGTCTAGATGATGGAATAATTTTACAAATACTGCTGTATAGGTAAGATTAAATTGGATAATTACATAAGAGAGTAAAACTATAATGGCTTTCTTCTAACATCAGGAACAAGACTTGGCTGTTCACTCTTGCCGTGTCTATTCTACATTGTACAGGAGGTTCTAATCAGAATGACTGAGTAAGAAGATGAAATAAAAGACATTCAGATTTAATAAGAAGATGTCAAAGTATTTTCTATTTACGTATGACATAATATGGTATTTAGAAAAGCCTAAGGGTTGCATAAAATTATTAGAACTAATGAATAAGCAAAGGATACAAGATCAATATTAAACATCAAATGTATTTCTATGTACTGGCAAGAGAAAATTTAAAAATTAAATTAGAAAAACAATTCTATTTATAATAGCATCAAAAATAATATTTAGGAATAAACTTAACAAACAAGTTAAACACTTGTATACTGGAAACTATAAGCTTTCTTGAATAAAATTTAAAAAGACCTAAACAAATGGAGTCACCTTTCATATTCATGGATTCAAAGATGTAATGTTATTTAGAAGTCAGTACTCTCAAAATGTATGTAGAAATTCAGTACAAGCATTTTGCATGGTGTTTTTAAAAATTATGTAAAAACACAATGGGTCAAGTATAGCTAAAACAATCTTAAAAAAAATGTTGGAGGACTTATGCTTCCCAACTTCAAAGCTTACCACAAATAACTAGTAAGCGAGACAATGCAGTACTGGCCTAGGTATAGATCAATGTAATGAAATATAGTGTTCTTTAATAAATTCTTACATTTATGATACATTGGTATTTGGTGACAGTTTTGAGGCAATTCAATGTAGGAAATACAAACTCTTCAACAAATGGATATCCACATGCAATAGAATAAATTTAGAATTTCACCTCATACCATATATATAAATTAAGTCAATGGATTAACAAATTAAATATAAGCTAAAACTTTTTAAAAATTTAGAAAAAAAACATGAGGTGCATTCTCCTTGGCCTAGATTTGGCAATGGATTCTCAGCTATGACACCAAAACTGATCAACAGAATAAAACAGATATATTGGACTTGTTCCAAGTTAAAACCATTGTATATCAAAGAACACTCTAAAGAAAGTGATGGAAGGTACCCACAAATCATATATCTGATAAGGAACTAGCATCCAGATATATAGAGAACTGCAACTCAACAATGAAAAGACAAATAATTAAAACAGGGCAACGGATTTGAATAGATATTTCCCTGAATAAGCTATACAAATAACCAATAAGCATATGAAAGGTGATCCACATCATTAGTTATTAGGGAAATGTAATTAATTAGTCATTCAAGAAATACAATTAAACCATGAGACACAACTAGAATGGATATTGATAAAAATGACAAAAAATAACAAATGTTGACAGGCATGTGGAAGACCTGTAACCCTCATTCATTGCTGATACATATGAGAAACTGTGCAAGTGCTTTGACACACAGATTGGTAGTTCCTCTAACTGTTAAACATAGAGACACCATATGAACCAGCAATCCTACTCTTAAATCTACATCCATAAGAAGCGGGAACATCTATCCACATAAAATGAATGTATGAATACTCCTAACAGCATTATTCATATTCATTATTCATATTCATTATTCAGATGCCAAAAAGTAGGAACAACCCAAATGTCCATCAACATGAAATAATTAAAAATGTGGTAAATTCATTTGATGGTATATTTTTTGACAGTAAAGGTTACAGCAATGACATGTGCTACAATATGGATGATCCTTGCAAACATGCTAAGTGAAAGAAGTCAGTCACAAAAGACTATATTTTGCAGGATTCCAGTGATATAAATTGTATAGAATAGGAAAAAACATAGGGATGGAAAGTAGATCAGTTAGATCAGTAGAAAGACACTGCTAATGGGTACAGAGTTGTTTTGTTTTGTTTTGAGTAATGAAACATCCTCAACTTAGATAATGGTTATGTTGCACAACTCTGAATACACTAAAAGTCACTGAATTGTACACTTAAAAAGATAAATTTTATGGTATGAAATTGTATCTGCATAATTACATATAAAACATTCGTGGAAGAAAAAGATACAATAAAAGAAAAAATCCGGTTTAAGGAAAAAGAATATAAAATGAGAGTAGTTAAAAACTCAATACATGTTCTAAACTGCACATTATAACTCTGAAGCAAGAATCATTAACTAAAAAAATTAATTTGAGAAAAAGTCCTCAGAAGGCAATAGAATATGTATAAATATTAAAATGTGTATATGTATGTATAGATGTGTAACTATAAATATTAATATATAAAACATTTTTTAAAAATTTAAAATTTGAGAATTCTCTTATTTAAGACAATTAAATGAGCCCCTCTAACATATGTTGAATAGGATTTTCACTGGAGAGTATTTAGAAATGGAATGAAGAAATGTTTAAGAGTTTGTGACTGAGAATTTTTCCGAATAAAAGAAATGCATACATATTCACATTGATGAAGCAAAAGGAGAGTTGCATTGGCTTGATAACAATAGAGTCACACTTACACACGAATGAGTCCAACTGAACAGAAAAGGTCTCAGGAAAACAAGAAACAATATGTAATGAGTGATTACCCACAAAGACAACTGATTTGTCATTGACAATAATGGAGGCTGGAAGAATTTGAAATAACAGCATCAAAGTGATGACGAAAAATAATTGTCATTTTAGAAATCTATAATCAAAATATTACTTTCCATGGACTCACATTTAAAGGAAGAAGAAAAACCTAGAAGAAAATAGGGGTATGCACAAAATAATTGATGGACTCATTGATAACCCAAATAATATTTGATCAAACTAATCAAATAACCATAATCAAATAACTCATAATTGAGTACCACAATTAAATGGGACTAACACATGGATTGACAATTACATTTTAAATGAAGGGTCAAGGAAATTCGAATTCTAATGACCTTGCGTGGTACAGAGTGGGAGAAAACAGCCTGGTGAAAGGATACAAGAGTTGGCTTCAGAAATATACATATCAGGATAAGATCTTTCACAAATTAAATTACCTGTTCTCTATTTTCATGCCTATTATAAATTCCAAATTTGGCCTCAAGTCAATAGATTCTAGTAAGGATGTGTGTCAATTTGATTAACATTTGCTAGAAGTCTCACTCTCTTAAAGACACAAAAGAAAACAAAAAACGACAGAAAGGGAACATAGCCAGACTTTCATTATCAAGGATTCTCAAGCAAAGCCACTTCCCACAGGGATTCCTCTGAGCCGTGTTGTTTAGGCAATATAGTGAGATGGGACATCCGAATAGTGGTCAAGGGGAATTAATGTTATAGCTGGAATGGCAGGAATAAGCATCAAGTTTTTGGCAACATGGATAAGAACATTAGTAATGTGATAAATTGATTAGAGGATTAAAACTCATTGGTATGAAGAACATAATATGAATAAGGCCCAGCAATCCAGGAAAGAATATGTTGGAATCCCATTTTAGGTAGTGCTGGCCTTTTATCGCAATGACTGGGGATGGAGTTTGAGGAACAAGTAAAGAGTTAGATCTCAGTATCTCTGAAGTGGTGTAATATGCCTCAGTCTACTTCCAGTCATCTTTTCCAAGTAACTGGTCCCAATTATTGCCCAAATATAAACCAATTCTTTCCCTATCCTTATTCTGTTACCCTCTGAAACTTCCCATTCTAATCCCCCAAAAGTTTCCAGTTACAACCTTTTCTCAAGTCTACAACTAAATGGAAGATTATTTTGGCATACTTCTAATTGCCTACTGTTGAGAGGTTTTCCATCTAATGCAGTTCTGCTATTCTGTATTGTTCTCAACCCTGACCCAGCACCCAGGTGGTACTTGTATCTGATCTAGTATATGAAAACTCTAGTCCTCAGAAGACATTTTTTATTCCCTCACCTCATTTAGAAATTTTAGGGTCTCCACCTCCAAGGGTGCAATGTGTTTATTCAGGAACATTTTCTGAAATGTCGGTCAAATATTTTTGAAGATATTTTATTATTCAGATTAAGAAGCAAAGTTTGAGGACTGGGGAAAGTTATTGTAAGTAAATCAAGCTATTTTAAAACAGTACACAAGTAGCAGAGGACACTTTTCCATTCATTCAGCTATTCTGTGCCTCAATTGAGGAGCATGTAATTGCCAAATGATAAATTTTTAACTTGATAGCCAAGTTATGACTACTTCATCGAGTGGGCTGTGAAATGCACTTTTCTTGCAAGTTCCATTAATCTCTCATGAGGGTCACAGTCCATTTAGAAAAAAAACACTGTGAGCAGTTAGACAACTCCAGCGCCATGTGAGGAGGTTTCTAAAACACTATTCTAGAAACAATTGGAGGTTAGAGTCTGGTGTGGCATAGAGAGAGGGCTTCTTGGAGGTGACGTTCATGATGAAAAAGAAAACTCAGAATCGATGACAATTGACGAGGATCAGAAACAGGGTAAATAAATTCTAGTCACATCTAGAAGTAAACACACAAGACAAAACCATATGTAAAATTAAAGGTACAAGATAAATGAGATAGTATGGAAAGTAGTTAAAAAGTTAGGCTGATATGGTAAGATATTTAATTAAAGATGTAAACAGCAGCTGGGTAAAGTAAGGAAGAAAAGGTGAATAATTTAAAGATTTTTTTTTTTGTCAAGTTAATTGTGCAGCTGGTTTTCAAATAAGAATCTGACCAATTGCTTTACTTAAATTATAGAAATAGTTGTCTTGGAGCTGTGTTAGCACAATCCAAATCTTATGAAGAGATATGATTCTGTTGCAGTTGAATTTGAGCTAATTAACACCAATAGCTGCCAGCAAATTCATTAATCCTGATCCTGTTTATAGATCTGTTGTGAGGAATGATCATTTATTATCTTAAGACCCAGTGCCTTCTTGAGAACTATTATTATGTAAAAATATGGACAGAGAGAGCCCATTGGCAAGAACTGTTAATCTTTTCAGTTCACACTTAGACTGCTTGTAAAACCCAAGCACATTATCCCTCATTGAGAGGCAGTAATGACAAGTTGGTTTAAACGAAGGAGACCTCTGTATAAATTAACAGATGTTTTAGTTGAAAATAGAAGTGTCAACATGACCTTAATTAATGAATTTGCTAATGGTTGTTTCCAGAATGGGATAATATGCCAAGTTCTAACCTAGGTATAATAGAATAAATTGAGGATTTAAAGTTAGGCTCAGGTTGAAATCCCAGTGTGATCTTCATGCCCTTGAGTAAATCATCAGGTAACATACTGTAAAGTGAGAATCATAGCCCCACATAGCATGTGGTTGACTAGTATCTGATAGCTAGCATGTGCTCCATGAATATATGCCCTTTCTTGAGAGGTAAGTCTGGAAAATTGAGATTACTCCCTAAAATTTCCCTAGTTTTTAATTAATCAGTCATTTTAGCTACAAATATTGTAACCAACTTATTTATATATGCCAAGTATATTCTCTTTAATCTTAATTGGTGTGTTCATGTTTTCAAGGTGTATGCATAATACATGTACACTTGGATTTGTGAAAAACATGCCAGAAGAAATGCTACTTATTAACTTATTGGCTAAACGTCCTTTGTCTGTGTTGATTTTTGAGGTGATTCTGGCCATGCTATCTATTGCCAGAAAGATGGACTTTATAGAAAATTTTTAATCTATTCTCAAATTAAAATTACTTGGGGTACATATTCCCAAACTTTTAAATGAACTGTTTCTAATAAACCCATATAATGAGATTCTTCATTTAGTTACATCAGCATAGATTTTGTAACTGGTTCATCTTCACAAGCATCCCAAAAGTTCCATAGATATGCTTTATTGAGAGTTTATCACCTACTATACAACATTTATTGGCTAAAAGGAGTGCAGCTATATGATATGGCTCCGATATTTGAGGCCCATTATTACTGTCGTCATCATCATTCCAAAATTTATAAATAAAATGTCTGACGTGACAGATACTCTCTTCTTTCAGATGACTTTGTTTTCTCCTTAAATTATACAGAAAGATGTCAGTTCTGTTCCTAGTTATATTCCAAGTCTCTATTGGGAACCAGAATCTCATTCACAGCTTCTCTCAGCATGGTCCAGACCTTGGAGACATCACTTATGGGGTATGGTCATCACTAGCATCACTCATCAATATTTTTGTTTTTCCTTCCAGGATAGGATTGATGGCTTCCATTTCCTTGAAGTTAGTGGTGATTGTTACTTATTTTGGTCAAATAAATGTGCAACATATGTTATTTCATGGCAGCAGCACTTAGGAGCTAACACATGAATTACTACATTCCCTTGCACCTTCCATGACAATCATCCAGATATTGTACTTTGAATCATTTTAAACAATGATTTCTGTTTAAAATATTAAAACGTGGAGACATCTTATTGCCACATTATAGGCTGACCTATCCCGACTAAAACATTAATGAGAGGCTGAAGGTTATGCCAACTGTCATTTTTGTGATTGGCATGCCTTGGTTATATTAGAGTGTTAGAAAACTATGCACAGATACAGTATGCTTTTATTTTAAATCAGGCACGACTTGCTTCTACTGAAATGTATTCTGTTATGATGCCATTGACTTACACCAAGTACATTTATACCTTTATGAGCAAAGACTCCATGAAATGCATCACATTAACCATATTTCAGTAGCAAACAGGGACTTCCCCAATGTAGCACTTTCCTAAAATGAGTTAAAATTTGTTTTATGCCATTCATGGTTGGAATGAAAAATCTAGTGAGTGCAGGATTTTTTTATTTTGCTCACCTTTTAAAATACCTGTCATCCAGTACGTTGCCAAGCCCAGAGTAATCAATACATATCTGATCAATTCAACTGTGTCATATTCATTGTAAGTTATTGTTCGTTGTTTGACAGTACTTATTTATGAAAACTAATTGAAGGAATTTTTCTTGATTGAGTACCACAAATCTTTCCTATTCTTCCAAACATCTAGTATTAATTTTGACACACTTTAAATTACACAATATGTTTTTCTTTTTCTTATTGACTAAGAGAGAGAAACTCAATTTATTTTGAGATCCTTTTCTAACAATTGGTATAATATTATATGACTTAAACTTAAATCAAAATTCCTGTTCCTTTATTACAAACATTTTTCTCTTTGCCTAATTTTTCTTTCTTATTCAACTTTTATCTTGTTTTGTTGTATTATTTTTGTACTTTACATATATTCCAAATGCATGTCTACATTTATATACATGACAATATTTTGATATCTTTCTTAACATACATAATCTCTTCTTATAATGACCAATTATTATGTACTTAAAGTTTTTTTCCTAATCTCTTAAAGCATATGAAAATGTATGCATTTCAATTGTGAAAGTATTAGGGATTTCAGAATATGTCAACTGGCTATAAGGCTTTATGCAGCAAGGGCAATTTAGTCTTAGTGAAATTGCTCACTGCTTCAGGGTACCTAATTAGAAATTAAAATACATAGGTGATTTTTTTAAAAAAAATCTTTTCTCCAGCTCTATTTCAGCATATTTTAATCTAAACTATATTTCTCTGTTAAATACGATTACTGAGCAATGACATAACCTATGGACATTCATTGCTCATTAATTACAAGTTTTCATTTAGAGTTGAAATGAATATTTTCCTCAATTGTATTTTTAATCACTCCCAATCATCCTTTCTTTTTTATATGAGAAATATTAAGCCTTGAGAAAATTTCTGCAGAGTAATAAAACCTGTTAGATTAGATTAATATACATGGGCTCCTCCACTATTATTAATTTAGACAGACTTTCATTTTTCCTTTTTGATTACACAGGACATTGATTTATGGTACATGAAACAACCAAATTGTACTTTTGAAATTTAAAATTCTAGAGCTCTCCTTATATTATCAGCCTTGAATTCAGCTATTTTGTTTTTTAAATTATAAAATATATGCCCTTTTTAATTGAAAGGCATAAGTGCCTCGTGTAGCAAGTATATTAGCTAAATGTTTGTCTGAAATAATGGATCATTTTTATTGTCGTTAATGTACTATTGAGTCACTATAGAACATAGCATATTATAAAAACTGTTGCAATTTATTTTTTATTGTAGTATACCTATAATGTAGTTTAGTTGCATATGTCTCTTGAATATGAGTAGAGAAACATAGGTTTTATTCAAGCCTAAAATGAAAGGATATTGATAAAGCCACTGGTTCATCCCATTCTGAAGATACCAAGAATATTAGTAGAAATAGTTGGTTTTGACTCTTTAGGAACCTAAGATGCAGAGCTGTTCCTTGGGCAGGATTGATTTATTAATATATAAGTGACATGGAGCCTGATATGGTTTGGCTCTGTGACCTCACCCAAATCTCATCTTGAATTCCAATTCCCATATATCAAGGGAGGGACCTGGTAGGAAGTGATTGGATCACGGGACGATTTTTCCCCCATGCTGTTCTTGTGATAGTAAGTGAATTCTCCTGAGATCTGATGGTTTAAAAGTGACATGTCTTCCTTTGCTCGCTTTCTCTCTCTGTCTCTCTTGCTGCCATGTAAGATGTACTTTGCCTCCCCTTTGCCTTCTGCTATGATTGTAAGTTTCCTGAGGCCTCCCCAGCCATGCAGAACTGTGAGTCAATTAAACCTCCTTTCTTTTAAATTACCCAGTCTCGTGTAGTATCATTATAGCAGTGTGAGAACTATGCAAACTAATACAGGGCCCCAGAGTGGTCATAAAAGAAAGCATATCAACTGTTGGTGGGTCTGTATTCCTAAATTTGAGTACAATTAGGAAGATGAAAGACTTTTAGTTTATATTGCCCTGGGAAGAACCATGGCGGAGTGTGAACACTGTTTGTTTAAGAGGCAGGGATTATTAAGGAGAGCCTGTTCTGTAAAAGTGCTTGGATTGAGAGAACACATACAAAATAACAGGATAACATCAGGTAGATAATATTCACTTTTTTTCCCCAGGTTGATGTGAACAGGGACCTGATTTTACAAGATTTTATAGG
The DNA here is from genome assembly GCF_047675955.1 of Chlorocebus sabaeus. Taxonomy (NCBI): domain Eukaryota; kingdom Metazoa; phylum Chordata; class Mammalia; order Primates; family Cercopithecidae; genus Chlorocebus; species Chlorocebus sabaeus. The sequence goes on from NC_132915.1 coordinate 53,985,770, forward strand.
CCATGTTTTACATATGTTAATTTTATCTTAATATGAATAAAATTTAACATGTGTGGAGACATTAGGACTCATTCAACATGATGAATGGCAGATAAGGCTTAAAGGAATACTGGATTCTACCCTTTAAACTTTAATGCAGGGACTATAAGTATTCTGAAACTTCTTTAAGAATGGTAGATGATTTGAGTCAAAATCACTCAAGGTCAGACTCAAAGTACAAACAGTAAGGAGACACTTTAATCTGTCGTTAAAGTTGACCCTCATCAGCATAATCATTAATTTGAGTTCAATGTATAAAAATCTAACTTTAAAGCAATATACAAACCAAGGAAAAAATGTCCTTGCAGATATTATCAGTATACAGTGTTCTGGGTTACGAGTTTCTCCATTTCTTTGTAGTGTCAATAAGGCAGTCTAGTAAAACTTGCCTTCATTTTTCAATGTGTCTTGTTATTGCTCTAATGTGGGAAGGCATAATGGTCACAAGTATAAAAGGCTCTTTTACATTAAATTACACAGAATAAATTTCCCTGCTCAGAAGATGACAACAGCTGATTTTTTCAATTTAGTTGCAAAATATTCTGACATTAAATCTGAAGCTACCACAGAGTGATCCAACTTTGAAGATTTCAGTGATGATAATGGGGCTTCTAGTGAACTAAATTAATGTTTATGGCTTTTTCTTCCCTACTTTTATTGTCGTTGTTGATACCACTTCTACTGATGTTTGGTTTTTGTGTGTGTGGCTGTCTTAGGAGTGCTGGTTTTTGAGATTGACTTTAAGAATAGAAACTTTATAGAATAATGCACATATGAATCAATAAAATGTGACAAAGCTTTATATTTTCTATAAGATTGACAGTGAAATTAGACTACTTATTATTATATTTCTAGTTTTCCTCTAAGTTTCAGTTTTGCTACCAAGCATAAACTCATTAAAACGTTTTTGAATTAGAACTGATACTAATCATGGATACTTGCATTCTCTTTAGGAAGACTTTGTATACTTTTAATTGATTATATAATATTAACCAACATAAATATAAAATAAAATTAACTACATAACATTAATTTATATTATTCTTACAGTTTATTTTTTTATGAATTTAAAATTATGTATTATATTTTATTCCTCTTTCTTTGGAAGCAAAATCATTATGATGTCTACAAAATTTTCATTGTTTATCAGATTTTCATATTTGTCGTATTTTATAAACTATTTGTGAAGATAGTACTCTGAATTTTTAAATTTTTTTTAAATTTAGATTTTCTGTAGAAAATTGTTTTAGTGGCTCTATAATTTTCTATTAAGCAAATGTAATTTAAACTATTACTCAAATGAAGATTAATTCCAGTTTTTTTGCTTATAAACAATATACACCAAACATCTTTTTGTAAAGTGGTAAGAACTATTGTAGTCTGACGTGCTCCAGAATATCAAGTTGCCATACTGCAGTGAGCAACAGGAGAGAAGGCTTCCTCTTCCACAGCAGGAATGCCTGGAACCTGGTTTCCTACAGAACCAGGGTGTGGTTCCTCCCTAGAATCTTGAATCTGAATTTTCATAAGGAACTAGAGTGTTAACTTCAGAATATCCAGAAAATTCCTTTGCACTGAAAATGGGCATGGGGATTTCCTGCTGCCTAATTCCTCCCTGCTTGTCCTTGCCAAAGTATGTTCCCTTATTTATACTATAAAATGGTAAAGTGTGCGGGGACTGTGTTTCTCCTTGAGGACATTATCCCACTGCAGATGTTTTCCTGTGATGATGGTAAAATAGTGAATCGTAGGTATTATCTTGCTGGGCTTTGACTTTCAGACTTCTCTAACAAAACCTACCCCTTAACTAGTCCTATGTGACATTGTGGTATTTTCCTTCATTCCTCTTCCTGCAGTATTAAAATTGAATTTTTTTAAAAAATTTCTGATTGTTTCTCAAAGGCAGTATGGCAGAAAGGAGGAGGTAAACTTTGCACAAAGGGTAGAGTTTACAAAGTTTGATAGAATCCATTTTGGACTTGAAAGCTAGCCGGGCGCGGTGGCTCACGCCTGTAATCCCAGCACTTTGGGAGGCCAAGACGGGCGGATCACGAGGTCAGCAGATCGAGACCATCCTGGCTAACACAGTGAAACCCCGTCTCTACTAAAAAAAAAAAAAAAAAAAAAAAAAAAAGAAAGCTAATAGCTAAGGGCGGGGGAAAAAGGAAGCTTATTCTCATACAATAAGAGCCAAAACTTTGTTGCAAGTGTATTGTCCGAGTTGTTTAAAACCATGTCTTGATTTAAAAATGAAGTCTAGAAGTGAATTTCAAGATCGTCAAAAAGATAAAAACTATGTTTGAGAGCTAGGATCCTGTTACGTCAAAGGGGAAATAGATTTCTGTAAAAAGGCTGAGGACGTAGATACCCTTAACAACATGATGGTAAGAGTCATTATTCTGATGAGAAGTAGAAGAGAGACTAAGGGACAAGGAGTGTAAAGCCCCGTGGAAAATATTGAGAGAACTGAAAATATCTTGACCCCAAATCTAAAGAACCAATTATGGGTAAAAAACTTCATAGTTACGAATAGCTAAGAGTCCTTGCCTAACTTTCAAATATTTCATGAAAACAAATTCCTAAAGACTCTGTCTAACTCAGTCCCACAGTAAATAAAATCTTCTAAGTATTAAAAGAAATTACAGGCAATTTGTTAATCCTGGATTAATATAAAATCTTCTTGGCTATGATACATTAAAAATGAAGCAGGGATTGTAATCAACTAACAATGCTAGCCAAAGTATCTGAATGTTTTGAGTTTTCATTCAAAATTATATTACTTACTGAAAGAAAGGTTGTCTCTCCATGCTATGTTATTCATATTTTATACCATGAATTTTCCATACAGAGAAGCATTCTTTTTTTCATTTGTATCGCAAGAAGTCATAGTAGGAATTGCAGTCAGCTATACAGAGAACACATTCATTTTTCTAGGGTTTGGCTTGACATCTAAATAAACTGCTAACTAAAGAATCAAAGTGACTGAGCAACAGAAGCTATAGGAAATGATCGTATCATAGGACCACATGAATATTTCTTGCATGGGTTTATTGAATTCTGTGCTAGCATTCTTCTTGGAGGTTCATTTTAACCAAAAGCAGTGGGGAGGACCAATAGAAACATTCAATAAAAAACAAGCAAACAAAAAGCAATACTGTAAAAAAGAAAAAAAAAAAAGTTCAAAAGGTAGCAGTGATTGTGCCCAGACCGTTAACAGACTAATACAAGGAGTGATGACCTTGTGGAGTCTGTTGGTGATGAGGTCGTAAAATGTGACCAAAAGAGATTGCAGTTTTTATTGTTCCATTGATTTCACCTTTTCCCTTTTTGATATGAAGTTGGCTAAAGGACTTTTTATTTTGTTGCTCACTAAGTCTAGGGAGTGTGCAGAGAAAAATGATCTTGCTTTCTAATAGGTGCTATGTTTAGAGATGGTCAGGCAAGTTTAACCATTTTGTGAGAATGAAGCTGAAACTTTCATCTTACAGTAAGTCTGGAGTGTATGATGTAAGATAAACAGTCAATTCATTAAATGATATATAAACATCAAGAGCAGATGGGATTTTAGAAAATGAAGATCCTATTTTCAGAAAGTTGTTTTGACTATATAAAGAGAAAAGAAAGGCAAATATGAAACATTATTAGTGCCATAGAAGTAACATTGTTTTGTGATTTTTAAAAACATATTTTCATTCTGTTATATCTGTTCAGGTTTTCTGATCTTAATCTATGCTCAATTCATAACATAGACTTGGTATAATATATACTACACCAAGTATTTATTTTATCTATATATATTAGATAAAAAGGTAACCAGGGATCATGACAGTCTTATTTTTATTTTTTTCTTTTTGAGATGAAGTCCATCACCCAGGCTGGAGTACATTGGTGCAGTCTTGGCCCTCTGCAACCTCTGCCTCCCAGGCTCAAGAGATTCTCCTGGCAGGCTTAATTTTTTATGTTTACAAACTTTCTACTAAATCACCAGTATTTTATATAATACAATACTTATGACATTTGAGCTTGAGGAATCCATTTGGAAGAGAGTTCAAATTTCTAAATATGTTGCATTTTTTCTTATTATTAACTTGCAATCAACCATTAAGATGGATTTCAGCAAAATTTTTGAGTTAAAATACAATGACTATATATAGGACTGTATATAATCTCCCAAGGTAGAATCACTTAGGAAATATTCTAACTATTTAATCCTAAGTCATTTAATTTTTATGACTGTTTCCTAATGTGTAAAATGAGAGGAATAGATTGATTTTAAAGATCAAAAATACTTTGTTTCTGTGACCTGTAATTCACTGATAAGATAAATTTAAAGAAAATCCTCACAATCAATCTAAACAGTTGAAGTTAAGCCAACTACAACAGAAGAAATTGTCTACCAGCCTCATCTTTGGGTTCTGCCAAAAAATGTAAATCACAAAGTTAGTAAATATTCAAAGACACTGCTTTTGTGTACTTTTTATACACAAAAAACCCTCTACTATAGCTAGAAGCAAACATCTTGCCCTGCTGTGTGCATGCATGCCCATGCCTTATCAATGAGGATCACTAGTCATTCCATTCCTTTGGTTTAGAATGCCCTTTCTCTTGCTGTTACTTGAAACGACATCTTTCCTTCAAATAATTTTTATGTGCATGTACAAACTCCTATATGAAGTGTGAAATTGTCACTCCCTCTAATTATGATTTCTATGTCCTGTCAGCTCCTAGGTTGTCTTCACCACTTACTTATACCACTTTTCTGATTTTTTATCACCCAGTACTCACGGTATGTGTTTCTGAGCTGAAATTGTTAAACATCACCCAATGCTACAAGTATTTCCTTGACTATTCAAAGCCCCAGTTGCTCTGACTTCCTTTATGGTCAGTTCAATTAGAAATAAGCCCTTCCTTATTTCTAATCCTGTGTTCTTTCCTATATACCTCATGAGCGGTATGTTATTGATTATCAGTTCTAATTTCGTGGCACCCTAATTATTTCTAGTTTCTTGCAGTGATTTGTGGCCATCGCAATTTAAAAACAAAAACATGGCACTTGTATACCTGTGTAACAAACCTGCACATTGTACACATGTACTCTAGAACTTAAAGTATAATAAAAATAAAAAAAGAAATGATATGTTATATTATATGGTGCTAATTGCAATGGTGAAGAATACAGCATGCAAGGAAGGAAAGCAGAACCAGTAGCAGAATGAGAGGTGGAGAAGGTGGGCTGCAATTGCAGACAGGAAAAAAAAATTTTCTAGGTTGGCACATGGGATATCCTCCAAGATCTACCAATAAGGCCATAAAACAGGCCTCAATAAATTCAGAAAAATTAAAATCTTACCAAACATACTTTCAGATCACAGTGGAATAAAAATAGAAATAAATACCAAGAGGATCTCTCAAAACCACACAGTTACATGGAAATTAAACAACTTATTCTTGTGTGCCTTTTGTGTAAGCAATGAAATCAAGGCAGAAATCACAAAATTATTTGAAATCAGTGAAAACATAGACACAACATACCAGAGTTTCTGGAATGCAACAAAAGTAGTATGAAGAGGAAGGTTTATAGTGCCAAATACCTAACTCAAAAAGTTCAAAAGATCTCAAATTAAGGATCTAACATCACACCTAGACAAAGTAGAAAAACATAAACAAGCTAATCCCAAAACTAGAAGAATACAAATAATTAAAATCAGAGCAGAACTAAAGAAAGTTGAGATGTAAAAATCCATACAAAGAATAAACACAAAGAAAAGTTGTTATTTAAAAAGATAACTGAGATCAAAATAAGATCAGTAGACCACTAGCTACATTAACAAAGAAGAAAAGAGAGGAGATCCAAATAAGTACAATCAGTAATGACAAAGGTGACATTACAACTGATTCCACAGAAATACCAAAGAACCTCAGAGGCTATTATGAACAACACTATGCACACACACTAGAAAATCTAGAGGAAATGGTTAAATTCCTGGAAACACATAATCTCCCAAGATTAAATCAGGAAGAAAGGGAAATGCTGAACAGAAAAATATGAAGTTTCAAAATTTTCAGTGATAAAAAACTGCCAAGCAAAAAAGCCCCAGACCAGATGGATTTAAAGCCAAATTCTATGAGACATTCAACGAAGACCTGGTACCAATTCTACTGAAACTATTCCAAAAAAATTGAGGAGGGGGACTCCTCCCCAGTAGATTCTACTAAACTATCATCATCTTGATACCAAATCTGGGAGAGATACAATGAAAAAAAGAAAACTATAGCCAAATCTCCTTGATGAACACACACAAAAATATATTCAACAAAATACTAGCAAACTGAATCCAACAGCACATCAAAAAATTAATTCACAATGATCAAGTAGGCTTCCTGTGTAGGATGCAAGTTTGGTTCAACACACAAATTAATAAATGTGATTAACAGCATAAACAGAATTAAAAACAAAAACCATGCGATCATCTCAATAGATGCAGAATAAGCTTTTGTTAAAATCCAACATCCCTTCATGATAAAAGCCTTCAAGAAACTAGACACTTAAGGAACATACCTCAATATAATGGGAGCCATCTGTGACAAATCCACAGCCAACATCACACTGAATGGGGAAAAACCAGAAGCATTCTCCTTGAGAACTGGAACATGACAAGGATGCCTATTCTCACCATTCTTACTCTACACAGTACTGGCAGTGCTAGCCAGAGCAATCAGGTAACAGGAAAACTAAAAAGGCATGCAAATCAAAAAGGAAGAGACAAACTGTCCCTTTGCAGACGATCTGATTCTATATCTGGAAAACGTTGAAGACTCCACCAAAGGCTCTCGGAACTGATAAACTTCATTAAAGTTTCAGGATACAAAATCATTGTGCAAACAGCAGTAGCATTTCTACACCAATAACAATAAAGTTAAGAGCCAAATCAAAAATGCAATCCATTTACAATAGCAACACAAAAAATAAAATACCTGGGAATACATCTAAGTAGATCATGAACATGTGTTTTTAGTGAGAGAGCTCTTATAATTGCTGGGAATGTATAATTTACTGAACCTCAGCCCAAGTCAAGATGCTTAAAATTGTACTTGTGGAGCTTCACTCAAACCAATGTGTCAAATAATGTATTGAATATTCATATAAAGAGAGACTATATTTATATTCTTAGATTGTTCTTCAGTTTTTCATTTCATACTTTCATATATATTACCCTAAACTTTCTATACCACAGATAAAGATTTTATTGTCTGGAAAAAATGAGGTGAAAGTTCTCTACAAGGAGAACTACAAAACACTGCTGAAAGAAATAATAAATAACACAAACAAATGGAAAAACATTCCATGCACATGAATAGGAAGACTCAATATCTTTAAACTGGTTACACTGCCCAAAGTAGTCTACAGATTCAATACTATTGGTATCAAATTACCAAGGTCCTTTTTCACAGAACTAGAAATAAAAACTACTCTAAAATTCATGTAGAACCAAAAAAGAGCCCAAAGAGCCAAAGCAATCTTAAGTAAAAAGAATAAAGCTGGAGGCATCACATTATTTGACTTCAAACTATAATATAAGGCCACAATAACCAAAACATGGCAGAAGGATAAAAACAGACACAGACCAATAGAACAGAGTAGCGAACCCAGAAATAAATCCACTCATCTACAGCCATGTGATCTTTGACAAAGTCAACTAAAACAAGCAAAGGGGAAAGGACTTCCTCTTCAGTAAATTGTGCTGGGATAGGGGCTTCCCATATGCAGAGTGAAACTGAACTCCTACCTTTCCTGATACACAAAATTAACTCAAGCTGGATTAGGATTAAAGATTTCCCTACCCTCACTTCCCCTCCGCTTTGCTCTGTCTTCTTTTTCTTTTCTTTCTGCAGGGTTTCCTTCTGTAGCCCAGGCTGGAGTGCAGTGGCACAATCTCAGCTCACTGCAACCTTCACCTCCCAGTGTCCAGTGATTCTCCCACCTCAGCCTCCTGACTATCTGGTATTATAGGTGTGCACCATCACAGCCTGACTAATTTTTGTATTTTTAGTAAAGATGGGGTTTCACCATATTGGTTAGGTTGGTCTCGAACTCCCAACTTCAGATGATTCACCCGCCTCGCTGGCTCAAAGTGCTGAGATTACAGGTATGACCCACCTTGCCTGGCCAGATTAAACATTTAAATGTAAGACCTCAAATGGTAAGAAAACCTAGGAAATACTATTCAGGACAACTTGGGAAATAATTTATGACTAAGCCATCAAAACCAATTGCAACAAAAACAAAAATTGACAAGTGGGATGTAATTCAATTAAAGACCTTCTACACAGCAAAAAACAAACCAACCAACCAACAAAAAAACTATCAACAGAATAAAGAGACAACCTACAGAATGGTGGAAACTATTCACAAACTATACACATCCAACAAAGATCTAATATCCAAAATCTGGAACGAACTTAAACAGTTGAAGAAGTAAAAACCAAATAGCCGTATTTAAAAATGGACAGAATATATGAACAGACACTTCTCAAAAGAACATATACATGTGGCCAAGAAACATGAAAAAATGTTCCACATCACTAATCATCAGATAAACGCAAACTAAAACCTCAGTGAGATACCATCTCACACCAGTCAGAATGGCTATTAACCAAAAGTCTAAAAACAGCAGATGCTGGAAAGGCTGCAGAGAAGAAGAAGGAATGTTTATACACTGTTGGTGGGAATGTAAATTGGTTCAGTCATTGTGGAAGACAGATTGGAGATTTAACAAATAACTTAAAACAGAACTACCTTTTAACCCATCAATCCCATTCCTCAGTATATATCAAAAAGAAAAAAACATTGTTCTACCAGAGAGACGCTTGCACTCACATGTTCATCACAGCACCCCCATTATTCACAATAGCAAAGACATGGAGTCAACCTAATTGCCTATTAACAGTTTACTGGATAAAGGAAATGTGGTACATACACATGATGGAATACTATGCAGACATAAAAAGAATGATATTGTGTCATTTGCAGCACTGTGGAGGCAGCTGGAGGTTGTTATCCTAACTGAATTAATGCAGAAACAGAAAACCAAGCACCACATATTCTCACTTGTAAGTGGAAGCTATACATTGGGTACTCAGGATCATAATAAAGCATCAATACAAACTGAGGACTATTAAAGCAGGAAAAATGAGAGTGGGCTCAAAGATTGAAAAACTAACAATTGTTAACTATCTATATTATATGTGTGTGTGTGTGTGTGTGTGTGTGTATATATATATATAAAGCTATGTTATATGTTAACTATATTAACTATGTTAACAATTGTTAACTAATACTTAGTACCTGGAGGATGGGATCATACATCTCCAAAACCTCAGCATCATGGAATATATCCAGGTAACAATCCTGAACATGTAAACCCTGAATCTAAAATACAAGTTGAAAAACAAAGTTAAACATAGAAAAATAATTAAATAACCTAAATACCTCTAATTATTTATAGCTTCAAGATAAAGATTGTCAAACCTGTAGGAAGGTAAACACTTGTGAGATGGAACCAACAATAACAGTTACAAATACCTAAAGCCATGTGTAGAGTACAGATAGAAGATAGCTTTCTAATTTTACAGAAATAGAAAGATGAAATCTATTGCATTACATGTAAAGTTGGTAGCAATGATTGTTCCAAGAAACCACCAATTTTCTCTTTGGTTGGGAATTTATTATCTTTATGATTAGCATTTTTAGTAGTAGAATTAGTGATAATAAAATACAGAAGGTACTATAGATTGAAAATGGATTGGATTACTCAGCATTGCAACTGTTTTATTCTTATATTATCCAATATTGTATTACACTTCCTCAATAGACTACAGGCTTTTACAGTACATGTGGACCTTCTTTCTATTGTCGGTGTCTCATTCAGAATCTGATACCTAACAGAAATTAAATATTTCTTTGTTGATCTTTGTAATAAATTGATAAATGTTTAATTTGGCTCTTGAAAACTACTCATGTTTTGAAAGAAAAAGAGACCATAAAACAAAATAAATTGATATAAATAAATGATAATAGGCTGAAGAAAATCTCCCACCATAGTGATGTTTTACTTCCAATCATTGTCAAATTAAATACGAAAAATAATCCCAGAAATAAATCATTATTGAGGAATTTTGTTAAAATGAAAATTAGATTACGTTGCTCTACTGTTATAACCCCTCCAATGGTTTCCCCATTCCCTGACAGTGATAAAAGTGTTTCCATTCTTTACAATAGCTACCAAAGCAGCACCTTATACAACATTCTCCCTTTCCTCGATATCTTAGTTGGCTTCAGTCAGTTTTCACTACACTTTCTCCTTGATGTCAGGCATCTTTCAGCCTCAGAGAGTTTTCTTTACCTCTACGTAAAATATTCTTTCTGCAGATAATTGCAGGACTAGCTTCTTTATTCTTTGCAGCTTCTTTCCTTATCAGTGAGATCTTCCTTAACTAACCTATGTAAAATTGCAACTGCCCTATCCTCTATACCACAAACATGCGTATTTTTCATAGTACATAAAACACAATACTTCATAATGCTCATTACCCTCTAAAGTACCATATTTATTATTTATTCTCTGTATTCCTCTATCCAAACCCTCCCCTCCCCTCCCCTCCCCTTCCCTTTGCAGAGTTTCGCTCTTGTTGCCCAGGCTGGAGTGCAGTGGTACGATCCCGGCTCACCGCAACATCCGCCTCCCGGGTTCAAGCGATTCTCCTGCCTCAGTCTCCCGAGTACCTGGGATTACAGGCATGTGCCACCACTCCCAGCTAATTTTTGTATTTTTAGTAGAGACAGGGTTACTCCATGTTAGTCAGGCTGGTCTCGAGCTCCCGACCTCAGGTGATCCGCCCTTCTCGGCCTCCCAAAGTGCTGAGATTACAGGCGTGAGCCACTGCGCCCGGCCCTAAATGTATTTTTCAAAATGATGAGAAAATATTCGTTTTGTCTATATATCCACTGGTCCTAGAACAGTGTGTGGCATGTAGAACGTTCACATTAGATGGCACTTTAATAAACAAATAACCAAGTCAGTATTAGCTTTTGTATATCTAGAAATGAATGTTTTAGTCTTAAGGACTTTGCCACTTACCAGGCCATAGTTTGATTTTGAATGGTGAAGAAAACTTTCTTGGCATGTTTTTCTCCATAAAATGTTTTCATTCATGTCCTTGTTATGAAGTTTTACCATGGATGCTTGCACACTTTATCTCTTTGGATTTGCTGAATGACAGAAGGTTTAGACAATTGGTGTTAGCTCCATAAAACAAAATTACATTCACAGGAATAATAACAGTAAAGGTTAATTCTCAGATCATTTCTCATTTTAGTGAAAACTAACTAATCTTTTACCAAAATAGTAGGGAATGGGCTGGTTGTTTCACTTCATTTCTTACTTTTAATCTTCTAACTCAGGGGTGAATTACAGTCTGTGACCCTGATTTGTTCTGCCTTACTTATTTCTTTACTTATAGTCAATGAGCTAAGAATGATTTTTACTTTTTAAAAAGGTTATATTTGAAATGGTTATACAAGTACCTATGTATTTTTTTATTTTTTATGTATTTTGTATTTTTGCCTCTTAACCCACGAAGTTTAAATTCCTTACTATGTTGCCCTTTACAAAAAGTTTTTCAATTTCTCTCTTAATTTTTAGTGTTAAGGAATAATCTACAATTTATTAATATGGCAATAATATGAGTAACTTCCATTAAATTGCAAACCCACTATGTGCTTAAGCACTGTGGTACTTTTTATATATGATTTCAAGTCCTTACAACACTTGTGCAAGTAAAATATCTTAAATCATCGTTTTACCTATGAGTGAATAAAAGGTTATAGTAATAAATAACTGGGCCAAAGTCATTTTAGCAATTTCCTCAGAAGATTAATAATCAACTCTTTTAAGATGGAAAAACCCTAGTTTACCCAACCTGAGTCTAACTGTTCTCAACCTGTGCCAAATAACAAGAAACACAGCAGCTGCAACAACAACTCTAAGACATGGTTAATTAAGGGGAAAAAATGAACACCCATTGAATAAACTATCACCTCCTTAGAATTTATAATATCCTGGTAGGTAGTCCATTGCCTTAGTTTTCAGGACTGTTTTATATTTTCTGCTCTGCTCTAATAATATATGAATGAAGATGGAATTTATCAGCTGGTGGTCAGTAAAATAAAAAAGTTTTGTCAATATTCAAAACCCAGGTGGTTGATCATAACTTCATGCTTTCCACATGTTTCTGCAACTGGGGATGCACCCTGATCTTTGAATGGCAGACCATTAGAAGAAGCTGTGCTTACTAAAACAAAATAAAATATTCCCAAGGTAAAGCCAACAGAAGCTGAATGTTGCAACATTAATATTCAGTAACACATTTATCATCTAAATGATATTTTATAAAGATTGTATTGAATATTTTGGATATTTATGATTTTGAAAGATACTACTTTGAGAGAATTGTCTGCTTATATTTATTTTAGGAATAAAGACCAATTTTAAGTAGTTCTCAGGTGCAAATTAACACTGGATTTTTTTCTTAGAAAAGTATTGCCATAAAATGTTTTATTTGAACTATCTGAAAGCAATGAGAAAAATGCACAAACCACATAACATTTTGTGAGACATAAAATTAACCTTTAAACAAGCTAGTGCTTAATCATCACCACAAATTAATTTTTACTTGTGTAAATTTTTAAAAAGGCAATAATATTCTTTTTTGCAAAACCTTACACACATAAACTTACATACATATATGTACACATACACACATCTATCAATCAGTCATCTGTCTATCATCTATATCTTTCTATAATATGCAGATAACATTTTTTTGATATTTAGATAACCATTAAGATCAATCTATTTCCAAGAATGTTCCAGTTTTTAGTGTGTTGTGTTTACAATTAATGTTGATTTTCCTCATTAAATTATTTGCTATTATTTGGAATTTGCTGATAGGGAGTCAGCTCGGAACATAACATTACATATGAGTCACTGCCTAATGATAGACAATGGTACTCTAACATACAATATAGAACAAAGTGTAGTATTGTTGGAAAACAACTGGAGACATTTGAATGTAAGGGATATTGGTAAGATGGCAGTTCGAAATAATTATAGGCAATTTCTGTAGTGTTTCCAAAATTGCATAATGCAGAATGATGAAAATATGATTTTATCTATTTATCTTGCCATTCCGTGTTGCATTTACACAAAGATTTCTGAGGGAATCTGTCAGCCTATATATTCCTAATGAGTAGAATTCTTTTTACATCCTTTAAGTGCCACTCAGCTATTAAGTTAGTCTGAGAGTAAATATTAGTTTGATGGTATTGATTTAATAAAGTTAAATGAGTTACATTAATATTGAATTAATAAGTAAACTAATAAGTGAAAAAGTAAAAATGGCAATGTTTCAGAGTCTCCCTGGAAGAGACTGTAGAAAGCTAGAACATCTATGACAGAAAGAAACACAAAGATAAGAAAATATTTACCAAATCCCATTGAATATCTTTGTAACCGAACGTCAAACAACTATCAGCTCCATACTGTATTGAACAAGTACCTTTATCTAAAAGGTAGGTCTAAGAGTACTTACATTTAGAATTGACAGTTGTATATTTATTCATTTTTATGATAAAATAAAGTTAAAGATACAGACACACAATTGTAGGAGTACTTAGAGTGTTAATATGCATTTGAGTTGGTGCATCTCATGCCAAGGTGAATTACAGGACTTTTGTGGCACCACCTAAAAGTGTCACCTGAATTCAATAGACTATAATGTTTTCCCTTCTTAAGTAAAACCTGTGTTTTTAAAGTTTATCTTTGAAACCTGAAAATAAAAACGTTATATATGAAGCTTAGATCTTCAAAGTATCTCAGACACCCCTTTTTCCTATCAATTCTTTTGAATTCTAATGAACATTAGGATTCTTTGTTTTCGAGGCCAGTATGTTTGGCTTAGTATCTTGAGAAATACAGACGAATTCATCCAGCAATGTAGTACCTTTAGCTATACAAAGTTCAGCAAAAGGAAAACAACTAACTTGCTATAGCCACACACTGTGCTCTGAAATTTGAAGTGTTTTGCAAAACTACACAATCCTAGTGAAATCCTGGAAGTCACTTTAACCTTCTTAAGGCTAAAGAATATTTGTAGTAGTGAATTCCATACTTTTTTTTTTCCTTAGACCTATTGCAAGCTAACAGCAAGGGCACTTGGCACATTAGATGTTGGGAGGTATAGTGAGGGGGAGAAGGAGACTGTTTTCCTGTAGTAAATAACATTGAGACTTTGGTAAATATACGACTTCATCAACCTGCCAAACTGTTTAACCATACTGGAATAGATAACAAGGCCTTGATTTTGCTTCTTTCTTAAATGCCTAGTTGAAAAGAAGGAGAAAAATTACTCTATATTTCCAATAGAAATAGGGACCTACAGCTGGCAGAAACTGTAGAGAACATCTCATGTATGCATTGAGAATTAGCTACTTATTGTAAAATGAGAAAATTGGGAACCAAAGACTCAGAGAGGATGACAAGCTATTTTACAATAGAGCACAAACTAGCAACTGAATAATTTAACTCCCACTCATTTGTTTCTGTGTCAATCACTCTGGCAGTAGGTTGTGATGCATGGGATATTTGGGTGGTGTGTGGAATGCCTCTCTTTCATGTTCTTAGATCCAAGATTATTTGTGAAAAGGTGGTTTCTGTTGTTTCACTAGCATGCAGTGGAAAAGAGCAATTTACCTAAAAAATAAGGATTTCCTCCCCCCCCATTGTTAACAAATAAAATTTAATTATTATCATGTCTACATACATTATTGACATGCATACATTATTTAGATATTAAATGCTGAAAAACTGAAAAACACTAAGTTTTTTCAATGTTACTACTAATATGGGGGAATGGTTATGTAGATAACGTAAAACAACAACAATAATAAACATGTAATACATTTTAAGGTTTGGGTAGCTCAAAAATGTACCTTCCCTATTATGTGTTGCATAGGTAATAACATTAACTTTTATTATTTAAGCTACATATAAACTGATGAATAGAGAGACATCCTGGAAGGGTATTCTGGGCCACTAAGAAGTTATTCTGTAATTCAATATGTGGTACCACAGTCCACTGAGTGTATAGGCCACCCAGAAATAATGTAGAGCTTATTGCTTATTAAAGTATATTGCCATTTACTTTGACCCTTGACAAACTCTATTCTTCAAGGATTTTCCTCTATCTTTTTTTTGCCTCTTGACAGGTAATGATTTCAAAAGATCTATTAGTTATTATATACATAATGAAAGTGCAAAGCTTCCTGTCAGGAACAATAGGCTGCATTTTTTATTTGAGGTCTCAAAGTTATACTGTGTCATAGGTATACCTGGAAGGTCAGTGAGGACTGTGCCTGTTTCCTATTTCATTTCTCTAGCAGATGTGAGCAAAGTTACTTGGTTAATACCTGATAGTTTTCTTTTTATTCCTCTTTATCTTGAAGGTCAGTTTCTTCTATAAGCAGGAGGTCAATGATGTTCTCTATTCTAATAGTTTCCTTCCTATTCATTATTATGCACTTTGTGAGCTTGCAATAATATAGAATAATAAAAAGTGGCTCATTAGGCTTTTTCTTATGTAAAGACATTGTATTAAAGACAAATTCTTAAAGGGTAACAACTTTAGAACATCAGCCATAATTCTATCACTATTTTTATATTTATATATTCTCTTACACATGTATAGTATTTTTAATATAATCACAATCATAGTATAGATACCATGTTATATATTTCTTTTTGCTCTTAAAATTTCAACATTAATAAATATGAATAGTGGTCATAATTACTATTTTAATGGCCACAGATAATGTTACTAATTTGATACAACAGGCTACAATGTGTCTTCGAAGATTAGACTTTTTTTACTATTGCTTATAATAATGAAACCATATTTCTATGCATACAGTTTGAAATTCTATAGAATTATTTTCTTGAGGTAAAAGCGTACAATCAGAATGACTTAGAATGAGAATGTATGATTACAAGACATTTTCTGTAAGTTTTCACAATAATTTCCAAAGGTCTGTACAAAATTATAATGTCACTAGGTCTGAATAAAGATGACAATTTCATAAGAACCATTTTTATTCATTATGACCATTTATGTTTTAAAATTTTTGTCCTGTTTATTTCAGGGTGCTCTTATTAATAATTCTTTGATAAAATGCAAGAAAGAATATTGTCATACAATTTACTCTCCTAATTTTATTTCTTTTCATATAAATTCCTTCATAATCTTGGAAATACTTCTATTGGAATCTGCATTTTTTTGGGTAAATGTTTGAACTACTACATTAATTATAATACTTAGCATCATTCAATTTTAATCTCACAAAACGAAAGTTGAAAAGTTTCCATATTTAAATGTATAAGGTTTGTGTTTTGTGATTTATTCTGTTATTTCAAAGCTAAAATATTTATTATTTCTCCACATGGCTAATATTTCTTATATTTTAAGAGTGTTTTTAAGTATATCTAACAAATGTTTGATTTTATATGGAGTTCATCATAGTGCATGGTGTTATGGCATAGAATTTACCTTGAAAATTTCTCTCTTATTATTTAGTAATCGCCTCAAATAATAGCTATATAAGTAATGCTTTTGAACTTATGGTTTTGGAATTCTTATTATGTGTTAACCAAAACTTATCCTGGAAACTGAGTATTTGGAAGTATCTTCATCAGGTAAAAGGTTAAGAACCAAAGCTGATACATTGGTCGTTTCTTTTTTTTTTTTTTTTTTCTTCTTGAGATCTACTACAAGGTATGATCAGGAAAAAGTCATAGATCCTTTAAGCAATAGTGCCTTGTTTAGGGGGAAGAGTTTAGTAAACATCTAATTTCATTGTAAGTTGTATTTTCATCTATATCCTTATTCAATTTCTATTCATTATGACTTTTACAAATTAATACTTGGATACAATCTTCCTTAAATTTTTTTTCTGAAAATTTTTTCTTCTGTGGCTGTTAGTTTTGGCTTCATGATTTTTATGGAGTTAATTGGCACATTTAGGCTTATTATCTAAGCTTTTTTTGTTAAAATACCTGCTTTTCATTGGTAATATTATAGGTATTTTACTTTGTTTAGCATAAAATTAGTGCTAAATCTATTTAATTTTTGGTTAATTTTGTACATTAATCTGTTCATCATTTCTCATTTAGTCTTTTTGTATTTTTATGATATTTCATGGCTCTATTGTTAGTCACATGTTATTGTGTTTTTTTAAACACTCTTTGTCAGTTTTCAATTGTTGTCTTTGCTAATGTTCTTGTTCATTAGTAAATTTAGGCCATAATTATTATACAAACTACTGTTGAACTGTCATCTTACTTGTTTTCAAATAAAATTAATGAGTTTCCCTTTTCAAATATGCTTTTGAATAATGCAAATTGTATGTTATTTCTTTCAAATTGTATAAGATTCTTAATGCGACCATTATTTTAACATTATTTGTGATTAATTTACTATTCAACACATTTTTTCATTCCATTGTCACCAAGAATCATTTATTGAACCAAATATAACCCCTTATATTTCTTAACGTTTTTGGTACTGAATTATTTATGGCTTGAAATCTCTTACTGTATTTTCTATTTCTGCTGTCTTTTACAAAATAAAAAGTTAGGATCATGAGGTGGACTTTGGTTGTGCTTTTTGGTACTGAATTATTTATGGTTTGAAATTCCTTACTCTATTTCTGCTATATTTACAAAATAAAAAGTTAGAATTATGATGTAGACTTTGGTTATAGTTCTCTTTAGACCCTGTATTCTCTTATTTAACATCTCAGTTGCCAGGTTTTAAATATGGGACTAGGAGAGTGGTCAGCCATTATATTTTTTAATATCTCATTCTAAATTTATGTACAACTTACATAGTGAAAATGCAAAGTTCAGTGAGTTCTAACAATATCTATGTATAACTAGCACCTTAACAAAGATATAGAACTTTCCCACTTTCTATCAAATGTTCCTTCTTTCACTTTCCATTTTATTACCACCCTCAAGAAGCTGACACTGTTCTCATTTCTATCAATATAGCTAATTTCGCCTATTCCAGAACTTTATATAATTAGGTTCACATTGTGTGTATTCCTCTGTGCTGGCCTTTTTTGTTCAATGCTGTGAGATTTATCCATGTTATATATATCAATGGTTTGCTTTATTTTTATTGCTTAGTTGCATTCCATTGTTTATCCATTTTTCTGTTGATGTACTAGGTTTGTTTCTCGTTTGGGATTATTTTGAATAAAGCTGCTATGACATTTTAAAACAATTTTTTGGGGCAGGCATGTGTTTTTATATATTAAAGTGAAATGACTAGATCAAAAGATAGGTATATGTTTAATTTTGCCTAAGTAGTTGTTTGATTTTACATTTCTTGCTTTAATATATAAGTTCCAATTGTCCTACATTCTTATCAGTACCTTAAAGTGTGATATTCCTGATATCTGTTATGGATGCTAGCAAAAATTTTTCCCTTCTTGGTCAAGTTCAATACATTTTACCAAGCGAAATAGGGAAAAGAAGTCTCCATTATTTTTACTCATTAACCTTTTTAAGTTTCTCATTCCTTTTTATTAACATTAAAAAAACTGTAGGCCGGGCACGGTGGCTCACTCCTCTAATCCCAGCACTTTGTGAGGCCGAGGCGGGCAGATCACAAGGTCAGGAGATTGAGACCATCCTGGCTAACGTGGTGAAACCCCGTCTCTACTAAAAACACAAAATTAGCCCGGCGTGGTGGCGGGCGCCTGTAGTCCCAGCTACTAGGGAGGCTGAGGCGGGAGAATGGCGAGAACTTGGGAGGCGGAGCTTGCAGTGAGGCGAGACTGTGCCACTGCACTCCAGCCTGGGCGACAGAGAGAGCCTCCGTCTCAACAACAACAACAACAACAACAACAAAAACAAAAACAAAAAACAAAAAAACTGACTGTATTATAACACACTACAGTGCAAAACCGTAATTGTACAACTCGATTATCATACGTTAAACTCATGTAAACAGTAGTATAGAAACTCCCTCTTGCTACCCCTCTACCATTGTGCCGTTTCTTCTTCCCTAAGACTAAACACTATCCCAACTTCTAACCCTAAGATTTAGCTTTGACTAATCTTTAATTGCAATGTATTTAACTTATCTTACTCAACGAAAGCATCGAGAGAATCATAACAGAATCTAAACCATATTATTATGTGTACCTGTAATTCATTCAAGGATTTTAATTTATTTAACTTTGCTTTTATCTGTTCTGCTGTTGAACATTTAACTTGCTACTATTGTGATTAAAACTTCAGTGAACCTTCTTAGACCTGTCTATTGAATGCATGTATTTGAATGCATGTATACCTATTAACATACTTGTTAGATCAGCATGTTTTCCACTTACTAGATAATAACAAAGAGTTTCGCAAAAGATTTTAACCAACCTACACTCCAACAGCAGTGTTTGTGAAATCCAATTGCTCTACACCCTCTCCACCACAAAGTATTTTTAGTCAATTTCATTTTAGACAAATCAGTAAGGGGATTGTACGTATCCTGGTTACTAAATAGTTTGATTTCTTTTTCAAATTTTTATGAGTTATTTGGATATCTTGTTTTAAAAAATCTATTGCACTTTTTTTCTATTCAATTTTCAGTATTTTTCTTATTAATGCAAAAGTTCTTTTATATCTCTCTGAATGTGGACACAGGTATTACAAGTTTCTTTTCCAACAGGGTGATTTGCTTTTTTAGTATCTTGGTAGTGATTTGACCAATATTCCAAAAATTTTCACCCATTATCTCCTCAAAATCATGTCTTCCCTATTATCTTACTTGTTCTTCTCTGGGATTCCAATTACAAATTAAGTGAACTTTACTTTTATTGTTCTACGGTTGGAAAATATTTTCTATAAATGACCAGAGAATTTTAGGTTTGTGGGTCACATAGGTGTCTATAAGAAGTCCAAAATGTTTTCCAAAGTGGCTGAACCATTTTGCATTCCCACTAGCAATGATTGAGAGATCTTGTTGTTCTACAAGCTTGTCAGCATTTAGTCAGCATTTAGTGCTGTCAGTGTTCTGAATTTTGGCCATTCTAATAGGTGTGAAGTGGCATCTTTTTGTGGTTTTAATTTTCAATTCCCTAGTGACATGTGATGTTGAACATCTTTTTATATGCTTACTTGCTGTGTGTGTATCTTCTTTATTGAGGTGTTGGTTCAGATCTTTTGCTCGGTTTTTAATAAGGTTGTTTGTTGATTGTGTATATTGGATAACAGTTCCTTATGAGATATGTCGTTTGAAAATATTTCCTCCAAATCTGTGGCTTGTCTTCTCATTCTCTTGCTTGTGTATTTCACAGAGCAGAAGTTTTTAATTTAATGAAGTCCAGGTTATAAGTCATTTATTTCAGGGATAAGGGCTTTGTTGTTGTATTTAAAATGTCATCTTTATATCCAATGTCATCTGGGTCTTCTATGTTATTGTCTAGGAGTTATATAGTTTGGCATTTTACACTTAGGTATATGATCCATTTTAAGTTAATTATTGTGATGGTGTAAGTTCTATGCCTAGATTCGTTTTTCTTTTCTCTCTCTCTCTCTTTTTTTTTTTTTTTTTTTTTTTTTTTTGCATGTGGATGGCCTTTAGTTCTAGCGCCATTTGTTGAAAAGTCTTTCTTTCTTCATTGTATTGCATTTACTCTTTTGTCAAAGATCAGTTAACTATTTTGCATTGAACTATTTCTGAGCTTTCTATTCTCTTCCGTTGATCTATTCATCTATTCTCCCACCTACCACGGTCTAGATTACTGTAGCTTTAAAGTAAGTCTTGAAGTTGGGTAGTGTCAGTCCTTCAACTTTGTTCATGTCCTTCAATATTATGCTGGCCTAAGTTTTTAGGCTGGTGCAAAAGTAATTGCAGTTTTTGCAATAAAAATAATGGCAAAAACCGCAATTAGTATAATATATGTAATGAAAACAAGTTTCTCATTTTCCAGCAACTCTAGTATGTGCTTTATCTCACTTGAATATTATTTTAAAATGTGAGGTAGATGTTAAAACCTTTTAAATTAAAGACTCTGGAATTAATACTCATAATTCATAGGGGTCAAGAAAATTTAGAGTAAGCATAAGAGTTGAAATTTTCATCTCATTTAATCTGACTTCAGAGCCCATATTCTTATATTTCTATTTTTTTTTTTTTTTACCTTTTCTCCTCTTCCTTCCTTCATTCTCTTCTTCATTCCTTTATTCCCTCTTTCTTTCCTTTTTTTCCTTTTTTTTTTTTTTGTGAAATGGAATCTCACTCTTGTCACCCAGGCTGGAGTGCAGTGGCACAATCTTGGCTCACTGCAGCCTCTGCCTCCCAGGTTCAAGCTATTCTGCTGCCTCAGCCTCCCAAGTAGCTGAGATTACAGGTGCCCACCGCCATGACCGGCTAATTTTTGTATTTTTAGTAGAGACGGGGTTTTGCCATGTTGGCCAGGCTGGTCTCTAACTCCTGACCTCCGGTAATCTGCCCACATTGGCCTCCCAAAGTGCTGGGATTACAGGTGTGAGCCACTGTGCCTGGCCTCCTTTTCAATTACCTATTGGTCAGACATTGTTTTAGGCCCTAGGGGGCAGCAGTGAAAAAAGAAAATTAATTTTCTAGGCAGTCTTTTTGCAGTGTATAGGCAACTGTGATTTGTGTGGGAGGGTCAGGGTGGGGGAGAATAACACACAAAGGAAATAAATCAGAAAATTAAAAAATATATTTGATAGTATCCTCTAATATAACATCTAATATCTAATATAATATCTATCTAATATATTAGGTAAGTCTTCTGGAGAAAAACAAAGCAAGATGATAAAAAATACAGGCATGGCAATTCCAATTTTGAATACAGTCATTAGAGAATGCCTCCACAAACGATGTCATTTCAGCGAACACCTAAAAAGGCAAGTAGTTGAGTCATTCTTATAACTGAAGGAAAAGCACTCTAGGTAAAGCAAAGAGCCAATGAAAATGCCCTAAGGTAGTAGCACAATTGGATTGAGACACAGAAAAAAAAAAAAAAAAATGCTTGTATGTCTGGAACAGAATGAAGGAAGATAAGAATAGTAGGAGTGAAATCAATCATAGGAATAATAAGGATATAGACATTGTACAACATTTTTTAGGCCTGGATTCATGAGATGATTCTTAATGGATCATCTTCATCTACTGGAAATTTTCCAAGCTTCTTATGAGACTTAGTTCCAATTTCAGCAATATTCCATAGTATTTCTGTTTATTCTCCCACTGAGTATTTTAAAACCACACACTGATTCTCTTAATATAACTGAGAGAAATCTTCTCACATTGCTAGGCTCAGCTTGACTCTCCTTGGTTATACTGAAACCTCAGCTTACGCAGTTTGACTGTGAGTGCATTAACATATTAGTATGTTTGTCAGTGTACTGAATAATTGGGATAAAAATATTAACTAAACATTTGAGCCTAGTACTTCTAGCTCCTATGTGGCTGAATCTATAGATGGATAGCTTTTACCTTTACCTGTATAAAACACTGAATTTAGGAGGTTACATGACTTGTTTACATACCAGGCTAAGGAAAAAATTGTCAGAGGGTGATATTCATCTGTATATTTTCAAGTGTATAGCTGCTAAGTGAACATCAATGGTGATGTAAAGATCCGTAAAGATTGACTCCAGTTTATCTTTGGATTTGGAAAATTGCAAGATATATCACTCTTGCATTAAAATAAAAATTTGGATGACTACTGAAATTATAATTGCTTGTAATCTATATGAGCTATGAGAATGGGGAAAAAAAACAGTAATGAACTGAATTACATGAAGTCGTGAACCCCTTAGTGGAGTGCAGAGACCCACGACAACTTCTCATACCTGAGCAAGAAGTAGGAAGAGGAGAAATTTACCATGGTCTGTAAAAATAAGGAACTAGCTGAACCTTTATAAAATATTGTATCTGAAGAGACCAGTCATAGCATGAGTCAGTATCCACCTGCTTATTCTTTCCCATAGGCTGTCATCTAGTGTAATGTAGTATTTATTATGCTGAAGACTTGGAGGATACAGGAACACTTGTGGTATATTTTCTGCACATTCAAGTCTTTCTTCAAGAGGAAAGCAGGACCCTCCAATTGCAGAGGCAGGGCAGGAGAGCTGAAAGAAATCCTCTGAGGTATTTCAGGACTTTGCAGCAAGTACAGTAGCCATGTCTCAAAAGCTTAGAAACCTGGGGCAGGGCTGGAGAGAAAAGAGCAATCCCCAGAAACCCCCAAAAAGCTGATGATAGCTAGGCATCAAAGCAGTTTGAAAAGCTAGAGAGCTGCTCATAAAGCAAAAGAGATTACTTGAAACTCAACAGTCTTATACTCAAGACTCCAATTTCTGCTGAAGAAAAAGTTTCATGCTCCCCTCAAATCACCCAAACCTGGT
Organism: Chlorocebus sabaeus; assembly: GCF_047675955.1. NCBI lineage: Eukaryota > Metazoa > Chordata > Mammalia > Primates > Cercopithecidae > Chlorocebus > Chlorocebus sabaeus. The sequence goes on from NC_132915.1 coordinate 54,009,364, forward strand.
GGTAATCTGTATCCAGAAAAAGTTTCCACCAACCCCAGACCCAGCTCCACTCTGTATTGGCTCAGCAACTTGAACATAGTGTTCTTTTTCTGGAGGAAAACATTTTTGACTTCAGTCTCTATTGTTCCTATTGAGTGATAAATGTTGGAATGTTGTAAGTTACGTAAGCGTTTTGGGATGTTTTAAGGGTAAGTCTTTCAGTTTGGGGCTTTTGTGTGTTAGAGTATTATTCTCTTTGTCACTTAAATATGGGGTAAAAGAGAGGGCTGTAAGGCTGAATAGGCTCAAGAAGGAAGGAATAACTTTGTCCACTGAAAAGAAGTTTGCATTTAATTGTGTTGAGTGATTGGCATTTATTATAGAATTTTGAAGTTGAAAAATATAACTATACTAGTTAGCTGTTGCTAACGCAACTGAATAGCATAAAGCTAGTATTAAGGCTGGGCATGGTGGCTCACACCTGTAATCCCAGCACTGTAGGAGGCCAAGTCGGGCAGATCACAAGGTCAGGAATTCAAGACCAGCCTGACCAACATGGTGAAACTCCGTCTGTACTAAAAGTACAAAAGTTAGCTGGGCCTGGTGGCACGTGCCTGTAATCCCAGCTGCTCAGGAGGCTGAGGAGGGAGAATCGCTTGAACCTGGGAGGCGGAAGTTGCAGTGAGCCGAGATCGCATCACTGCGCTCTAGTCTGGACAACAGAGTGAGACTGTCTCAAAACAAATGAACAAAACAAACACCTAGTTTTAAATCTAGTTACTTAGTTTACATATCTATGGGTTGGCCCAGGTTGATGGTACTTCTGGATTTGTGGGACATCATATCTGCCTGTGTGATCAGTTGCAGGTTTAGCATGGAATCTGTTTTTGGGAGCTGGTGGAATTTTGCTAGGGATAACGGGTTGAGGGTGGCAGTTGGTCTCCATGGCTCTCTTCGTCAATCAGGCTTGCATGTACATCTTCTTATGGTGGCTCGACAGGGCTCCAAGAAGGCAGAAAACTGCAAGGCTACCTGAGGCTAGAAACTGCTAGAAAACATCAATTTTATTCTTTTCTTTATGACAAAATAAATCATAAGATAAGGCCAAAATAAATGTTGGGGAAATGGACTCCACCTTTTGGTGGGAGTTGCTGCAAAATGACAATGCAGTGAGATGTGGGGAGTTATCCAGTGGAAGGATTAGAAAGATCTTTTGGTAACTAAGTAAAAAGAAACAGAACTCACAAATTAAGGAAGTGATACTGTTAGTAAAAATGAGAACAGGAGTCAGAGGGAAAAGATGCTTTAAAAACTCAACCTTCAGGACTTTGTGACCAATGATTAGAGCTATGGGAAACACAAAGCTACATTAAGTTTGAATAATTTGTAGTAGTAGAGCTATAATTTTGAATTCTACATTTCACTTGGCACAATTTTGTTCACATTTTAGATGGACCTGTGCTCTGTCTCCAGGCTGGAGTGCAGTGGCATAGTCTCAGCTCACTGCAACCTCCATCTCCGGGGTTCAAGCAATTCTCCTGCCTCAGCCTCCCGAGTAGCTGGGACTACAGGTGCGTGCCACCACACCCAGCTACTTTTTGTATTTTTACTAGAGGCGGGGTTTCACTATGTTGGCCAGGATGGTTTCAATCTCTTGTCCTTGGTTTTCACCTGCCTCAGCCTCCCAAAGTGCTGGGATTATAGATGTGAGCCATCATGCCTGGCCCATAATTACATCTCTTAATGGCTTCATGAAGCTTCAAATACTCCCTAATAGCCTTATCATTCTTCTGTTCTTTTATGATCTATGTTATGTAGCAAAAGTTGTGACTCTTTATATGTGGGATACTTATGAAATACATGTTCATGCAACAGGTTTTCTCCCTAACTGCTCCCATGTTGATTGCTTCTTAAAATTGTTGATATGCAGTGTATGGTTGCTCCTAATGAATTACATTCATCTGGTAGGAATACATTCTTTGGTTAAGCACCATCAGGCATTCCATGGAGGGAATTCACTCTCTTAGTATTTGAGATTGGACTTCAGCAGTACATAACTTAATGAATTTCTCTCAGAATCTAATACTGTTAATCAATAACCAAAAACAAATACTGTTTCTTCCCTCAGTATAATAGAATTTTAATGATCTGTGTTATGGCATTATTGATGGCATCTTGTTTTTATTTTGATATTACATAGTTCAAAAAATTAAGAGTATATAATCTGATAAGCTCCACTACTATAGGATATTATTTGGATGATTACATTTGAAACAATCATTATATCTATCTATCAATACATATATACACATATATATGTATCTCTATATAGATTTATATATATATACACACAATATACTTGCGTACACACACATTCATATTATAAATAATAGGTTGATTGGCATTTTTAGTATCTTATTTCTTGTATTTCTATTAGAATTCCCATATATGTACAATCACCATTGGGTGAAATGTGAATTAGAGAGTTGACTTTACTTAGAAAGTCAGCAAATACGATAGGAGCTCCAGAACCTGGCTTTAGTGATGATATAAGTAAAGAAAAACACATTTCAAAAAGCAAAGAAATGACAGTGCTAATTTACTTGCCCAAATGTTACTGGGAGAATTGTCACTTGAATGTCTCTCAGAAATCATAAGGTGGTGAATGACACTCTTTGTCATCAGTATATGCATAGGAGAATGCTTGTTCTGAAGCAAAATCTTGAATTTCTTACTCTCTTAACAGGTGTACCTCAAGAAATAATGAATCTTGAAAAATGCATGTAATTTCACACTATTTTAAATTGAGGTTCTATGTCATTTTATTGTGATATATTTTCTGTTGCTCCTTTAAAATGAGTATTTACATTAAAATTATTTCACTTAAATGAATAAAACATTAACAAAAATAATGCAGCATGCACATTTAAATGGAGGATCAACATGTAATTAGAAGTGCACCTCAAAGGATTTCCCTTTCTTTTCTGATTGTTGCCCCCTCTGATAGACAATCCATTAATTTCTTGTTACTTGGAGTAAATAGGTGGTTAGAAAGGTCTACTAGTAAATAGAAATATTTTTCTACTTTGTTTTCATTTTTCAAAATTCTAACAAGCTTGGGCTGAGATCGATGAGAACTGCCCACTGCTAAGGTCAGTGTAGTCTAATTAGTTTTGCTTCATTGCCACTGTAATTTTACTTGACATGACATTGAGGGGAGGCTCAGAAGGTAATCAGCTTCTAACAGCAATGATGAGCATTAGTTACACTTACTGACAGAGTAATTAGCAATTATACCTAAGATTTTACCTGCAAAGAAATGAAATATGTGATGCCCATTCCCCTTAAAAAATATAAATGACTGTCCCCTCTTTACTGAAAACTTAAAAAATCTATGTCCCTTACATATTGTGTACACCCTGGACTGAGATTACAACTTTGGGCAATGCTGTGATGTAGTAATTTATCAAATTCTATGGTATTAGATTCGTTTATGGTTCTATACCACGGAAATTCATCTTATTTTATTCATCTTATTCCTCTCCAAAACGGGAATTGAGAAGGCTATTTCCATGATGCTGTTGAATTCAACATGTTTTTCATGACCATATTTTCTTTCAGGGTTCTATTTAGAGAAGCAGTCTGGGACACTGAGTTTTCTTCAGACGTATTAAAGGATTTTAGTCAGAGATGACTCTCAAAGTTGAAGTGAAGGCACAAACTATTCTTTTTCTTGTGGATATATGTCTTTTTGAAGAGATCAGAAATACTTTACCCAAATTCCAATTTTTTTGTGATTTTTAACAAGCTCTTTTAACGATGAATTTACTAGGTTGATCTGTTGAAGTACATTATTCATAATATTTTAACTTCTTGAGAATTTACGTAATCTTGAAGATATGAGAATGGCATTCATGTGAGGTATTTCCTAATTAAAAAAAAAAAAAAACCTTCTATTGTAGATTTTCTTTTTAAATTTGGGTAACTCTTCTGTTGAAGTTTAAATGATTTCTCTTTATTAATTGCTCATAATATCAAGAAAGATTGTTCCTGTATTCTTAGTGATAACCCTTTGTATACCCAACAATCTCCTCTCTGGATGTTTTCCTAGGAATAATGAAAAATGATTAGTTGATGGGTGCAGCACTCCAACATGGCCATGTATACATATGTAACAAACCTGCACGTTGTGCACATATACCCTAGAACTTAAAGTATCATAATTAAAAAAAGGAAAAGAGAAAAATGTCCATTCATGGGTTTTTCTCCAGGCATCTGTGTTTTCAGTTTTGCAAAGTTTACCCATAGAATTGTAAAGTGGAAATTTTCCCTTGAAAAAGTCAAATATTTGGTGATTCATAATGATGGGAAATACAATTATAATTCTTAAATAGCCTATTTATGTTACTGCAAGGAGATGTAATAAACTTGCTCTGGCTTCATTAAACATAGTCACTTTGCGATACTCCAACAGAAGGAAAACTACTTTCTTGTGCTGAGAATACAACCAGGGCCGGAGACATTGATGCATGACCATTCTCCTAAAACTCATAACTATAATTAACTGCTGGTTATATATTTCCATTCTTAAATACTGTAGAATGCTGCCATTTTAGTCCCTAATACCACTGAGGAAAATTTTAAGCACCATCTCCTTAGAAATTATCTACATAAATGTATTCCATTACTTTATCTTCTCTCATGCTGTCTTTCCTGTGGAGAGGAAACCATTTTTCACAAAGCAAAGAGAGTAAAAATTAACCAAGTGGCATTTTCTTTGTAAATAATATTTATTGAGGAATAATTTATATATCATAAAATACACTGGGTATACTAATTTTAATCACCTCTAAAGTTTCTCTGATGAATTCTTCCATCCTTACCAGGACCTTAGCAACAATAAATCCTCTTCATGTCACTTTAGATTAGTGTTGCCTGTTCTGGAATTTCATGTAAAGAGACACTCAGGAGATGCTCGTGTGTCTGGCATGTTTCCACAAGCATAATTATTTTGAGATTCATCAATGTTGCTGTGAAATTCTGCAGTACATTCCTTTTTATTCCCACATAGTATTCCATTATCTGTATATGCCACAATTTGTTTATTTTATATTTTAAGGAGATTTGGATTATTTCTAATTTAGAGCTATTATAAATAAAGATTTTATAAACACTTATGCACAAGTCTTTTATGGACAGAAATTTTAATTTCTCTTGTGTAAATACCTAGGAGTAAAAATGACTCATGATAAGTTCATGTTTAACTCTATAACAGTCTGTCAATATGTTTTCTGAAGTTGTTATACACATTTTATATTCTCATCATTGTTGTATGAAATTTCAGCTGCTCTTCACTGACATTTGGGACTGACATTATTTTTAATTTTAGTAATTCTAATGGGTATATAATATGTCACTTTGTAATTAATTACATTTCCATGCAACTAATGATAATGAGTACTTTTCGTGTCTTTCCCAGCATTTTGTATATTTTTTATTTAAAAGTGTCGTTCAAATTATTTATTCATTTTAAAATTGTCTTATTTTGGGGTTGAAGTTTTTAAATATATTCTATTTATGTAAATATTCTAGATAAGTTATATGTAGTATACATACTATAGATATTTAATTTTCTTATAGTCTGTGACTTCATTCAGTTTCTTCAGGAAATATTTTGAAAAACAGAAACTTTCATTTTGATGAAATCCAGTTTGCAATTTTTTTTTTTTTTTTTTTTTTTTTTGCCTATGATGCAATTTGAGTTAAATTTTTGCATGCAATGATGCAGTAATGGTGAGGTTTTTTTTTCCAAATACATATCAATTTTCAGCCCTATTTCTCCACTGGAGTATTCTGAAACATTGTGAAAAATCAATTGACAATATATGAATGAATTTATTTCTATGCTCTCTTTTCTATTCCATTTATCTGTGTATCTAACTTTAGTTAAATTCCACAATGTCTCAATTGCTTTGGTTCTGTGCTACACCTGAAATCTGGTAGTTAAGGTCCCTTAATCATGTTCTGGTTATTTTTTCCCCCCAAAATCATTTGGCTATTTTAGGTCCCTGGCATTTCCACATTAATTTTACCATCACCTTGTCAAACTACATGAATTGGATTTGTGGATTTGATTGGAATTTTCCTAAGTCTATCAGAAATTTTGGTGGAAAAAGCATCTTAAAAATATTGAATCTTCCAAATCAAGTACATGGTACATCTCTTTATGTATTTATATCATCTTTCATTTTTCTTAAAACTGCCTTATAGTTTTCAGTGTATAATTGTAAATTTTTAATTAAATTTGTTCTAAAATTTCATATGTGTTATATTTTTAATCATTTTTTTCATTTTATTTTTCATTTTTTTCAGGATATATATGCACAATTAAATTTTGTTTTTCTTTTTTTTAAATTCTGACAACCTGTGAACAATTGAATTTTATATATAAACTTGTGTTCTGCTATTTTTAATAAAAATGTTTAAATAAGTGTAGGTTATTCTCTTCTTGTGGATTCCTCAATTTTTTCTACTTATTGAAAATGTAATTTTCAATACCTTTTTTCATAAGACTTCTTACACTAATGCATAGTGTCTGAAATCTTCTTTCTAGATTTTCCCAATTGTGCTCTGAAGCAATCGTTAATCTTTCATAGAACCTGTCCAATATTACATTTCATTTTTTTAAGGCTCAGGATGCAATTCACCAGTTAGATCAATAATATCATTGATTCCAGTTCTAGGCCAGTGTGAGGAAAAACTGTGTTTTTTGTTTTTGTTTTTGTTTTTGTTTTTTTATCCTTTTCTTGACTGATATTCCCTTCTTTCTTGTTTGGTACACTACTTTGACCTTGAGAACTAATTTGGCTACTATATACCTCAGTTTCTTCATCTGTTTATGGGATAAAATGAGATGATAAATTTGGAGGTATTAGTTTAACCATGATAGAGAAAAAATAAAAATGAGAATCTGTTCACTAAATTAGTGGGGAAAGAGAATAATTTTGTTTATCATATCTTACACCATTCTCTGTATACAAGTTGAAATATTAAAATAGGTTTGTGGGGAAAAATAATACAGAACCATTTTTTTCGGCTTGTTCAGAAATACATTTAATATTTTTTAAAAAAGCATTAAGTAACTACTCTAAGAACACAAATATAGCTATGGTTTTTACATATCTTTTGACCTAGGCTGACCATAGAGAGTATAAAATTTCAAGTGTGGGTATGGAAACATGAGTCTACACTAGGTGCTCAGCTAATAATGATATAAGACGTGCTAGAAGACAAATCTATAGTGTGAAATATGGACCACACTCACACAGAAAGCTGTTTTATCCATTATTTATTACACAAGGAGTATGTTTGGTCAAGCCTCTGTACTCCAGCACCAGATTTTTGACTGAAATTGCCAACTAAGGTTTACCTGGCCTGATTTATCCATATAATATATGAAAGTGATCCATTTCAAATAACTCTAAATATCCAAAATGACAAGCTGAGCCTGGCTATATCACAATAGGAAATGAACTGTATAAAATTTAATATGCAGGTAAAAAGCACAACAAACTGTAGCTAAATACATTGTACAAATAATGTATGTCTCCAATCTCTTTTCCCTAAGGGAAAAAGAACTGGGAAATCCTTACCCAGATGAGGCTACAGAAAACTGTATTAAGTGTATGGTTCCCTAAGAGTTTTCATTTCTCCTTCTCTTTGTTATTAGAAATTAAGCTCATTTAGAACAGAGATAATGTTGCCCTTCTTACCAGCCTCTCACAGAGTGCTTTACCAGGTATCTGGACTAGAGGGCTTAGCAAATACTTGTTGAATCAATACATGTATTTTTCTTGGTATTACATTTTGGCAATTTTTATGGTCTCTTTCCACTAAGAGCTGTTTTATTCATTTGCATATTTCACTTATTCACATTGAAATAAAGGTTTATTGAGAATTTACATTAGAATCTGCTAGGTTTCAAGGAAACAAAGATGAAGGACAAATAAAATCAAGTAGAACAGACTTTGTCTTAACTGCAGAATCTTTTGGTTCTGTAATTGATCAACAATAACTCTTTACAGACTTTATTGGGAAAACAGTTTCATGTGCAGTCTTTTGACTCTGTGACTTGGCCACATAAGAATGGGCCTTGAGCCTGGAACATTTCCTTACCAAGAGACAGGGAACCACACAGCCTGTGCCAGGCTTACCATCTTGTGTTGAAATACCTTTCTGTGTCTCAGATGCAGTGAGTGTTCTTTTAGTGTGCTTAAAACTGTATGTCAATGGCCCTCAGGCCTGTCCCCAGGTCTTACCACAGGTCTCAGTATTTCAGACTCTAGCTCATCTTGCTCTATCTCTTCTCTATGTAAATAAAACATTATTTTTTCCATCCTGTGCTTGATTATTTTGTATTTCCTTTGGTGATTCTAATACCAAGATTCAATAGGCAGAGTGTTTAGAGTCCTCCCCTGTGGCTGGTTAGAGTCTTTGCCTGGGGTTGGTTAGAGTCCTCCCCTGGGGTTGGCGCCTGGTGCTCTGCTTTCTGGAGATCGATACCCGTACATGGTGTTCTGTTTAACAGACTTCATCTGCCTTCTTTTTCTATAGCTATTGATTGCTACAACAGCTATTGTTACAAAAGCAAATCTGCAGTACCTGAAGTTTCAGACTATAACATATATCTTCTCATCTCCAAGGTTTTGTTATATTAGTTTCTTCTCTGTCGATTGTGCTATTTCCATTACTCTGTCTAATAATTATTACTTTTGGCATATTTCCAATTTGACTTCTTTTTGAAACACATTTGTTTGGTTCTAGATCATGACTTCTCTATGCTACAATGATTCTTGTCATCTGATTTCCCTCCTTTGTGTAATTAGCAGTTTGACTCTGCCCCTAAATTATAAATTCCAGGAAGGTGTGATTAAATCTAATTAATCTTGTTAATTTCTATTATTTGGTAGGGATCACTGTATGTTTACTGAACTACTGAATTAATAAATGGAGATATACCACAGAAAATTTAGATTCGTTTCCATTTGCTGCACAGCATCCGTTGCCTATCTTCCCTAAGTATTATTTCTACATATGCTTCTCTATTAGAGTTCTTCAGCAAAACAGAAACAATAGTAAATCTCCATCTATCTATGCCTATTTGTGTATTTATATATCTATACCTACATCTATATCTAAACCATAGATATTTATTTTAAGGAATTGACTTACATTAGTGTGGGGGCTGGGTAGGCTGAAATCTGTAGAGCAGGCTGGCAAGCTGCGAATTCAGGGAAGAATTAATATTGCAGTTTAGAGTCCAAAATCTGCAGTCTGGAAACTCAGGCAGAATTTTAATGGTACAGAAGTAAAGCAGAATTAATTTTTGGGGAAACTTCTGTCTTTACTCTTAAGGTCTTCAAATGATTGGATGAGGCCCACTGACATTATGGGAGGCAATATATTTAAAGTCTACTGATGTAAATATGAGTTGCATCTAAATGTGTATCTTCACAGCAGCATCTAGACTGATTTTGGCCAAACAATTGGGCACCATAGTCTAGCAAAGTTGACACATACAATTAATCATCACAAGCTGCTCTATCCTATGTCTTTCTATTCTTCCAGCTGTATGATTTTTACTGATTCATGCAATAAAGACATTTAATGGACAGCCTTTAAAATTCAAGGGACAGGAATAGCTATCACACTGCATACAACAGAGAAAGAACTCTGCCTTGCACAGAGGTCTCTGATCCTAAGCTATTCTTTGTGCCTTCCTTTCAACCATTATTCCTGATAATGGTTACATATTTGAAAGTCAATATGATTATAGTTATACCTAAAACAATGTTAATAATATATTTGTTAAGTTTGGGGCCGTGCCCAGCTGGATCCAGTCAGAGATGTATTTTGTAACTGGAAAATATCCAATTAGATAGGGACATTTCCTAATTTAAATTATTTTTCAAAAAGGGGAGGCACAGAGACTAAATGATAGAAGCACCTAATGAGGTAGGAAACCAGCAGGTCCTGTTTCCCAGACCAGATAGGAAACAAGCTAAAACCAGCAAGTGGCACCAAAAGCAACCTCTAGTTGCTTGCAGTACCCATTGGCATGAGACGCTTCCACCAGCACCATGACAGCTTACAAATGGCATGGTAACACCTGGAAGTTACCACTCATTTTCTTGAGATTTATGAATAACCCACCCCTTAATCTGCATGTCATTCAAAGTGGGTCTAAATAAAGCTAACCAACCCATATGCTGGTACTCTGAGTGTGTTGCCTGTGAGCTAGGCTAGCCCTGCTCTGCAAGGAGCAGTCACAAAGCTGTAACACCGTGGCTCCAATAAAGCTGCTTTATTCCACCACTGGCTCACTCTTCAATTATTTCCTGAACAAAGCCAAGAACCTCCCCTGCATGAATAACACTTTAAAATATAGGAGTTGAGGCTTATTAACAACAAAAGAACAACAGGTAGCACTTATGATGCTCCTATGCACAAGTATATGTAAACCATCCTAAGTGCTTCACAAATATCAACTCATTACTTCTCATAAAAACTCTACATGAAAGTACTATTAATTTCTCAAAGAATAAAAGTTTATTTTTAAAACTACGTAGGAAACATTTTGGAGCTATGGTATCAATTAGCTATTGCCATATTAATGCTGCATAACACAGAATTCCAGCATATGATAGATTAACACAGCGGCCAACCCAATTATTTATTTTCCATCATACACCTGTGTCATTTGGCTAAGTGGGCCTGCTCCAAGCTATGGCTCCTCACTTAGAATCAGGCTCACATGTGCTTCATGTGTAGATTCCAGACTAACAGGACGTGGTAGCTTTTCCTATGCAGATATCAAGCCCAATGGCACAGGCACATTTTAAGCCTCTGATTGTATCATTTGTTGTAGCATCCCATAGGTTGAAGTAAGTTATGTGGGCAAGCTCAAAGTCAAGGGGCAGATCTACAGAGTTATATGTTAAAGGGTGTGGATGCAGGGTACTGCGAAGAATGTTAAAATGTGGTCTTATGGCATATGAATTGAGTGCCTTTGTAACCTAAGAAATACGATAGTGAATTTACACATTCAATTGTTTCATTCACCACTCTATATCCATATGGTATATAGTATAACTTCTGTTTTATAAATGATAAATCTTATGCTGATAAAGCTAATTTCCACTAATTAAGCTATACCACTAATAAATACTATGATCCCATACATTAAGCTATTTTAAAAATGTGACTGCAGCCTGTAGTAATTTATACTCAAATTTCCTTGAAATGTCTTTTTACATAAGTAAATTTGTGTTTTATTTTAATATTTAGCATTTAAAAAATTTTAAATATCTTCTTTCAAAATTAATATAAATGGATTATTCTTAAGAAGTGGTAAAATATGTTGGAAACTAGCTGCTCCTCTTCTAAGCAAAGTTCAGAGCTTAAAAACATGAAAAGATAATACAGATGAAAGAAAGATTGAATGTAGGAGAACATTAGATAATAATTTGGAAAATGTTTGGTTTTTAAGACAGTGGAAAGTTTACAAAATAGTATTTAAATAATTCTATTAGCAAAGACTTTCCAGAAAGATATTTTTTTCTATTGTAATCATGAATTAATATTCTGAAATATCTTAACTGCTTCTGTCTTAAGTTGCACAGATATGTTAGGATGGTTTATATTTAACTGCATTTATAATTTTATCATTTTACAGCCCTTTTAGGGTTTCTCTATATTATTAATCTCTGCTGCACCATGCAAAAGCCACTGTATTTTTAACTCTGTCTAAGGAGAGTTTAAATATACTTTCTAGAATCTTGAAGAACAGCAGATCATTAAAGAAACTTCTGGGAATTACTTCTCCACTGGTCAGAATTTCATCTGTCTCAACAGTGGGATTTGCAAGGATAAAGAGATGTTAATGAATGGGTGCTGGTCGGGGCCTGTCGTGGGGTTGGGGGAGGGCAGAGGGATAGCATTAGGAGAAATACCTAATGTAAATGACGAGTTAATGGGTGCAGCACACCAACATGGCACATGTATACGTATGTAACAAACCTGCACGTTGTGCACATGTACCCTAGAATTTAAAGTATAATAAATAAATATAAATTAATAAATAAATAAATGTTGGTTAGGCAAACAAATGGCAATCTTGATTATCTTGCCTTTCACATATGTTACTACCTCAATGCTTCTGAAAATTTAAGCAGATGGTAGACCTGCAAGCTCCTGTATTCGCCAGAAAACAGAGATAGCTTGAGTGCCCCCATTTCCCCTCTAGTTCAGTACCTGATGAAATAATAAATAGATTCTTAATGACAGAAACATCCCCCTGCTTATTGAAGTAACCCATATTTGTTTGTTCGTACCTTGTAAAGGTAACAAATGGCAAGCAGAAAGATGTTTGTCTTTGCTATTTGCAAATATAACGGAGAAATAACTTTTATTGAACATTCACTATGTTTTAAACACTAGCTTAAGTACTTCACTCATATTTCATTTAAAACTCAACACAACCATGAGGTACATAGTTTTGCCACCATTTTCCAGATATTTCATAAATTTGCTTGAAAACTTGGTAACTGTATCAAGCATATAGCAAAAAAAATATTTTATTCCAGGTAGTTTGAGTCCTACATCGTACGTCCACACTGTCAGCATTTATGCTTTGACATTATGACAGATATATCCACTGCGTTATATGGGACCCCATGAGTAGAAATTCTAACCCAGAGAGATGGAGCCTGGATCAAGTGATGGGGAAAAGGTTTTAAGGTTTCAGAGGCAGGCTGTACGTCTTCTCTCTTCTGTCTACACGTCACCATTTACTGACCATACTGTCATGGGCATGTTTCTGCTTCTCAGTACCTTCAATTCTCAATGTCCTATTAATAAAGTAGGTACAAATGTACCTGCTCATACCATTTCCATGAGAGTATAACTAAAGAGTTAACCTAAAGTATTTGGAACAGAATTCCATGCTCGACAAATATTAGAAAAAATGATTGAAAGTTAATTATGAGTTGGCTACTTGAAAGGCAGAAAGAGAGGAGGTGATAGGGAGAGAATGTTACAGGCAGAAGGTCTGGCATGCTCTCTTTCTTTCTCTTAATTTTTCATAAGCTTGTCTGTAAAAAGGAGGCTTAAGCCAAAAACTAATAGTTGATCATTTGTCTGAGATGGAGGGACCTGTGTTTATAAACTGAAAACAAGAAAGTAGAGATGGAGATATTAAAAATAATGTCTGTCCTCTGAAGAAGGCTCAACATACCTTCTGACAATGGGGAAAAAATAAGTATGATTTTAAAACAAGTTTGTTCCTCTATACATGACTAAAATATGCATTCCAAATGAAGACTGTGCTTTTGAAGAGGAAAACAATTATGTAGATATGTGAGAAAATTAATTCATTGACAATTTGTGAAGAAAGAGTGTAAGTTTTAGAATCAGATCACATCGAATTTTAATTTTATTACTTCTTATCAACTGTGACCTTGAGTTAGTCACTCATCTTCTTTGAGTTTTACTTTCTTTTATGGTCTATTAATTGTGTGAAACATACAAACAAATAGGAATATAAAACATACATATGTGGAAGAAAAAAGTTAACCAAGCACTGATGTATATCCATTAACCTTTTAGAACAAAACTGCATGTCTTCCCTCCGCTTCGTATCTCCCTCTTTCCAACCCCTTTCCCCAGAGGTAATGCTATATTTCTGTAATAATTTCCTTGCTTTTCCTTATAATTCTACCCCATATGTATGAATTTCCTTAACAATGCAGTATAGGTTCGCTCACTTCTATAAAAATCAGGTTGATTTCTTGTTCTGCAACTTGTTTCTTTTGCTCAATGTTAGTTTGTGGATTGGTCAATGCTGAATTTACAGCTTTAGATCATTCACTTTCAATGTTGTGCAGCATTCAATGTCATGATTATACTACTATTTATTATTTATTTAATCTACCGTCCATGAGAAATTCCCTTTGCCTTATCCCCCAGTATGAGCCTCTCTTAAGAAATATCTACTCTGGCCAGGTGTGGTGGCTCATGCTTGTAATCCCAGCACTTTGGGAGACTGGGGCAGGTGGATCACTTGAGGTCAGGCATTCGAGACCAGCCTGACCAACATGATGAAACCCCATCTCTACTAAATATGCAAAAATTAGCTGGGCATGGTGGCACATACCTGTAATCCCAGCTACTCAGGAGGCTGAGGCACGAGTATCGCTTGAACCTGGGAGGCAGAGGTTGCAGTGAGCTGAGATCACACCACTGTACTCCAGCCTGGGCAAGAGAGTGAGACTCTGTCTAAAAAAAAAAATAAATAAAAAATTAAAAAAAAAAAAAAATTTATTCTGAACATTCCTACATGTGTCTCTTGGCATGAAGATGTATAACTAGGTATAAATATGTTGGGCGATGTAGTGTGTGCATCTATAATTTCATTAGTTAATTAATGCCTGCCTTTTTCCGTTGTACCAATATACCCTCTCACAGAAGGACTTCTCATTTCTCCCATGTCACATTTTTTTATTGTCAGTTATTTTTTTGCCAAACTGTAGGGTTTGTAATTCATCATATCATCTTTTAAGTTGGGTTTTCCTTATTATTAAAGTGGTTATTGATCACATATGCCTATTGGCCATATGAGCCTCCCCTTTGTGAAATTCCTATTCAATACTCCTAGCTGTTCTCAATGTAATTGGTTTTGGATCCTAGATCTTTATTGGTTACATAACACCAGTAACATGCTTAGCCTGTGGCATGCTATTTCACCTATTTATAGTACCTATTACTGTCAGAAATTATTAATTTTAATGTAGTGAGATTTAAAGTATTTTCCTATGGTGTTAGTATTTAATGTGTCTTGTTCAAAAAAAATCTTACCTACTCCAAAATAGATATATTTCTATATCACCTTTTAAAATTTTTGTAGTTTTTCCTAATTTTTCACTCTACTGTAAAATGGTTTCTGTGCATGGTGTGAAGTCAAGCTATATGGTGACCATGAATATGTCCTACTCAAATATCCTGACATAAAAAGTTTAATTACTTGAGATTTTGACTTAAGAACACACCATTGACTTAGCTAAAATTAAAAAACAAACAAACAACAACAAAAACCAAACATGAACTGCAATTTAAGACTCTTTCTACAAAGCTCTGTCTTCTTTCTACTTTCTTCCCAGGTTCAGATCTGTCTCACAGTCTTATATGTGTCCCCACTTCCTCGGCTTTGTTCCCTCTTTTACCCACTCACAAATATTTCCCCCAGAAAATATCTTACATAACAAATCTTTATGTTTGCCTCTTGAAAGATCCATTTGATTTTCTATTGATAACCAATTGCTTCTATATCTGGGCTTTAATTTTCTTACCTGTGAAATCGAATTTTTAAAATTTACTAGATATGTTTGATCTGTGAGTCAGAGAGCTAAGATACTTTCATTGTGTTTCAGAATATTAGCTACCATTAATTTATTTCCATTCCTCAAGATGTGTCTTTCAGAATGTAGAGGAATTGCAGTTCAGTTGTTATGAAGTAAATCTACTCTTGGGTGAACTGTACCACAAAGTATCTCTGTGCATTTGTGCAAGCCATTTCACCTTCCTGAGCCTCTCCTTCACCTCTCACAAAACTAAGAGGAGAAAATCTGTTCTCCCTGGTTGATTAAATTATTTTAGCTAATTAGTTATTGCATTTGACATTCTTACAAATAATTTGTAACTAACAAATTAGTGTATATAAAATTCTTAAGACTGTGAAGACTTATATAAAAGTAAGGGATATTCAGACCTTTGTAATTTGCAACTCTAATAATTAAAAATACTGTTTTGGCTGGGCACAGTGGCTCACACCTGTAATCCCGGAACTTTGGGAGGCGGAGGCATGTGGATGACTTGAGGTCAGGAGTTTGAGACCAGTCTGGCCAACATGGTGAAACACCGTCTCTACTAAAAATACAAAAATTAGCCCAGCGTGATAGAGCAGGCCTGTAATCCCAGCTACTCAGGAGGCTGAGGCAGGAGAATCGCTTGAATCTGGGAGGCAGAGGTTGCCATGAGCTGAGGTCACGCCACTTCGCTCCAGCCCAGGAGACACAGTAAGACTCTGTCTCAAATGAATGAATGAATGAATGAATGAATGAATGAATGAATGAATGTACTGTTTACATGGTATTATATACAGTGTCATCATGCATTTGCTTATGTCCTTCCATGGTTCCAGAAGACCAAGTTTAAATAAATTATATGCAAGTGAATATTTCTCAATGCTACATAAATGTATGTAAATACACATTTGTGTATCTCTATATATTGCTACATAGATATATAGAGATATTAGTTTAATATTTCTACACCACAATGAAAGCTTTGCTTAACTACAACCCTATGCATTTATGAATTATATAGTAATCAGAAGAAAAGCCCAGATATGCAGAATAGTTTTATCTTCTTTTTATTTCTATTCAGATAGTCTTTTTGTTTCAGTAGTATACCATATAATATCTGCTAGTTGCAAACTTTGAAAAATGACATAAAGTATTCACACTGAATATAACTGCATTTACAATATTTAGGTATTGCCTAGAATAGAAATAAGAAATATGAAAGAGAACTTTGTTTTCTGACAATTATAGATATTACCTCAACCTTCAGAGATGCAATTCAAAACTTATTTGTGCTATTATGATTTAATTTTAACTCCTCCATTATATTAATGTTATCATGTTTATCTTTGATATTTATATGTATCTCAATTTCTTTCTATATTGAGTTCCATTTCTGGAAATATTGCTTCTCAAAAAGTTCTCCATGTAAATACAAAGGCAAAGATTTTTTGATATGTGGTTACTGTATTCAGCATACCAATTGCCTATCTTAAGAAATATTTGACAGAAGATTCCAGAGCAGCCAAGTAATATAGAAAGTTACATAATGATTAATGCAATATAATTCTACCAATTTATGATTCCATGTTTATATATGTGTTATTCATTCTAAGGTAACTACAGAAATTAATTTACATAGGCCTGATGAGTAATGACCAAATAGGCTATTCAATTCAATAATAATTTTTAGAACTCAGAATTGCCAGGTGATGGTACTCCTAAAATTTTATAAACTTCATGTCCTTTTCAGTAAAATAGATTTTTAATATAGCATAAATCAAGATGTGAAGATTCAATTAGAAAATGTAATTTAATTGTCTCAAATTTTAATTTTTTATGTGATATTTGCCCCGTGAAGAAAATTTGTAAGGAAAATGAGGAAATCATGAAACACTTATTTATAATTTTGAAATATACACAAAGCATGATAATTACCTGATAAAATTAAAGATACTGGGCAATTTTATCAGAATTTGTCCCCTAGATGTACAGATACATATTGCTAAATTTATTCCAGGAAGGATGTCTAGATGGTCTTCAAATAAAGGGTTCTGTGGCTGAATAATTAAGCAGGTATTTGCTTCAGCAAAGTTAATCAGTCTTTAAAAAATTCTTAATATTGTAGAGCTTTTCAGAACTTTACAGTAATACACGTAGAATATCTAATAGGAAGCATAAGTCTGCAGTGGTTCCCAAACTTGTTTGACTACAGAACCCTGTTTTCTCTCAAAAATTTTTGTGAAACATGTATTGGTAAATATTGATGTAGGCATTAAATAAAAATTAAATTTAGAAAAGGGAAAAGTAAATCTTGGTAAGGAAGTGGGCAACATTTTTTGAAGAATTAGTAATTAAATTCTGGATTGGATTTAAAACAGGAGAGAATAGAGCATTATAGGAAATGATTCAGAAAGCATGATGAGATTGATAGGCTCATCAAAACATGAGACAAAGTTTTTATATTAGGAAAAAATGTGGGCAATATGTTTGTTTCCAGAGGATATGAACAATTTCTGGAGTTCTTCCCAAGCAGAAAAGAAGAGTGGGTTTCATCTTTAATTTGATTTTTTTCCATATTTGTGTTGAGCCATTCTTGCATTGCTGTAAAGAAATACCTGAAACTGGATACTTGATTTAAATAGAGGTTTAAATTCCTCATGGTTCTGCAGGATGTACAGAAAGCATAGTGCTGGCATTGGCTTCCAGTGAGGCCTTAAGAAGTCTATAATAATGGTGGAAGATTGAGGAGGAGCAGGTATCTCACATGGTAAATGTAGGAGCAAGGGTGTTTTGGGGGAGTGCCACACACTTTTAAAAGACAAGATCTAAGGAGAACTCAGTCACTGTCACAAGATCAGCACCAAGTCATGAGGGATCTGTCCCCATGATCCAGACACCTCTTACTAGACCCCACCTCCATCACTGGGGATTACAATTCAACATGAGACTTGGCAGAGACATATATTCAAACTATATCACTATTTAAGTCTTTAATTCATCTGGAATGGCATTACATGCTTAATGTGACATAAGGATACAATTTTATATTTTCTTTCATAAGGATATGCAATTCTCTCAATACCATATAATAGAAATGACCATTTATTCTCCATTTGGGGTAATTGCAATTGTGTCATAAATCATGTTTCTATGAATGTATTTCTGTGCTCTCTGTTTTATTCCATTATTAGTCTCTTTGTTCATCTCTATTTTAACACCTTTAGATCTTAATTTCCAAACTGTAGGGCAAGTTCATCCACCTTGATCTTCTTCAAGAGTATCTTGGAATAGTTTGTACTTTAATCTTGTCTAATTCTAAAAAGCAAAACAAAACGAATGAAAATTAGAGTTTTATTGATATTACATTGACTCTATTGATTAATTTGGCAATTCTTAACATCATAATCCTGAATCTTGTAATTTCTTAAAGTGGTATATCTTCTTATTTAGATCTTCTTTAATGTTTTTTCAATAAAACATTAATATTTTGCATAATTTGCATGTTTATTAAATGCATTCCGATGTATTTAACATTTGATGTTGTTTAAATATTTTAAAAACATATTTTAGATTTATCTTGCTATTATATAGGCATTCAAATTATTTTGCAAGCAAAGTTACTATTGAGAAAATCTGTAAAAATGAACTGTTAATTAAAATAATGAGTAGTTTATTTTTCATTTTATTAATAGACAAACATATTACCTGTTAAAAATTATAATGTGACTTTTGTTTTTTCAATCCAAGTTAACATTGATGGCTATGATCATTATATCACAGGGAAGTATGATGTTTGCTTTTTTCAGTTATGAGTATTTAAAAAAATTCTTTGTTTGCTAAGAGCTTATTTAATGGATGACTATTAATTTTTTCAGTTTTGTATATAATTTGAGATATGTTATTTTTCTTTTTAAGTTTATTAATGAGGCAATTAAATTTTTTAAAGTTAAAACGTAACATGTTCTATAATAAATTCAATATGTCATATTACAACATTTTTAAAACTTTCACCATTCTGTTTACTAGAGTTTCTTTAAGATTTTTGCATTTATGAATATAAGTTGTATTGTTATGTATATGTGTGCGAAAATCCTCATGAGCAAACAAGAATAGTGATTTAAAAAATATATGAAAGAAATTACCCATTACAATCAAGAGTATTTTTCTAAGCATATAAAGTTCTCAATACAGAGAAAAGGAAGAGTGCATGTTTTTTTTTTTTAATGTGTTTAAGTAGATTACTATTATTATTATTATTATTATTGTTTTTATTGTACTTTAAGTTCTAGGGTACATGTGGATAACGTGCAGGTTTGTTACATATGTATACCTGTGCCATGTTGGCGTGCTGCACCCATCAACTCGTCAGCACCCATCAGCTCGTCATTTACATCAGGTATAACTCCCAGTGCATGTTACCTCATGTAATAAGTGCCTCAACTGAACAGTGAAGAAATTTCCATAAGGAAATAGAAAACAGAAAGTAAAGATTACTCTTTGAGGCTCTGAAAGGTATCATTGTGGGGACAAGTAAGTGGAGTTTTGAAGGATGAGAGAAAGTCTACCAGAAAACAAAGAGGCCAGGGGAGGCAAGGGGAACATTGGACCAGAGGAACCAGAGGCCTGAAAGGCGTGGTTTTTTTTATTTGTTTGTTTTTTCATTTGACTGTTCCCTTTTACAGTCAGACATAGTTTCTGGAGTCATATTCATAAAGATGGCTTTGGCTTTGGGATTGCACATTTAACTGGTGATGTTCATCCTTTTGCCTAATCACTACTATTCACACCATCACTAGTAAGCCAGGTGCATTTTTAGCTTAGTCATGTTGTCCTCTGCTGATCCCACCCTGGCCTATAGTTATAAGTCTCAGTGTGGTAACTGACAATGTAAGGACACTGTTTTATCCCCACAGTGGAAGTCAGGCATAGGACCAGAAGCACAATTAGAACAACAACAACAAAAACAATAGTCAACACACACACACAAACCCAAACCCAAAACATAATCCAAAATATTAGGTGTGATTAACTTGATGGAGGATAATTATGTGATGAGTGGGGTCAGAAACTACTGATTTAGATCAGCTGTATGTTTGATATTGGCTATTAGGAATCTGCCACGTTTGACACATGGAAGGTCAGAGTGAAATAGAGGCTGACAAGTGAGACCAGCAAATATGAAGTACAGCCAGAATGAATACGGTATGTCAGGGCCTGGTTATGAGCTGTGAATGGCATAGTAAAAAAAGGAAAACTGAGGTAAGGGGCAGGTTGCAGAGAGAAAGTATGTGGCAAAGGTCCAAGTGGGCTCATATGAACCAGGAACAATGAAACAGTGTCTCATGCATATTAATTTTTGAAAATTAAACCATACCAGCTCTATTGGAAGCAAAAAGAAAAAAAAAATAACAGCTTGAACAATCAAGACCATTCTATAACTATTCATGTTCATGCAATGAGCCTATGTTTCGGAGTATTTGAGAGATGGTGCATAAATCTACTGTTTTCAGTCAGCCTTTTTCCCCTATGAGACTTTTATTAATTTTTTTTTTTTTTTTTTTTTTTTGGTTGAGAGTTTAGTGAGTCTGTGAGGGTTTAGTGAGTCTACAGTTGAAAGAGAAGTTTGTTTTTTGTTTGTTTGGGTACAACATTGCAGCAAGACATAAGTCAACAATTATATCTGATACTCAAAGACAAAAATGATATATTCCAGCATTAGAGCAAAAATATTTTGCTACATTTTTTGAGAGCAGGTATACTGTGTTAAAAGGGACAAACTATGGGATTCTTAAGAAAAACTTTGATAACATTAACATTTTGCCTTTTCCTTTGCTTAATATTTAAAAACTTACAGAAAGATGAAACTTCTTTATATTCACACCAACTTTAAGTCAGGTTGAGGCAAGGGAGACAGAAAAATCAATGAGAGACACAGGTACTGAGATAATAATGCCAAGACTTGCGGCCCAGCCATGAGATTTGGATGTGTTTTGTGCTAAGTCATTTCCAAGGCTTGGATGGAGGAAAACCCAGAGGTGAAGACCAATGAATGACAGCATATGGCCAAAATGTCCTGCTTCTTTTCTCTCTACAGAAGGCTTAGTCAGTGATTTACACAAACACCAATCAGACCATCATAAAGCTGATAGGCTCTTTTATTCTCCTGGGGTTTGGTGAATGAATGAACACTGATGATGGTGAGCATCTGAGCAGTGCCCTGGAGCCAGAAATGCTGGGATATGTTTCTGCTCAGTAAGTTTGCTCTTTACCTGTTGCCTCCTAGGTACATCTGATCAAACTTTCCATAATTTGTATAATTCTTACATTGAAATGTCTACCTGAAGTCTTTCTTGCTGTATTATCTCAGCAAGAGGAAATTAAGAATTATCTTTACTCCCTTTAAAAAATCATTGCTTAGGTAAATGTTTTTTCTTTAATATTGTAAAACTGTATATCTTTTTAAAAGCTTTTTATTTTATTACAGTCTATTGTCTTTAAAAAATTTTAAGTGTACAATACATTTTTGTAAACTATAGGTACGATATTGTCCAGCAGATCTCTAGAGCTTATTTATCTTTCTTAAATTTTATGCTTTTTGATGAGTAAATCCTTATTTTTCCCTCCCCCTAACCCCTGGAAACCATCATTCTACTCTTTCAGTCTATGCATTTTAATATGTTAAATACCTCATATATGTGGAGTCATACAGTTTTGTCTTTATGTGACTGTCTTATTTCACTTAGCAAAATATCCTTAAGGTTCATCCATGTTGTCTCATATTGCAGAATTTCCTTCATTTTAAAGACTGCCTAGTATTCCATTATGTATATGTATATACACATATATACATATACATAATGTATATATTATATGTATGTCTGTATAATATATAATGTATATATTGTAAGTATATGTACAACAGATAAGCAAATAAAGAAGTGATATATATCACTTTTTCTTTATTCACTTATCTGTTGTTGTACAATTAGGTTGCTTCCATCCTTTTGCTATTCTCAATCATGCTTCAGTGAACTTGGGATTTCTAATATCTCATCAATATCCTGATTTTTGTAGGTGTTCTGGATTTTAACCCGACTAATGGCATATAGTGGTATTACCTTATTATTTTAATTTGTTTTTCCTGATGATATTTGATGTAGAACATGTTTGCATATGCTTATTTACCATCTATATAACTTGTTTGGTGAAGTGTCTGTTCATTACTTTTGTATATTTTTTAATTGGGTTGTTCTTTTTTTATTACTGACTTTTAGGAGTTATTTTTTATTTTGGATAACATATCTTTGTCAGACATGTATTTTGCAATTATCTTCTCCAGTCTGTACCTTGACTTTTCATTTTCTCAATCAAGTCTTTTACAAAGCAGAAATTGTTAATTTTAATGAAGTTCGGTTTTTCAATCATTTCCTTCATGGCTTGTGGCTTTGCCGTTATATCTAAAAGGTAATCACCAAACATAAGGTTATCTAGATTTTCTTCTATGTTATGCTCGAGAAGTTTTATAGTTTTGCATTTTAAATTTAGGTCTGTGATCCATTTCAAGTTAATTTTTGTGAAACTTGTAAAGTCTAGATTCCTTTTTTGTTGTTGTTGTTGTTGGTGTGTGGATGTTGAGTTGTCCAAACACCATTTATTGAAAAGACTGTTTTCTCCGTTGTACTTTTTTTCTCGACTGCCATTGCCAAATGGTCTTCCAAAGTGGCTGTGCCATTTTGCATTCCCACCAGCAATGAGTTAGAGTATCTGTTAAAGTTCAGTTAACTGTATTTTTGTGTGACTAATTCTGAGATCTCCATTCTGTTCCACTGATCTATTTGACTGCTTTTATCACCATTACTACACTGTTTTGATTGCTGTTGCTTTGCAATAATTCCTGAGGTGACTAGTATCAGTCTTCTGACTCTGTTTTTCTCCTTCAATATTGTGTTGGATATTCTGGATATCTTTTAAATTTAAAGTGTGTTTTATTGTCTAGAGTGTGTTTTCTCCTGGAGAATGTTCCATTCAAGCTTGAGAAGAATGTATATTCTGCTATTCTTAGATAAGGTAATATATAGATGTCCTTTATATCCAGTTGATTCAATAATATTTTTGAGCTCCACTGCATCCTTGTTGAGTTTCTGTTTGCTGAATCTGTCCATTTCCAATAGAGAAATGTTGAAGTCCTCAACTATCATAGTAGATTCATGTATTTCTGCTTGCAATTCTATCAGTTTTCATCTCATATATTTTGATGCTCTATTATTAGGTGCATACACGTTAAGGGTGGTTAAATATTTTTGAAGGATGGAACTCTTTATCCATAATCACTTTCTTGTTCTGAAGTCTATTTTAATTTAATATCTTTAGATTAGTGTTAGCATAGTGTATCTTTCTCCATCCCTTTTCTTTTAATCTATATATATCTTTATATTTAAAGTGTGTTTCTTATACACAACATATAGTTGAGTCTTGCTTTGGATCCACTCTGACAATGTCTGACTTTTAATTGGTGCATTTAGACCCTTGATATTCAAAATAATTATTGATATAGTTGGATTAATATTTACACGTTTGTTTCTGTTTTCTGCTTGGTCTTCTATTCTTTATTCCTGTTTTTTTTCCTTCCATTCTCTGTTCTGGGTTTTGTTATTTTAATTGTGCACTTTATATGATTCAGTTTTCTCTGCTTTCTTAGCATATCAGTTATTTTGCATATTAGCATATATAGTTTTTTAATTTTTTTAAATGTTTTCCCTACAGTTTGCAGAATATCATTAAAATTAATCTAAGTCTACTTTCAAGTAACACTGAACCTCACATTGTGGGTACTGCAGCATCTTTATAATAACAAAATAATATTAATTTATTCCTCTTTGCATTATTGCTGTTATTCGTTTCACTTATAAATAAGCATATATGTGTGTATGATAAGTATACATAATCAAATACATTGTTGCTGTTATTGTTATGAACAAATTGTTATGTCTTAGATCAATTAAAAATAAAATAATATTTTTTATTTTACCTTCCCTTATCCCTTCTCTGATGCTTTTCATTTCTTTCTGTAGATCTGAATTTCTAATCAATATCATTTCTTTCTCTTTAAAGAACTTATTAACCTCTCTTGCAAGGCATTTCTACTGGCAATAAACTCCCTTACTTTATTTGCCGGCAAGTCTTTATTTCTCTTTCACTTTTGAAGGATAATTTCACAGGGTATAGAATTTCAAGTTGGTAGTTGTTATGCTTAATACATTATATTTTACTTCATTATCTTCCTGTTTGCATGGCTTTTGAGCAAAAGTCAGATTTAGTTCTTATTGTTGCTTTAGTTCTGGGTAAGTTGTATTTCTTATGTGACTTCTTTGAGAATTTTTTATCTACTGTTTTCTAGAGTTTGAAATAATGTGCCTAGGAATAGGTTTGTCTTGGTTTGGTTCTTGACATTTACCCTGCTTGGAGTTTTCTCAGTTTTCTGGATCTGTGGTTTGATATCTGACATTAATTTGGGAACATTTTTAGTCATTATTGTTTCAAATATTTATTCTGTCTCTTTTTCTTTTTCTTTTTCTTCTGGTATTCCCATTGTCATTAAGTTATACCTTTGTAGATGTTCACACTTCTTGAATAATCTGTTCTGGGTTTGTTTTTTTTTTGTTCTAGTCTTATTTTCTCTTAACCTTCTGGATTTGGAAGTTTCTATTGAAATATTTTTAATCTCAAAGAAAGATTTTTTTTTTTCTTAGCCATGACAAGTATCCCAATAAACCTATCAAATGCATTCTTCATTTCTGTTACAGTGTTTTGGATTTCTAGCATTACTTTTTGGTTCTTTCTTAGATTTTCTGTCTCTCTGTATGTATTGCCCATATGTTCTCCCATGCTGTAAACTTTATTCATAAAAGTTATCAGCATATTAATATAGTAATTTTAAAGTTCCAGACTGATAATCCCAACATTTCTTTCATATCCGAGTCTCTTCAAACTGTAATTTTTGCCTCTGAGTATGCCAGGATTATCCTGATGTACCCCTCTGTGCACCGTGGCTGGAAGCTCAAGACAGCAATCTAGGGCAATTATAAGGCATACCTTGTTTGTTTCTCTTAACAAAGGGATCAGTATACTTTATTTTTTGATGTCCAATCCCTTGTTAACAACTGTTTCATACACATTTTGTTTTTTGGTTGATTTGAGTGAGAGGGTAAAGTTAATTTCTGTTACTCCATTCTGGTTAGAAGCTAAGTGAGGTTCTTCTAACTGTGATTTTTATTATTTTCATACTTGGAAATATTTGGTCCATTTTCCAATTTTTCTGGAAATTTATTGCCTCTATTATTATTTTGTTCCACTTGACATCCTCCATTATATTTAAAATACATCAAACACAATTGCTTTTATATTCTGGTTATAAAAATATTTTATTTTCCTGACACTTGTTTATTCTATCTCTGTTCTTCTGTTGTGACATTTTTATTGAAAACCAAATTTCTTTTAACTTAACCTGCATATTTGGATATTTGATATTTGTGAAGAGTTTCAGTTTCTCTAGAGAAAATTTTTATAGTAACCGTTTCATTTTGTAGAAGTGCTTTACATATTTTGCATTCATCATCCACCACATATCCCCTTGTCTCAACCAAGTTCATCTACAGTTACACATAAACACAGTTTCTAGCAGCTGGATGTTTCCCAACTAATGTACCTGAGTACCTCTTCTTCTCTGGCTGAAGCCTTTCTTCAACACCATAGGAGCTGACTGGGCCTCAGGCAGACAAACCCAGTAAAGGAGGAAGTTAACATTCCAGAGCAATCCTCAGTGGGGGTGGGAGTCAATGCATTAATTACACACCATTCTTTCCTTCAATTAAGATAAGAATGAAGCATGTTCCAAACAATTTATTGGGTTACTACTGTAATTGAGCACCAGTTACTCACAATTGCTTGTTAATGACCCCTTTTTTGGGCTTTCTTTCTTCCCTGCTTCATTTTTCTCATTTTAT
Source organism: Chlorocebus sabaeus (assembly GCF_047675955.1). Classification (NCBI taxonomy): domain Eukaryota; kingdom Metazoa; phylum Chordata; class Mammalia; order Primates; family Cercopithecidae; genus Chlorocebus; species Chlorocebus sabaeus. The sequence continues at coordinate 54,035,765 of NC_132915.1, forward strand.
CACTTGTCCTTCCAAGATTATCTACCAATTAAACTACTTGCACCTAAGTTTTTTAATCCCTAGTCTTAATTTCTGTATTTATTGGTATGTTAATCACTGTTCTCCTAAAACACAGAACAGTATATTTATATATGTCATATCTATGTATAGCGACCCAGGAGAGCCAATGATGCAGTTCTAGCCTGAGTACTAGGCTCTGAGAACCAGGAGAGATGATAAATTCCAGTCTGAGTGCAGAAAAATAGTTATGTCCTAGCTGGGAAATAGGCAGAGGGAACAAACTCCTTCTTACTAAGCCTTTCGTTCCATTTAGGCCTCCAACAGATTGGGTGAGCCCTACACCATCCACATTGGTTGATCTATCTATTTTACTCAGTCTACTGATTCAAATGTTCATCTCATTTAGGAACAACCTTACAGACACACTGAAAATAATGTTTAAACAAATACTTGACACTGTGGCTCAGGCAAGTTGAAACATAAAATTAGCCATCAGAATTGAGAACCTACCCTATGAACTTTTTCCCCAGGGTTATTAGAAAGGGAACTTATTGCACCTAAACAATAAGGGGTTACACTGTAGATATCCCTTATTTAATAAAAGTCCTTCTATTAAACTGCCTCACTTGAATGAAACTGACCTTGTTGTTTATCTCCCAAGTCCTGTAAGAAGCTGAAAATTGAAGATCAGCTTTACCATAATCTCAAGAAAGGGCCAACTTTATGACAGTTTCTTTCTGGATTCCCGTCTTGGCTTAGTGGGGTGTGTGTGTGTGTGTGTGTGTGTGTATGTGTGTGTGTGTGTGTGTTTTAGTAATCTTTTTGTTCTTGCCAACTCAGAATTTCCTTTAAGAAAATACATATGTATGTGTTTCTGGTATATTTCAGTATATGCATGTCTGTGTGTGCTTGTATATGTGTAAACATATACGTGTTTTACATATATAATTCAATAGAATAAGGGGCAGCAGTGTATTTAGTGTGTCATACTGATGGACATGGCCGAGCACAGCTTTTTCATATTACATATAATAATCTTTTTAAAAATTATTTTTGTATTTGCCAACTTCAATTTTTATTTATTTCACCTGATACATACTATATTGAATTTTAAACATTAAATTGTAGACAAGAGCTAAGTCTTTCTCCAGAACTCATAGTCATGTTTTCTCAAGGATTTACATATATATAATCTTTATGGTAGATATCCTGTAGAGATTGTATTAACTTTCAGTTCCTGTTGTTACTCTATCATGCAGAAAAGTTCCACTTGGAGCTTTTTGGAGTAGTGAGTTGAAATTCACCATGCAACAACTTTTAGGAACCTAGAAATGTGCAAAATTGGCCAATTTTTATGATATAAATATGTGCAAATGTGCAATTTGTTTGTAATGCATGAATTTTGTTGGACATATTTTATACCTATTGTTGGATCTATTTATGCAATGCAAAATGTATACAAATGTGTCTCATCAAAATGCTGGTCAAATTTTCACATTTTATTTTACCTATTATTTTAATGTCAGCTCTTCCTAATGTACATAGGATATCACTAGAGTGGCTTATAGCTATTTGAAAATTTGTCACAGAATATCCTGACCCCAAAGTGAAAATCTTCTTCTTGCTGAGTAATGAAATATTGATGTGTTTTGTGTCTCACCAAAAGTGAAATTTCTGATCCAAAAGTAAAAATCCACTTTGCGCAATAATCAAATATTGGCCTCAGAGAAACATATGATAAAAGTGGTTCTTTAAATTTTTGTTTGTTTTGAAAATTAAACATCCCTGTAAATAGGGTCACCATACAATTTATTCTCTAAACCAGGCCACTTTTGATAGTGAAAGGGTATATTATTATTTACTCTGGGGCAATGGAAAACACAGGGATTGATGGTAACCCCACTATAAAGAATATTTGTTCATAGTATTGGAAAGAAGAATGTTCAAGATTCTGAACCAGTTATGACAATATACATACCAGAAAAAAATGCTTATCTGAGGATTCCTAGACCTTTCAAAGGAACTTGGAGCATGTACCATTTATATTTGATTTTCAATGCCAGGAAACATTTCTTATAAGTGACTCTTCAGTTCAAACAACCACTAAAAATACTACTTAGGCATGGCTCAGGGCTATAATGCAATGTTCTCTCCTGAGGTTCTTGTTGAAACAAAAGAGTCTATTGTTGCTCAAAAACACAGTGTTGTTTAATATCCCCCAACAGCCCTCACTTTCTTTTCCCTTGAAAAATGGTAGAAATTTTTTGAAAATTGGTTTTTATGATCAAAGACTACCCACTCTTAAAAGTGTCTTCAATAAATTATCAAAGATCTCCCCTGCAGTTTCTTTAGGAAATAGTGGGTTTTTCCTACCATGATTATTTCAGTTGAGAGTTTTACGTTTCAAAGAGAGCAAGCAGAAGCGATAGCAAAAATGTATGAGTTATTCAGTTTTCTTCTTGTACATCTTTGCATTTCATATGAGCAGAATGGGATTTTAATAACCTAGGATATGTTTTGTTGTTATTGTTTTGTAAGGCAGGGTTTTGGGGGAAGAGATGGGATTGTTTAATTGGAAAGAAAAATTCATTTTGTTTTAATTAAAATACCTAATTAACTTCCCTAGGAATCATAATTTACACTGCTGATTGTGGCTTTTATTGCTATATTTTAGCCCGGTATTCTTTTTTGTGATCTAGTGATTTATTGCTGAAAATAGATTTGGAAGAAAGAGAGAGGAGGGCAAAATTATGCAGCATTAGATTCACTAGTTACAATTTAAAATTCAGTGCTGATGTTCAAACAGTAAGTTATCTCCCTGATACTATCAGGGAGTGTCATCTGAGTGATGCACTTTATTGGACTAGTTTACTATATATCAGTAGATTAGGTTCTCCCCTTTTCTCACTGATATATTTAAAGCCATAAGATTGTAATTAATAGAAGCAGCAAAATGAGTCTTCAGCAAATTAATTATAATTATGCATGCTATGCATATGAATAATAATCTGGTTGATAAATTTATAATGGTGGAAACTATTATGTGGATTAAATGATAAAGGCAGTTTTAGTAGGAAACTGGGAAAAATACATACCTTAAAGATTCTTGCAAGCTGTCTTTCAGACTAATTTGGCTCCCAACTGTGGTTCAAATTTTGATATGAAGCTATTTATTTTGAGTGCAATTGTCATAAACACTCAGTCAGAGATGATATGTGGAACCTTTGTATAATTTTTGATCAGTGAACTGTTCCAAAATAACAATAATATGCTTTTGGAATTATTTGCTTTAGAAGAATTTGCCAAAAACATTAAACTAGATTTTAAAAATCCTCTTATACATTAGGTATAGTTTGTAATAAAGTAACCAAACATTTATTTGCACTAAATTTTAATGATAAAGTGGTGGCATAAATGCATGAGGTAAAATTCTTTGTATTTCCTGATAGAGATCTTTTGTCCATGCTTGAGTCAATCCTTCAACCCATTTTCATGACAGAGTTTGCGTAACATTAAAATAAGAAAATACTTCTAGGGAGTTGGATATCTGTTGTCTTTCTCATTAATATGTTAGATATATTTTGTAAAAAAAAAAAAAAGATCATATTTATTGAAACATTGAGTGCCTTAACCTCCTTACATCATCTCCACAATGAGTTCTGAAGCTGGCCATGGAGATGATTAAATTCTAATGTAGCCTTCAGCAGATATTTCTATCTGAGTCAACAGGAGAAAATAGGTGCCAGAGAAGTAAGCTATAACAGAGTCCACTAATGAGAACTGAGATGTAATCCCAGGAAGGGATTTTAAACGAATACTAAATTTAGAGAACACAATCAGGATCAGAGTGGTCTGAGAGACAAGAATCAAGAGTTTGAAAAATGCTACCAGGTAATATTAAGGAGAAGTGAGTGTATATGTGTTTCTGTAAGTGTGTAGGGGTTGAGTCTTGAGTAGGCATAGAGTTATTTCCTTAATAATCACCTTAAAACCAGTTTTATAGTACTGTTTTCCTAACTTGGATGTGTATGATAATCAGTTGGGGAAGTTACAAAAATGTTAATGCAAGACCAAATTTATCAATATCTCTGAGCAGGAGTGCAGATAGAGATATTTTTGAAAAAGCAGGTATTTTTAATTTGAGGCAAAAATAGAGAAATCATGCATTATGAGTGATGGTGATATGCAATTAGAGAGGTTTGGAGAAAGAACCGGTACTGGCGTAGACCCTAAATTGCAAAGGACTTAAAAATGAACATCCTGCCTCCTTATTTTCTTGTCTTTAGTTATATATTGCCATGAGCCTAGGGAAGGGAAGGGTTGCTGTACGTATCTCAATGGATCATGAATAAAGGAAACTACATGCTGCTGTTATAAATAAATATTTCTATAAACTGATATTTTTTACTTGACATATCACACATCTTTCCTTTCCACTTGGTACAGCACAGGTGGGTTATAAAGATTTTGGAAGGAAACAGTTAAGTTGTTCTGATAAGTGATAAAGTCTATGTTTTCATGTACAGTTAATGAAAAAGCTATAGCAATCTCAAAACAAAATGATCATATGCCTATATGGAAATGTCCTGAGTGATTTGCCCATATAATCTCCATCATGGTCCTGTGTGGGAAGTAGTTTGTATCCTTTCTTCATCTTTATAATTATTGGTATATATGTTTTAGGGGAAAAAGCATAAATATTTGTTTTAAAAAGTATATTTTAAAGCTAGAGACAAACTTGGTTTACAAGTTTAAGTCACTATGAGTTATTAGCTTAACATTTAGATATCTTATATTCTTTAAAAGTTCATAAAGTATGGGTTATGAGCTCACTAATAATATTATACTGATTAAGTAATATTTGCAACTTATTTAACACAATGCTTCTCAGAGTGGGTGACTAAAAAATGTCAGTGTTATCTCCTACTCTACCAAATTCTTTTCATTTCCAAGAATGTTTTAAGATGTTTTATGATATAAATCTACCTACAATAGACAAGAATAAATTAAAATAAAATTTATGAGTCAAATATGCTAGTTAGAAAAAATAATTATTAAGTTATGTGACTTAGTATTATGTACAACTTTGAGCTCCCTGGCACCCAGAGCAAAAATTAATAAACAAACTTGATTTTATTAATTGGAAGAGGATGGAAATATTTTTACACAGAAAACATTTTTCCCTTGATGTAATGTTCCAAAGGATATAACTCAAGGTCTTCTTTACAGGGAACATTGAATAATGTAAATGGATAATGCCTTCAAAAATGATTTTATAGCTGATGCATAAGCCATCTGCATATGGCTGTTCTTTGCATCAGTCCTCAATAAAACCCAAGGGCATGACTTTAAAGGGTAACAAGCTGATCATTATTACATTTTTATGGATGACTTAAGCATCCTTCTGCATTGTTGTATGAGAAGAGAGTCAAATGAGAGATCCCCTGGCTTAGGGTATAACTCAAAATATCCCCCAATAAAGAACAGAATCCATGCAACGCTTGTAATTCTTCTGAAACTCTCCTATGTATAAGTCTGTACACCTTGTCATATAGCAAAAAATTAAAATAGAGCACACTGTAATATTTTAGTGTGAGTAAAATACATTTCTGCTCCATGGTCCATGCTATCATGGAACAGAGACAATAATGACCTTCATCTATAAAACAATCAGTTATACAATATACATCTAAATTACTAATGTGCGAAAATGATATCTCAGAAGAACCGAATACTAGCAAAGTAAAGAAAATGAACAATTCTGTAATACTTATTTTGAGTGTCAAATTACTTGATAAGCATCTAAAATATGTAGGTTTTCGGAAAACTTAGGTTAATAATTGTCACTGAGAGATGGTTGTAAAGTAAGACACTTTTACATTTACATAGTTATAAAATATTTTTTACAGATTTGTAAAGTATCTTTGTCCTGAATGTGTTTGTCTGATTGTGGAACGTATGATGTTTATAAATGTAGGCAAAGACATTTTAGTTCTGTGCTTATCCATATTGAGTTGCAAATATTAGAATGATAGTGAGTACAATACTCAAAAATATTGTGAGGGCAATATGAAACATTTGGATTACTCTAAAGTATTAAGACAATCATTCAAATGTCTATGCCTTATAATAAAGCTGAAAAAAATACATGATCTCTGAAATTATGAATGAACTATAAGTCATGAATCTCTCAAACTATGAAATTCCAAAAATAAATTCAATAATTTCTCTGATGTCACATAACTAGTTAGTGGAAGAATCAAGAAATCAACTCGTTAGTTTTTTCTTCTTGTTTAATCTTCCTCCTTTGATAGATTGATATCATATGGACATTGTTTCTAGGGTAACCATACCCAAAATGTTGCTTTCAGACCTAATGAATTTTTTTAGTTGTACAAAAGGAAATTGAATTAGATTGTGCATTGTATTTTTTTTAAAGATTTTATTATTTAAAAATAGAAAACTGAGTAACACACATCTGATGGCACCTATATAAATACCTTCGTTTTCCTCATACGCAGAGTTGCAATCCCTGCCCCTTCAGAGAAAACAACTACAGGACTTGTAGTCACCCTTCCTAGTAGAGTTACTCACTAAAAACATTGCATACCTCTCACTGTTAGAAAATTGCTGAAGCTATATCACAAGTTCCTGAACTCATTTTTTTTTCACTTGGAAAAGTCTATTGAGCATAGTCCTTTACCCCAGCCCTGGCATGAGCAGATGTGTTCCTAGTAGTTCCAGGCAGAAGGCTACATTGAATTATGTCTAAGAATGAGATTGAAAACTGAGCCATTCTGTGTACTCCTTTTGTGAATGGGGGGAAAAATCATGTAACCTCCTTAAGCCTCAGTTTTCCACTTACATAATGGAATAATGTAACCTATCTGACAAGGTTGTTGCCAGGATATGCTAAGTACTTGGCAAAGTGAATTAAATGTCAAACAGAGACAAATAAATATGAACCATTATTATTGGACAAAAATTATAAATGCTTTAGTTCTACATTATTACAATTGTAGACAAGATAAATGAGGTGAGTTGTTTTGTTTGTTTGTTTCAATAGACTTTAATGGACTGGGCAGGTAACTTAGCTTCAGTGGGAAACAGGGTATTTTGAGATGAAAAAAGCTCTTAGAATTATCTAGGTTCCTGGATTCTAAGAATTAGAAGGTACCCTAAAATGTTCTAGTCCAACTGCCATTTGCAATTGCAGTAGCCCCTCAAATATTCCAAAAAAGTGGTAAAACTATCCCGTGTATGAAACCTTCCAAAATAAAGAAAACTGCTACCTATAATATCTTTATACCTAAAACTCTTGACAGATTTGAATACTATTAAAACATACTTCTATATATTAAAACTGAAATAGCACAAGTCCTAATTATTAGCAGGCAGCATCCTATGTTTATTTTTATTTTAAAAATATTTTTCTGACTATCAAAATAACACCCACTTTTGAAACATTTATTTATAATCCCATCTTCTAAGGAATATAATTGTTAACATTTTGGCATGTTTCTATCCATTATTTTTTTATGCACATTGTTGTCATTTAGATATTATATGACCTTAAAATCACTGTTTTTATTAATATTAATGATATTAAAGATTTTATCTTGCAAAAAATTATATGATTTTAGTGACAACATAATTGTTCATTGTATGAATCCGTTGCTTCTATTGCTGTATAAACTATATTTTTGTTACTATAATCTCACTAGAAATATATTATTTATACAAACATTTATCCATTGTGAATATTGTAATTTTTTAATAGTCTCTGAGATTAATAATTATCAGATGAAGGCTATCAATATTTTTAGGGCTCTTGATTGATATATTGATAAATTGCTCCACAAATAATATAGCAATTTAGTATCACATTAAGAGTGTGTGAGAGGGACTTTGCCACTGACAACCAGCCACACTGATCTTTTGCTTGTATTAAAAAGTAACAGTTACTTAATATTCCAAATCATAATTTTCCTTAAAAATTACCCTGTGATTTATATGTTTTATAAAATTGGAAAAATAGCAGTGATAGCCAAGTTCACTGCACTAATTTTACCAGTTACAAAACTAGAAATTCAAAGAGGTTACATAGATTACCATCTGTTACAAAACTAGCCAGAGACAAAACAAAAGTGAAATTTAGGCCTATGCATTTCCAGGCCATTGCAACTAAATAAAGGATGCTCTGAATTCTAATTTGATTTATGAACCAATGTTTATAAGCCAACATATTCGTAAATTGTATCTAGACTGTTTATAGTAGAAAAAGCTTAAGTGGGTTAACATCTTAGAACACAATGGAAATGATGAAGGATGGAAAAATTGCTCTAATGTAGATTGCTTAAAATTAACAGAACAGTTTAAATATGCATACAATGTTGGAATGATGGATATAATTGGAAGAAAGAGAGATTTCGTATTCATAGCAGAAGACAAACAATAGTGGCCTTTGGGAGGCCAAGGTGGACGGATCACGTGAGGTCGAGAGTTTGAGACCAACTTGGCCAACATGGTGAAACCTGGTCTCTACTAAAAATACAAAAATTAGCTGGGTTTGGTGGCACGCACCTGTAGTCCCAGATACTTGGGGAGGCTGAGGCAGGGGAATGCCTTGAAAACAGGAGGCAGAGGTTGCAGTGAGCCAAGATTGTGCCACAGCACTCCAGCCTGGACAACAGAGGGAGACTCCCTCTCACAGTCGATCAATCAATCAATCAATAAAAATAATAGCAATAGTGGTTGAGATTGCTGGCAAGATGGCCAAATAGTAACAATGCCAGTCTGCAGCTCCCAGAGAGATGGATGCAGAAGGTGGATGATTTCTGCATTTCCAACTGAGGTACTTCGTTCATCTCATTGGGACTGGTTGGACAGTAGGTGCAGCCCACAGAAGGTGAGCTGAAGCTGCATGGGGTGTCGCTTCTCCTGGGACATGCCAGGGGTTGGGGAAATCTATCCCCTACCCAAGGGAAGCCATGAAGGACTGACCCTCAGGAACAGTGCACTCCAGCCCAGAAACTGCACTTTTCCCATGGTTTTCCCAGCCTGCAGACCAGGAAATTCCCTCCAGTGCCTAAGCCACCAGGACCCTGGGATTCAAGCACAAAACTGGGTGACTGTTCAGGCAGACCCTGAACTAACTGCAGGAGTTTTTGTTTTGTTTTGTTTTGTTTCTTTTTCTTTTTCCACACCCCAGTGGCACCTGGAAAAAAAGTGAGAGAGAACCATTCACACCCTTGGAAAGGGGGCTGAAGCTAGGGACCCAAGTGATCTAGCTTGGCACATCCCACCCCTATGAGGCCAGCAAACTGAGATCCACTGGCTTGAAATTCTCACTGCCAGCACAGCAGCAATCTGAGATCCACCTGGGATGCTCTAGCTTGTTTGGGGGAGGAGTATGCACCATCGCTGAGGCTTGAGTAGGTGGCTTTACCCTCACAGTGTAAACAAAGCCACCTAGAAGTTCAAACTGGGCAGAGCACACTGCAGCACAGCAAGGCAGCTGTGGCCAGACTGCCTTTCTAGATTCCTCTTCTCTGGGCAGGGTATCTCTGAAAGAAAGACAACAGCCCCACTCAAGGACTTATAGATAAAACACCATCACCCTGGGACAGAGCACCTGGGGGAAGGGGCGGCTGTGGGTGCAGCCTCAGCAAACTTAAATGTCCCTGCCTGATGGCTCTGAAGAGAGCAACGGACCTCCCAGAACAGCGTTTGAGCTCTGCTAAGGATCAGACTGCCTCCTCAAGTGGGTCCCTGACCCCCATGTACCCTGACTGGGAGACACCTTCAAGTAGGGGCCAACCTTATACAGGAGAGCTCTGGCTGGTGTCTGGCAGGTGCCCTTCTGGGACAAAAATTCCAGAGGAAAGAACAGGAAACAATCTTTAATGTTCTGCAACCTCTGCTGGAGATATCCAGGCAAACAGGGTCTTGAGTGAACCTCAAGCAAACTCCAGCAGACCTGCAGCAGATGGACCTGACTGTTAGAAGGAAAACTAACAAACAGAAAGGAATAGCACATTTCACTCAGAGACCCCATCCGAATGTCACCAACATCAAAGACCAAAGGTAGATAAATCCACGAAGATGGGGAGAAACCAGCACAAAAAGGCTGAACATTTCAAAAACCAGAATGCCTCTTCTTCTCCAAAGGATCACAACTCCTGGCCAGCAAGGGAACAAAACTGGATAGACAATAAGTCTGATGAATTGACAGAAGTAGGTTTCAGAAGGTGGGTAATAACAAACTCCTCTGAGCTAAAGGAGCGTGTTCTAAGTCAATGCAAGGAAGCTAAGAACCTTGAAAAAAGGTTAGCGAATTGCTAACTAAAATAACCAGTTCAGAGAAGAACATGAATGACCTGATGGAGCTGAAAAACACAGCACAAGAATTTTGTAAAGCATACACAAGTATCAATAGGCGCATCCATCAACCAGAGGAAAGGATGTCAGATTGAAGAACAACTCAAATAAAATGAGAAGACAAGATTAGAGAAAAAAGAATGAAAAGGAATGAACAAAGTCTCCAAGAAATATGGGACCATGTGAAAGACCAAATCTACATTTGATTGTTGTACCTGAAAGTGCCAGGAAGAATGGAACTAACTTGTAAAACACTCTCCGGAATATTATCCAAGAGCCCTTCAGCAACCGAGCAAAACAGGCCAACATTCAAATTCAGGATATACAGAGAACACCACAAAGATACTACTCGAGAAGAGCAACCCTAAGACACATAATCGTGAGATTCACCCAGGTTAAAATGCAGGAAAAAATGTTAAGGGCAGTCAGAGAGAAAGTGTGGGTTACTCACAAAGGGAAGCCCATCAGACCAGCAATGGATCTCTGCAGAAACCATATAAGCCAGAAGAGAGTGGGGACCAATATTCCACATTCTCAAATAAGATAATTTTCAACCCAGAATTTCATATCCAGCCAAACTAAGATTCATAAGCAAAGGAGAAATACTATCCTTTACAGACAAGCAAATGCTGAGAGATTTTGTCACCACCAGGCCTGCCTTAAAAAAGCTCCTGAAGGAAGCACTAAATATGGAAAGGAACAACCGGTACCAGCTACTGCAGAAGCATACAAAGTTGTAAAGACCATTGACACTATGAAGAAACTGCATTAACCAACATGCAAAATAAGCAGCTAGCATCATAATGCCAGGATCAAATTCACACTTAACAATATTAACTTTAAATGTAAATGAGCTCAATGCCTCAATTAAAAGACACAGACTGGCAAACTGGATAAAGCATCAAGACCCATTGTGTGCCATATTCAGGAGACCCATCTCACATGCAAAGACACACAAAAGCTCAAAACAGAGGGATGGAGGAATATTTACCAAGCAAATGGAAAGCAACAACAACAACAAAAAGTAACAGTTGCAATCCTAGTCTCGATAAAACAGACTTTAAACCAACAAAGATCAAAAGAGACAAAGAAGGGCATTACATAATGGTAAAGGGATCAATGCAACAAGAAGAGCTAACTATCCTAAATATATATGCACTCAATACAGGAGCACCCAGATTCATAAAGCAAGTCCTTAAAGACCTACAAAGAGACTTAGACTCCCACACAATAATAGTGGGAGACTTTGACACCACACTGTCAATATTAGACAGATCAACGGGACAGAAAATTAACAAGGATATTCAGGATTTGAACTCAGCTCTGGACAAAGTGGACCTAACAGACATCTGTGGAACTCTCCACTCCAAATCAAAAGAATATACATTCCTCTCAACACCACATCACGCTTATTCTAAAATTGACCACATAATTGGAAGTAAAATGCTCCTCAGCAAATGCAAAACAATGGAAATCATAACAGTCTCTCAGACCACAGTGCAATCAAATTAGATTTCAGGATTAAGAAACTCACTCAAAACTGCTCAACTACATGGAAACTGAACAACCTGCTCCTGAATGACTACTGGGTAAATAATGAAATGAAGGCAGAAATAAATAAGTTCTTTGAAACTAATGAGAAAAAAGACAAAATGTACCAGAATCTCTGGGACACATTTAAAGCAGTGTTTAGAGGGAAATTTGTAACATTAAATGCCCGTAAGAGAAAGCAGGAAAGATTTAAAATCCACACCCTAACATCAAAATTAAAGGAACTAGAGAAGCAAGAACAAATGACTTCAAAAGCTAGCAGAAGGCAAGAAATAACTAAGATCAGAGCAGAACTGAAGGAGATAGAGACAGGAAAAACCCTAAAAAAATCAATGAATCCAGTACCTGGTTGTTTCAAAAGAACAACTAAATAGAAAGTCTGCTAGCCAGACTAATAAAGAATAAAAGAAATAAGAATGAAATAGACACAATAAAAAATGATAAAGGGGATATCACTACTGATCCCACAGAAATACAAACTACCATCAGAGAAAACTATAAACACCTCTATGCAAATAAACTAGAAAATCTAGAAGAAATGGATAAATTCCTGGACACATGCACCCTCCCAAGTCTAAAACAGGAAGAAGTTGAATCCCTGAATAGACTAATAACAAGTTCTAAAATTGAGGCAGTAATTAATAGCCTACCAAACAAAAAAAGTCCAGGACCAGACAGATAAACAACCGAAATTTACCAGAAGTACAAAGAGGAGCTGGTACCATTCCTTCTGAAACTATTCCAAACAACAGAAAAAGAGGAAATCCTCCCTAACTCATTTTATGAGCCCAGAATCATCCTGATACCAAAACCTGTCAGAGATACAACAAAAAAGAAAATTTCAGTCCAATATTCCTAATGAATATTTATGCGAAATTCCTCAATAAAATACTGGCAAATCGAATCCAGCAGCACATCAAAAAGCTTATTCACCATGGTCAAGTTGGCTTCATCCTGGGGATGGAAGGCTAGTTTAACATATGCAAATCAATAAAGGCAATCCATCACATAAAGAGAACCAATGACCAAAAACACATGATTATCTCAATAGATGCAGAAAAGACCTTTGACAAAATTCAACAGCCCTTCATACTGTAAACTCTCAAATTAGGTATTGATGGAATGTATCTCAAAATAATAACAACTATTTATGACAAACCCACAGCCAATATCGTACTAAATGGATAAAACTGGAATCATTCCCTTTGGAAACTGCCACAAGACAAGGGTGTCTCCTCTCACCACTCTTATTCAACATAGTGTTGGAAGTTCAGGCCAGGGCAATCAGGCAAGAGAAAGAAATAAAGAGTATTCAAATAGGAAAAGAAGAAGTCAAATTGTCTCTGTTTGCAGATGGCATGATTGTATATTTAGAAAACCCCACTGTCTCAGCCCCAAATCTCCTTAAGCTCATAACCAACTTCAGCAAAGTCTCAGGATACAAAATCAATGTGCAAAAATCACAAGCATTCCTATACATCAATAACAGACAGAGAGCCAAATCATGAATGAACTCCCATTCACAATTGCTACTAAGAGATCAAAATACCTAGAATACAACTTACAAGAGAATTTAAAGACCTCTTCAAGGAGAACTACAAACCACTGCTCAAGGAAATAAGAGAGGACAAAAACAAATGGGAAAATATTCCATGCTCATGGATAGGAAGAATGAATATTGTGAAAATGACCATACTGCCCAAGGTAATTTATAGATTCAATGTGATCCCCATCAAACTACGAATGACTTTCTTCACAGAATTGGAATAAGCTACTTTAAACTTTATATGGAACCAGAAATGAGCCTGCATAGTCAGGACAATACTAAGCAAAAAGAACAAAGTTGGAGGCATCATGCTACCTGACTTCAAACTACACTAGAAGGCTACAGTAACCAAAACAGCATGGTCTGGTACCAAAACAGATGTATAGACCAATGGAACAGAACAGAGTCCTGAGAAATAACACCACACATCTACAACCATCTGATCTTTGACAAACCTGACACAAACAAGTAATGGGGAAAGGATTTCCTATTTAATAAATGGTATTGGGAAAACTGGCTAGACTTATGCAGAAAATTGAATCTGGACCTCTTCCTTATACCTTAAGCAAAAATTAACTCAAGATGAATTAAAGACTTAAATGTAAGACCTAAAACCATAAAAATCCTAGAAAAAACCTAGGCAATACCATTCAGGACATAGGCATGGGCAAAGACTTCATGATTAAAACACAAAAAGCAATGGCAACAAAAGCCAAAATTAACAAATGGGACCTAATTAAACTAAAGAGTTTCTGCACAGCAAAAGAAACTATCATGAGTGAACAGGCAACCGACAGAATGGGAGAAAATATTTGCATTCCATCCATCTGATAAAGGGCTAATATCCCTAATCTACAGAGAACTCAAACAAATTTACAAGGAAAAAACAACCCCATCAAAAAGTGGGCAAAAGATACGAACAGGCACTTCTCAAAGTAAGACATGTATGCGGCCAACAAACATTTGAAAAAAAGCTCATCATCACTGGTCATCAGAGAAATGCAAATCAAAATCACAATGAGATACCTTCTCACGACAGTTAGAATGGCAATCATTAAAAGTCAGGAAACAACAGATGCTGGAAAGGATGTGGAGAAATAGGAATGCTTTTACACTGTTGTTGGGAGTGTAAATTAGTTCAACCATTGTGGAAGACAGTGTGGCGATTCTTCAGGGATCTAGAACTAGAAATACTATTTGACCCAGCAATCCCATTACTGGATATATACTCAAGGGATTATAAATCATTCTACTATAAAGACACTTGCACAGATATGTTTATTGTGGCACTATTCACAATAGCAAAGACTTGGAGCCAACCCAAATGCCCATCAATGATAGACTGGATAAAGAAAATGTGGCAAATATACACCATGGAATACTATGCAGCCATAAAAAGAATGAGTTAATGTTCTTTACAGGGATATAGATGAAGCTGGAAACCCTCATTCTCAGCAAACTAACACAAGAACAGAAAACCAAACACTGCATGTTCTCACTCACAAGTGGGAGTTGAACAATGAAAATACTTGGACACAGGTAGGGGAACATCACACACTAGGGCCTGTCATGGGGTGGTGGGCTAGGGGATGAATAGCATTAGGAGAAATATCTAATGTAGGTGACAGGTTGATGGGTGCAGCAAACCACCATGGCATGTGTATACCTATGTAACAAATTGCACATTTTGCATATGTACCCCAGAACTTAAAGTATAATCTATAATAATAATAATAATTATTATTATTTTCTAAATAATTTTCTAAATAATAATTATTATTTTTCTAATATTTTCTAAATAATAATAATGATTATTATATTATTATTATTGCCTAAATAACCTGAGGCCTAAGAGCAAAGCATGTAAATTCAACTAGCAATAAGATTCTGTTGTCGGTAAGATACTTAGCAAAATATCCTAACTACATAGTTATGTCAGTATTATAAATCTTCATACTAGTACTTACATGAATAAATATATTACAAAAGTAAATTTTACATTTATATAGTGACTTTCAATTAGCAATACACTTGATATTTATTATATATAAATTCTCACTTAATTCTCTAAACAGCTCTGTATTGTAATAGTTATGCAGATGACTATATCGAAACTCAAAAAGGGTAAATGTTCTACCAAGAGCAATCAGTGAGAGATTCAAACGTGAAATGTTTACTCTACTGGAATATCTATCTCCATTTTCTCATGTTTTAAAAAATATTTTCTACTCTTCTTGTTTCCATTGGGTTAGCATATAGGGTTGCTAAAGCTGACTCAAGATGTAATTTACTTGAAATGTCCCAAGTATGAGATATCTCATTCATTCAGGTATGTTTAAGTATCAGGATAAAGGTTAGCTTTATAATTCATTCATCACATACTTATTGAGCACTTATTTTATGCATGATAATACTCCAGTAATTATTTAGAAAATTACAAAACATGTTTAAAATGTAAATCCTGTTCAAATAACTGATTAGCATAAATTTGCATATGAGCATTGAACTCAAAAATATAAATTTGGGTATTTATGTCTAACTTTGTGTGTAACTAGTCAAACAACTCTAGGCAAAATATTTTACCTTTCTGACCCTTTATAAACACAGGTGACTCTCCATATCCCTGAGATCTGCATCCAGGAATTTAGTCTACAACGAAAATATTTTGAAAAAATATATATGAATACAACAATAAAAAATACATTTTTTTAAAAAAGGACACAGTATAACAATTATATATAATTTACATTAGGTATTAAAGTAACCTATAGAGGATTTACAGTATATGAGAAGACGTACATAGGTTATGTGCAGATATTATGTTATTTTATATAAGGGATTTAAGTATATTCACAGGGAGTTCTGGAACCAATCCCCATGAATAACAAGAAATGACTATAGTTTAATATATATCTGTATTCTATACTATATCTATTTGCACTATGGTATCTATATTATATGATTATATATTCAAATATTTATGTTTATATATAATATGCATTTATATATTTATATTTAGATATAATTATGTATGACATAAGAACATGTACTTATAAATTAAATATAATATATATTTTATATTAAACGTAATGGTTGTATATATTACATACAGTATATACACTTATTTAGGTTGAGCGCAGTGGCTCATGCCTGTAATCCCTGCACTTTGGTTAGCCAAGGCGAGCGGATCACTTGAGGTCAGGAGTTCCAGACCAGCATGACCAACATGGTGAAACTCCATCTGTACTAAAAATACAAAAATTAGCTGGACGTGGTGGCATGCATCTGTAGTCCCAGCTACTCAGGTAGCTGAAGCAGGAGAATTGCTTGAACCTGGGAGGTGGAGGTTGCAGTGAGCCGAGATTTCACCAGTAAACTCCAGCCTGGATGACAGAGTGATACTCCATCTAAAAAGAAAAAATATATACGCTTATTTTATATTAAAGTATGATGTATACATATAGTAGCTATAGCTACATATTTTATATATATAGAGAATGGCTAATTAGCAATAAAAATAACTATTAGATACTTTATTAACACCTCTTCTATGGAGCAGATAATAGGATTTGGGGGACCAATATTGAAAAGAGGAGAGGGCATATGTTTTCAATATCAGGCAGCATCAGATTGGTTATTAATGCATTACCTAAGTAACACATTCAACAATCATGTACTGGCTGCCAATTATGAACAAGCACTGGATCAGTAAGATTCATTTCCTCAGTTCAGAAAATTAACTATCCAGAGGGAAGGACAAATATTGCAACATGTAACACTGATGTTTCACTGTAATAATATTAACACGTAGCAAATGCCTCTGAGATACCCAGGTTGAAAATGCAGAGAAGAATATCAGTCTAGAGCTTGGAGGGGTTTAGGCTAAATGATGAAGATCTGAGTTTTATTAACATTTTGGAGGGATGCTTAGCGGTGAGAAATCTCAGGTGAATCAAAAGAAAAAAAACATGAAAGTGATATGGGAGTGCTGGGAAGGGAAGAGCATGGTCCCTTTAAATGATACAGAAGTGGGGACATGGAGGTGCTGGGTGGAGAAAGGCATACTCCATGCCTAGGGCTCCACCCCAACAGACCTAGGTGAGGATAATCACTCGGGCTTTCGAGCCCAGATGTGGCATTTTCCAAGACCACCCTGGCCCACCACGCCCCCATCCTGGGCCTATAAAAACCCGCGACTCGGCTGGGCACGGTGGCACAGGCCTGTAATCCCAGCACTTTGGGAGGCCAAGGTGGGCAGATCATGAGGTCAAGAGATTGAGACCATCCTGGCCAATATGGTGAAACACCGTCTCTACTAAAAATACAAAAATTAGCTAGACATGATGGCGTGTGCCTGTAGTCCCAGCTACTTGGGAGGCTGAGGCAGGAGAATTGCTTGAACCTGGGAGGCAGAGGTTTCAGTAAGCCAAGATTGTGCCACTGCACTCCAGCCTGGTGACAGAGTGAGACTCCATTTGAAAAAAAGCAAACAAACACAGCAACAACAACAACAACAACAACAACAACAACAACAACAAGACCCTAGCAGGCAGGTACACAGGCGCCCAGACGTCAAGAGGAGAACATCAGGGGAAGAAGAAAGACACAAGCAATAGGACATGTGGAGGAGGCCGAGGGAGCATGCCTACAGAAGAGCACGCCTGCAGAAGACCACACCAACAGGCACAGGCACACAGGCAGGGGCAGGCCATCGACTGGAGGGACGAGGCGGAGTTTGGCCCAGCTGTCATAGGAGAGCCGTGCCACCAGGCGGCACAACTCCAGGGGAAAATCATCTCCCTTCTATCTCCTCCATGTGCTGAGAGATACTTCCACTCATTCTCCAAGCCAATGTGTGATCTGATTCTTCTGGTACACCAAGTCAAGGACCTGGGATACAGAAAGCCCTCTGTCCTTGCGACAAAGTAGAGGGTCTAATTGAGCTGGATAACACAAACTGCCTACAGGCAAACTAAAAGAACACCCTGTTAACACATGCCCACTGGGGCTTCAGGAGCTGTAAACATTCACCTCTAGACGCTGCCGAGCCCCACAGCCTGCCGGTCTGTATGCTCCCCTAGAGGTTTGAGCAGCAGGGCACTGAAGAAGTGCGTCATACCCCCATCCCGTGCCCTGTGAGGGGGACAAGGGAAACTTTCCTGCTTTGAAAGGATAGGGGGAACACTTTAGGAGTGTAAGAAAAAAAATCCTTTTACCAGGGAAGAAAGAGAAGACATGTTCTGAAAATAATAGAAAAGGATAGAGGAAAGGAGAAAAGAGTGAGTTCGCTGTAATCTAGGGTGAAGATGGTGTCTCTGGTGATTCAAGCATCCAGTTCAGCGGATGAGTTTTAATGGTCTGATCACTTAAACTTGATTTGACCAAAATCTTGTAATAGTTAAATTTACAAAAACACAGCTTATTTTAGAGTGATTTGAATCTCAGTTCCACAGTTTTCAAGTCACGGGACCTTGAACAGGTTAATTAAAACCTTAATCCCTTCAGTTTTCCCTCATCTACAAATTAAGAATCTGTGTCTTTCTGTGTGGTAGGGAAGGGAGGAAGGAGAGAGAGAGATTGAGAAAGAGACAGGGAGAGGCACAGAGAGAGAGAGAGAGAGAGAGAGAGAGAGAGAAATAGTTGGTGCTCAATTAAATTGAATAAATAAATCTGTCTTCACGTGCTTATACACTAATACATTTTTTTTTCTAATTCCGGAATTCCCAATATTTTGAATCTGACATTTTCCAGATACAGCCTGAGAAAACCTAGTGATATAAGCTAGGAGTATTCTCCATATGGGTCTGAAGAGTTTTGCATTCCCAAGAAGCAGTGGATGGGAGAAGTTACATTTAGATACTTGTTCTTTCTTGATCTTCTGCATTCAAGATATTTGCAGGCTTCTATCATCCTGCATTCTGCCTTTGACCTCAAATGCTTTGTTTTGTCCTCTCTGAGCTAACATGAACTAATTACATGATTTTGAAAATCAACTGATATATTGGGGCTGAAACAGGGATTACTCCAAGTGCTATTACTGATGTTAAGGTATTGAGCAAAACTCAGTTCTATGCAGAAACTTTTTTTTTTTTTGAGATGGATTCTTGCTTTGTTGCCCAGGCTGGAGTGCAGTGGCGTGGTCTCCGCTCACTACAGCCTCCACCTCCTGGGTTCAACTAATTCTCCTGCCTCAGCCTCGCAAGTAGCTGGGATTACAGGCATGTGCCAACATGCCCTACAAGTTTTACATTTTTAGTAGAGACAAGGTTTCTAGTAAGAATAGTAGGCTGCTTTGAACTTCTGACCTTAAGTGATCTGCCTGTTTTGGTCTCCCAAAGTACTGGGATTACAGGTGTGAGCCACTGCACCCAGTCTGTGGAAACATTTTTAGTGCACTGAGTGGGTGCTGAGAACTTAGAAGTGGAAAAAAGTATAAGCTCTCAAAGACCAAAGCAGAGCCTAAATATGACTCCTCCTGTCTCTCTTGGTACAGCTCTCTGATTTTGTTCTTGGTTATATGCTGCTACAAAACAAGGGAACAGGAGTAGCTGGTGCTAGAAGTGGGGGAAAAAAACTGTGAAATGTTAAAAAGGAGGAATTTTGATAACACATAAGTCTTATGTAGAATGTATTTCATTGTTCTTCATAGAAGACATTTATGTCTGACCCATAAGATGGTTCAGCCTAACTGATATGAAAGATACAGATAAAATTTCCCAACATTTTATAATGAAACTGATCGTAAATGTTCTGGATCCCGTAGGGTTATGGTTGGTCACACACACACACACACACACACACACACACACACACACACACAATGTATTGGCACAATACATGACCTGTTGTCAGCATGACCCATTGTGTATGATGAGGAGGGTGACAGCAGAGAGCAACTAGAGGATGGCAGAGCTCCTTTTGCTGAGGATTAGAATTTAAACATAACCCATGTGATAGCTTCATGTGTCCCCCAAAACATAAAGAACAAGATTTTGTGAATCCCCATTCTGTAGATTTCCCAGGGAAGGAAACAGAATCATTATATTTCAATCTTGCATTTGATTTTTCTTCTGTAATATAGATGAATCCTGAGTGATTTACTGAGTGTTTTTCTCCTCTTATTTTCAGGACTGTCTGACAGGTGAAGGAAAGGGAGTCTGTCAAAGCATAACATTTGAGAGGTCAGATTGAGACAGAACAGAATTCATTCTTCTGACAAAGATATAACAAGACAGAATGAATATTTAGTTGTCCCTAGCAGATATCTCTATAGTGCAACATATTAGACCCTTTTTAAAGAAGTATGGAAGAAGAAATAAGATATGTGAGGAGAAAAGTTATTCTCTAAGAATAACCACCTGATTGTAAAATTTATAAAGAGAGGAAACATGAAGCTTGTCTTTAAAGAAAATATTATTCATACTGTCTTGTCTCTGCTGACATAAATATATACAATTCAGCAAAAAGAAATGGAAAGTATACAGATGAGAAAAAACAGATAAAAGGAAAGCAAGGGTGGGTTGTTTTTAGTTTGGAGCTGGGGTGCAAACCATAAGCTTCAGAGCTTGAACTAGGTACCAAATGTTGCTCTAAGCTCCCTTGAGGCCATTGAAAAAACAAGTGTAGGACATTTATAAAATCTACAGAATTTATAACATGGAAACCAACTAATTTTCCTAAATATACACAGCTATTTCTGATACTGGTGCAAAAATTTCTTTCAAGGTTGAATCAATATTGAGGGGACATAAGAAATGTTATGGACAGCGTCTTTATCATAATACTGTAGGGAAACACATTTTCTCAGAATATCACATGGACTATCTCACAGAGGCCAATTGCATATCTGAGTCCGTGGTAGATGCAGTCCTGGCTTTGAATTTGGAGAGAAAAAGCCTCAGGTGTTTGTTTGGGAAAGGTGCTTTGATCTTTTTGAGTCTTGGTTTCATATCTGTTAAAACAAGAGGAAGGATAATTGTGTCTCCTGGTATAAGGATAGTCTAGCTTGTTCCAAGGAGGTAGAATGCATATGGTAAAGGTTAGTTTCCTCCCTCTATAAAGTCCTCTATAAAATTTTGCTACACAAAAGCATTGCATTAACATTGTTATATTTCATTTAAAATATTTATGTAACAAATTTGCTTTATGAGGTTATAAGATTATATGTGGACTGTCTTTTGCAATGAATGCCCCCTTGTACATTTCCAGCACTCAATCATGCTGAACTCCAGGACTGAGGGACCTTCTGAGGCTGCCTTACTTTTGTTCTATGCAAAGAGCTTGGCAACCATGGAAACAGTCCTGACTGCTCATTTTGCACATTTCTTCCCTAGTGTGTTAATCAGCCACAGCAAGAAGATAACATCAAATACCCCATGCCTACTCACTTTATAAAAGAAACTACTCTGGCTTCTTCCTACTACCTTTATAGAGATCTTAAAGACAGAAAGGTAACAAAACATGTGATATGTTTTATATTGATGCAGCATTTCTCAGATAGAGAGAAGGTACCTAAAACTCAGAGAGCCTATTTGGAGGCTGGCACAAATTCCAGCTGAAGTGGTGGGTGTTTTGTTTATTTGATCTGAAAGTGCTATTTGGTGTGATTTCACATAGTGGGATTCAACATTACTTTTCATTCCCTGGCAGGTGCATAAGCATTGGACTGTGTGTAATAATACAGAAAAAGAAGGCATTACTATTGAACAATATGTAGGCGCCACATAGTATTTTTACCAGTTGAATATAGTTCATGGTGGGAAATAGCAAACAAAGAGGGGGCTGCAAGTAGCTAAAGGAAGGAAAACAAAGTCCTTAAAATAAAAGAAGGTAAAATCAAACAGTGAACAATAGATTGTCTTTCTTTGCTTTAACAATATTCTATGCTTCTGATAATAATTTCCTTATTTTATGTATAAACATGTGCATTTTAAATATATATATTTTACATATTAAAGATATATGTAAAGATGGTATAAGTAGAAATTTCCAGATTCACCAAGATTTTGCTGTCTTTAGCCCCTAGAATTCCCATCTAAGATACAAATGGCCATTTATACGTATATAAATGTGTAAAACCTAGATACATAGATAGATAATTTGTTTTTTCTAAGGTTGAATCTTATGTGAATAGAATTACACTGTGTGTATTGTTTTGTGCCTGTATCTTTTGCTTAACATGTTTTGGGATTCATTTGTTACATATTAGTTGTAGTTTGTTCCTGTTCATTGTTGTGTAGTATTCCATTATATGACTATATCCCAATTTATTTATTCATTTTAGTGATGACCATTTGAATACTTTCCAAGTTGGAGCTATTATGAGCAATGCTGCTCTGAGCACTTTTTCTCACATCTCCATATGCAATAATCACTAATGTCTTGAGGGTACATATCTGGAGTTGAATTGTTGGGTCATAGAAAATGAGCATCTTCAAATTAACTAGCTAATGCCAAACTGTTTTTCAAAGTGCTTTACCAATTTACACTCACTGCAGGAATGCATGAGAATTCTTATTGCTTCATGTACTCACTAATAGTAGAGTTGGGGAACTTGACATCATTTGGCAGGGAAGTATATTGGATGCACTCAACTGGAGTCTCCAAAAAGCGGGTAATATAAATAACTTTTAAAAGCTTCCAAGGAATACCAATTGCAAATTTATGCAGATAAATTCTAAAATCACAATTCTTAGCGTTAAATTATAATGCCTTCTTCCTCCTGCTGATGGATAAAAAACACCATATATATATATAGGTTTAAACTTTTAAGTGTTTTTCAAGTATTTTAAGAAGCATTTAACATTACATTTATAGAAAATCAAATTATTTCCATTCTTCCTAGAGGAGTGAAGTATGTAGACTGTTTGCTGAAACATATTATTTGCATGTTTTACAAAGTAAGTGTTGAATATAAAATTTTACTACTCATTCTGTAGTAAAAACTTGGGAGAAAATCAGGGTTATTTCTGTTTTACTTTATATAAGGCAGTAAATAAAGTTGAAAATGTTTAAAATCCTTTAATTGTATTACTTCTTGACTAAATTTTATTTTTTGGCTTCAGCAATAGAGCAACTAAAATGAAGAACATTTCCAAATGTGGTTTCTAAATTCGTGCCTGGACTCAGGAACTCCCTGACACAAACCTATATTGATTAGCTAAACTTCACCAATAGCAGAACATGGCTGGCTGCTGCTATTCTGCCTTTATTCACAGCATCTGCTAGCATCTTGCACAAGGAGTCTGATTATTTTCCTTTTGTTATTTGGTTTTCTGTGAGGTCAGCAAAATCATCCTGTTGTCACAATCTCTAGTGGAACTCCAAGATACAAAACTGAGAAATAGACTTCTTTGAACATGAGGGCTGTGCTGTTTGGGGTACCACCACTTCTTTCATTGACTGGTTGATTTACTATATTGTAAGGGAAAGTGCTGTACAAGCAACTGTAATTTGAAAGGGAGGCTTTTATCTATTGGCAAGACCTGAGTACATTTATATACCTTTACACAGTACTTACTCCCTGAGCCCAGAAAATTCAAGAAGGAATTTCTAGATTCTCAGATATTTTGTTGTCCTTACCCCCTAGAATTCCCATCCACGAAACAAATGCCCAGAGCTGTCTATGTGCTGCACAGGACTGGGGGACTTTATTTTAATTTTTTGATCAGACACGTAGCCTTTAACATAGAGTTTTCTGATACAGAACAAGACTGTCCATTCCTTTCCTTTGGGATGCCTGCCCTTCTATTCTGTATTCATAAGAAGACTTGATTTAACCAGTAAACTCTTTTAGAAGCAGTTTTTTTTTTTTTTTCCTTAGCTATATAAGCAGGCTGTTTTTTGTAACTAGGATTTTCTTCCTTGCCACCTTCACCAATTTGGTAAGATGAGGCACATGCTAGAAAATATATTGATGTTAGATATGTTAACAAAATAAGTTCCATTCATATCCTGAAGACAATTCTGTCTCCCATATATTTTGCAACTTTCGCTCTTATGAAGCAGCTCAGACACCATTGAATGATGACATTCTAAATACCATGTTCAAATGAATATAAAAATAAAGAAGCAGATAATTTTTAGTCTGGCCAACAGCTGCTTTCTTGCCAATATTCATTCAATATTTATGTTTCTAGGGCCTACTGTACTGCAGAAAAACATGGAGGATTGTTTTTAAGTTGAGGACTAGGATTAAAAGTTAGGAATTGTGAAGAGAAATATCTTCACTCAATGTAAAACAGAAATGTTTAATGTAAAATGAAAAGAATACTGGACTTTGGGTCTAAAAATGTTATTTATTTATTTATACTTAGATAAAGGCATTTCTCAAGTTTTGTGAGTTTTTTAACCTGAATTTCTTCATCATTTTGTCTCAGAATGCAGTCGGGAGAATCAACTTTCGTGCTTTCAAAATGTCAACTTCATATTTAATATAAATTTTTATTAGCTTTAAAATAAACTACTATATAATAAATATTAACTTTTACATTGTATAGTATAATATGAAATGGACTACTATATAATACTCAATAGGTAGGATTTAACAACTATAAGCATATGTATGTATATATAATTTATATTATGTTTGTGTGTATAAATTATCTATATATGTATGTATGTATGTATGTGTCTATCTATCTATCGATTGACCGATAAGGCACTCCAAGAGCAAAAGAGCAACATGTCACTGGAAATGCTTCAGCAAGAGTGGATTCATACCTACCAAAAATTTTATTAGTGACAGGTTAATATGTTATGCTTCCACTTTTCATGATAATTCATAGCTATAGGAAAAGATGAATGGAGAGGAAAAGAATGGGATGTTTACGTGATGGGAAGGTCTGGATCTAAGGTCTGAGGTCAAGAGACTGATATTAATATACAGTTTTTGCGGTGTTATAACTGTGGGCCCTGAGCATATTACTTCACGTCTTTAAGCCTGCTTCCTCATTTGTAAAATGAAGACCTATTAAAGTACTTATTCCTAGAGTGTTGAAATGATTAAAGAGAAATGAATAAGATTTTTAACTGCATCAAATATTACATATCTCATGGAATCTGCAGGAATGCTAAAGAATCAGTCTTGAATGCTATACAGAAAGGAACAATGACACCAGGAGCAATGTAGTCGGGGTAAAGGCAAGACACCACACCAGTGCTGCCACCTCACAAAGTATCTGTGCTACTAGGAACTGTGTGCTAGAAACTCCATTACAGAGAAACAATAACTTTTAAAATACATAATAAGCTTGTGCTGAGGGCCTGTTTTCTAAGCTACACACTGGCTACTTGTTCCTTACTCTTCTGTCTAGGGGAGAGTCCCCGGACCTACGTCAGAGAGTGCCATGTGGCTATACAAATTGACATTCCCATTTTCCATATAAAGTCTACAGGAAGCTAATAGGCATAGCAGGAGCAGCATGGTGAAGGGGTGTCCCCCTCAGCTCTTCTAGTTACACAGGCAGTGCATCTTCCCACATGCACCAACCACACAGGATTTGTTCTCAGTGTGCAGCTCAAAATTCATCATCATCATCATCATCAAAATAAATTATATAATAGCTGTCAAGTACTTTTGACATGCTGTGTCATTTCCAAAATAATTTCTTCAATATATGTATTATAATTCCTCTTTGAACAATAAGAGAAAGAGCCTCAGATAGGAAAAGCACTTCCTACAAGTTTCTTTGTCTGGTAAATAACTGAATTGAGCTTCCACATATACCAACAAAATAAATCAGTTGGAGAGATAATTCATCATAGGTTTTATAATTAAATGTGAATAGATCATTCTGTCATTTCATCATTCAATATTTATTTAGGGCATGCTATATAATAAGCGTGAAAAGTGTAGAAATAGAGCAATACAAATATTTCTCCATCTTCTGAGACTAATGAGAGAATGAAAAAATATCTGAGTTATTTTTGAGGAAGGGCAGGTGAACTCCCAAATTGGGTCTTAGACCAAGAGGGTTCTTGGCTTCACGCAGAAAAGAATTCAAGGACAAGCTAGTGGTGTTAGACAGCAACTTTTACGGAAGTGGCAGTGTACAACAGCAGCAGAGATATTGCTCCTTCCAGAGAAGGACTACCACATGGACAGTGTGACCATAGTTGCAGCTCAAATTCACTTCTGCAGTCATATTTATACCTACTCTTAATTACTTGCAAATTAAGGGGTGGATTATGCAGAAATTTCTAGAAAACAGTGGTAGCTTCAGGTCATCCCCATAGAAAGGGGTGGTAACTTCTGGGTGTTGCCATGGCAATGGTAAACTGAGCTGACACATTAGTGGACCTGTCTTATGGGAAGTTGCTTCTGCCCTGTCCCTGTTTTAGCAAGTCCTCAATTTTGTCGAGGTGTATGAGTCCCGTCTTCAGAGTCTAGTCCTGCTTCCTCACTTGACCTCTTCAGAGGAACTCTCCTTTCAAAAGAAGATTCTCTGCCCATGAGCCTTGTTTCTTGGTGTCAGATCATTTACCCACTTTGTGTTATTTTTCATATATATAGTCTGCTTAAAAGGAAGACGCTGAGACAAACTTAAGTAGAGGATTTATTTGGGCCAAGCTGAGGACTGCAACCTGAGAGCACAGATTCAAATTTCATTGAATATACACTTTGATTAGTAGCCATTACAAGTGAACTTTTAAAAGAAAAGAAAACGCAATTCCTAAGTTGTCTACCAGGAATTTACATTTAAATAACATAAGCTGTTGATCGGCCATACGTTGTTCTTTGTATCACAGTTTCCAGAAACATGATGTTAAATAATAGCTACCAGGCTTGGTAGTTGGCAGAAAGGCTAGGCCAGTTTGCAAGGCAGCCAAGAAAAGAAAGTTTCCAGTGTGAATTAAAGGTGTTTTATCTTCAAAGAGAGGAAAGACAGGTTGGGTTTTATGCCTCACAGGGCCAGTATCACACATAGTCAGCAGATTTGGGGGGGAAAAAAAGCTATACATATTTGTAAGGGGAGCAAAGCACATGTTCAATGGTAAACATGTATGTAACATACATACCGTGTTTACTTTGGGGTATTCTCAGTATTAAATGAGATGCAATTTGACTTTTTAAGTCAAAAGGTGAGCTATCTGACACAAGGACAATTTGTGTGTAGACTCCATAAACTGGCTAAAACTGACAAGTTTTACAACAGCTTATCAGAAAAGAAGGTTTATAAGGCAGGTCCTCTATCCAAACAGAGTTGTAGTGGTCTGGGTTATAGACTGGAGCTGATAGCTCCTAGAGTTTAGTTGTAGGAATTTAGAAAGTTGCCATGCCAGCCAGGCCTGAAACCTCTACCAGTCTGGTAGGTAATTTTGTTTCCTTAACCTTTGGGTTCACCTTAGTCGATTAAGTGGTGTCTATTTTGGTCTTTTAAGTCATTGTGTTATGTGTATATGTGTGTGTGTGTGTGTGTGTATGCACATATATTTTGCGAGCTTGTTTCAAGCAGCGTAAGGTAAGAACTCTCTCTTTTTTTTCAGTTATATTCCCAGTACCTAGTACATTTAACAAATATTTACCAGATAAATGACAATACAGGATCATTATTGCTATAATAGAAACATGAACAAGCAAGTCATGGAAGCAGAGAAGGTAGGTAGTTTGTGTTGGTGGTTCCAGGAATATTTCTAAGAAAAGGTGATACATAAGCAACATTTTGGATGATAAATAGGAGTTATCAAAGTAAAGAAGTGTGAACAGGAAGAATTCACTTTTTCTTTCTGATATTAGGAATTAGAGAAGGCTCTTTGAGGACAGCAAAAGTCACCTGGATGCCATCAAGCAGACCATCCAGCAGCAAAAATTATTATCTGAGGAATTTAGAATTAATTAGACTTCCTATTTTTCTAATGGTGGCATCCGATACCAGGCTTTAAAAATGTGTGTGTGTGTGTATGTGTATGTATGTGTGCGTGTGTGTATATATGTATATACATCCACACACACATATATGCACACACACACATATATATATACATATCTATATCCAGAATTGCTATACATCTCTGGAATGCATGTATGTCACAACTCATTGTGCAACCCTTGTTCACATCAAGGCACCAACATATCTACAAATATAACCATTTATTATGACCTATGTGACTAATATGTTTAAATTTACTTTAAGTTCCCACTGTAAGGTCCATGAATATCCCTAAGAACAAATCCACTGCGCCACACTCCGTCCTCTCTTGCTGAGGCACCACACTGCACTCTTCTACAGTGTTCTCTCTACTAAAACTTTCCTTTTCAAAACTATACTGTTATTGGTAAAATATTATTACCATACTACCCGACCACTTTCCGATGCTGGGGCTCTGACACCTCACCTGCATCCTTGACACCAGGCAAAAAGAAGTTAAGGACAGCAAGGAAGAAGTGAAAGGAGGCCCACATGTCAGAGCCTTATGTTTCCTAATTTCAGAATTTTCCCAGAGCTGATCCTTTGGAAAGTAGCCTTGGATATGGAGGGCAGTGGGGTTGAAACGGTTAGGTGTTTTTGCCTGAACAGACTGCCTCCTAACTGTCAATCATAAGTCCTACCTGAAATAATAATAAACAGACAGAGGGCAGAAATGGGTCCTGCTGTCTTACAGCCAGGGGCATTGATTTCACTCATTCTAAATATTGTTATACTTTGTTAAATAAATTTTATATGAGGCCATTGGTTTGGACTGAGCTCCTGCATTATGCCCAACAGGCCAAACCAAAATGAAATTACTCATGCTGAAGTTCCATGCCACCAAGCCAAACTATGTTGTTTGTCTGACCTTCCAAGAAATGAGGAAAGAGAGAGAGAGGATGAGAGAGAGAATAGCTAAAACCCCTTGCAGCCAGTTTTAGCCAATATGATGAGAAAGTCTCTTCTGCTCTAACCTTTATAAGAAAAATAACTTTGAAATGATTAACCTACTTTTTTTTTCTCTGTTTCTGCTTTCCTCAGCCCTTTCTGTCTATAAAGCCGGTCTCCCCTGCACAGCTCATCAGAACACTCATCATATTTTATAAAATGAAATGTTGCCTGATTCTAGAATTGCAAACAAAAGCCACTAAGATCTGTAAACTAAATTTGCTGTAATTTTGTCTTTGACAAAGCATAGTGGTTAATACATAAAAATTTTTATTAGTCCTCTGTAAATCACTTTAGATAGCTACTCCATAAAAACAATATAAAGTTTTTATTTTATTTTATTTTATTATTTTATTTTCAAGATGGAGTCTCGCTCTGTTGGCCAGGCTGGAGTACAATGGCACAATCTTGGCTCACTACAACTTCTATCACCTAGCCTCAAGCAATTCTCCTGCCTCAGCCTCTTGAGTGGCTGGGATTATAGGCGTATGCCATCATGCCTGAGTAATTTTTTTTTTTTTTTAGTAGAGATGGGGTTTCACCATGTTGGCCAGGCTGGTCTCGAGCTCCTGACCTCAGGTGATCTGCCCACCTCGGCCTCCCAAAGTGCTGGGATTACAGGCGTGAGCCACCGTGCCTGGCCATAGATATACTTTTTAAAACAAGTAGCTAAAATATCATCACTCTTTTCTTTATGTTACTTAGAAACCAAACATGCAAAAGAAATGAATTTTCTACATCCAACCTTAACATGCTAGAAGAAGAAAAAGGGGGTTCAGATAAATGGAAGTGAAGATAAATCAAGATGCTGTTACTCATTTTACTTTCTAGAATTCATTACATTCATTAATTCAAATGGAATCCTTTATTTAAAGGACTGATTTTCCTTTTTTTACTTTTGTTTTCCAGAATTGAAATTTAAATTTCCATGACAAAATTTGTAACTGAAAGTCTAGCTTGCAAATAAGAGCTGCTTTCTACTTTAAGTTTCATGAAAACTAAGAAAAATCTGTGGAGATTTCTCAACATGCATACACAGGTTTTGTTTTATTTTTTATTTTTTTGAAATAAAGTCTATGGAGATTTCTCAAAATATGTATACAGGTTTTTTTTGTTTTTTTATTTGTTTTTGTTTTTTTATTAACCTTTTGTGCATAGTTTGTAAAATACTTAAAAAAGGAAAAGACAACATTTTAAAATGATTGTTAATAAAGTTAAGGACATATTTCCCATTGATTCATGGACTGTTCTAGCTGAATGAAGCATTGAAGATCATGAAAATCCATTTCTTTAGTTGACATGTGAGGATTGGGGCCCTGCAAGGCAAAGTAAACTTGAGGAAATAGGATTAAAGTAAGAGATTTGGGCTAAAAGTCAGTGCTCCCGTGCATTTCTACCTTATGGACTAATGATTATCTTTCAGTATTGTATTCTGGGGTGGGTGACAGTGCAAATTGCCCTGTGGAGTGGTACAAAAGAGCCCAGACATTTTCATCCAATGATCTGTTCCTTATCATCACTTGGCCTCATTTCCACACAAAATAGTAAAGAATACGCTTCTTTTCCTAGAGGATAGTTGTGAGAACTAAATGATATAATGTAGGTAAAGGGCTCATCCCAGTGCATGGCAGATATTGAGAGATCAGTACATGCATCTATTATTTTTTTTAAATCCACAAATATGAAAAAAACCTGTGTTGACCTTCATCATCATTATGTATGTTAAATTAACTTATGCTTCCTAGCCCAGAAGAATATTCAAATAAATGTACCAACCATAAAATTTATTAATTCCTAACGAAAGAAGGGAACTAGAGAACATGAAGGGAAGAAAAACAGTATCTGAGAGATTGAGCTCAACGTTTCTCAGTGGTTTTGAGGAATATGGAGTGGATAAATCAAAATAGCCAGGACCATGAGATTTCCTACCTGTCTTATACTGTGAGAATAAATGGCTACATAGCTTTCATGTGGATATTTGGGAAACTCAACACATTGGGGTTCAGTGAAATTTCCCAATCATTTTTCTTCTCGCTGTTGTCAATAAGTTGCTGTGATACTTTTATTTATTCTTGTTTATTGTCTGTTATCCGTAGACTAAAAAAAGTCCTCAGAGTAAACATAATCCCTTGAATCACCATGCAAAGTGTATAACATTGCAATTATTTTGTTAAAATTCTAATGAAATTAAAAAGAAAATCAACAACAAACTTAAACATACTGTGACTACTAATGGGAAGACTGACTGCAGTTACTGACTTTCATGCTGAGTTGAGAGAGGGATGATACAATATAAAGCACATAAAAACAGTTGAGAATCAAAACATATGTCACAAAAAAACAAACCAACCAAACCAAAACCAAAATCTCCTTCACCTAGTAGTCATGATTTTTTGCGACATTTTCAGAGTACTCTTTAAAATATCTGCCATTCTGTCTAATTTAAATTGTGTTAGACCTCTGGCATCATTATCATGAAGAAGTTTAAGAGTCAACTATAAAGTTCTTTGGAGGGTTGCTGGAAAACTAAGCACAAGGATGCAGGTTTCTGAGCTCAGATTCTCCCCCCCTATTTATAGTATGTAAGCACTCCGTAGCA
Source organism: Chlorocebus sabaeus (assembly GCF_047675955.1). NCBI lineage: Eukaryota > Metazoa > Chordata > Mammalia > Primates > Cercopithecidae > Chlorocebus > Chlorocebus sabaeus. Next base: position 54,067,698 of record NC_132915.1, read on the forward strand.
TAAATTGGGCTATACCTGGGTCTAGAGATGCCAGCTATTCATCCAAATCCAGGGCTATATTGAACATGTATAATTGAGAGTAAGAAGAAGTTTAAAATTGAGAGTAAGAAGAAGAGAGATTTCTCTAGAAGAAGGACAAAGTAAAAACAATCTTCTAGACAATTGTGGCCCCAGGGAACATGGCTAGGAAAATGAAGGATGCCTTTGTGTGAAGAAAAAGTTATCTTTTTTTGCCAGGTAGATGTGGTCTAGAGGCCATGATCAAGGCTTGGGTAGTGGGTTTCAGCTGCCGATGACCCTTTTGCTGACTTTTTGTGTAATGCACAGTCAGCAGATGGGCTTGTTCTCTTCTACCACACATTTCCTGTCCTTGACATCTTATTTTTTTAAAACAAATATCTCTCAGATGCCAGAGAAAGGAAAACAAACAACTCCAGGGCTAGTGTAAGAGTTAAGTGAAGACAGAAAAATCAGTTGTCTGACTTTTGCTGAAACTGAAGCATTTCAGTAAGTTAATGGTTTAAAGATCCATTTTCTTGAATTTAGATCATGCTTGGTGATCATAAAGCCTACTAGGAGAATATGGCTTGTTTCTGGTTCGTTTTCAAGGGTTGGACTCACCAACAGGAATGGCTACATGTTATATGACATGGTGGACAAAGGAAAACCTGACGATCTCAACATGTTTTACCAGAATTTTCTGTGATGTCACTTTCAAGTTGGTCTTATTTAAAATGAAGATGCCTTATCTGGGAAGCAGGTGACCGACATGTTTTTTGATGACTAAACAATTATTCAGAAAATGCAGCCTCTGTAGTGCATAGACATAAATCCAGGGCATATATAGACTTCACTGGAATCTATTTTTCTTTTGTCGATGTCAGTGTTAAGACCTTAGTTTCATGAAAAAGCAAATGAAATATAAACATATCCATTCTGTAAATTGAATTAGATTGATTTTGAATTACATTTACTAATCAATCTAGTTTGGTTTGTAGTTTGAGACCCAGTAGGCATAGATATTTTGAGATATAAAGTAAAAGATAAATTTTACTAAGAACTTGTTAAAAATGACAAGAAATATTTCATTCAAAACTATTGCAGTAGGGGAGAAAGATTGAACACAACTCAGAGAAACAAAAGGCCGAGAGATTTTAAGGGCTGGGATGAGCTAGCGGAAAGGTCTAAAAGTGGGGAGATTGTTTAATGTTATTAGGCCATCTCTTTTGTGAATTAGCATTTACTGAAATTAGACTGCTGCCCTCCCATAACCACTGGGAGATAGAGGCCCTATTTTTCCTGTTGATTACATTTCAAGTGGATGACTCACAGATCCTTGAGAAAAACATTCCTGGATTGTAGAAGATGTACATTGCAAAGGGGCAGAGGAAGAATTTATAGTTGCAAGTTTTCTAAAGCATATCCTCTAAGAGAGGTCAGGGGCTTATTGTCAGAAAGAAATCTATCTAAAGTTTAGTGAAGCTGTGGGGAATTTTAAGTCAATGTCGGTCATGATTAGATTCTTTCTGATCATCACATGCGAGTGCTAAATAATAAATACATAAAACTTTTGTAAGCAGTATTGCCTTTAAGATATGTGGTGGGAACCAAGAGTATTATAGAAATTTAAAGTGAGGATCAGCAAATTACAGACACAGGACAAACATGACCTGCTACCTTTTTTCTTTCTTTCTTTCTTTCTTTTTTTCCTAAATATTATCTCCAAAGAAAAAGGGCATTATTCTACATAGTTATAATACCATGATCCCACCAAAGAATTTTAACATCAGGATGATCATACGATTTCTTATACAGCTTCTATTTAGATATCCCCCAATTATCCATAAACTCTTCCTTGTAGGTACATTTTTTTAGAAAGATTCTTTCATGAAGAGTTTGGTCAAACATAGTAAACTAGTTCATGATGGCTACCTCTGAAGCAGGAGACCTGAGAAATTTGGGTCTGATAGTGGAAGGGAGAATTATTTTTAGCTATGTTTTATTTTGTATTCCTTGATATTTTAAAACATGTTAAAATATTACATATTCAATTAAAATTTTAAAAGTTAAAAAAATTATTCAGAGATTACACATTGCCTTTAGTTAACATGCCTCTTTAGTGTCCTTTAGTTTAGAACAGTTTTCTGCCCATCACACCTTTTTTTTTTTTTTCTTTTCTTTTTTTCAGAGTCCAGGCCAGTGTTATTGTAGAATGTTCTGCAAACTACATTTGTCTTATTGTTTTCTCATTAATAGATTTGGGTAAAACCTGCCACTTGTTTTATAAATAGAATTTTACTGGGCACAGCTACACTTATTTATATATTGTCTGTTGCTATTTTCATGCCACCAAGATAAAATTAAGTGATAGAATTAAGTGTATCATGGTACAACAGAGATTGTACAGCCCACAAAGTGTAAAATATTTACTGCTTGTGACTTTATAGAAAGTTTTCTGGTCTCTGGTTTGAGGATTTCATCTTTGACACAATAAGCTTTGGGTTTTCCATATTCAGCCAAGTGACATTGGATAAGGCATTTAACCCTTCTGAGCATCTCTTCAGTTTTACCTTCCTTACTTCATAAGGTTTTGTGAAAATAAATGTGTAAATGCATCTAGCAGCTTCTAATGTTGTCTAATTTATCTTATAAGCATAAATTAATCTCTAGCAAAGAGACAAAACAAAATCCCTAAAGAAGAAAACCACTTTACTAAAAGAAACAAAAATTCCCAGAGGTTTATCAAGGCCTACGATGATGCTCAGAAAGCTCATGCCCTGTTAACAGGGGAGATTTGTGGCATATTGCAGGTCATTCTATGTGTGGAGGTGGTATCCAATGTGTTTATGCAAACTTTTCTTCTGTTTAGAGAACTCTGATTTTGTTCACTCTTTCCCTTAGAAATATGAACCCCAAAGGGGAATGGATGTCTCCAGAACCCAATTGTGCATCTCGATTGTTTTTAGCTCATCAGGGTGTTTTAATTACTCTAGTTATAATGCAACATATGAATGTGGAAAGAAGAAATAAAACTGAGCTCTTGATAATGTTATTGGACCAATAAATTAAGTAACTAAAAAATCCCTACCTCAAGATTTCTTGTTATCTGAGATGATAATAATCCCTCTTGGTTGCTTATATTATTTACATTTATTCTAGATTTAGCCTCTAAAAGAAAGAAATATTGAAGTTTTTATACTTCAGTATATATTAAAGAAAACTAAAACACTCTAACTTATTTCTGTGATCTTTTTTGGCATTTCATTCCTCTCTTTTTAATATTTCAGATGGAAAATATCAATGTTCTTATAATGTTTCTTAACTTTGTCATCAGATTTGTCCATTATACCTATCCTATAACTTATCTGCAATTTAGCTACTCTTTATCTATTTAACTGACAATTTCGTGTTGAATTACAGCATACATATAAGTGCAAAAATCTTAAATATATCACTCAATGAAATTTTCAGTGACTATACCTTTTAAAGCAGCTCCCAGATAAAAATATAGAACATTACCAGCAGTCCTCTAATCTACCTTTCAGTTACTGGTTCAAACTTCCACCCTAGAAATAAGTACTATTTTGACTCTACTTAGCATAGATTAGGTTTTCCTCTCCTTGTTTGGATATAAGTAAAATTTAAAAAGACTTGTAAAACTCTCTTTATTGTCTGGATTTTATGAAATATACGTATTGTATTAGTATATTCTTTTATTCTGTTTTATGTATTTGATTGTGTGACTATACCACTATTAAGAAAGATCATTCTAATGTTTATCGCCATTTGAATTGTTTCCAGTTGAGGGCTGATGTAAGTAATGATGCCAATGGCATTCTTGTATATGTCTTTTCAGGATATTTGTATACATTTCTGTTAGTACACATTTACGAGTAGAATTGCAGCATTACGGGGTATTTGTATGTCCAACTTAAATAAATACTATCATTTTTCTAAATAGTTATACCAATTCAAACTCTCATTATGAGTGATTACAAACAGTATATGAAAGTGTGTGTGAATTCCAGTTACTGTGCATCCTCATCTACAGTTGGTACTGCCAGTCATTTAATATTTATTCTGATATGTGATAGTATCTGATTATGGTATTAATTTACATTTCCTTAGTAACTAATCATGCTGAGTGTCTTTTCACATACTTATTGCAGATCAAGTACCTATATGGTTTTAGTAGTAAAGACAGGGTCTCGCTCTGTCACCCAGGCTGAAGTGTAGTGACACATTCATAGTTCTCTGTAACCTCAAATACCTGGGTTCAAAAGATTGTCCCACCACAGCCTCCCAAGTAGCTAGGACTGCAGGTGCATGCCATAATATCTATTTTTTAAAAAAATTTTTTTTAGAGACAGGATTTCACTATGTTGTCCAAGCTGGTTTCAAACTCCTGGCCTCAGCTTCCCAAAGTGCTGGAATTACAGACATGAGCCACTGTCCCCTACCAGAATATTTTTTATTCTAAAGACTTTGTTGAAGCCTTTGCCCAATTTTTTAAAATTGAGTTTTTTGTCATTTATTATTGATTTATAGAAACTATCTATTATGGTATTAGTTCTTAATTTATTATGTGCATTTCCTAATCTTTTCCACTCTGTGACTTGCTTTTTTACTCTCTTCATGTCAAGTTTCTTAACAAAGATTCTTAATTTGATAAAATTCCTATTATCAATTGTTTCCTTTATTCTTGGATGATTCTGTGTGTTATTTAAAATCTTTTACTACCTTATATCAGAAAAATGTTCTATTACTTTATTGTCTATAAGCTTCATCATTTCACCTTTAACACTGAGGTCTGCAGTCCTAATGAAATTCATTTTTGTAAATAGTGTGAGGTAGGGGTTCTCATTTACTTTTTATATTCACACTGTATGACCAGGGTAGTCAACTTTGTAGCAACACACTTTGCTTCTATTTTACACCTTGACATTTTCAAACCTGCATATCATTTTCAGTTGTGGTGTTAGTCATATTAATGACTTTTTTTGTTGTGGTAGATCTGCTTCTGTGATTATGTTTGGTTGATATACTTTCCTTTGTTGAATACTTCAAAAAACTTTAATACTGTTGTAAGTATCTTCCATTCTAATTTCTTCTTTCAAAACTCTTTTTGGCCCATCTATCCATCTTTGTCTTTGCTTTACAAAAGTCTTTACTTTAGCAAAAGAGAGTTTTTTATAGTATAGATAATATGGATTTTGAGAATAATTATCTTTTCAGAGTTTCTAATGAAGAGCAGAAAATGGCCACATCCAAATCCTCCTTCTCAGCTGCTGATAAGATTAATATACTGATTAACACCTTTTCTAAGTTGGATTGGAGGTGAAAGTAATTCCATTTAGCAAAGCTTCATCCCATTTGCTGACATCTTCATTAACCTCACTGATAAGGAAACCATTTCACAATACAAATTTCTCAAGGCTGGAGATTTTATCTTCACAGAGTCACCTAACAATACTAATCTGGAGTATGAAACATGCAGGTTCAATTGCCTCAATAAATTCACTCTGCTCTATCCTTTTATTTTTCCTGTTTAAAAGGTTGACAAAAGAAACCAGTTACTTCATACTCACTAGTAAGGGTTGATTTTCAAAAAGACATTAAATATTTTCAGAAAAAAGGGAGAAAAGGTAGAGATTAAAGTGAGTGAAAGTGTCATGATAGCAAGGGAAAAACAAGTAGGTGAAAATCTGTGAAGAGAAGGTTATATAATTCTGGTTAGAGATTTATTAAACACATGAAAAAATGCTAAAGTTTTTTAAAAGTTGCATTCTAGGCATTCACACTCTTTATCACACTGTTTTTTATTAAGTGAAACAATACTAATATTTTCATATTTTACAATCAGTAAAATAAGACATGTGTTATTTGGATAACTGACTTTTATAAACTGCAAGACATTTCCTCAGCTTCGTAGTACTTTCTGAATAGTGTTTATTATTCATTGTGATTTCTTCAGTTAGTTAATTGTAATTTTTAACAGGACCTCTAGGAATCTTCAGTCATATCCAGTGATGTGCAGGAAAATATTTAACAACTGACTTTCATGTTTGTCAATTATCATTGTATAAATACTCCTACATGACTGATTTAAAGCTAGCAATGTGACATCACTGAATAGAGGTGATTAGAAATATGCAGTAACACACCATTACATAGTGTTACAATATATGTATATAATTGTTGTAGATAATATAACATTAAATCTTAGATAATAGGAAAATAAGGTAAAATACTTAAAAAGTAATTATATTTCAGTATTTGTTACTCTTTTTTTAATAATGTGTTTATAAATTTGTTTTCTAATAAGTGACTGTGTGTTTAATAACTGGCTTATGAAATTTAATATTTCCCAATCAGCTCTGTGGGAAAATGTTGGCCCTGTTTTAGCAAACTACTAGTACTTATTTGTGATCAAAAGGGACATCAGCACAATGTTTCAATAGTAGCTCAAAACTTCTTTTAAATACCATGTTGAAGAAACCCATGTTGACTCTATCTAAGTTTAAATCAGAGGTTCCTAAACTGTAGCACATGTCAGAATCACCTAGAGGGCTTGGCAAAATACACATTTCTTGACCTAACTCCCAGAGGATCCTATGAGACTTAAGAATTTGAAATTTTTGTAAGTTCTCTGTTGATGCTGATACTTCAGATGCTAGGAACCACACGTTGAAAAACAGTTGGTTTTAATGTTTTTCAGGTTCATTCTTTTACTGTAAGTAGAGATATGTCTATGTCCAGAAAAAAAAAATACTCCATGTTGAATAAAGAATCTAATATTCATTGGTTATAGACCTTTAGCTCTGAACTATGATTTCCTTGGCTAGTGTCTGCCCCAAATTGTATTTAATGAAGATCCTAACTTGCAGATCCTGGACATAATGATTCCTCTATCCGCCTTCTTTAAAAATTTTTATAGTGACAAATATTTTCTATTTGAGTGGTTATATCACTTCTCTTTTTTTTTTCTCACTCATCCTTCTTTCTTTGCTCTCCTTTCTCCATTTTCTCTCTGATTTTTTTCTCCCCTACCTTTTATTCTTTCTCTTTTCCCCCCAACTGTTCTTCCCTCCTCTCTTTTGTTATTACCTCTCTCTTCCATTTGCCTCCTCCTCTCTTTCCCCACACCTTCTCCAAGCTCCCTTTCAATCCCTCTGAATAACTATTTACATAAATGGCAGTACCTTTGCCTACCTCACATGTAAATCTTTTTTTTATTTATTGAAAAAGCAGAAATATGACTTTACGTAAGCAAAATAACAAATATGAACTTGGTAAGGCATACTGTAGTACCTAGTTATACAACTAGTTATACAACAGTCTGAGGAGAGGTAGGAATGAGGAAGGGAAAATTCAAATTATTTTAAACTGCTCCAGATATCAATTTTAGTTATATTTTAAAATATTAGTAATAAGTGTATAGCTCTAGAAGTATTAATAATATTATCCAAATATAATTTTCTCTCTATAGGCATATAACTATATGCATATATATTAAACAGCTGATCTACCACAGGAATTTGCTATAAAAATATACCATGGTAACAGTTAGAGTATATTACTACCTGAGAAGAGGGACTCAAGTGTTATTAGACATACTATAAAAAGAAAACTGAATGAAACCGAAGAATAGACATTTGAAAGGGGGTTAGAAAAAAAAGGAAGGAGTTTGTGATCACAAGAAAGAAAGTAAACCTTCTTCCTCGTTGAAGAATTGGCCCAGTGTCTGACATTTGGATCCTTGGGGCCATGTGGGGAGACCAGATAGGAAACCAGCACAGATTGAATTGCCATTTGTTTCCTAGAAAGTACAGAAAGATAGCAACAAAGCTACTTGTTTGATCTGCCTGGCTTCAGTAGTTGACTTAAGAAGCATATAAAGGCCCTAGAGAAGGACTAAACCACTGACCCCAGTGAAGATGTATCTATGTTACATTTTGGGCAGTGAGTTCACGAAGGTTAGCACATATGTTTTAGTCCAGAAGAAGCTGAATACTAGCAAAGAAATATGTAGGTGTTGAAGCCTTTATTTTCTGGTTCACAAAGGGATTCAAATATTTACTCAAATAATTTCTAGATTGTCAATGTAGAGTATTTTCTATATATTAAAAATACAGAGTAAAAGTCTTATTTTAGCTGCTACTAGGAGCGTTGGGAATTATATGTCATAAAATATACTATCTTAGTAATTACTGAGGGAAATTCATCTGACAAAAAATAAAAAGAGTATGATGTGTAGTTGGCCGGGGCTTAATCAAAAAACTATATTGAAAAAAAAATTTATGTTACCAGTAGATATCTGAAAATATTACATTTAACACATATATTCTATTTGATTGTTATATTGCATATAATATTCCTGTAAGCTAGCTCCTTAGCTATTAATCTAGAAAACTCACTTCTCTAAAGTTCCTCTGGCCCAATATACCTGAGCACTTATACAACACCACATAAACAGTAATATGTTCCAACAAATTGCTAGAACTTTGTATCAAGTTCCTAAGACTGCTGTAACAGGTGGCTCAAACTAGGTGGCTCAAAACAACAGAAATTTGTTCTCTCACAGTTCTGGAAGAAAAAAGTCCAAAATTAAGATGTTGGCAAGTTTGGTTCCTATTGGAGATTCTGGTGATAATTTGTTTTATATATTTTTTTTCTAGCTTTTAGTGGTTTCTAGCAATTCTTGATGACCCTTGGCTTTTAGATGCATTACTCTAATCTCTATGTTCATATTTAGATGATATTCTTCATTTTTCAAACACATGTCTTTGTGTTTTCACAGGGCCTTTTTAAATGGACACCAGTCATTGCATTTAATCTGCTATTACCTCATTTCAACGTAACTGGTTATATCTGCAAACACCCTATTATTTCCAAATAAGGTCATATTCTAAGGTTCCTGGTGGAACAAATTTTGAGGGGACACTATTTAACCTAATTCAAACTCTTAACAAACTATCATTAAATATTACCAAATAAAATGTATATTTTATATATCAACTGTTATATATCTGAAGAGTAAGAATATATGCTAAAATTTTACATGACATTGGCTATTGCAATATTTGTAACTGCTTGGGCACTGAAAATAAAACTAACTGATATTGCAGTGCCCATCTTGAAGTCAGATCTTAGATGTCCAGCACTGCTAAGCCCCGTATATGTCTAGTTAATATTTTAACAACTAGTGCTTACTTAATAACAACAGATTTTTTCAGCTTTAATAGCTCTTAATTTTTTCAATCTGCCTTTCTTCTTCCATGATGCTACAATATTTGACTTCCTCTATGACATTTTGCTATAAATAAAATTATTTTCAAATATAACCTCCTTTAAAAAAATCTCTGCCACCATTAGTTTATTCACTCTGTACCCTCGTAACCCAGAAAACATACCATTTCACATTTTCGAATTCCCCAAAACAGTGTCTTGCTCATAGAAAGACAAATTTGCTGCAGAGCAAATGTCTACTTGATTTTTTTTTTTTGAAATTGAGTCTCACTCTTGTGCAGGCTGGAGTACAATGGCACGATCTTGGCTCACTGCAACCTCCGCCTCCCGGGTTCAAGCAATTCTCCTGTCTCAGCCTCTCAAGTAGCTGGATCTACTGTTACATACAAGTCAATAAAAGTGATACCCCACATAAACATAATTAAAAACAAAAATCACATGATGACCTCAATAGATTCAGGAAAAAACATTAGACAAAATCCAGCATCCCTTTATGATTAAAACTCTCAGAAAAATTGGCATACAAGGGACATACATAATGCAATAAAAGCCATCTATCACAAATCCACAGCCAACATAATACTGAATGGGCAAAAGTTGAAAACATTCCCTCTGAGAACTGGAACAAGACAAGGATACCCACTCTCACCACCACTCTTCAACATAGTACTGGAAGTCCTAGCCAGAGCAATCAGACAGGAGAAAGAAATAAAGGGCATCCAGATTGGTAAAGAGGAAGTCAAACTGTCACTGTTTGCTGACGATATGATCATTTACCTTGAAAACCTTAATGACTCCTTCAGAAAGCTCATAGAACTGATAAAATAGTTCAGCAATGTTTCCGGATACAAGATTAATGTACACAAATTAATAGCTCTTCTATACACCAATAGCTACCAAGTGGAGAATCAAATCAAGAACTCAACCCTTTTACAATAGCCACAAAAAATAAAGTAAAATAAATAAAATACTTAGGAATATACCTAACCGAGGAGCCAAAAGACCTCTACAACTAAAACTACAACTACAAAACACTGCTGAAAGACATCATAGATTATACAAACAAATGGAAACACATCCCATGCTCATTAATGGGTAGAAACAATATTGTAAAAATGGCCATACTGCCAAAAACAATCTACAAATTCAGCACAATCCCCATCAAAATACCATCATCATTCTTCACAGAATTATAGAAAACAATTCTAAAAATCATATGGAACCAAAAAACATCCTGCATAGCCAAAGCAAAACTAACCAAAAAGAACCAATCTGCAGACATCACACTACCTGATTTCAAACTATACTACAAGGCCATAGTCACCAAAACAACATGGTACTAGTATAAAAGCAGCCACATAGACCAATGGAACAGAATAGAGAACCCAGAAATAAACCCAAATATTTACAAATATTTACAGCCAACTTATCTTCGGCAAAGCAAACGAAAACATAATGTGGGGAAAGGACACCCTTTTCAACAAATGTTGCTGGGATAATTGGCTAGCCACATATAGGAGAATGAAACTGAATCCTCATCTCTCATCTCATACAAAAAATCACCTAAAGATGGATTAAGGACTCAAACCTAAGACCTGAAAGTATAAAAATTCTTGAAAATAACATTGGAAAAACCCTTCTAGACATTGGCTTAGGCAAAGATTTCATGACCAAGAACCCAAGCGCAAATGCAATGAAAACAAAGATAAATAGCTGGGACCTAATTAAACTTAAGAGCTTTTGCATGGCAAAAGGAACAGTCAGCAGAGTAAACAGATAACCCACAGAGTGGAAGAAAATCTTCACAATCTATGCATCTAACAAAGGATTCATATTCAGAGGCTAAACAAACTCAAACCAGTAAATAAAAAGCAAATTATCCCAACAAAAAGTGGGCTAAGGACATGGATAGACAATTATCAAAAGAAGATATACAAATGGCCAACAAACATATGAAAAAAAATGCTCAATATCACTAACAATCAGGGAAATGCAAATCAAAACCACAATGTGATACCACCTTTTTAAGTTTTTGACTAAATATGTTTATTTATTTGATACAATTATTGAGTATGTCAATCCTTATTTTCACTAGAATTTTTTTTGTTCATATTTTGTTCACAATTTTTTAATGCTGACGTTATTGATTTAATTATTGTTTTATAAAACATAGAATCCTTAGATATTCCTGAGGATGATGGTCACATGAGCATATTTCTGGCTCTTTCTTTCTAAATTCATTGAAATGATTAAAAGGAGGTAAAAAGTAAGGCAAACCTACACCAACAGAATAAGGAACTAGTGGAGGATGTTAAATACATACCAGTAACTCTAAGGAAGCAATAGGTGCTCAAGGGAAACAGGCTTAAAAAGAAAGGTTAAATTTTAGGAAAACTCTAGAAGGATAAGAGCTGAATATGGAGGAAGTCCCTGAGAAAGCAGAGAATCTACCTATTAACAGCCTATATTCAGTGGAATTAGGAAGTAGAGTTACATAACAGCCTATGTTTTCTTTGAGTGGTGATTGTACTAGAGACTTCTCTTATTTGAGCTTTACCATGTTTTCTGTATATATCAACAATAAGTATGTAGTATTTTATGATTCAAAAAAATTCATACTAGTTATATAAAAACTGACAGTGAGTATTTCCTGGATTTTATGAACTTGTTTAAAATCTATGGAATGCAATAAGTAAAATTTACTGTATAGGAAAATAATGCAGATCATCTGAAGTTTTATCAGTTTGCTAGAATCGTTTTATTGTCCTAGCCTCTCTCTCATTGATCTTGGTCCAGCTCTAGTAGGTCGAAAGGAAATCTTACCTCCACCAATCAGGAAGTTAAATTTTTGAGAAAAAATTCTAACATTGTAATAGAAAAGTTCAGAGAAAAATCAACATGAGCTCACTAAGTATATAATTGAGTATATAGTGTGAAAATTCTGAATTAGAGAGTCTTATTTCATTTATACTTTTAACATTTTCTCTATAGAGTTAACATTTTCACCTTTTTGTGGTAGATATAATATGATTGTATTCTACTTTATTAAGCCCATACAAAAGGCCTCCCCATGATAAAATAATGCAGCCTGGACTACTGTATAAATTATTGCCACCAGTATTGAGGTGTGACTGAAAAAAGTCGAAATGGCTGGTTACAAAAACTAGTAACAGAAACATATATTAAGGTACAAAACAAAGAAGAATAACAGTGTATATTTTCACCCAAGATTTGAAAAAATAAAGTACATATGGAAAGGAAAGAGTTAGAGATAAGAATTTTTAGATGAAAAAAATAATAAAGCGTAAGTTTTTGATTCAACAACAAGATTTTAGTATGAAAAACACTGCAATCAAAATAGGAAATATGAATTTATTTAAAAAAATTTCCAAAATTGTGTTTTCAGCTATGTTTTGGCCATTCATTAGCTCAAATTAAACAATGAGATGAGAGAAATGTATCTCAACCTCCAGCAGTTTTATGAAATATGGTATAACATTTCAAGATGAAAATTTGCTCAAAGGAGAAAGCTTAGTTTTTACAGAGGGTAAGCACCCAGTTTCTGGTTGCTATTCCACCATACACTAGCTATTTAATTCTATTCAAATTACTAAAATTAGTATAATATATGTGTGATGATTAAACCTTAGGTGTCAACTTAACTGGATTAAGAGATACCCAGATAGCTGGTAAAGCATTATTTCTTGGTATATCTGGAAGAGACTGGCGTTTGAATCAATACATTGAGTAAAGAAGATTTACCCTCACTTCGTGGAGGTGTGCACTAGTCAGTTGGCTGAGTGACTGGAAAAAACAAAAAGGCAGAAGAAAAACAAATTTTTTATCTCTTCTACATCTGGGCCACCCTTCGTCTTCTGCCTTTGCACATTAGAACTTCAGATTCTCTGGCTTTTGGTCTCTCAAACTTGTACCAATATGCCCTCAGGTTCTCAGGCCTTTGGGCCTCAGAGTGAGAGTTCAACTTCCCTGGTTATGAGGCCTTTGGCCTTGGAAGTCACGCTGTCGGCCTCATGGTTCTCTAGCTTGCAGGTGGTCTATCATGATACTTTTTAGCCTCCATAATTGTGTGAGCCAATTCCATGAATAAATCCCTTCTCATACATCTATGTAACTATGTTCATCTGTGTATTGTGTGTGTGTGTATGTATGTATGTATGTATGTATGTATCTATCTATCTATCTATCTATCTATCTATCTATCTATCTGTCTATCTATCATCCATCATATTAGTTTGTCTCTCTGGAGAACTCTAACATAATGTATGAAATTACTTTGAAAAAATATAAGCAGTCGTTATAGTAGGTATTAATTTTGTATGATGATAAATGCAAGTGTATTTTAGTTAAGTTAAAGTCATAGTAAGACATGAAGAGTAGTCAAGGTAGTTCAATTAAGTTTCTAGAATATATTGTACAATGAATCTTTTTGCCTAATAGATTTTAATATACAAAAACTTCATTTGGAATGAATCTATGTATTGAAAGTATGAAATCTATTGACTAGATTCTTATAATTTTATCAAGTTTTGAATTATGGGAGAAAAGCTTTAATGTTTAAGGTTAATTATTATATGTCCAAATCATCAGTTTTCTTTCTAGAGAACTACTCTATGTGGATCAATAACTACCAGTCATTTACTTATCATTATCTTCTAGACAGAGTTGAACCAAGTGGTTGTACCAGGACACGAGTTATATTTATTTGGCTATCTTAACAATGACTGAATTACATATTCCAATACCACGTTCTCTCTTGAAATAGTTGTTGTGTTCTTTTTTCAGCAGGCATGTTGCGGGGTGCTATACTTTGTATTTCCTTAAGGTACATAAGGATGGAGAGTTGCTCCTTTTCACTTATATAATTACAAACCAGAGCTCAGGGATATAAGGACCTTGCTGAAGGTTTCTCAACTAATCAGTCATAACTAAAGTCCAAGTCCCCTGATTCTCAGGCTAATGTATTTTCAGTTGCCCTGTGCAGTTTGTCAGGAATGGAGCAATCACTAAATGGAATAACATTGCAGAGTTGGAACGCAGGAGTTATATTTTTGATGTTGGCAGCAGTGCCCTTGAAACAGTGCACTAATATAGTCATGTTAAGTGGACCATTGTAGTCATGTTGTGCACTTATTTAATCCTAAAGAGTAAATTAACTATTCTGGATGCCTTAGTGTATACATATATGCAGGTGCATATATATGCATACATATATACATATGCATTAATGTTCACGCTCAACATTATTTAGCAATAGCAATAAAAAACATAGAAAGATTTAAAATTTGAAATGCCAACAATTCATAAATATATTATTTACATAGATACGATTAAGATGTCTAGAGTAAGTTATTAGAATGCTTTTGAAATATGCTAAATTGTGAAGGAGAGTCAGATTAATTATTTATTTTAAGTATTCGTTGAGTGACTTGTATGTGCTAAACATTGTGGTAAATGCTAGGGATACAACTGTGAAGCAGCATGGTTTCTGCCCTCATGGAGTTTGTAACCTGGTCTGCAAATTTTGAGGTTTTAGAACTAGACTTCCGAGATCTATCTGCAACCAAATTCCTATATTTATAGTTAGAAAGTCAACTGAGAGTGCTTGATATCTGACATATGTTAGTTTAAGGGATTTTAGTTTTTAGAATTTTAACAAAATAGCATTTACATCTACCTCCTTCCTCATGTTACTATTTCTCTCCTCATCCATTAAGAACATGGTAGGCAACTTCTCCCCTGTGCCTTACCCACTCGAGCTCCTAGAGACTTTGTGTTTGCCACCACAGTCCTGCCTGGTAACACCAGTGTTCCATTTCCCCTCCCCAGTTATACTCCAATTCTCACAGCTATTTTTGTGGAGAAATTCTGAGATAAAAATTGATTTACTTTTAAAATATTTATGACTTCCAATCTACTTAACTAAACTACAATTCATTATAGTTCACTTTTCTGGAGTGCCTAGTATGTTTTGGAGACTGTGCTATCAAAAGAGGAATGATTCATAGAGTCCCTACACTGTGCTCAATATAGAACTGACCATAGTGTTGGTGCTCAATAAATGTCAATTCAATGGATTGAAATGTTAACCTTCCCATGAACATCTACATTTTGTGAAAGGTAGTCTATCAGGGTGGAAATAGAATGATATTTTGAATCAAAGATTAATTTGAACCTCAGTATTTCTACTTACCTTCTAGTGGCCTTTGTTAAGTTCTTTAACTTTTATCATCCAAAGTGTTTGAATATTTGAAATGGGACTAAGACTATCTCACTTCCAAAGTTACAAGCAATATAGCGTTAGGATTACAATAATGTAAGCAAATAGCCTTAATCATTGCATATAGTAGGCACTTATTAACTTAGAAAAAATGGTTAAAGGAATAAATCTCTAACAGAAACATTTTATTCAGTGTCAAAACTTATGAGAAATATTGACTAAGCCAAGTGTTTGTCAATATGGGAAGAACAGCACTGATATTCACCCCCACTGGCTATGGGCATGGTGTGGATCAAGGTGGAGTATATAAGAATCTTGAGGTATAAAGCATTTTATTTTAATAAAACTCATTTTAGGTGTTTTGGCTTCTTACAGCAGAAGAAATAAGATAAAGTTCAGCAAAATATTCACCCGTTAGAGGATAAACAGGAGGAAGGGTATATTTAGTTTTAAAGCAGGATTGCCTACAAATTATGCTCTATATTCTTTGTTATGAGAACATTCCTAGTGGCCATAAATATGTACACAGGCATAATGGGTGAGATAAGTAGGTTAGAAAATTATCAGTAATGTCTAAGTTGATTTGTGCTGTTGTAACAGAATACCACAAACTGGGTGGTTTATAGAAAAGATAAATTTATTTTCTCATATTCCTGGAGGTGGGGAAGTTCAATATCAAGGTGCCTGCAGCTTTGGTTGTTGTCTGGTCAGGGCTGCTTTCTGCTCCCAAGGAAGGCAGAAGTCAAGCTAGACTAACATGCAAAGGTGTTTTTTTTTTTTTTTTTTTTTTTTTTTTGTAAGGGCGTTAATCTAATTCAGGCAGAAGGAAATTTCATGGTCTAATCACCCCTTACAAGTCCCACTGCTTGATGCTATTATACTGGAAACACCTGAAGTGTGGATGGGATGCATTCAAACTATAGCAAATGTCTTACTCTTTTAGAAAAGTGTTATTTTAGTATTCAGGAATCTTTACTCTCCAAACTGTTTTTTTTTTTGTTTGTTTGTTTTTTGTTTGTTTGTTTTGTTTTGTTTTTTTAAATAGTAAAAAATAATGTCCTTGGAATGTTCTGAATGCAGCTTAATAAACTTAAAAAGTAATTTTAAAGCTGAGCCCTTAGAAGCTCAGGAACCAGGAGAGCTTTAGAGATCCGAGTAGCAGCAACTAAAAGTCAACCTCTTTGAAGAACTATCTTTGAATCATTCAGTTCCAGAGATGATTGGGGCACTCTAACTAACAATGCCATTAAGTTTATATGAGGTACATAATATGCAGTTACTCAAAGAATATTTGAGAATTTTCAAGTATTTTTACGTGTATGTTAGAAAATGTACATGAGCCAAGTTACTGTAATAACTATACATTTACTTTAAATTAAAATATGCAACTTTAATGTTCTTACATCTAAGATCATCTTTTCCCACAAAGTAAAATAAAATGCTTGCATATCTCATGTTGTATTATATCTAATACATGGCCATGGTACAAAACAAATCTGTTAGTTGGACTCCTTCAAAAAGAAGATGCCTATAATTGAAAAGGTGAAAGGAGAGATAACTCTGAAGGATAGAGGAGAAAAGAGCAGGAGTGAACAATGAGAGCCTTTGGTTCACCATGCAGGTCTCATACCTATGAAAGTAGAAGGATAATTGAAAGTTTCTGGCTGCAGAGGAATTTCAAGAAAGTTTTAGCTAGGCTGATGGGGAATCTTCCAGCCAAAATTGTTAAAGAGTTACTAAATAATTACCTTCTAGAGAGGATGGCACTAGCACTACTGTGGTGCTCCATCATTGACTCTGAGCAATTCAGAAATGGTTTTCATATGAGTGTAGTTGTGGATCTGCAGGGCAGTACTGGTGGCTGTTATTCAACTTTGCTCCCTGTATGAGCAGATCTGAGCAAAACATTCCCATGATTGCCACCATTATACAGTAAGAAAAACTAAGAATGTAATTCTCCCCAGTTCCACATTCACTTAATTATCTAACTTGTCATATTTTCCCCAAAAGCAAAAACAAAAAGCTTGCTGTATCTGATGGTATATTCATAATTTTTTTCTTGTGCTTGTGTTCCAAGATTTTTGTTCCTTAACATATCTTACAGATATTTTTGTATCAATTTATTACATATGCTTTATTATTTTTACTTGCTGTGAATAACTTCATTGTATAAAGTGTAGAAAGCATTTTTATTTTGATAATTTTTAGTTATTTTTCAAACTTTTGTTATATTGAACAATGTTAAATAAATTTTAATCTGTTCATGGTTTTTGTACCTATTTGAATATATCTGTAAGGTAAGTCCCTAGATGTGGAATCATGTGGTCACAGGTCATTTATTTTAAAATCAAACATTTTATTTGTGTGAAATAGTAGATTCCCATGTAGTTATAAGAAATAACGCAGAGAAATTTGCCCCATTTCCATTAATAGTAACAACTTGCCAAACTGAGGTAAAATAAAGCAATTGGGATATTGACATTGATAAAGTCCATCTACCTTATTCATATTCCTCTAGTTTTGCCTGTGCTATTTATATGTTTGTGTCTATGTAGGCATATAGGTAAATATGTATGTGGTGGGGGTATTATACATAGTTCTATGCAATTTTATCATGAATATAGATTCATGTATTCAACACATTAGTCTCAAGATACTAAACAGCTCCTTCACCACAAAGATGTCTTGAGTTGTCCTTTTATATCTATACTCACTTCTCTCCCTTACTCTGTCTTAATACATTGCAACTACTAAACTTGTTCTCCATCTATATACTTTTGTCATTTCAAGAATGGTATATAAATGGAATCATGGAACATGTAACCTATTGGAATTGACATTTTTCATCAGCAAAATTATCTTGGGATTCATATGAGTTGTTGTACACATGAATAGTTGTTTCTTTATTATTGCTGAGTAGTATTGGATGGTATACATGCACCAGTTTGTTCAATGATTCAACTCTAGACAGGCTTCTGGGTTATTTTCAGTTTTTGGTTACAACAATAAGTGCTTTAAGAAAATTCATGTATAGGATTTTGTGTCAACATACATTTCCATTTTTTTTTTCTAGAACAAATGCCCACAAGTGCAGTTACTGGGTTGAATACTAATTGCATGTTAGTTTTCTAAGAAACAGCCACACTGCTTTCCATAGTGGTTGTACCATTTTACAGATTCCATATCCCTGCTGGCATTTGTTTTTGAAATTAAGGTTCATTATTTTGCCTGTGGATATCCAGTTGCTCCAGTACCATTTGTAGAAAAGTCCATCTTTCTTCTACTGGATTGCTTGACGTGTTTGTAAAAAATTAGTTTCAGTTTTATATTTGCTTGTGTCTGTTTTCTGGATTATACATTTTCTTCCACTTATTGTAGTCTGTCCTGCCAAGACAAGACATGCTTGATTATTCTAAGCCTTAATATTTGTTCATAATTTTTATTTTAAAATTTTATAAAATTGTCCTCCACTAGACTTATTTAAAATATCACCAGCAATATATCAAGGTGCCTGTTTTTCTACATTTTCAATAATAATAAATATTGTTAAATTTGTAATAATTATCTAAAATGTAAAATACAATATATAACTTTAATTTTCATTTCTCTTGCTATGAGTAAGATTGAATACATTTTTATGGAGTCATTTATATTTATTTTCTAAGACCTATTTGTTTATATATTTTTACCTTTTTCTGTTGAAATTTTTGTTTTTATTATTTTAAGGACTCATATCAATAATATTAGCATGTTTTATGAGTTGGGTATATATGTATTATACACATTTATATATATCAATTTGAGATGTAACTTCTTATTTTACTGATAAGGCATCTTCCAAAGTGAAATATTTGGATTTTCATGAAGTTAAATATATTAAATTTTTATTTTGACATTTCTGGTATTCTAATTTCAAGGTATTTCCTTTTACAAATTAATTTGACTCTTTGTATGTCAGTCTCTTCACATCCAACACTGAATAATGATAATATAAATGTCATGTGGTTCTCATATGATTAAAATTAGTTTATGTACATAAAGTTCTTGAAGCAGAGATGGCACACAGAAAGCTTCTGTTTTTTATTATTTTAAAATGCTGAGCTACATAATAAGTTTTAAGAAATTTAAAATTTCCAGAAAACTTCAATGAAAGCATAAAATATAGTGATCTTGGATAACTAGTCCATATATTAGAAATTATATATATATAGATTTTTTTCTTGGAATAAAAAAGGTAGGATTTGAAAATAACAGTGTGGTAGGCAGAATTCTATGATAACCCCTAAAAGACGCCCTATCTTGTATGGCCCTCTCCCTTCAAATGTGGTAGGACCTATGGCTATGATGTATAACTATATGATTGGTATCTTATACAGCAAATGTTAAGGGATCTTACATATTCAATTAAGGTTCTAAGTCAGAGGGCTTTGTGTTAATCAAAAGTGATGTTATCACTGGTAGCCCTGGCCTAATCAGGCAAACCTTTTAAATAGGGCCTAGAGGTCAGAAACTCCCTCTCCTGCTGACTTGGAAGAAGCAAGTCACTATGAGTTCTACAGTTGCAAGGACATTTATTTTTGCAACAACGATGTGAGCTTCAAAGTGAATCTTGAGCCTCAGATGTCTGCAGGCCTCATTATTATCATTATAATTATTATATTAGTCTTAGAGACCCTGATGAGACAACATAGCTAAACAGTGCTCACAGCCCCAACCCCTGAAAACTGTGAGATAATAAGTGGGATATGATTTAAGCCATAAAGTTTCTAATACTGTTCTAAGCAGCAATACAAAATGAATACACATACCAGGAGCCAAAACATAAAATGCCTCAAGAGGCTTTGCAAAATCTCTTACATAAATAGAGAATTTAATGGATAAAGGTACGATCAAGAAATGTTTGCCTCTAAAATGTATATTATTAGAGTATGTGCTAGTCACATGCTTACATTTCTTTTCCATTATTGTTGCTCATTTCGCTGCTAGTTCTCATACAACTTATTCCGTCTCTTATGATATATCAAGCATTTCAGAGTTAACTGCACTGAAAATGTCAAATGGAATGGATTCAGAGAAGCTTCAAGAGCTCATGCAATATACATCCAACAATTCTGCATGTGTACGCCAACCTACTGTACATCAAGGACCTGACTCTTCACAATGGCAGGCTAATAACCTTCATTACCCTCTGCCATAATGAAGGAAGTTCTGAAGAAGATTTTCAAAAGAAAACAGCAATAAATTGATCTGAAACTTACAGATAAATCAAAGGGAGATAGAGGCAGCATATGTTAGTTAAATAACAAATTTAATTCCTGTCTAATCAATGATCGGTCTATAAATATTAGTTAATCTAAACAGTACTGTTTCCATCAAAGAACTGTAGGACAATCAAATTACAGGTTAGAAATGGTGAGATAGAAATGTCACACAAAAATCTATGCATGTAAAAGAAACTTGAGTATTTATATAATTTATGTTAGAGATTAAAGATTACATTAATATTATGAAATATATTTAAGATTATAAAGTACATTTGTCTCCGTTTTTTTTCTAGAACTTAGGGTATTTTAAAGACTGACTTCCAGTATTAAGATTTCAAATATGAATGTAAGTTTGTTGACATCAATTTCTGGTGTCCTTGAATTCATATTGATTTCCAATTTTAATTTAACCTGGTGAAATGAAATTGAAGGAATGCAGCGAGAAAGGGAAAAAAAAAGAAGGAAGGAAAAGAGGAAAACACCTTTTTTTTTTATTTTTCCGAACGTATTTTTATCCTGATACGTCAAATGCTCTTGCACAAAGACAACTATTCTATTGAAATAACAATTGTTTTGCCTTAAATAAAACATGGAGGTAATCCATAAAAACGTAGTTCAGGAGGTATGCTGTTTTCACCTAGAACTAAAATAGTTTCAGTTTCTAAGTTCCTTCTTGAGGTCACATTTGATTATAGTGGTTTCATTAGGGTGCAACCAGGGTTCTGTACTCAGTTGAACTTTGAAGAAAAATTAATAAGTGGACTGTCTATGGACTATTTGTGTTTATATTTATAATCTTTTACTGAACAACTGCTATGAAAAGGTTTATTTTTATAATTTAATTTATTTTTCCCTTTTAAGCATATTTCATTTATATGAGCCGGAGAGTATAAAATCAAAAGCATATGATTATTCTGTAGTGTTTATGATACCATATATGGCTCAATAAATTCAACATATGCAAAATTGATGAGAAAGAGAAAATGTGTTTTTGTTTATTTAATTTGGAAGGTGGATATGTGGCCATAAAATTCATACTAAATTCAGAAAATATACGTTAAATCATCACTTCTTTGTTGTTGATTCAGTCACAATTGTTTACTTTGTGAGGATACGAGAAAAGGAGGAGGTGGAAAGATAGCAATTCTTTACTAAATCAGCAAAAATTGAGTAAAGCATCTATTTTATATAGAATGGGAGAGTGTACACATGCTATTTCAATTCAAGAATAATTTTTACAAATATTCTGTTATAATTTTATTTTTTGAATTAAATTTTATCAATTTTAATTAATCAATTTATTATTTCCTTAGAGTCATAAGAATATGAAGCAAATATATATACAACAACTGAATCCTAAGGAGCAAAAGAAAAGATACAGCTATTAATCAAGGCTAATCTTCATATAATATAGTGTGAAGAATTCCAAGAACCTTTATTATAATGAAAAATGACAAATTATAATTCTATCCCAATGTATTCCTGACTTGACTAAACATCTTCCAATGACTGAAACTTGTCGTAGCTTCTTCTGTTGTTAGTGGTAATTTTAGACACTCTAAAGCATTTAAGATGAAGATATTGCTGTTCTTTACCAAATCTGGGACAGCCCTGGTAGTACAATGTAGACTGGAGAAATTGGGAGATTTTCCAGATGAACATTGGACAACTGTGCTCAATATGGAGGGTTCTATGTTCATTAAAAACAAAAACAAGCCAATATGGACAATAGAGTAATATTTATTGGGAGGGAGTGTTTAAAGGATGTCAGGAATGTATTCCAGCCTAGGTTTATGGTTTGTTATAGAAGAAGTCTTCAGAAACATGTGCCTCCTGATTTTTATTGTATGTTTATTATTTCTTTATATGTCTATATCTGTGCTAAAATGTTAATCCAGCGAAGGCGGTGACCTTATCTGCTCATCCTTGAATCGGTCTTAGTGTACTGAAAGCAATTCTCAAAATTTTCACCTGGGATATAAGTTATTCTAGACTTGTACAAAAGGCAAGTCTTCAAACATAAAAGTAAAACCATGTTAACATGACTCAAGGAAAATAAATTCCTAATTCTCAGCCTGACAATACATAAGTTGCCAGTGCATTAGGAGGCAGTGTAATGTAGTGGTTCTGAGGTTAAACTTTCTGTATCTGAATCCCAATCATACTCTTTTAAACAACTTAATCTTCCCATGCCTCATTTCCCTCATGTATAACCTTCTGATTAAAAATGTAAGTCAATGAGTTAAACACATCCTCAAATTGTACGCAGTGGGGAATTGCTCGAGTTGAGTTGTTCTATCACAGTACATATCGGTACCAGCATGTTTTGGGATATTTTCTGAATTATACATAGTTAATGAGTTAACTTCTATGAGAGAATTGCTTATCTTGTACTTCCATATCAAAATTCAGAAATCTTTCTGGAAAGCATCAGAATACTTTGTAAACCAAATCAAAGAGTTAAAATTAAATTATAGCTGTGTTCATTACTTGTGAACTTCTTTATCAAACATCGATACCACTCTCTGACCAGACTGTTATACATCTCCAGTCATCAAACATGCCAGAAAATGGCCAGAAACAAATCCTTGGTGCACCTGGGCATGGCTTTGCTACTGCAGTCTAAGAGAAGTGTTTTTGTAGTAGTAGAATCTTACGGACATTTGTGTTTGTGTTGCTTGAATAATTCTTAACATAGAGATGACAAAATGAATATATTTTGCTAACGTGACAAATCTTACACAACAACGTCAGTGAAACTTGATGCAATTAGAAATTTCAATGACATCAGTTGCACAACTTCACTGAAGTGTGTACAACTGCACACTTCAATGAAATTCCTTGTTCTTACTAGTTAGATTATTTGTTCTTTTGTTTCCCTATCCCTTACATAAGGTGAAACAAGATGCTGTGTTATCAAAGCTTATCCTCATAAAATGTGCTTGATGAGTCTACTAATTTTGATGACTCTAGTTACTAATATGTGTGAAGTAGGTAAAGAAGAAAGTGATCACAGAGCAGTTATTTTTCTTTGAAAGAAATCAATGTGTTCAGTTATGTCAGGGATGTCTCTAGGAAGCCTAGATAATCAAGGCTGCTTTTTAATTGTCTACAAAAAGCAATTGGGATATTTTGTGTCTAGGGAAAGAAAGTATCATGATCATACAAATGTGTGTTGTACCATCATGCACATGCTATTTTGACTTGCAAAGGAATTCAAAATACTAATTTTCTACGTATAGTGCATGGAACAATATATATTATAAGTATACTGTGAACTACTTTCTCATTGGAGGTTTTGTCAAAGAAACAGTTACCCAAACAAATGATCCTTTGAAAATCAAATGTGAAGTGGCTCTCCTGTGGTGAGATAATCACTAACATTGTTTTGAAACAGGTAAAAATTATATTTTAGTTTATGACCTATCAAAAAAGAAAGCTGATTATTCTGCTAGAAAATATGGTAAATGAATTTTTTTTATAAGTGAGGTTAATAAATATATATAAATTAGTGGGAAGAACAGACTAGGAAACAAAAAGAAACTGTAAACTGTATTTTAAAAAGAACTATCTGTTTTGATAAAGCACTTCAAAAGTATATTTTAGCTCCATTTTATTTTTCTTGAAAAAGCATTTATTTTAGAAAAGGAAGTACTGTTCATTGTATTTGATGTGACAGTATTTGTTGGATCCATTTCATTTTAATTGCTCAGTGATGGTGATTGATATACCAGTCTATCCTGGAATCTGAATAAATTTTGAATTAATAAAGCTCAAGTATTTGGTTTATTAGCTCTATTTCATAACTAGCAAAATAACTATTTACATGGGAAGCTGGCATACTCTATTTTAGAATATGTACATACAAATTACCATCCTCAAAATAAAGCATTCTTTACCCATCTGTCCAAGTGGGTCAGTATTTCTGTTTTCTAAGATGTCAAGCCTAGGAGCCTTCTTACATTCAAAGGGCAAATACGATTTGCTACTGAAACCCACACTGTTCATACAAACCTTCAGCTCAACCAAGTCTTTGTTGTGTCTGCCACCACTTTCATCTCACTATTACTGAAACACAGCACTGTTAATTTTGTCAAAGAGTAGTACTGGTTGTGACAGGTTTGCTATATGAGTTGTAACACAGATCTACCTCCTTGAAAAGTAGCCCAAGTACCAAAATTTCCAAGAGCTCATCTCTTCACACTGCCATAGGCTCACATCCCAGGATTGCTGGTAGGGCTGAGCCACTTGCTTCAGTCGTGCATACATCAAGGATTAACGATTTCCTTCTCAGGCTTTTGTGGATCCTTCAGGTTCTGGGAAGGAATATTTGTTCTAAACCCATTATTTGTCAACTGCCTTATAGCACAAAATTGTCCTGGATTCCCTACGTAGCAGTGCATTAGATTTATTTAGAGTGTGAGAGAAAGAAAAAAGAGAAGGGGAGAGAGAAAACGTGAGACAGCAAGCACGTTCTCAGGTAGGCTAGGAATGGGCATGATTCATAGTTGCAATTTCATGAACACAAAAAGGTCCTCTTTTCATTACCAGTCTGGATGCAGGATCAACTAATTGTTATTTCCTTTTTTAACTCTATGATCATTTTTCATGCTTCTTTTTTTTTTTTTTTTTTTCCTATCCCTTTGTTTCAATCACCTGGTTCAATCTGATGGATAGTAATAATTTAGAATATTTGGGATGAGCAATTGGGATGAACATTCCTTCATATCAAAAGACCTCTGGGCTCCTTAGTCATGCCAACCCTCTCCTTTTCAGGGAAATTTAAAATCTGCTAGTTGATAGTTTTCTTAAGAAACAAA
This sequence comes from Chlorocebus sabaeus, assembly GCF_047675955.1. Lineage (NCBI taxonomy): Eukaryota > Metazoa > Chordata > Mammalia > Primates > Cercopithecidae > Chlorocebus > Chlorocebus sabaeus. Next base: position 54,093,269 of record NC_132915.1, read on the forward strand.
ATAATATGGCTTGGAATGGTGGTTCATGCCTGTAATTCCAGAGCTTTGTGAGGCCGAGGTGGGAGGATTGCTTGAGCTTAGGGGTTTGATATCAGCCTGGGAAACATAGCAAAACCCTGTCTCTAAAAAAAATACAAAAATTAGCTGGCCTTGATGATGTGTGCCTGTAGTCCCAACTACTTGGGTGGCTGAGGTGAGAGGATCGCTAGAGCCCAGGAGATCGAGGCTTCAATGAACTATGATGGCACCACTGCACTCCAACCTGGGGACACAGTAAGACACTGTCTCATTTAAAAAAAAAAAAAAAAAAAAAAAAAAAAAAAAAAAAAAAGGAGAGAAAAGAAGGAAGGAAAGAAAGGGAGGGAGGGAGGGAGAGAGGAATGAAGGAAGGAAGGAAGGGATGGAGGGAAAGATAATATATTCTGCCTTATTGGACCCAATATACTGTTTGTCTTTGAAATAGGAGAATCATTCCCATTATATGTCAAAAAAAAGACTAGCAACTACCTAAAGAAAAGTGATAAAATGTGTATGACAATTCTAAAAGTAGTTCTTTACTTCTTTAATGATAGTTAGCAATGCAAAAGTAGAAAAGCCATTGAGCCAGTTAACTTTAAAAATGTTTAAGACACACACTTTTTATATACTATTATTGTTGTTACTATTATTTTAAATAAAATATAATTTTTATCCTTTTATAATTTTCTTAAATGATTTTTTAAAAAGAAATGAGAAATTTTGAAACAAATTGCTAGAAAGGTTAAGACTCACTTGTCTGGCTCTGCTTAGGACATTTGCAACACTTTATAAAATGAATTAGAAAATTAATATAATTTGACTCAGTGAATAAATAAATGAATAAACAGAATTTACATATTGAGAAAAGCGTACAAATATTATCTGAAAAGATTCCCTGTCTATGAGTTTGATGGGAGCCTCATACCCATTTTTTTAAATCTTGCTAAAAACTATTCAATGTTTTTAGAAGCATAGTCAATAACTGGCATAAAAATTATAACAAGGAATAAGCAATTTGCAAGGTTGAAGATATATATTTTAAGCCAGGGGAGGTCGACATGACCTATTCTCCTCTACCATCTTTATTAGGGCTTAGAAGTGAAGTATCATTATCCTTAAGTTAGTGCTATTTTCTGCTCGGGCAGTTGAGACTCTAAGTCAGACATGCTCTCTCATGAACCTCTCAGTCCTTACATTTAATTGAGATGATCTCTGTAAGCAGAATGGACTTTCCCATACCACAATAATCCATAAAGATAGTGTTCTTCTGTATCAGGAGTGATAAATAGTTCATATATGTAATAAATACAAAGTTCCCTGACTTGGGTAAGAAAAAGTCTTTCTGGGAGAAAATAAAGACCTGCACAGAGCAAATTACAACAGTGCTGGAGGATTAGGATACTATTTAGAACCTTCATATTCTGCCTCAAATTTATTCTGCTTATCTTGTTTTACAATGACTCATAATACTCCTGTACCCTTAAGAATCATATTGTAAGAATTTTTGCTTAAAATAACTGAGAAGCTTTAGGATAAACTTTAGAATATCTGCCACTAAATAAATTGCCTTTATGTACATGTAAAATTAATTTTAATATATAATTAACTGTATGCTGTCAGAATTCCAAACCAATTTCCTTTGTGCTTGTGTTAATTTTACATGAGACTTTAAGTGACATTTCAGATTATATTCAAATCTCAGTCTGTGAATCAAAATGAAACATCACATGTATTGAAAGCCTTTTCATGCAAGGTGAAATGTCCACTGGCTGTCCTTTATGTGGCAGTGGTTTAGCATCCTGGTTACCTACCATTTAATTAGAGTGTGACATTCACTTAGTTCTCTGTGTCTAGCGTCATTAAAAACATGAAAATTTGCCACCAAAAGAAAGAAAATATTTTCATTCAGGTGTAATTCAAATGCCTTAACAATTTAAAAATTCTTACCTCTGTCGTTGTATTGTGTGCTCAAAATAGGAATACAGTTTCCGTTTGGTAAGCTCTGATTGACTTATCTTTCATTAGACATGGTCTTACTCCATAAAAGGACTACCTTGTCTGATAACATTTTCACCAATTATAGCACTCCTTTGTACGAAGGCATTGTTTCCAGAAGGCCCCTGTTAAAATGCAAATACACCATCTGGCAGGCTTTTACCTCATTAGCTCTCACCATCACAGCAGGACATATTATGTATCATATTAGATATGGAAGAGACACTGAGCTGATGAACTCGGACTAAGAGAAGATGGTTGGAAAAATCCCAAGTAGAGAGGGTGCTTTGGGATATCGCCTAAGGGCAATAGAGCAGAAAGAGGAGAGTAAGATGCATGGTGAGGCAACTGCATTTCCAAGTTTGGCATCTCATCCAGGCCCTGGCTGTGATGGATTCACAGAAACACAGACTGCCAGAGCTGGAAGAGAATTTTGAAAACATGTAATCAAACACCTTTACCTTACAGATGAATAACCCGAGCCTGCAAATAGCTAAAGGCTCCTCTAAGTGCCCCCAGCTAGATTCTTATCATTAGTTCTTGAAGCCCAGAGGAACAGCACTTACCTAATGCCTTAGCACTTCACAGTGTGTAAAGCTGCATAATTATTCATATGTAATTTCATGTATATACTTACTGAATTTTATTTTCAACCACTACATTGAAATTCCTTAAATTTTCTTGTTTCTTTCCATGGAAGCAGCTAGAGTGGCAATCGCCCCTGCTCCAGTCACTGCTGCCCAAAGTCAATCTCACAGCAGAAGTAAAGTTTCATTAAGAATTCAGAGACCCTAAGCTCCTAGTCAACCCTGCCCAGATGACTGAGTGTTAAAGCATTTAGAAAAATTTCTCCAGAGATCATAATCCCAAACCCAAGTCCTGACACGGAGACATAGTCTTGTGTTCAGTCTGGAAAACTAACTTCCTCTCGGATTCTGACTGCAGCATTTGTGACTGTAAATTTTCAATATGGGGAAATGAAATGAAAGCCTGATGCCTAAGCCTACTTCTCAGAGCTGTATTTTGTAGGTGAGACTTTATTTCTGCAGGTGAATAGAAAATATTTTCTACTAATATTTGAACAGAAGCAGGACATTCATAACTGAAGAAATAGTATGGCTTGAGTTTTGAGGCAGGGATAGATGAGATTTCTCAAGAAATACTCAGTCAACTTTTGAGATGCTGACATGCTTTAACTAGAAAAAAAAAATTCGAGGTTTTCCTCAAAAGCCCTAATTTCAAATATTCAGTTCCAATGTCCATACTTGGTTTGAAACTTAACACTTTTTTTTTTCTTATTCTAAATTAACAAACTCTACCTGTGGAAGCTATAGAAAAAGAAATATTATATTATGAAATACAATATTAAGAAAACTATAACAGCCTCCTCTACTACCTTTTTTTTTTTTTTTTTTTTTTTTTTTTTTTTTTTTTTTTTTGAAACAGGGTGTCCCTCTGTTACCCAGGCTGGAGTACAGTGGCACAATTTTGGCTCACTGTAGCCTCGACCTTTTGGGCTCAAGCAATCCTCCTACCTTGGCCTTCCAAGTAGCTGGGACTACAGATGCTCGCCACCACGCCCAGCTAATTTTTTGTATTTTTGATAGAGATGGGGTTTTGCCATGTTGCCCAGGCTGGTCTCAACCTCTTGAGCTTGGACAATGAGCCACCAAGCTCAGCCACCTCTGCGGCAATTTCATCATCTAGAAAAAACTCTGTAAACCTCATGTTCTATTTCTGTGCAAGATTGTTAGCTATGAATTCAGAAGTTCCTCTATCCCCTTCTTAACTCTTCTCAGAGAAGTTGAGAATACATTTCCCCAGATTCCTTCCTCTTTGTGAATTCAGGTTAGAGTTTTACAAGTGAGAGGGACTGACAGGAGCTTTTAACAGCAGAAGAAAATGAGAGGCCATTATTCCTTGGAGAAAGTGGCAAAGAGACTCAGGAGCACACAGGAGATTGAAAATGGCTTTCCCAGTGGGCATCGAAGAACTACCCACTTGGCTGCTGTTGACTGAGATAATTGGTTAGAGTTTCTCCAAGATTGAGAATTGCAACAGCTCCTTGTGGAGAATGTCAACCCTAAAGTGAAATCTTTCACACCTGTAATTCATAGAGTGCCTTCTGTTTCCTTGTTTAATTCTGAGCATACATTTTTCTTTTATTTGGTATTTCTATATATATATATATGCATTTTTAATACTCTGGTTTCATTTATGAATATTACATTATATACTATCATTAAATCTTTTAATGATTACATACAATTGTATTTAATAATTTGGGGGTGTTTAACCATTCTCCATATTGGGCAGTTAAGAATATTCTATTTTCAATTGTATTAAAAATGTTGAAATTCACAAAAGCTAACAAATTTTGTCTACACTTGTGATTATTTTATTAATATATAAATAAAACAAATTTACTGTGTCAAAAAATAGAATCATGCTTTAAGGCATTTGATATCTATCACTTTCTTTTGCTTAGAGAGATCATATAGATTAAATTTTCATTAGCAGTATTTAACTGCTTTTATTATTTTATTGCATCATTAATATGAAGTAACGTGGAACTTTTCAGACCATGTATTCTGATACATAGTTTGAAAAACATAGCCAGCCAACCCTTGTGTTTTGCACAAAGTAGATGTGTCATAGATATCTGATGACAAAATAGAATCTCAGCAGAGCGTTTGCTGAGGAAATAATATATTTTAAAACTGATACAACGTTCAGTTTGCACCCAGGAGTTTCAAAAAGCCAACAAAGATATTTTCCTCAGTTAAAGAGTTGGAAGTTCCCATTGAATGTTTCTTTTCAGTAGCATATTACTAATGACTCTCATTATCAAGGCATTTGGCAACAGTTTCAAGAAGAGCAGGCTGGTTGGGCGGGGGCCAGGGGGGGCCTTACAAGGAGAATACAGTGTGGAGCACCAGATGCAGCTGTAGCCAAGAAGGCTTTAATGGCATGCATTAGGTGATAACATATAAACCTGGTATAAGTGCTACCTATAGATTTTAAGTAAAACATTCAGCCTGTTATCCCTTTGAGTAGGAGTGTAAGACCTTGAGCAATAATCTGGGACCCTAAAAAAAGAAAACCATCAAGATTTTTCCTGTGGCTGTAGTTCATTGCCTGCGGGTTTGTAATATATCAATGCCCTGAAAATAGTCTATGCCTGTTGTGGTGAGTCACAAGGTTTAAAGTTAAAATAGAATGGAGAGCAGCTATAAGCCAAGATGGGAATAGAAGAGGTCCTTTAATTGTATCTCAAAGACAGTTTCACAAATATGCCATAATTCCTCCAATAAAAAATAAACAAAAAGAACAAAAAGTAGTATTAATTAGATTGGAATTCAATAACCAGGAATACACACTTTGAGCCTTGAGAAAGGTGAATATATAATCAGAAATAGGGATTGCACATGGAACTACAAAACTAGTAAATTTCTAAGTTGTAAAATTCTTGTCACTTATTTTAAATACTTTTAAAAAATGTATGGCATCACTTGAATATTGCTACCATAAAATGCACATAAAATAATGAAATAATGGAGTAAAGTTTAATTTAATATATGCAAGCAAAGTTATATTTTGATAACTTTGTCTCTAACCTTCATCTCTTCTTACTGCGTATTCCATGATGTTTGCTTCACACAGTTTAATCTGCACCAAAACTCTTTGAATCTTACAGGACCAAGTGATTGGTCCAAGTGCTCACATTTTCCTACAAAGAGAGGGCTGTAAATTGTAACTCATAGCCTCCTCAGTCACCTGATAGAAAAGGGCCTGTGATAAATCCAAACAAAAGCCAATGTAGTTTTTCTTTGGATGCCATTTCTGCCAAAATTCTCATTTTTTTCCTTTTCTTTTCTTTTTTTTTTTTTTTGTTTTGAGTGGGAGTCTCGCTCTGTTGCCCAGGCTGGAGTACAGTGGCATGATCTCAGCTCACTGCAAGCTTCACTTCCCGTATTCACGCCATTCTCCTGCCTCAGCCTGCCAAGTAGCTGGGACTACAGGCGCCCGCCACTGCGCCCGGCTAATTTTTTGTATTTTTAGTAGAGATGGGGTTTCACCGTGTTAGCCAGGATGGTCTCAATCTCCTGACCTCATGATCTACCCGCCATGGCCTCCCAAAGTTTTGGGGTTACAGGCGTGAGCCACAGCGCCCGCGCCTGGCCTACCTTTTATTTATGCATGGAAAGTCAGATAGATAGGTAGATAATAGATAAATATACACACAGCTAAAGATGAGCATCTTTTACATATTTTAGTCCAAAATTTCCTTTCTATTTTATATTATTTTTTGAACAAGAGTGAAAAAGTCTCTTCCTTCCTTGACTATCCTCATCTCTCCCCATCTAGATTTGATTTAATTTTAGTTTTGAGCTGCCTTTGTTGCTTTTTCTGTAAAATGAATTAAAATTCCTGAATGGTTGATAAATCTTATTTTTGGGAGGATCCCCCGAATTTTAGCCTGTATTTCATTTCAGAAACTTTTAAAGTTTACCTTAGCAAAATAATTCCCTAGAACTTTCTTGGAATCTTATTTGGAACAATTAATGTAAAATCAACTTTTAAAAATTGTGCAAAAATATACCATCACCCAGAACGAGGTACAGAATCTACAAGGCCCATTGAAAAATGGACATGCAAGACCCCTTGTTAAATAATTATTAAGACAGCAGATAGCGACTGTAGTGCGCCATTAAGCAAAGCATGGGCCCTTCTAAGCATGGGGTTGTATGCAGCTCCACAGTTTGCATAGCATGAAGCTGGCAATGCAATCACCTATTGAAGAATGATTAAAATAGAGAAGTTAAAAGACTTTATATGAAAGTGGTCATTTTGAAAAATCATGTAAAATGGAAATCAAAATTTGTTTCCCTGTTGCATTCGGATAAATGGTCTGTGTTCCACAGCCATGAGTCAGAAATGTCAGTGCATTTTTCAATTACATATTCTGGTCACTGGCAAACAGGATTTCTCAACCAGTATTGGCATTTGGACTGGATAATTCATTGTTGTGGAGGGCTGTACTGTTCATGGTAGGATGTTTAGCATCATACCTGCCCTCAATCAAGCAGCACCCATCCCTTCTCATCTGCCAAAGTCTTGACAACCAAACATGTCTAGAGACATCGCCAAATATCCTGTTGGTGGAGAAATCACTGAATCACTGTATTTCAAAATTTTCTTTTTCCATATAATGGAATATTTCACACATACAAAAATAGGGGGAATAGTATAGCAATCCTCCTGCATCCAACGCTCAGCTCCAACAATCATCAATGTTTAACCTTTCTTTGAACCACTGTTTTAGAGACTACTTCATTTTCAGGTTTCTCATTCAAGATGATCTCTGGGGGTATTTGCTGAAATTCACATTTTCCGTGGTTGGATTTCAAAGATTCTAATACTGTAGGTCTTGAGTAAATCCCAGGAAAATGCACTTAATATAGACAACTGAAGACTACAATTTAGCTACTCTAACTTTACACTTAGAAAAATACTGATACATAGATGAATCAGTGTAAGTAGAGCTCTGTAGTTAGGTGAGTAGAACTTAATGATGGTTGCTATTGTCATGTTTACTTAGGACAACACACACATATGGCCTCTAGATTAATGTGCAAGTCTTCAATTCAATTTGCTTTTGTAGACACAGACACAATCTGCTTTGCAATTAGGTAAGCGCCCATCTGGCAGAGTGAAAATTTTGAGGCTATAAAATAAAACAGGTAAGATTTTTCTTTGTCAGTGAGACTACATAAAATAATGATCAGCTAATGAAAGTACAATAGGACTGAGCCTTCATAATTTTCAGGATGAACTGGAATAGATGACCTCATTGAAATGATACCTGATGCCAGATTATTAAGGGGATTTCCCATTTCTTTCTGACTAAACTTCATTAAATATTTTTTGAGCACAAACAAGGTCAAATGTCTGAAGGCAAGCTCAATAAATTCATCTAATTACAGAGAAAAGTACTAAAATTTTGGAAATTAATCTTCATATGATTGATACAGTTTTCTAATTTGTTTCTAGATGTTTCAGATTCCATGCTCTGGTATGTTGAAAAGACTGGTAGACAGCAAAAACAACAAGGAGTCCGTTTTGTTTTGTGTGTCCTTCCTACTTTTTCCATTAATCTATGAGTCTCTTTTAGTATATTTCTGCCTCAGAGATTCTGTTTCCAGGTTCTGCCTTCTGAACCAAATATCTAGAATGTCCTAATTTAGGAAGGCAAGTCTGAATAATATCAGTCAATGAATAAATCAAATACCAAAGTTTTAGATTTATTTCACTTTTTACCCTAGCTCCTCTCAGCCACTGACTAGGCAATCCCACCTCCTCCCATTTTTATCTAGGCTTCAAGGAACCCAATCCCAACAAAGTCTTTGGTAAAGCTCCTACTCGCATCTCATGCTCACCTAGAAGGAGCACATATTTAAACCAGGATTGTTACAACCTTCTTTTTAAATAGTCTTTCTAAAGGAGATGAGCTCTACAGGAAACTTAAGATCAGTTGAAAAGAACAAGTAAAAACTAGGGATGAAAAATATTATCATTCTCATCTCATGAAAGTATCTTGCATGTATCTTGAAATAGCTTTAGAAAGTATTTAGAAAGGCTTATAGTATCCTGAGAAAGTGTTTCTGTTGAAAAATATGAACTTTGTTCTCACAATTAGCCATGCCTTTGCACAAATCTATCAATTTCAACTCGTTTTCATTATGTTTCTTTGACTTCTTCCAAGATATCTATATATGTATTCATCAAGGCTCATTTTCACTGAATCTATGAATGTCATCCATTGAATGAAATACTTCCTGAGAAAACATATAGCTAGACATAGAATTTATAGAGCATAACATGACAAAATCTGAGCATGAGGGGGTATCATTTTTGTTGAAAATATTTGTTCTTTCTTGCATTTGATTTATAGAGTGAAGACTTATAATTTTTTAAAACCACCTCCAATTTAGGGTGTTAATCTGAATATCTCAGCAACAATCCATCATGAGATTTGAAATATACATATCATTCAGAATAGATAAATTTGTGCAGGCTAGTCTCTGAATATGTATTTCACAAATACAAATTTTATAAACATACATTTAAACTTTTCACACATCCTTGGAACAGTAAAGAATTGAAAGCCATGCTCAAAGTGGGAAAAAATGTAGATTTGGCTGTATTGCAAGGCTATCCTGGTATAAATAAATTTTTCAAAATACCCTTCACATTGTTACAGGTGGGAGTTAGTACTTGAGCTTACATGAAAGTCTTGCAAAGAACAGAGAGAATGTTAACAACATGATACAATAATTTGTACTTGGATTGAATCTGAGATAGGACCTAGTATGACCTAGTCTGACCACAAATATAGATGCTGTCCCATATAAGACTTAAGAGATGCAGAAGTTTGAATGGGAGATGAATTCCCCTATATGTACTGCCATCTTGTACACTCTTATGTGTTGGATTAATTGTTCTCCTTGATCCTCATGCCCATGGATGTTATGAACTCAATTATCCAACTTTCTAATAATGCACATGGAAGGAAACTTCCTTGAAGCTCAAAAACAATTTAAGGTGCTTTGCCAGATTGCCTCACTGCAGAATTTTTCTCAGGCTGTATGACCCATATTTTTTGCTTTCTAAGATTAAAAAAACTCTAAGTTTTACTACATTCTTAGAAGCTTTTAATATATGAATGCTTAATTTATATTACTAATATTTTTAATGCTGACTCTGCATTATGACCTAGTATGACCTAGTCTGACCACAAATATAGATGCTGTCCCATATAAGACTTAAGAGATGCAGAAGTTTGAATGGGAGATGAATTCCCCTATATGTACTGCCATCTTGTACACTCTTATGTGTTGGATTAATTGTTCTCCTTGATCCTCATGCCCATGGATGTTATGAACTCAATTATCCAACTTTCTAATAATGCACATGGAAGGAAACTTCCTTGAAGCTCAAAAACAATTTAAGGTGCTTTGCCAGATTGCCTCACTGCAGAACTTTTCTCAGGCTGTATGACCCATATTTTTTGCTTTCTAAGATTAAAAAAACTCTAAGTTTTACTACATTCTTAGAAGCTTTTAATATATGAATGCTTAATTTATATTACTAATATTTTTAATGCTGACTCTGCCTATCACTTTTACATTAACACATCACTTTTATAAACATGAGTCTTATTTTATTTCTTAAAATGTCCTGTGAGGTATAGAGAGCTATTATTATCTTTATTTTACATATGGTAAAATTTTGTCTAAAGGACATTGCCACTTCCCTAAGAACACACATATACACTCAGTAAATAACAGAGGATAGACTTAGCCCAAGTCTGTGGATTCTGGTTAAGTGTTCTTTCCATAACTCCAAGCTACCCCTTTGCACTACTTGTGTTTTAGGGGTATGGGAAAAAAGATTACACCTGAGAGATTGACTATGTAACTAAGAAGAAGGTTTACAGCCACTCAGAAGAGTTAGAAAGTGTATGAATGTCCACTACACTAAAATGGGGCAATTAAGTTGTTAATTGTTAATCTGGGAGTAAAAGAAGATGTAAAAACAGAAGCAAAGATTAAAGTGATGCATCTACAAGCAAAGGGCTGCTGGTAGTCACCAAAAGTTGGAAGTGGCAAGAAACAGATTCTCCTAGAAATTCCAGCAGATGTATGACCTTGTTCACACATTGATTTTGTCTTATTCAAACTGTGAAATATAAATTTATGTTGCTTTAAGCTACTAAGTTTGTACTAATTTGTTACAGTGGCAAAATGAAAGTAACATTTTGATACCAAGAAGTGAGATACTGCTGTAACAAATACCTAAAAAGGCGTAAGTGCCTTTAATAACAGTAGTGAGTAGAGGTTGAAGGAATTTTGAATTGCATGGTAGAAAAAGTCTATGCTGACTTTAACAGACTGTTGGTAGAAATATGGATGCTAAAGACTGCACCGGTGAGGGCTCACAATGAAGGGTGGAATATGGTGGAGAAAGCCTGTTTTGTCTAAGACTGTCTCTCTCTCTCTCTCTCTCTGTGTGTGTGTGTGTGTGTGTGTATTTCTATATATATAATTGACTATATTACTACTACTATATTAGTAGAAATATGAATATTTGGTTATTTGGTGAGGGCACAGAAGGAAATGAGAAGCATGTTATTGAAAACTGGAAGAAAGGTAATCCTTATGGTGTAGTGGCAGAAAACTTAGCAAAATTATATCCCACAGTTGTGCAGAAGTCAGAATTTGTAAGCAATGAATTTATATATCTTTAGCTGAGGAAATTTCTAGGCAAAGTTTAGAAGGTGCATATTGGTTTCACCTTGATGCTCATAGTAAAATGTGAGAAGAAAGAGATAAATTGAGAGAAGACTTTTAAACAGATGACACCAAAGCTTGATGATTTGGAAAATTCTCAGCCTTTCCAGTTTGTAAAAGATCCTGAAATCAGGAGCTCCACTGTTAGGAAAGCCTGTTCTGAAAATACAGTCAGTGTTGTGGCTGGACTACCATTGCCTAAGGCTTCTAAAGTATGAAACGTTTAGAGTATTTTCTCACAGAGAGAAAAATTTTTTAAGAGAATAAGCATGTAACTTATTGATCCACTCAACTGTATCAGTAGAAATTAGGAATAAAGATGTAATTTTCCAGGTAAGATTTGGTCTACCTGTGTAAATAAAAATTTATATTTATTAATTCATGGTTGACATGACCATATATTTTTTCAATGCATTTTGGCTGTAGATTATTTCAGAAATAATTTTTGATAAAATGTTAATTTTAGAATATGTTTACAATTATAGAAAAGTTTCAAAGATATTACAGAGAATTTTCATACACCATACACTCAGTTTCCTTTATTGTTAACATCTTAGGTTAGTATGGTACTTTTGTCACAATTAACAAACCAATATTGATTCATCATGATTAACTAATATCACTCTTTATTCATATTTCCTTGGTTTTTACCTAATGATCACTTTTTCTGTTTCAGGATCTCATCCAAGGTGCTGCAATACAATTTAGTCACTAAGTCTCTTTAAACTCCTTGAATCTTCTATTCCTCACCCATTTTTCCATTTCTAATGGCCCTGATACTTTTGAAGATCCCTGGTCATGTATTTTTTAAAAGGTTCTTCAGTTGGGTTTTATCTTATGTTTTTCTCATTATTAGATTGGGATTATGGGTTTTAGGAAGACCACAGAGATAAAATGCTTTTTTTCATCACATCCTACCAAGGGTACATTTTATTAAGATGACTTAGCACTGTTTATGTTGACCTTGATTGCTCCATTGAATATTTACTCTTTTATCCCCTTTTCTCATATTGCACTCTTTAGAAGAAAATCACTAGGCACACCCTACATGTAGGGAGTGAGACTTGTACTTCACCTATGGATGGCTGCATATCTACATAAATTATTTGAATTCTTTTGCATGGAATTTTCGTCTCTTTTTTAATTTTTTAAAATTTACTTTTTAGTTTACATCAATATGAATTCATGAATATTTATTTTCTACTCGAGCTTATAGTTCAATGCTTCTTTACTTTTTTGTTGACCAAATTTGTCCATAAGGTATAATTTCTATTGGCTCCAGTATCTCTTTGACATAGCAGCATCACTGTGATATTTTTGAATAATCCTTACCTTATGGAACTACACAATGTTTCAGGCTCGTCTCAGTTATTTCCTGCCATAGCCCTAGGATCAGTCATTTCTCTAGAAGGTTCTGATTTTTTTTTTTTTTTTACTGTTGTTGCAGAATGTATTAGAAATTAATCCCTACGTACTACATATGCTTAGTGATATGTGGCATCATAGTTTCTAGGTCCTCTCGGCTGACAAATCAAGCAAATATATGCATGGATATTAACCTATAAATATACATGTATTAATTTGATAAGGCTGCCACAATGAAGTTCCACAGACAGGTTGCTTAAATAGCAGAAATTTGTTTTCTCACAGTTTTGGAGACTAGATGCCCAAGATCAAGGTGATGCCCAGGTTGGTTTGCTATAAGACCTCTCTTCCTGGCTTGTAGATGGCTACTTTCTTGCTGTGTCCTCACATGGTCTTTCCTCTACGTGTGTGCATACACAAACACAGTGCATGCAGAAAGTGGGAGGTGCAGAGAGAGAGATCTTGTGTCTCTTCCTTTTCTTATAAGGAAACCAGTCCTATTCGATTAAGGCCCACCCTCATAACATCATCTAACCTTTATAACCTCTTTATAGGCCTTATAGCCGAACATAGTGACATTTGGGAATTAGAATTTCAGCATAATTCAGTACAAACCAGGTCATGACTCTCTGTTTTGGTGATTCAAATTAGATTTATTTCCGTGAGACCTGGAATTCTCTCACTTATACAGATAGAGTAAGAATTTAGTAGACTGCTCATCTGTTTTCTTTTTTTTTCCCCCTCCTTGAAACTCTATATCAACTAGCGATGCTATATGTCTCTGTCAGTCAAACTATTCTGATTACTGCTTTAACTCTCCTATTTATCATAGTAACCACAACTACCTTGTCTTTAGCTTTTGCCACTCTGGCATCTAATTACCCCCATTGCATTTGGAAATTCCAGTTCAGTGGCAGTAGCTTCCACTTTAATTTCAGACCTGCAAAGAAGATGACCACAGAAAATGAGTAGCACTGGTACTGGTTTGTAAGGGAAGAATATGTTTAGCATGTTAAAGATTGCAAAACTTTCTTCCAAAGTGGCTGTACCATAATGCATATCCACTGACAATAAATGAGCACTCTTGTTCCATATACTTACCATCAGTTGGTATTGTTAGTTTTTTGGATTTCATGCTTTCTAATAGATGTGTAGTGCTGTCTCCTTGTTTTGACTTGCATTTCTTTTATGACAAATGATTTGGGGTATCTTTGATATACTTATTTTCCATCTCTATATCTTCTTAGGTAAAGTTCTGTTCAGGCATTTTGCCTATTTTTAATCAGGTTTCATTGTTAGTTTTATTAATTCTTTGTATATTTTTGGATGCAAGTTCTTTACCAGATATGCATTTTGCAAATATTTCCTCCCAGTCTATGGCTTGCCTATTCATTCTCATAACACTGTTCTTTTAGCACAGGTTTTTAATTTTAAAGAAGTCAATTTTATCAATTTTTTTCCTTCATGGGTTATGTTTTGGTATTTTATATAAAAACTCTTACCAAATGTACGGTCATGTAGATTCCTATGTTATCGAGAAGTTTTTAATGGTTGGTATTTCATATTTAGGCTTGTGTTCTATTTTGAGTCAATTTTTCTGTGACACATAAGGTCAGTATCTAGTTCAAGTTTTTGTATGTTGATATCCAGTTATTTGGTGTCATTTGTAGCAAGGCCTATCCTTTTCCATTAAACTGTCTCTGTACCATTAATAAAATCGGCTTACAATACATGCATGGATTTTGATATTTTATGTTTTTAAGGAATTGGTCCATTTCACCTAAGTTATCATAATTATGGGCAAAGAACTATTTATATTATTATCTTATTATAATTTTAATGTTTATGAGATCAGTAGTTATAGCCCATCTTTCATTTCTGATTTTTGCTTAGTTAGTCTGTCTAGGTGTTAATCAATTTTATTAATTTTGCTAGAGTCAGTTTTTAAGTTCATTGGTTATTCTCTATTATTTTCCTGTTTCTAATTTCATTGATTTCTAGTCCAATATTTGTTATTACTGTTCTTCTTCATTTATCAGGTTTAATTTTCTCTTCTTTTTCTAGTTTGCTAAGGGAGAAGCTTAAATTTTTTTTGATAAAATTTAAGGTCATCAGTTTTCTTCTGAGCACTACATTTGCTGTATGCAAATTTCCATACTTTGTGTATACATTTTCACTTAATTCAGAATATGTCTTTAATTTCTCTTAATATTTCTTCTTTGTGATATTTAGACATTTGTCATTGGTTTCTAAATATTTAGAGATTTTCTAATTATGTTTTTGTTACTGATTTCTGCTTAATTTTACTGTGGACTGAGAATATGCATTATATGATTTTTTTTTAATTTGTGAAGGTATGATTTTGGTCATAATATGATCTATTTTTGAGAAAGTTTCATGCGAACTTGAGAATAATAAGTATTCTTTTGTTACTGAATTGAGTATCTTATAAGTGGCAGTTAGATCATGTTGACTGATATTGTTCAGGTGCTTCTCTTTGATCTATTAATTACTGATAGAGAGTGTTGAAGTATCCAGATATAATAATGATTTTTTCTATTTCTCCTTGCAATTCTGTAAGTTTTTGCCTCATTATTTTGGTCTTCTGTTACTATGTAAATATATGTTTGAAATTTTTATGTTATTCTTTCTTGGAATAGAAAGAATTGCCACTTTTCTTGTAGAATTGACCATTTCATCTTTATGTTATTTCAATCTTTATGCATGATAATATTCCTTGTTCTAAAGTCTACTTTATCTGAAATTTAGGTAACTACTTCATCTTTCATTTGATAAGTGTTAGTATGGTATATATTTCTCCATGAATTGTCTTCTGATGTAATTGTATCCTCATATTTAAAGTGAATTTCTTGTAGACAACATATTGTGTGTCTTTTTTCTTTTGAATTAATTCTGAATTTGTTTCTTTTAAATTATGTGTCAAAGGCATTTATATAAAATTATTATCCACATAGTTGAATTAATATATACTATCTTTGTTACTTTTCTTTATTCATTTCAATTTCGGAATTATTTCCTCCCATTTTTATCCTCCTCTGATTTTAATCAAACGTTTTATTGCTCTTACTTTATCTCTTTTCTTAGTGTATCATTAATATTTCCTTTAAAATTATTTTTAATTTTTGCTATGGAGTTTACAATATGCATTTATTAAATAATGTAAATTCATCCTTCAAATAGTACTATCACTACCACTTCACATGTAGTGAAGGTGCCTTATAATAAAGTTTACACCCAATTCCTCATCTCGTCCCTCACGAAATTGTTACCATTCTTTTCACTCATCCATATGCAATCATGAAATACATTGGCACTAAAATTATATTAAAGAGTTTTTTTAGAGTTATTAAAATAAAAAATAAAATATTTTATTTAACTTGATTTATTGCTTCTCTATTGTTTTATTCTTTATCTAGATCTACATGTCTGACTACATTTTTTGAGCACGAATCTTTTTGACAATACTATTACATTATTTTCTATACAGAAAAAAAGAAAGAATTTGTGTCTGTCTTCTTACTAGTTTTCTCAATATTATTATTATTTTTACTAACAGTGTAGAAAATTATCTTTTAATTTCAAAACTCATTGCTAATGCCACCTAAATTTTTGGTACTGCTGTCAACTGCAGAAAACTATATCAAGTTTCTTTTGTTTAACAGCAGTAACATTTCAGGGATTCTCAATTTGTTTTTGTTGTTGTTGTTGTTGTTGTTGTTGTTGTTAGTAACTAACTTACATACTCTTTTAATTCAGAATTTTTAGCCAGTAGGGGGTTTTTATATCCTAATTGTACTGAAGTATTAGGAAATTTCTTTATTTTTTATCAGTATTGATGCTTAATGAGGAGGCACATGTTGTAGACAGGCATAAAGGTGCAATTTTAAACATAGATGCGCTTGTTATTTCTTGTACTGTTAAAGTTGACATACTCAAATCATATAAATCTAGATAATTTTATTTTGTACAATTCCTATTTCTGAAGGAATGAAAATATGGTATACTTGTGATTATATAATCTGCATTATCAACAGATTGAGAACCTCTATTTTTGAACTAGCAAATGAAATCCAAATGTTTCTCTCTCAGTTTTACACATTGGATCGCTGAAAATTTTCCCAAGGATAATACCTAGCTTTGTATTTTCAAACCCTATCTTTCCTCAACAACCCACCCAATTGCTGGACACTGAAACATGTTCTTATCAGCCCTGGCCCTGCTACATTTTTTGTGTTGTTGGATGAGTCAGACCAGTAGGCGGGTGGAAATATTCTTGGACATCATTCTATTATTAGGGTGGCTAGCAATAACATTATTATGCATGGATGGAACTGCACATTAGATAAAAAATAACCCTCTAAATCAAATTAAATATTTATAAAATTTGTATTTTTCTTATTTAAGTCCTAAAAGTGTCATTTTCAGAATCACCAAACAAATAAGGAAATGTAGGCTGGGTCTAGTGGCTCACGCCTGTAATCCAAGCACTTTGGGAGGCCAAGGTGAGGGGATAACTCCAGTCCAGGAGTTCCAGACCAGCCTGGCAACATAGGGATACCCTGTCTCTACAAACATTTTTTAAAGAAATTAGCCAGATGTGGTGATGTGCACCTGCAGTCCCAGCTACTCAGGAGGCTGAGATGGGAGGATTGCTTAAGCCCAGGAATTTGAGGCTGCAGTGATCTGTGATCACACCAGTGCACTCCTAGTCTGGGCAACAGAGTGAGAACCTGTCCTAAGAAAAGAAAAAAAAACGTGAAGGTATATCTGATTAAATTAAAATAGTTAGTGTTAATCTGTGATGGATAAAATATCTTACCTTTTCAGATTTATAAATCTGAAATGTAAATTTAAGTATACACACATGCACACACACACACATGTGTATGTGTGTCTCTCTCTCTCTATATATATATATATGACTATGAGAATAGAGAATTTATGAGAATATAGAGAATTATAGAGAATATAGACAATTTAGAGAATATAGAGAATTATAGAGAATATAGAGAATTTCTAGGGTCTCTCCCAAGGTCTTGGAAGAGGCTTTGTGAATGTAACAAGGCACAAATATTTATCTTAATAAGCTTTTTTTTTTTTTTTTTTTTTTTTTAGACAGAATCTTGCTCTGTCGCCCAGGCTGGAGTGCTGTGGCGTGATCTCGACTCACTGCAAGCTCTGCCGCCCAGGTTCACACCATTCTCCTGCCTCAACCTCCCGAGTAGTTGGGACTACAGGCACCCACCACCACACCCGGCTCATTTTTTGTATTTTCAGTAGAGATAGGGTTTCACCGTGTTAGACAGGATGGTCTTGATCTCCTGACCTCGTGATCCGCCCACCTCGGCCTCCCAAAGTGCTGGGAGCTTCTTAATACATCTACCTCTGTTTTGTAGAAGTGAGTTATATATTTAAGAATGAAAATGAGTTGGTCAGAACTGAATGGGAGATACATATTCTATGCAATTGGTACTACAGAGACTCACGGGAGACCCTTGAAGAAAAGTTCATGTGTAGGAAACTATGAGTATTTCTATGTGTAAGATGTTGAAGAAGTTAGAGGGTGCCAAATCAAATTTTCAAATAATTGAATACATCTATCTATCTATCTATCTATCTATCTATCTATCTATCTATCTGTCTGTCTGTCTGTCTATCTATCTATCTGTCTATCTATATCTATCTATCATCTATCTATTTAATCTATTTATTGTCTAAGTAGCAGAATAGTATAAGATTGGAAAGTTAAATATGAAACTGTTTAATACCGTATGTTGGCAATAGAGGCATAATATTTTTACCAGACATAATTTGTGTCTTTATGGACAAAAAATACTGACAATTTAGAATTTTCTGATAGTTTCCATCTCTTTCCAGAATCTGGATCTTTATTCATAGTATTAACAGGGAATAGTAAGTCAAACAAATTCAATATTCTGTTTCATAGATAACTCTTTGGGTGGGTTTGTTAGACAATGGTTTATTATGTCATGAAAGAGCAGGAAATAACTTTTTTTATTTGTAAGTTTTGGATAGTTTTTTTCAAAGAGTATACTAAGATATTGTTAGCTTGTGAAGGAGTTTGGCTTGATGTCTAGGACAATGAGGAATCTTTGGGCTCTTCTAAGCAAGGTAATGATAAGATTACTACTAGTTTCGAAACTTTTTTTTTTTTTTTTTTTTTGAGATGGAGTCTCGCTCTGTCACCCAGGCTGCAGTGCAGTGGCATGGTCTCGGCTCACTGCAAGCTCTGCCACCAGTGTTCACGCCATTTTCCTGCCTCAGCCTCCTGAGTA
Organism: Chlorocebus sabaeus; assembly: GCF_047675955.1. Lineage (NCBI taxonomy): Eukaryota > Metazoa > Chordata > Mammalia > Primates > Cercopithecidae > Chlorocebus > Chlorocebus sabaeus. The sequence goes on from NC_132915.1 coordinate 54,112,317, forward strand.
GCTGGGACTACAGGCGCCCGCCACCACATCCGGCTAATTTTTTGTATTTTAGTAGAGACGGGGATTCACCGTGTTAGCCAGGATGGTCTCGATCTCCTGACCTCATGATCTGCCTCTCTCGGCCTCCCAAAGTGCTGGGATTACAGGCGTGAACCACCATGCCCGGCCGGGTTTTAAATATTAAAACCACTGTTTCAGTAGGTAGGAGAAGGATGACTTGCCCAGATGTAGTTGGCATAGGCTGAACAGTTAAACCCAATTTTCAAGTTTATTTTAAATTATGGGTAAGGGTGGGAGTTTATGTTATTTTCATAGAACATAAATAAGTTGAGCTGGATCTGAACCCCTCGGTCAACTAACTAAGCTAATTATACTGCTGATCGTTAGCTTATTGCGTACTCTTCACTGCACAAAAGTTTTCTACTGAGAAAGGATTCCTGACTGTGAGCAGTGTCTGACCTGCCAGTCTTAGCACTTTGGGAGGCTGAGGTGGGAGGATCACTTGTGCCCATGAGTTCGAGACTAGCCTGGGAAACATGGTAAAACCCATTTCAATCAATCAATACAAAAATTCGCTGGGTATGGTGGCATGCACAAGTAGTCCCAGCTGCTTGGAGGACTGAGGTGAGAGAATCACTTGAGCTCGGGGGGGTGGAGTCTACAGTGAACCAAGATCGTACCACTGCACTCCAGTCTGAGGAACAGAGTGAGACCCTGTCTTAATAAATAAATAAAAATGAAAAGAATTGTGAGTCTCTAAATTGTAAAATTTATAAAATTTCCACCAAAGTTTACTGAAAATATTGTCTATGGAATATCACTCTTGTAGACAGTTTTTCTAAAGATTTATGTTTTATAAATTTATTTTTTTCTGTAAGCTTATACAATTCATTTTTCTGTATTTTAAAATATAGAATTCATTGGTCCTTAGGTATGTTACAATAATAGACTCATGTATAAAAGTTACCTTTTAAATTTTTTTCTTTCCATTTTGACTCCTCACCAACAGCAATGCCCCATGACTAAAATATGACCATGTTTTTCTTAAAATAACAAACCTTGAAAGAAGAATGATTTTTGAATTTCATAAAATATAGTAATTCAGAGTTTCTATAGCATTCACAGGGTATAAGTTGCTGTGGGTTTTCTCTACAGCTTTTACTTTGTGTGGTTCAAATTGTATGTCAACCCAGACTTTCAAGCCACATTTCCCCTGTTGACAGTTAATCACCAGAGTATTCCCGAAATATCACTTTACTTATCTCCTCATGCTCTGTATGAATCATAGCTCCAGAAAGGAAGCATCAACACACTTAACTTACAGGATCAAATGACTAAAATGTTAGTGAAACCCTAAGATTGCATCTAATTGAATTTAGAATGTGTTATGCTTAATCTAGAACATGATTTTCCCAATATCAATACATGAGCTGTCATTTGCCTCTTCCTGTCTTCTATTTTATTTATTGTTGTCCAGGTAAAGAACTGCTGAGGTCTGAATTTCTATTCCCTACCACGCCCGCAATATTTCTGGACTTTGAAGTTCAAATTTAATTTACAAATAACATCATCTTTTCTTAATAGGCAGCATCAAGCCCTGTACGTAGTTTAATCCTAGTGCGTAAAAGGAAACATAGGTGGATCAGAACATTATATTATTACTGCTGTTATATAGTGTTATACTTTGAAGTAACCAACAATTAGACCTACCAAGCTTCATTCTGGGTGAGCTGCTTTCAGAGAAAATAGCAATATCTCTCAATTTAGGTCAAAGTTAATATATGAAATTATAACTATAGCTCTCCACTGGAATTGAATGGCATTTATTTTCAAGAGTGTGTTTGCAATTTAAAGCTGTTACATAATTTTGAAAAATAGAAACATATGGAGAAAATGCAGAAAAACATAACAGTTTTGAGATACCTAATGTTTAAGTATGATTTTTTGTGTGATTTTACCATGCTGATAAAAATGGTCCCTTTTCCTGACGCTTATCAACTAGCTTATTGGCACTTGCAAGTTAATCAGATACTAACGGTGAAAACAGGAAAAACTATGAGATTTGATTTTGGTATATGCAGCGCCCGTGTAACCAAATATTTTATGTTTGGAAAATAATACCGTTAATACTTCCCTCCTTCTCTTCCCTAAATGCATAACATATGTGCCTGCACATGCACACACACATGCAAACACATTTACTTGTTATAATGCTTGAGAATGCAGTCTAATTGATATATGGAAAATATGTTTCTTAATATTTGTAGCACATTTAACCTCTACATATAATAATATTTCAAAACTCTTCAGGGAACAGAAAGTATTCAATTAGTAGACTCTTGTAAATACTCAGCTTGAAAGATGTAGACTTAATGGAATTTGCTTTTGTTTTTTCTCCATTCCCATCACCAATACATCGCACCAGAATGAAATCCAATATTTTAAATGATATTAACAGATCTATTTCCTGAATAAGACTATAAAAAATTTCAAATTTCATATTATTAAAAATAGTAATTGCAGTGTTGCTTGTTTCTAGAATGTGTTTCAAACTTACACGTTATATAGAGCTTGATAAAATGTGGCATGATATCATTGTATTACTGCAAAATTATTTTTTTAATCTGATGTGAAAAATATCCAGTGATTGAGGATCTCTTATTTTTCTCCACCCCATTGAAATTACAAGACAATTAAGAAGAAGTTGATACAAAGTTTGGTTTCACTCATGTCAAGTGACAAAGTAATTTAATGCTTAAAATGCCCTGACACAGAAACAGTTATTTTCAGTAAAATGAAAACACGTGTGAGTTAGTATGACTTCTTTAGAAAATCAGGCACATAACTACTCTAATTATGTAGATCTTTGAAATACACGTGCCTCATATTTCATGTAAAGCCTCAATAATGAAATTAGCTCTAGTGCATATAATGCTCTGGGTGTTTAGTATCACCTTGTTTAAAGTGAAACATATTATTCAAAAATATAGTAACTGTATTGGCTATGGTAAAAACTAGATTTGCTGCTAATTTCTATGTCCCTTAATCTCTCTTTTTAAATATTACCTCATTTAATTCTCAACAATAGTGTTAGGTGGTATTATTAATTTTCATCTATTATGAATTTGGGGAAACTAAGGCATAGAAAGATTGAGCAGTTTTTTAAATATCCTGATTCCTTCCTCAAATGAACAAATATTAGGGTTGCTTTTTACTTTTAATGGCATTGTGCTGAAATGTAGAAATCAAAATATTCAGTGCTTTTTTGGATACAGCAGTAATGTCACCAGGAAGATTTACAGTGGATATACTGCATACCTAATATATATTTCTCCAAGCTAATGAAATGTATAATGTTCTCAAAATCAGGTCATTTTCTTCCTGTCTCTCAAAGTGCTTACTTTTTCTTTCTGGTACTCAGACTTTCTATTCATGTCTGCCAATCTCCTGTTTATGTATTATGACTTGTTTCAGTGGTCATCTGGCTAAGAAGGATGTGTCCTTGAGATGGTCCCCTAGGTTCAGGTAATTATTTTCTTCTTTTGCTACTATTGTATGCAATACTCTTCATGCTCTTTATGTATGTATGTATGTATGTATGTATGTATATATACACACACCAAAACATATTACATGTTTTGCTCTCCTAATAAACTTTGAGATTTTGTAGAGCAGGCACTAAATCTTAGTCTTCATTTTATTCTTAGGACCAATACTGTAACTGGTGCACTGGAAACACCCAATGAGTATTTTTCAAATGAGTAAATAAATGATTAAAGTCAATGACTGTAATGCTTTGATGCAGGCAGAAGGTTGCTTTTTCCCCCATTAAATTTCACTCACATGTAATTAAAACGTACTATTTTATATATTGTGGGAAAAGAATATAAAGTTTTAGTTGGACAGAATGAAAAATATATACTATTCTATATTTACATGCAAGTAAATGTTGGTCCTCCCCTCCCCATTTCATTCCCTTTCTCCCTCTCCATTCCTCTTAGATACAAAGAAGAATAATGTTCTGTGATTTCAGGTTTTAGGAGGTTGTTTTTTCCAAGTTTAGCTTATTGAGATACACTATCTACTTCTCCATTGTTGCTTGTTTTCTCTCAGTTGTAATATCTGCTACTAGTGACACTAGTGGTGTCACTAGACTTACCAATACAGAATCCTGCAAGCTGTCCTCACAGAAATGATCCAAACACAGGATGGACATGTTTTCTCATGTGTAAGTGTATATATTAAAGATGTCCAATATCCAGGGTTCTAAACACACACTTCCAACAGAGCACACAATTGTAATTAGCATTGCAAATACTTCACTTTGAATTCACTGTGAATTCTTTGTATTTCCACAAAGGGATTTTGTTTACACTATAAATTCAGTGTCAGCTAAAAAAAAAAAAAAAAAAAAAAAAAAGCTTTGTGACTTTTTAAAATTATTCTGGACTTTAAACAACAACAGTTTGCCAGCTTTAGAGCAATATATTAGAACAAAATACAATTTCTATTTTCACACTCCTTACTACCTTTTCAAATGTTTTGGAGAAGTCTGCTAACAGATGATTAGTCAAACTGGGAACCAACTGCTTCAACTATTTAATCTAAATGATAAGTGATTGCTTTGATTGGAATACATTTTAAATAAATATGTGAGTTCTTGAGATGCGTACTATAATTTATTGTAATACATTGTCTTAACCCACATGTTTTATATATAGATGTGCATGTATATGTATATATAGGTATATATCTATATATGGGTATATTTGCACAAAGTCAGTGTTCCTTTACATTAAATAAAGATCTTGCTAATTTTTTGTTTGTCCCAAATGTATGTCCCATTAAAATTTGCAAAGTGTTAGTAGTAAGCAATACGCTTCAGCCTGGGATTGGTGGCTGATGCCTGTAATCCCAGCACTTTGGGAGGCCGAGGTGGGCAGATCACCTAAGGTCAGGAGTTCGAGACCAGCCTGGCCAACATGGTGAAACTTCATCTGTACTAAAAATAGAACAAATTAGCCAGGCATGGTGGCTTACACCTGTAACCCTACCTACTCAGGAGACTGAAGCAGGAGAATCGCTTGGATTCAGGAGACAGAGGTTGCAGTGAGATGAAATCACGCCACTGCACTCCAGTCTGGGTGACACAGTGAGATTCCGTCTCAAAAAGAAAAAAAGAAAAAGAAAAAAAAGAAGAAACATGCTTCATTTTCATAATACACTTACTATTTTAAACCTAATTTCCTTGCTAAGATATATAATCTATGATTAATAAAGTTGAAACCTAATGTTGATATAGGGACAAAAGGAAACTCACATATGTAAGAAGGAATGAAACTATTATTTCAAGGTTCAAGGTTTTAAAACAGGTATCCTTGCACACTCAAGGAGTCAACAAGCAAGGTTCTAAAGTTTTACGCAATACTTTAGTCATCCCTTATTGTTGGGGCATATGTTCCAAGACTCCCATTGGTTGCCTGAACTTGGATCATACTAAGCCCTATATGTGTTTTTTTTTTTCCTTATACATACATACATATGATAAACTGTAGTTTAAAAATTACACACAGTAAGAGATTAACAACAATAACTGATAAACTAGAATAACTGTAACAATATGCTGTAATAAAAATGATGTTACTGTAGTTTTTATCTTTCAGAATTAGCTTATGACACTATAGCGCTCAGGTATTTTCAAACTGCAGTTAACTGAGGGTTACTGAAACTGTGAAAAGTGAAACTGTGAATGAGTATGTGTGTTTTCCTGGTAGAGAAATATTTCCCCATATTTTCATATATTTATTACCCCCAAATCAATAAGAACCACAGCAAAAGTTGCATATTTTAAAATTTATTTTACCCTAAGGGGTTGAAAATTTATGTCCACGCAAAAAAACACCTGTACGTGGATGTTTATAGAGGCTTGTTTCATAATTGTCAAAACTTCAACCATGATGTCCTTCAGTGGGAGAAAAGATAAATAAACCATGGTAAATACAAATAATGGAATATTATTCGGTATTAAAAAGAGATGAGCTACCAAGCCGTGAAAAGATGTGAAGAAAGCATAAATACATATTACTAAGTGAAATAAGTATAAAAAGTCTACATACTGTATGATTACAGCTATATAACATTTTGAAAAAGATAAAACTAAGGTGATGGTAAAAGGATCAGTGGTTTCCAGGAGTTAGTAGGGAGGGAGGGATGAGTAGAAGGAGAACAGAGAAGTATCTGAATGACAACAAAGACAGTACTCATCTTACCACATTTCAATTTACACTTTTTCAACATTATGATAAGTTTATCATAAGTCAAAGAGAAACTGTATAATGGTAGATACATATCATTATACATTTTTCCAAACCTATGGAATGTCCAAAACCAAGAGTGAACTCTAATGTAAACTATGGACTTTGGGTGATAATAATGTGTCAATGTAGGTGCATCAATGGAATCAAATGTACTGTTCTAGGGGAGGATGTTGATAGCGGGGGAGGCTATGCATATGTGGGGGTGGGTATCTCAAAAATCTTGCTAGCTGTCTCAATGTTGCTGTGAGCCTGAAACTGCTCTAAAAATAATGTCTATTAAAATTATTTTATTCTCTTAATTCCAGAACCTTGGTAACAATATCACTGGTGACTGAATCAACATGTAAAATATTTTCTTACTGATGTCATCTTTTGGCAGAATTTTCAGGAATTTTATTTTAGTAAATAAAAGGTGAAACTATTGAATGTAAACTGGGTAACAGTTCTGAAATTATCCCATAGCTATGTTGGTACAAACCAGTGAAGATTTTATAGAGCACACATTAGATTTTAATAAAGTTCATAAACTTCACATTCCTGCACAAATGTTAAAAACAATGGCACTACATTTAGGCTCTCTTGCTGAGATTCTGAATCCTGCAAATAGCAAGTCTTCCCTGGTTCTTTGAGCTCTGTTTTTGATGACTTCACCCTGGAGGTAACAGCTTGCCTAAGGCCTAACATGCAGGCCTGCTGCATTGCAAGCTCCCTCTGCTCATTTTTGGCAGGTTGTGCTGATTTATGGGGCTATTTGATTTATTTAATGTACCATGCCTTTGATTGCATATACTCCATAGCAGTCACTCAAAATGCAAACAAACACATCATATGCTCTTTAATTACTCCCATCCCCCTTATTATCAATCACTGCCAATATCAGTGGAATGGCTGTGATTCGTGTTATAAAATTAAGGTCAGGAAACTTGGGTTTTGCAGACGTGAATAGCAGCAATTCTGTTTATATTCTTTAATGTTTCAATTCTAAAACTCATTATCAGAAAAATTGTTATTTCAGATCAGCCTTGTTAGAAGAATGGGATGGGAAAAAGGATATAATAATTGGGCAAAGAGAAGGGAAGAAAATGTAGGATTAGAGAAAAAGTTGAGGAAAGTGAAAAAAAAGAAAAAATAAAGATGACAATATAGTAGCTCTTAAGGGTATTCATTCTGACTTACAAAAGACTGTAATGTTTAGCACACAGAGACACACAAACACATGAACTTGTAAAATTCTCAAAGGTTCAGTTTTTATTCAAAATTGCTATACTTCAGGTTATTGAATCTCACTCGATTTTTTTTCAATTTCCTCATTTATCTCCCTTAAAAAATGGACCCTAACCATTTTAAGCTTAGTAATTTTGTACATGCTTTTCTGGAAATACTACAAATATGATCTATGTCTGTGATCTCTTCAATGTTCTACTCTTGTGGGAAGCTTCTTTCCAACTTGGTTCTTTTCCATACCCACATAAAATATTAAAGAATGAAGGATAGAAATATAGATAAAAGAAGAATTGAAGTTGAAGGAAGGGACTAATAGTTAAGAGATTTGAAATGTAACTAAGTTTCCATCAGATGTTTTATCGGTACTCTGTAATTATATTCTGTCCCAGTTTTCCATAGATTTATAGATAAAAAGAATATTTTATATTACATTTTGTATGCATATATGCATACATACATGTCACTTAAATATATATATTTAATTACATGTTATGCACACTTTAAAATTTTTAAAATATTGAATGCTTAGTTACTTAGGACAAAATAGCTTACAGAGAAAACAATTATTTAGGACAGAATAATTTAGGACACAATAGCATTTTTGTGCTATTGCAGAGATGATAAAGAACTTCTGGTCTTATATGTAACCCTAAAACTGCAGGATAAATAGGTATGTAATACAAATGGCAGTTGCCTCACAGTGATTTTTCTGAGCTGTCTTGCTAGTCTGACCCTCCTGAAAATTAACATTTCAGACATCTCTGTAATTGTCCAGAGGATTTGGAGTGCCTTCAAATTATATCCCCTCTTTATTTTAATCAACCACATTAGCAATTTACTTTTTCATTATTTTATTGATAACTCTGTAGAGAAAGTTTGCTAATCACTATGTAAAATATAATCTTCAAATAGCCAAAATAACTGCCATAAAATATGGAAACTGTCTTAGTTTATTTTCTCTTGCTGTAAAAGCATACCACAGACTGGGTAATGTATAGAGAAGAGATGTTCATTTAGCTCACATTTTCAGAGGTTGGAAAGTCCAGGAGCATGGTGCTGGCATCTTGTGAGGGCCTTCTTACTGTTTCATAACATGGCAAAGGGCATCACATGGCAAGAGGCAAGACCATGCCAGCTCAGGTCTCCCTTCCTCTTCTTATAAAGTTACAAGTCTTATCATGGCGATTCCATTCTGATAAATTTATCTAATTCTAATTACCTCCTGAAAGCCCCACCTCCATAAACCATCAACATATGAATTTGAGGATATTTCCAATTCATAAAATTTGAGAGGCACATTCAAGCCATAGAAGAAACCAATATTTATCAATAAATTGTATATCTCAATGCTTACATATATATATTCATCACAATAATGAATCTTGTAATAAGATTTATTGACTCTGTTCTTATTTATCAGTAAAATGAGAGGCAGAAAAGTTAGCAAAGTAACTGACTGTGGTAGGTCACTCCACTAAGGGGATAGCAGACACCATTTCCCCCCAGGCATCTCTTGAGTACAGGTTTATACTTCTTTCTGTCTACATTATGGTTCTTTAAGGATGAATGGACTAGCAGGAAGATACTGTACAAATGTGAAAAACAGAAGATATCTGCAAAATTTCGAGTAACTATTTTTAAGTGAAGAAACTTACCCAAAACTTTCAAAATTGCTTGCTAAGAAAATTGAATGATTTTGTGATAGGCAATGCATTGTCCATTTAAAAAAAAAAAAAAAAACAGCAGATGTTTCTAAAGCCAGTAAAAAACAGAAAGTACATTTCAAAAAGTCATAGTCAAAGTAGCAAAGTAAGTTTGAAAAGGGCAGATTGATTTTCTATTTTTGTAGCCCTTCTCTTGAGAAGACACATTTTATTTTTTTTTATTCTACGACATACTTCTGATTTTTGATTTTGAAAGCATTCAGAGGAGACCAGTTCTTCAAGTGAAAATTGTCACTTTAAGAATATAGATGATTTATCAGGTGCAGAATTTTTTATTTCTTGCAGAATAGCTGATGAGGTGAGATTCTTTCCTAACAACATCTTACAGATTAGTATCAAAAGCCTGAACAATACTATTGAAATCAAGGACATTGCACAGGAAAGCAATCAATTGTTATGGAATAGATAATGTGTTTTCTTGCAAAGCAGGAAAATAACTATCATCTGGATGTTATTAATCTTCCTTGAAGCATTTTAACATTCCAACGTGCTGTGTTAAACTATTTTCTTTTTTTTTTTTTTCTTTTTAACGAAACACAAAAGTTTTCTTATTTATTGTCAAATTGCAGGTTCAATCAAGGGTATTGAATTAACTATTTTCTAATAAATCATGCTATAGTTTAAACCATGAGATGTAAATATGTTTTAAAACTGTCCCTTTATGTGGTAAAAAGGAGTTGGACTGTTTAAGAAAGCAGCAGCCCTATTTAGCAACTGAAGTCAAATGTCTATATGTACACATGCATATATACATTTTGTTTTCTAAGCTAAAATGTACCTAGGACAAATTGGAAAAGAAAACATTTTAAAGAAGTTCATGTTAAGCAAATAGAAATCTGTTTTTAATACTATCTAGTTTTTTCATTTCCCCTTGGTAACTTTAATTTAGTGGCAGATGTGTTTCAAAGAATAAATCATGAGTATACTGTTGCTGCTATAAACCACTTTGATTATAATGTTATCTTAGCTTTTATATGCACTTTAAAATTATAAATATTTAGGCATATCATCTTTAAATTCATCCAGAATTTGATCTAGTATATTTTTTCATCATATATGCTTAATACAATGGCAGCCATGCATTTTTAAAAAAGATCCTATCATTTGAATTATGAATTTTCCCAATTGCTTTACTAAAGTATGTTTGTTTTATAGTTAACAATTGCTCACCAATTGGCATGATTTACATTTGATGCTGCTAACAATTTGGTTGTTTTTTATTCACTTAAGCACTATCTTACACAGTGTACATTTTATTTGATTTGAAGATTTTTTTCATGTCTTGAATGCTTGGATTCATTTTGACTTATCAGCAGATTAATGAAAGTGATAGATTATGCATGTTCATTCATTCCTTGCAGCCTATTATCTGATGAGGGTAGGAATGGTATGCTAGTAGATTAGATAATCGTTTATCATTTCAAAATATGGATTTATTCATTTACTGAGAACATATTTTTAATTTGTTAGACCCTGGGTATAAAAAAGTGGTTAAAATACATTCCCTGAGTTAATAGTTTTGAGACAAACATGTCTATGAAAATTACAATATAATGTGTTAAATATTAATGGAATTGTATAGGGTGCAATGAAGGCACAGAAAAGAAATTCTCAATTCTGTCTGCGTGAGTTAAGGAGCTAGGCAATTCTGAAATTGAGGGCTGAAGACTGTGTCAGAATATGCCATGCAGGTCAGTGAAAGAAATCAGGAAGGAGTAACATACCTAATGACAATGAATACATCTAAACATAAATAAATCTGTGTAAATTCATCATCAGATGAACTCTTTACATGGGCTGTTGAGGAGTGTTTAGCAAATGGTGAAATAAATGATTAAGTGAAATGACAATGACTTAAACCTAAACAATGCCTGATTGATTAAAAGATGACAAGCAATAATCGACTGTCCTGAAAACTGTTTTAAGAAGCTACCTGACACCAGTAACATTATATAGGTAGATGACTTATCTCCTACCATTTAAGTCCTGAATTTTTAAAATTTTATTTTGTAGGTGCTAGACCAATGGATCAGGATAGAGAACTCAAAACTAAAGCCAAATACTTAAAGTCAACTGATCTTCAACAAAGTATACAAAAACATAATTTGGGGAAAGGACACCCTATTCAATAAAAATGTGCTGGGAAAAATGGGCAAGCCACATGTAAAAAAATAAAACTGGATCCCCAGCTCTCACTTTATACAAAAGTCAACTCAAGATGGATGAAATACTTAAATTTAAGACCTGAAACCATAAAAATTCCAAAAGATAACATTAGAAAAACTCTTCTGGACATTAGCCTAGGCAAATAATTCGTGACTAAGACCCCAAAACCAAATGCAACAAAAACAAATAAATGGGACCTAATTTAACTTAAAAGATTCTGCACAGCAAAATTAATCAGTAGAGTAAACAGGCAACATAGAGCGTTGGAGAAAATATTCACAAACTATGCATCTGACAAAGAACTAGTATCCAGAATCTACAAGGAACTCAAACAAATCATCAAGAAAAAAAAATAATCCCATCGAAAAGTAGGCAAAATACCTAAATAGAAATTTCTCAAAAAAAGATATTCAAACAGTCAACAAGCATGAAAAAAATTCTTATATCACTAACCATCATGGAAATTCAAATTAAAACCACAACGAGATAGTACCTTAATTCTTCAAGAATGACCATAATTACAAAGAGTAAAACCAATAAATATTGGTGTCAATGTGAAGAAAATGGAACATTTTTGTACTGCCGGTGGGAATGCAAATTAGTACAACCACATGGAAAACAGTATGGAGATTCCTTAAATAACTTAGTAAAAGTAGAACTAACAATTGTCCCAGCAATCTAACTCATGGGTATCTACCCAAAGAAAAAGAAGTCATTACATGAAAAAGACACAGGTACACGTATGTTTATAGCAGTACAATTTGCAATTGCAAACAAATGAAACCAACCTAGATGCCCATAAACCAATCAGTGGATAAAGAAAATATAGTATATATACACCATGTAATACTACTCACCCATAGAAAGTATCAAATAAAGTCTTTTGAAGCAATTTGAATGGAACTGGAGGCCATTATTCTAAGTGAAGTAACTCAGAAATGGAAAAAAAAATTATGTATGTTCTTACTTATAACTGGGAACTAATCTATGAGGATGGAAAGACATATAATGGACTTTGAGGACTTGGAGGCGGAAAGGTGGGAGGCAGTTAAGGATAAAAGAAAAGATACTAGATACAGTGTACACTGCTCAGGTGACAAGTGCACTAAAATCTCAGAAGTCACCACTAAAGAACTTATCCATGTAACCAAAACCACCTGTACCCCAAAAACTATAAAAAAATTTTAAATAATATTTTATTTTGAAGCATCAGTATGCCGAGATATTTTGTATGTTAAAATATCTGGGCATACTGATGAATGACAAATGGATGCATTTTTCTGGGGACACTAATCAAACAAGTGAATCAACCAAGTAGGTTAATAAAATTATATTACACATCTTAAAATATATTACTGTTTCGCTTTAGTTTGTATCTATTTTTAGAGAACTGTAGAATCTTAGTTGAACAATTTGCACAATAAATCTGTATATACACATGATAAGTGTATTGGGGTAAAGGTGTGTATAGAACAAGCAATCAGTCCAGGTACTATGCTACAGCCTGGCATTATCCACCAAATTACATGTACCCAATTTGCTTTCCTCGGTAGAGATAAAAATACTGCAATGAAATTATGTAAGGTGAGATTAAAGAAAATAAACCCTAAGACTTTATGGCAGTGGGTGGTCAGAGAGAGAAACTCAGAAGACAGATCTTGATGTCCAGGGTATCAGCCTTCAAGAAATTCCTAGTCTAATGTGAGAGTCTAGTGTAAAAGACAATTACAGAAATAAAATTTACAATTTACAATTAGAATAAATAGCATGAGGCATTTCAGGATGAATTGAAGGCATATATTAGGAATCTATGACCTAAATTGTAAATATTTAATATTAAGTTGGTGCAAAATTAATTGTTGTTTTGGACTGTGAATTTTAACACATTGTTGTTAATCAAAATAGGAACGATTATAATCAACACATTGTTCCCAATGAGAAATAAGTTTGTTTATTCCTATAGCATAAAAATTCGTGTTTCGGGATTTGACTAACTTTTGGAGAGCGTTTTCTGCATCCTGCTAGTTGTGAAAGTGTTTTCCCTGTAAAAAGTTGCTGAGATGCTTGAAGAAGTGGTAGTCGATTGGCGAGAGGTCAGATGAATATGATGGATGAGGCAAAACTTTGTAGCCCAATTTGTTCAACTTTTGAAGCACTAGTTGTGCGATATGTGGTCGGGCATTGCCATGGAGAATAATTGGGCCCTTTCTGTTGACCGATGGCAGGCTGCAGGCATTGCAGTTTTGGGTGTATCTCATCAATTTGCTGAGCATGCTTCTCAGATACAATGGTTTCGCCCAGATTCAGAAAGCTGTCGTGGATCAGACTAGTAGCAGACCACCAAACAGTGACCATGACTTTTTTGTTTGTTTATTTGTTTGTTTGTTTGGTGTAAGTTTGGCTTTGGGAAGGGCTTTGGAGCTTTTTCTCAGTCCAACCACTGAGCGAGTCGTTGCCAGTTGTCGTATATAATCCACTTTTCATAGCACGTAACAATCCGATCAAGAAATCGTTCATTGTTAGGTAGAATAAGAAAAGAAACACTTTAAAAGGACGATTTTTTAGCTTTTCAGTCAGCTCATGAGGCACCCACATACCGAGCTTTCTCACCTTTCCAATTTGCTTCAAATGTCTAACATAGAAGGGTCAACTTTGAGTTCTTCTACAACTTCTTGTGTAGTTGTAAGAGAATCAGCTTCGATGATTGCTCTTAATTGGTTGTTTCCAACTTTGGATGGCCGGCCACTAAGCTCCTCATCTTCAAGGCTCTCCTCTTCTTTGTAAAACTTTTTGAGTCATCACTGCATTGTCCGTTGCTTAGCAGTTCCTGTGCCAAATGCGTTGATGTATCCGCTGCTTTACCACCCATTTTGAACTTGAATAAGAAAATCGCTCCAATTTGCTTTTTGTCTAACATAATTTCCACAGTCTACAATAAGCATAAACAGCCAGTAATAAGTCATTAGCAAAAAAAAAAAAAAGCAAGAAATGCCCGTTAAAATGATGTATAACAAACCATATTTATTTAAGAATAATTTACATTTATTTAAATATTCCAATATCAGACGGCAAATCCCAACAATGCTAAAAACCCATTTATTTTTGCACACACCCAGGGAAAAGCTCAATGATGGAGATGTAGATTTAAGAATAACCTGCATATAAATTGCATGTAAAATGACTGTCTGTGTGTCTCCCAAAGTTATTGTTGCCCAGTCTTTGCATATTACATGTATGAATCTGTGATTTTGCTTGGGGTCATTTCTTATAAATTACGGTAAATAAAACATAGTCATACTTTAGGAATATTTTTAAACAGAGTAAGCAACTCAGTATTCTCTACAATGAGCTCATCAAGACTGTAACAAAAGATGATGCATTATGGTTGCCTAACACTGTTATTGACATACAGTAGGCCACATAAACAATTCTGATTATTTGAAATTACTTGAAGTTAGGTCTATTTGCCATATTCAAATAATGTGACATGCTATTTACCTGATTTCTGTGTATGTATTATTGGTTAAATTTAAGGAGATTTAATGGAATTAAACTGAGTGTCTTGACATGTATTTTTTCTTCTTTTTTTTCTTCTTTTTTTTTTTTTTGATTCTTACACATTTCTGAACATATATTGTAGGGCTAGGTTTCCTCCTTTACACACAATGGACAGATTGCCAATTATAATTCAGAAACTTAATTAGACACTTAACATGAATTGGAGCTCCACACAAAATGACAAGACACATTGTCATTTAGGAAACATTTTTGGTCCCTATTACACCCATAGAATTACAGTACCCAGGATCTGCAAAAAAAAGCAAAAGAGTATTGGGAGGGAAAAGGACAGCCACTTTAAGGTGATGTAGTTTATCTTTGAACAATATACATTTTAACTGCTGGATGCACTTATATACAATTTTCTTCTGCCTCTGCCAGCCTTGAGACAGCAAGACCAACAACCTCTTCTCTTCCCCCTCTTCCTCAGCCTACACAACCTGAAAATTACAAGGGTGATGACTTTTATGATGATCCAATCCACTTAATGAATAGTAAATGTATTTTCTTTTCCTTTTGATTTTTTAAATGACATTTTATTGTTTCTAGCTTACTTTGTTGTAAGAATGCAATATATAAAACATTTAATAAGGAAAATATGTGCTAATCTACTATCTATTGATCAGGCTTCAGGTCAACAATAGGCTACTAGTAGTTAATTTTGGGGGAGTAAAAAGTTATACATGGATTTTTGATTGCATGAGGTTAGCACCTCTAATCTTTGCATTGTTGAAGGGCCAACTGTGTGTGTGTGTGTGTATTTATTTATTATTTATTTATTTATTTATTTATTTATTTATTAGACAGAGTCTTGCTCTGTCACCCAGGCTGGAGTGCAGTGGCACGATCTCGGCTCACTGCAACCTCTGACTCCCGGGTTCAAGCCATTCTCTTGCCTCAGCCCCCTGAGTGGCTGGGATTACAGACATGTGCCACCGTGCCCGGGTAATTTTTGTATTTTTAGTAGAGATGGGGTTTCACCATGTTGGAAAGGTTAGTCTCCAACTCCTGACCTCAAGTAATCCACCCACCTTGGCCTCCAAGTGTTGGGACTACAGGCGTGAGCTGCTGCGCCCCGCCAGTCAACTGTATTTTTAATTTGCATGTAGGCTACTGAGTCCGTGTTTTCATGTTATTCAACTGCCATTCTTCCTCATTTATTAAGGTTCATATTGTATTTAGATTCAACAGAATTAAAGCAGCAGCAGTTATCAGAAAATCATATTAACTCCCCATTTGTGTTTGTGTATATATGGCTACGTTTTTATTGAATTTTAAAACAGATAAAGGATTGTGCATATATGCACATACAATATTTTTAGAGTGGATGTATAAATTGAGTATTTTGTCAATCTCTCACTGAATACCATTTAGGCTTTCCCACTTTTTTCTAGTTATAAAGAATGCAACAATTTAAGTCTGTGTATTTGACTAAGCATGAACATTGGCCATGTCTTATAAACATTAATATGAGGTATTCATATAGACTTTATAATATATATGATTATAAATACAAAAAATAAATGATATAAATGATATTTATAGTTTTGATTTTACTGTTTCTTCAAGTGCATCCTTTTACTCTAATGATAGTTGGCAATTTTGATTTTCTTCAACTGTTGGTTTCATAAATAATGCTGCAACAGACATTTTAGACGTCATTTTTACATATTTGTTTAATGGTTATTTTTTCCAACAGATACAAGACTTTTGTCTTAGCATGAATGTACACTTTCATTGAATTTTAAAACAGATTAAGGATTGTACTAATTAATACACTCACTAGAAATGTATGCATGTGTGTATGTATGTGTATGTATATATATGTACATATGTATATGTATGTATGAAAGAGATTTTGGTGTTGTCACTTTACAACCATCATTGATTTCTGTTATGGATAAATGATAATTCAAATTATTCACCCTGCTAGTTTTCAAAACAACATCCTGCACAACTCTTTTCCTCACTCACTAAATGCTGAGCATGCTGCAGGACCTTCATACCTGGCATTTTCTCTGCCTGGAATACCTTCCCTTGTTCCTCGTATCATGGACCTTTCTTACTCTTTGTTTCTCTACTTAAGCTAAATCTCAAAGAGGATAAACTTCATTTGTTATCTAAAGCAGTTCCTTTCTCCAAATTACTTTTCTTTCTCATGGAGACTTTCCACTTCATTCATCACACTTCATATAACATGATAATATATCTGTGATGATTTTTTTATAGTCTGTTTTGATACCTAGGCTTACTACTCTATTAAGGAAGAGAGAGCTTGTCATTTTCATTCATCATTGTTCATTCATATCCAAGTACAGTGCATAAAAATTAGTAGAGCTAGGTGAATATTTACTGAATCAATGGGCAGATCAATAACTGAATGAATAACTAGAGGAAGTAGAGTATTGTATTACTTTTCAAAATAAATTACTAAATGAAACTTTAAATTCATTTGACTAATTATATGATACTTCAAGATCCATTGTAGTTAGAGGTGTGGATGTGTGTTATAATAGTCAACAAATTATGTAATTAATTAGCACCCAGATGAAACACAATTTAAACAAGTAATCTCCAGCTCAATGATAAGGTAGTATTATTTTTAAATTTTTCTGATCATTGACTTATCATCATAAGCCAGATAACTAAATCAGGATAATATTTCAGTATTAGAAAACCTACCACAAAATAAAAATGTTTAATCAATTTAATAACCATTTTCAAACATAGTGTAAGAGAACTGATTATTTTTATAAGAATATTGGAATTTCCAAGTAATTGTAACTGCAATAAAAAAATGATTGCTAATGAATGCTATTCTGAGATCCAAGTAATGCACAATTATATATATTTTATATTTTTTAGTCAGAAGTCTTTAATGATAACTGCTATCAACTCTTTTCTGAAACAAATTTAATTTTAAATATTTTAATTTATTTTTACCATGGAATTTTATCTGAAGTTTTGCTGTGGCTTTAGCATTATTAAATAGTGTTATGAAATGGTATAATTTAGCAATAGCAATTTATAAAAGACAGCATTTATTATTCAGGATGACTTTTTTTTTTTTTTTTTCCCCCGAGACAGAGTCTTGCTTTGCCACCTAAGCTGGAGTGCCATAGTATGATCTTGGCTCACAGCAACCTTCGCCTCCTGGGTTCAAGAAGTTCTCCTGCCTCAGCCCCCTGACTAGCTGGGACTACAGGCATGCGCCACCACACCAAGCTAATGTTTGTATTTTTAGTAGGGACAGGGTTTCATCATGTTGGCCAGGCTCGTCTTGAACTCCTGACCTCATGATGTGCCCGCCTCAGCCTCCAAAAGTGCTGGGATTACAAGCGTGAGCCACCGCGCCCGGCCTCCAGAATGACTTTTTAAATTTAGAAATATATGATCCCTGCATCTCACTCTAACAATCATGTTTAAACACTCATGAAGTAGTTAGCATTCTCAGACATCTCTTGTTTTTCTTTGTCTCTTTTTTCTTTCTCTCCTCTTCTGTCACCTGAAAGAAACATGACCATGAATTTGAAGAAAATGCTGTTGCCATCTTTCAATAGCTAGTAGTTACCTTCAAGTCGCCTTCAGGGTATCCTATTTATTGCCCTTTTTGTGGGTGCTCAGATTTCAGATCAACTTTATAAGAAATACACATCCACGTTTAATGACAGGGTCCAGGTTGTTGTGATGAATGTCTGTCCCCTAGCCCTGATTGACACCAGCAGGCTGTGGAGGATGACAAATTGTCAGACAACAGATCAATCTGTTTTCTCCATTAAGTAATGAGGAATGAAAGGGCAGAGGCATGGGGTGGGAGGTGCTTTCTGTGATTAGCTGGAGGCCTACTACAGATGTTTGTAAATCAAACATGTTAGCAGTCTGCGTGTACTTATTATTCATGCAGTAGTGTTCATGTTTGAGTGATGAGGATTGAATACTCAACAGATACCTTCAACAATAAAATCACACTTTAAAATGATGAGAAGAAAGGTATTGAACAAGCTGTGAATGTAAAACTGAGTGTTTCCTGAGAATGAAAATAATGTGTTGAGTAGGGAGATCGAAAGATATTAATAAAACAGCCTGAATTGTAGATGTTTGAAGATTGGGAAACCATATTAATGATTAACTATTTCTTTTTCAAGTGATGAAGAGGACCTTGAATTATAAAATGTTTGTCTTGGGGCACAATTCACAGAGGCTGGGCCTGGAACTTATTAGGAAATATGTGTGTTATCTCACCTAATTTTGTCACTTTTTTTTTTTTTTTTTTTTTTGAGACAGAGTCTCCCTCTGTTGCCCAGATGGCAGTGCGATGGCACGATCTCAGCTCACGGCAACCTCCACCTCCCAGGTTCAAGCGATTCTCTCTGCCTCAGCCTCCTGAGTAGCTGGGATTACAGGCACCTGCCACCACTCCCAGCTAATTTTTGTATTTTCAGTAGAGACAGGGTTTCACCATGTTGGCCAGTCTGGTCTCAAACGCCTGACCTCAGGTGATCCACTCACCTCAGCCTCCGAAAGTGCTGGGATTACAGGTGTGAGCCACTGTGCCCGACCTCAAATTTTTAAATAAAGAGAGACCTACATAAAAAATCTATACATTTTCATGGAAGTTATACATATTTTCTACTATTTCTCCAGAATCAACAAGTTAGAATTTGTCATCTTTGGGCAATATGATATGTTTGATGCAAAACAACGGGAATGGAAGTTTGAGACTTAGAACAAGCACATGTTGATGCCAAGCCTATTAAGTGACCTTTGAACCTCCCTTCCAACATGGGTACATATCACTTAGAAATGTTTTGTTTGTTTTTTTTGGGTACAAAGTGAACATTATGTAATGAGTTTAAGCAAAAATAATAACAATAATAACTTAAAATAACGATAGAAGGAACATTTCTTAATATTCAAGGAACAGAATACAACTCAGGCATAGAGACAAATTTTAGCCTGGGACTCAGGAATCAATCTCTTTCTCTCTCTCATCTGCATTTTTCCTTAATACAAACCCTTCAGTCCTCTTCATACAGACTAGATACTTATTTCTTCATAGAGATCAGATGGGTACTTTTAATATTTAGTTTAAAAAATCTGTTTCCTCTTAATTTGATCAGTCAGATAGAAGGAATTATTAAATCTAATTTTAAATCCACAAACCAAACTTTGGATAGTACAAATTACTTCACATGCCCAACTTTGAACCAAATAATTATGGCCAAAAAAGTGAAGCCAAGTATTCTGATTGTGCCTATGAGCATGGAAGCAAAGGCAGGGGCTGTTTCCAGAAAACGGGAGACAGTTGCTCCCAAAGGCAACTGTACTGATAGCCAAAACAGTAGGTTTCTACTACAAATAATATCGTTAAAAATTCTGATGAAAGTTATATGGAACTTTATTTCTCAAAGGCTTTCAGTACAAAGTTTTTGGTGCTCCTGGAAAAAATTCTCAAGTCTAAAACAAATACCAATATATAAAATAGTATTAAATTTTTAATTACTAGAAATTTTAAACACCAAAACATTTATTATATAATTATAAGGATATTAATTAAAATGAGTGAAACCCAGTTTATAAAGAAGTTAAGTCTTAAAGGCTTATAGATGTCTCTGATGTTTGGAAATGAGCAGATTAGTCTACACTCCTTGCAACATGGACAAATTTTTTAAACACACACACACACACACACAAACTACAAAAGCAGCACTTATAATGCCTATTATGAGGGAAAAGGGGAATTGGATTATTTGCTAAGGTTTGTCCATGAAAATACATTAGAAAGTATAGGTAATAAACTACATACTGAAACAATTTGCTTGCTTGTAAATTCTATAATTATAAATTTAATATATGAAGTTCATTGGAAATAAATGAGGATCTCTACAAGTACTCTACAAAGAAATTGAATTGGTAGTTTGATCTTCAGTTTCCTAGGTTTTGTTTGTATGTTTGTTTTTTCAGTATAAGGACTTTGAAATAACAAGTCAATGTTCAGAGACATCTTGACTAATTCCTACACTCTACAGACATTTTTCTTGCCATACTTTTCTCTTTCTCTCAACTCAATCATTCCCGTGACCTAAGCCATTTCCTGGGGTTGCAAGATACCTTACATATTCTGCCCACATAACAACGTATAAATTCCCCCCAAAACTATACCCAATAAGAATTTTGAACTTCATTTTCTCACAGTCATCAGTCTGTTCTACAGAAACTAGCAAAATGGGATACCAAAATTTATGTTTTAAGTAAGACAAAATAGTGGATATTATATACAAAATCAGTTGTGAAAAAAAACTCATAAATTTTCAAAAACAGATACTCAAAACTTATCACATAATATCTGAACTTCTCTTTCACATTAATCATATAAAATCCAAGTGAATGCATGTCAGTTGCATTATACCAAAATGATTTTTAGCATGCAAAGTTTTTTGAACCATTTGCCATTTTCTGGACATGGGCTTAAAATTACAGTCTACTTTTTGCTTTAGTTGTAACAGTGTTTCCATATATCCTTTGGAATGGCTATGTAGCTGTATGAACACAAATGTACAGATTCTTTTCCTTTCTGTAAAGATGTATATTTCAGCAGTCTTCAAGGCTTTTCTCACACACTTCTAGTTCTGGGACCCACTGATTTTATTGGATTACTCCAACTGTAACATTACACTGTAAGTCTGTACATTAGAATGATGTATCATAGTAATTCCAATGCAGTTATTCTAGTATGATTTAGATTGTAATCTGAAAGCATTATCTAGATATAATACTAAAGCAATCTCTTAGGAAATTTTGTTCATTCCAGCAGAGAATGAAAAGTTCTATTTCGTGCATGAATTATTACATATGTCCTTAAAGGGGTAGCAGCCCTTTTAATTTGGCCATGTTCATTGTCTTAATTGGCAAAAATGACAAATGACCTAAAGCTTGAAGAATCCAGAGCCAAGGGGAACAAAATAAAAGGAAGCAAAGAATGCAAACTTGTCCTACAACTGAGCTACATTCCGATAAGAGTGGAAAAAAATTTTGTAATTGTTAGGGCTACCAATTAGTGTTCTACTCTATGGAAGAAATAAAAAATTAAAAAAAATATTTTTTCAACAATTAAGGGCTGTAAACATAGGGACTTTCATCTTATAAAATGCTACTCAAAGAAAGTAATGTTTCAGGCCCTTGTAGGAGACTGGGCATGCCATTAAAGCAGATGAGAAACTTAGTGGGGCAGTGCTTGAGTGTATTAAAATGGAAACATGCATGGTCTCCAGATTTAGGTACTTACAGTTTCATCTTGGTGACATTTCTTTTATTATAGTTTAACTACGTGTCAATACATCACAAAGCAAGAGAGTGGCTTCTGTTCCACATCCAGATACTAGTAGGAATATCCAGTCATCTTCAGAGCTGTATAACTCAGTTTTCTTTAAAACAATAAATACAAAAAAAGATAATTAGTAGGCCAATAAAATGTAAATAAAAAATTTGTAGCATTCATAACTCAAATATACAAAAGTCAGACGGCTATTTCCTTTTATTTTGCAATACAGATCCAGGATGAAAATCTGAATATATAGGGACATGGTCCTCAAAATCAAAGGCTAATGTAGGAAAACCTACAGGGCAGTGTTTTTTCTTTCTGTTAAAAATGTTTTCAAACATTTTTAAAAAAGTCTAACGAATAGTAATAGATATCCCTATACATCCCAAAGAATTTAGAATGTTTACATATTTTTTCTATCCTTATGTGTGTATGAACATACACACACACACACAGAGCTCTAGGTGTTTTTGATGTGAAACTATTTAAAAAGAAATCATGGAAATTGCTACACTTCACTCCTATGTATTTTAGCATGCATCTTCTAAGGAAAAAGACTACTCCCTATATAATTAATCATATATAGGATATATACTTATCACAACTAAGAACATTAACAATTATATACTTATGACAACTAAGAAAATTAACAATTATATAACTGAATAGTTATTCAATATTAAACTTTTTACATTGCTTTAGATTTGCTTTCCAAACCAGATTTCAGTAAAATCTCATATATATGTATATGAAATATATACATATATTTCACCAACTTTTTAGAGCAGTTTCAAGTTCATAGTGAAATTGAGCAGAAAGTACACAAAGTTTCTGTCTTAGTCTGTTGTGCTGCTGTAAAAAAATACCTGAGACTGGGTAACTTATAAAGATGGAAATTTATTTATCATATTCTGAAGGCTGGGAAGTCAAAGATCAAGGCACCGACATCTGGTGTTCAATCAGGTAATATTCAGAAGTGAGAAAAGCGGGGAGAGGAGGTGAAGACTAATGCTGTTTCCTCTCATGGTAGAATAGTAGAAGGGAGAGAATTCACTCCTGCAAGTCCTTTTTATAATGGCATTAATCTATTCACGAAGGTGGGCCGCTCATGATCTAAACACCTCCCAATAAGGATGCACGGTAAATCAAGCCTCCAATACATGAACCTGGGGGATGAATTTGGACCATAGCAGTTCCCAACATGTTACATTTTTAAAAAGTTTCTCTTAATCTCTTTTCATCAAAAATATACCATTCCTTTTTACAAAAAAAAATCTTCTTAAGGACATTACTTGTTGAAGAAACCAAAGTGTCATAGAATGTTCCACATTCTGGATTGTCTGATTGCTAGTTATGTAATAAGTAACCCTATCAACCTTATTTTCTGTAAAGAAAAAATTAACTCTAAAGGCTTCCTTATATTTAAATAACTTTTTTTTTTTTTTTTGAAAACTACTTTCTTCGTAAGAGGTACTTCTTAATTGCATCATATGAGGGGACCATATATGAGCTTGTCATAATATTAGTAATGTTAATTTGGACCACTTGTTTAAAGTGATAATCTGTAGAATTCCTCATTGTAGATATCTGATTTTTTCTTATAAATAGTACAAATCATCCCTCGGGTGATACCTTGGCACTGTGGGAGTAATTTCTCCCTGAAAAAATACATTTTAATTTAGTGGTTTTAACATACTTACCAACTGAGTCTGAAGTAATGATGAGAATTGCAAATTGATAAAATAATTATATCATTTTAACATTAATTAACTAAAATTCCTCCATAAAGAAAAGCCTTCCCTGATCAACATTTTGTGGATTTTAAATCTAAGCTTTTAAACTCTTCCTTTAAAAAGGGTGTTGAAAAATTTGTTACCAGGTAGTAACATTAGTGCAAGACGAGTTGAGGTTTTTGTACATGGGCTGGGTGTTCATTTACTTTTTCTTTATAAAAGTCTGTGTTGTTTTATGATAAATTAAACATACATAAATATTGTAATTAAAAATGAAGAAACATTTGAAATTAACTCTTTCTTACCAGTTTGAAATTTTTACTCAATTACTTTGTGAACAAAAATGCACATTTTTCAGCACCTAATGTGTACTGGACAAATTATAAAGTAAAAACTATTCTTTCTAGTATAAGTCATTGTTTTTCAGAAGAGAAGATTTATATGGTGAAACCTATTGCTGAATATTTAATGACGAAATGAGCTTCAGAACTAAGATTGGAACATAACTGTTTTCCATTCAAGAAATTTTTGTTTTCTGTATTATTTCTATCAACTCTCTTCTACAAAGACATAAGCTTCATACCAGTTATATCAAACTTTTTAATTAATGGAACTGAAATGGACTTACGGTCTATTGAAAAAAAAATGGGTTTGATTAGGATTTTAAAACGTATTGAGATTCTGTTTTTTATTCAGGTATGCATGGTGAGGTCACCAATAAAGGGATTATTGCCAGTTAACAGAAAGCTTGTTACTCATAGTTCCTAAGAAGAAAAGGAGCACTACACCACTCAGGGCTGTGTGTGGAAGCACCAGGAACAGTCCACAGGCACAAGGAATGAGGAGAAAGCAAGGTCAGTTCCTTTATTGAGGTTTTGGTGAGAAGGAATGGGTCAGGCAAGGTAGGCAAGATGAGCAGTTTACAATTAGTCTAAATAATTTCAGTAGGGACTGGACCATAGAGGTGGTGCCTATTTGTCTGGAACCTGGCACTGCAAGGTAATTCAGACTGCAAAGCGCCTGATAAAAGCAGGTGGATGGCAGTATGGAGTAGGGATTGGTTGGTTTGCCTATTAAAAGTAAGCTCACAAGCAAGGGTTTTGTTGTCTCCAAGAATTAGCTAACCTCGGGAGGAGCAGTCCCTTCCTGGGTCCACACATCTCCAAGATGTCAAAGCATCATAAAGTAGTATAGAAAATAAAAACAATTAATACAATCAGGAAGGAATATTATCTAAAAACTAAGAAACTAAGTGTGAATGAGTTAAAATTTTTCCATAAAGAAATTTAATAGTATGAAATTATGCAGTGATAACATGTAACTATAACTAATACAGACATAAATCATGTATCAATAAATGGTATATTTCATTTTATTTTATATGATTTATCTATGTTAGGGATTGAATTGTATTTTTAATTGACACAGAAGCATAAGATACATTTATATGGAAATACATCAGAAAAATCTTATCAGTAATATGACCATAATTTTATTTTTAAGGAAACTGATTATTTACCTAAAACCATCAGAAATTTTACTAGTGTTTAATTTTTGTGCTAGAGATTAGCAGAAGTGTTCTAGATGTTCCAATACTTTCATTTTAAAATACTAATATTTGTGGAGAGTTTATGTGTAGTTTTTGTGCCATATGAACATTTGTATAGTCGGTAAAATAGTTATGATATAGAGGTAGCATTTTCTCTAAAAGCCAAAAATATTTGTTGTTACACTTATCACTACCAATATATTTATTAATTTTAGTAGCAATCCTGTTATTGGCACAGAATGACACTTCTACATTTATGAGATGTCAGTTGCAGTGATGTAAGATTTACAAGATGTTAGGTGACTTCCATCTGGGTAGCAATGGAGCATCTGCCAGTACATATGATCAAGCAGAGGACACAGATACCGAGTGCTGGAAGCAGCAGTCTGACTCTCATCCTGTTGGATAAGTAGATTATTTGTGGCTTTACCACCATATCAGTGGAACTAAAATAAACTTACAGTAATCCTATTAGCTTCTAAAAATAGTTATAAGTTTATTTTTGACACCTAGGATGTTAATACAGACATGAAAAATTGCAAGAAACCACTTTTCTGGTATCTATATGCTACTGTTTACATGAAAATCTTGTATATCTTCTGCTCTGGGTAACCATTTCTCTAGAAAACCAAGGTTAACTCATGGTCACTAGGATCAGGTTTCTCCATTAAAGTTTCTACATTCCAGTTATTAAGTTTGTTTGGTTTCTTTCATTAAATGTTTAATGGTATATGCCTTGCATACTCTGGCTTCATTTTAAAAAGGGATTTAAAATGAAGTATAAGTAAATCAACAGAAATTTGCCATTTCTGTAGCTTATTTGGTTTATCATTGTTCATTATTTAGACCTAGTCCTATTTAAGGTCAAAGAATTGTACCTGCTTTCAGATGAAAAGTATAACAGGATAAAAAGATAAAGAACAGGGCAATTAAATGATAGAAGATTTTTTTTTTTTAATGGAAAATATGTTACAGCTGATGACAAAGTTGGTAGGTGAAAATTAAAATTCTAGCCTGTATTGGGCCACAAACTAGGATAGTGTATTTTTTTCACAGTCAAAGCTAGAGAGAAGCTGGGTGAGTTATAAGAGGTACAGCACCATTAACTGAGAAATGTTGGAAAGTGGCAAGTAAAAACATGTATTCTTTTCAGTGCTAGGGTAATAATATATAATACAGTTACAAAGTAGAAACCTGGATTTTTAGAGGATCTACAAACATTATTATTTGATTATTTATAATTAATAGTAATTCTCTTGTTAAAAATCTCTTAAACATGCTATTTCAGAAATTATTGAATTATTGATCAACAAAACCTTTTTTAAAATTATTGGGTAATTAGTAAAAGATAAGGCCTTTGGAAATATTCTGTGGATTTTGTTTGTTTAAGAAATACGTTCAGGCCGGGCGCGGTGGCTCAAGCCTGTAATCCCAGCACTTTGGGAGGCCGAGACAGGCGGATCACGAGGTCAGGAGATCGAGACCATCCTGGCTAACACGGTGAAACCCCGTCTCTACTAAAAAAATACAAAAAATTAGCCGGGCGCGGTGGCGGGCGTCTGTAGTCCCAGCTACTCGGGAGGCTGAGGCAGGAGAATGGCGTGAACCCGGGAGGCGGAGCTTGCAGTGAGCTGAGATCCGGCCACTGCACTCCAGCCTGGGCGGCAAAACGAGACTCCGTCTCAAAAAAAAAAAAAAAAAAAAAAAAAAAAAAAAAAAAAAGAAATACGTTCTATTAAAAACGGCATAATTAACCTTAGCTAAATATAGAAATGAGCCAGGTTTATTGATGGCCCCTACAAACCCCAGGGCACCCCATATCTATCATTATGATCTTGCAGAACCCCTCGCTCTCGACTGTGGCAAAATGGCAGAAGTTAAAAATGGGATAGGTTTAGTCAGAGCATGTGGGCTTGAATCTCAGACTTCACTTGATATTATGTTGCATTTCAGGCAAGTCCTTTTACTTCTTTCAAAGGCTTCAGAAAGTCTTTAGTTCATTAATTCTCCTTATTATATATAAAATTTGGAAGACAGTGTAGTGTGTTAGCAAATGTGTGAGTTTTGTACCTAGTCCTGCTATACCTGTACCATTTTATAAGTTCTTGGCCTTGGGCAAAGGGTTTAACTTCTGTGAGCCTCCACTTTCTCATCATGGAAATGGAGATAAGGATCCTTGCTTTTGAGACTGTACCCAGGATTAAACATGTTTAAAATGCATGGCATACAGCAGATTCTCACTGAATGGTAACAGGAGTTGTTGGTAGTGCATCTGTCATTATTAATATTATGATTGCAAGTATATTTTCATTCAAGATATTACTAGTTTTTTTTCTCTTCTTGACCTTAGGAATGTTAAACATTCCACAGAACTTGATATTTGAGAAAAACATTGGAGATTATGTGGTTCAGTAGTGTTAAAACTTTAGGCAACAGAATTCACAATATATAAAAGAACCATCAGAGTAGTCCTTTTATTGAAGCGAACCAAGGGGCCAGTATGCTCACTCGGTTAGCTTCCCTTCATTAAATGTACAGAGACCCCTGAAGCAATTCAGAATTCTAGATATCTAAGAAACATAGTTTTGGAAATACTACTATAGTGAAAAACGTGTATTTTACATATATTGGAAGGTTTATTTTACATATATTGAACATATATTTTACATATATCAAAAGCTTTACAGATATTGTACATATATTGAAATGTTTATTTTACATATATTGAAAATTGATTCAGAAACGCAATGTGTTGACTGGGTGCAGTGGCACACACCTATAATCCCAGTCCTTTGGGAGGCGGAGGCGAGTGGATCACCTGAGGTCTGGATTTTGCGCCCAGCCTGACTAACATGGTGAAACCCCATCTCTACTAAATACAAAAAACAATAAGCCAGGCATGGCGGCTCATGCCTATAATCCAAGCTACTTTGGAGGCTGAGACAGGAGAATCGCTTGTATCTGGGAGGTGGAGGTTGCAGTGAGCCGAGATCACGCCATTGCACTCCAGCTTGGGCAACAAGAGCGAAACTCCGTCTCAAAACAAACAAACAAAAAAACACAAACAAAAAAGAAATGCAATGCATTCATTGAGAAATTCAGTATGCAATGGTAAGACCATGGAAACATAGTTCACTGGTATTTCTTTCACTCAATACATATATATATATGTATATATACATATATATACATGTGTATATATATATACGTATATACACACATATATATTATTATAATATATGTACACACATATACATGTATATTACATGTACGAATACATACATATACATGCATATTATTATATACACAAATACATTATTTTATATATATGTAGCAAGAGAGGGAGGGAATTGATACTTCATTTAATTCTTTTGTTTTAATATTGGTTTTTACTCAATTAAGGCCCAATTATTTTATTCTCATAAGTATTTTTGCTGATCTGTTATTTTTTCATATCTTATAATAAACTAATTTCATGTTGGTATAATAGTATAAAAACATATTTATGGCTTTATATTTCTGTATTTATTTGCATTTTATTATGAAGATTTGAAACATACCAAAAAGTAAAGAGTAAGACAAAGAATCCTCGCTCCTATAACCCACAAGCCAGGTTTTAAAATTAAGAAGTTGCCATATTTAATTAATAGTAACTTTTTTCCATTTATTATTTTTTATTTGATGAAGCATTGAAAAGAATACCCTATGCCATGCCTGTAACTAATTCAGTTTGCATCTTTAAAATATGAGTATTCTCTTACATAGTCAAAAGATATTATCAGACCTAACTATTAACAGTTCTTGTATTTTTTTCTAGTTTTAAATAGACAAATGACATTCAATGGTGGCCTCTATACTACAATAACACTGAATCATATTGTATGCCCAAAAGATTACTTTATACTCATTTAAGAGAAAGTCAGTTTTTTTTAAGCTCTGGAAGTATATAAAACACTAATGATAGAGCCAAAAACTAGTTTATAGAACACAAGATTTAATGAAGTCAAGGGCTGCCTTTTAAAAGTATGTGTGTAGAATCCAACACATAATCATAAATATACTAGAATTTCATAAATTATTTTGATGGTAATTTAAGGTAGGATAACTTTGAGTCATTTGATTCAGAGAAAGATTTACCTATTAACGTTTTACTTTATATTAAATAGCATGTATACCTTATCCTTTGGGGGAAAAAAATCGACCAATAGTATATCTATTTGATAGTCCTAGCAGCAATTGTGACTTCTGAAAGCACTTTTTTTGACCAGATGATTCTTTTGATTGCATGAGTACATTTATTAAACCACATAAAATCATCATTACGTGGGCACACAGACACAATCTGTATTAAGTTAGCATTTCTAATGACGTCCTCTGTAACACGCAGAGTTAGTTCCTAAGAATGACTTGTGAAATAGGTAGGCCCTTTTATATTTCTCGCTAATGAAAGATTCTAACACAAGATATTAAAGTTAAACAACTACTGGAAGTTCTGTGGGAACATAGAACAGGCAAGTCTGTGCCAAAAATCTCAACCTCCAGAAGCAATGTGGGTCTCTCCAGAATGTGCTCCTGTGCAGCTGGAAATGCAAGAATGTCATAGGAAATATTCAGGCAACTCACACAGAAGCTACTTTGAATATTATAAACCACCAAAGACTATTTTAGTAGGCAATGACTACACATGTGATTCTCCAGGAGCTATTGCCTGGGCAGCTGAAGTGAGTGATTGATGGTAATGTTCCAGGAGGCTGCTGTGAATTTAAAGTCTGCCATATGCCCATACCTCTGCCTTACTCCATTGGGGAATAATGGCCTCCCCTATTTTATAGCCTTCTAAAATCTCATATGCGGGTACTTTATTGGCAAATTCTAACCTGGAACCATATGTGGAAGGACAGTCTGAATATGCAATTCTTGTTTTTTCTTCTAGAAGGTAGTGATAGTGACGTTGAGTTGACAATACACACTCACAGACCTTAGGTAGAGGAGACTTGTTTTCCCCTCCCCTTCGGTTTATCTTATTGAACTTACACTCCTTCTGATAGCTTATTGAATACATAAGTGACAAAAAATAAACCAGACATGTGAATTGTCTTTTTTCTTTATGTATTTTTTAGAATTAAGAGGTGGCATAAGGTAATATAAGTGGCACTGAAGATATGAAAGTTGACTTTAAGCCAGGCTCTGCCACTTAGGGGCCATGTAGCTTAAGTTAGTCATTTCACCTCTCTGAACTTTTGTATGCTCGTCTGCTAATTAAAGACAATCAGATCTGTTTGGCATCACCTGTTACAGTGTGTTGCCCTAAGAACAACACAAGTGATGTGTGTTTAAATTATCCTGTGTACACAAGTGTCAGAGAAGTGAATGATTCCCTTTTCAATAGTGTATGGTACAACAATGCACACATTTAGAAAACTCTCAGGCCATCAACAATCAATTTGCCCCAAACAGTTTCTAACATTCAAAAGTTTTCTTTCCCCAGCCTCTTAAAGACTATGTGTTTATTATCTTCAAAACTACTTATTTGAGTCATGGGTGTGGAAGAAGAAGGCTGTCGGGATATCATCTTTATTCTGTCTTCACATAAGCTTATCCTAAATAAAATTGAGGATACTACTTCATCTCAGGCTAGGCATCAAGCATTACTTATTCCTAACTTTATCATTCACTGAGCAGATGTATACTGAGAAATTAGTTTCACCTGCTGAGTGACAAGCAGGCTGCAGGAACATTTAAATGGTATATTAACAAATATAAACAAAATATATGATGCTATATAATGCAGGGTAATATGCAGAAAACTGAAGAAAGCATATTGAAGTGACTGACCTCTCCACTGAAGTCATCTATGAAGTGATGTGCCAGTCATCTGCCTGAAGTCTGCCTTTCATAGATGCAACCACACTGACACTTCCTGAGGTACCTTCATTTTTTGCTTGAGGTCACCTTTTCCAACTTCCTGGGGAACTGTCCAGAGAAACATGTGGGCTCTGCTGTCTCTCAATTCCTATATCATTTCTTTAGTCTCAGAGAAAATTCTTTGCACAGTTTGCTGTTGTCAGTAAAAACACTTCTAATAAAATACTTTTAGTAATTGGAAGATTTTATAAAGAAAAGAAAACATAGCTTCTAGCAGTTTCTCCTCTGTGCTTTGAAAAAATAACTTAATCACACAAACACCTAAGAGTTAAACATTTAAATTAATGAGTTAACAGTTGAAAAATACCTGGCTACACTCTCTGAATGGGACCAGTGGGAGGAGGGGAAATAATATACATACCATATAATGTCTTGGTGAATTTTTCTACTGTGTGTACTGGAGTAGAAATACTGAGAGTGGGAGTTTCTGTTGAGAAATGTTATAAAGAGGATACAAATAAAGAGGAAAGAGATCATCATTTTCTTATGATAGAATCAACACTTACAGATAACTTGCAAAGGAAGGGAGGAAGAAGAAAATAAAATCAAGATTAGAGTATGATGTGTTCAGTTGGATGTGTTGGATTGGTTTTCCTTCTCCTAGAAAATATGCATGAAAAATATATATTCCCATAAATATTTGTTTGAATAAACAAATATATAGCCATTTTTGAGCCATGATTCCTTTTCTATTTTACATACATGGAAAAGCTGCAACCATTCATGGTCTTACATGTTTGAAAGATTCTAAGTCCTGCAAACCCATAGCACAACTTCTAGCTGCCTTTCATACTTTCACCAAATGTCCTTCATAGAAACTGGTGATGCTCATATCTTTGATCTTGGTTCGGCTTTTGAGGGCACAGAGACAAGGCACTTCTTAAATAATGCAGCTAGTGCAATCTTCTACACAAATGGCAAATTAATCAGTCTCTAAATCCTTGTTTTTTGAAGACTTGTGCATTTTTAAAGAAGACGGAATAATTGTTTAGTGACTTGGTGCCATTGATTTTCATTATAGATGGTGTTGGCTGGGTCTGTGTCAGGTCATCAGGGAGAGATAGCCTCTGCATAGCTAAATAAAATGGGGAAAGATGCACTTATTTCATATTCACAAGAAGAAACTCAATCCTTGAAGAAGTTTAGCATGACCTTCCCTTAAAAACAACTTTTGCCCATTGCATGATTTTCGGGAAATGATGACAAAAATCTCTCAGCACAGATATCAAGAATATATCTTGGTTCAATCCCCACCTATGAGTGAGAACTTGCAGTGTTTGGTTTTAGGGGAACATCACACACCGGGACCTGTTGTGGGGTAGGGGTAGGGGGCAGGATAGCATTAGGAGATATACCTAATGTAAATGACAAGTTAATGGGTGCAGCACACCAACACGGTACATGTATACATATGTAACAAACCTGCACGTTGTGCATGTGTACCCTAGAACATAAAGTATAATAATAATAATAATAATAATAATAGAATATGTCTTGGCTTCGGTGGTGCAAATCGTTTCCCACCTGGGACAATTTTAAAAGAAGCACAAGTCCGAAACAATATGAACAAGATGATTTAAAACATTACATTGAAATCCACAGTGAATTTCATGGTTATAGTTGAATATGCTTCGAATAGAACAATCAAAAAACTGTGCACTACTTGCTTCAACTGACAAAGACAGCACAATTTTTGTGTTTTCAGAAGTTCCATTTAAGTTAGGTGGTCTGCTACTTCATGAAGGTTTGACTGAAAATTTTATCTACTGATATTGAATTGGTTATAGTTAAAGCGCCTCTTGTTATTCCCAAGATAGCTATCCTTTCTGATGTTCTCTAGATGAGATTCTCACACATTTGACCTGGACATGAAATTGTTTTAAATTTATATCCAAAATTTTCTCTCATCCCTCTTCATTTTTTTGAAAGTCTAGTTAGCCATTGTTCATACTTGATTCAGGTTTTTGTTTTAAATGTAACCATCCTTATTTATTCCCCAATTCCTAATTTAATTATGTCGTGTAGATTTTGGCATCAAAATTTCTGTAAATTAAGTGTTTTCAGAGGCTTCAATCATTTTGAAATAAAATCTATAATTTTTTTGTTTCATAATGACAGATTCTTTTTTTTAATCAAGAAATCACATAATTGTATTGTGGCAACTCACTGAATTTCTCCGGAGAAAAGACTCATTCTAAGAGAGTTTTTGCCATGGTTTCTTTTATATATAAGCCATAGGAATTCCCTTTTCAATGTGAATTAAATGATTTGAGTAAGTGAGCTGTTACACAGCTTAGAGAAAGAGAGGACCTGTGCTTTGCTGGAAAGATGTGTTCGTGAGATATGGGCCTTCTAATCTATTGGGTAATTTTCTTCTAAATGTAGTCATCAAGAACTATTAAATAAATTTATCAATTAAAGACAAAATGACCACTCCCACATAACTGCAAGTGAATCTTATTAAATGGCTTACTACTATATTACAGTAAACATGGCAGGTAATTTAAGATTCTACAGAGGTTTTTGATTCATTGTGCAAATATGCCTTATTTAGAGTTTAATCAAGACCTGTTTAGAAGATCATTAACCATATTTCATGTTTTTTGCATTGTTCATATCATAAGTCCAACATGCCCAATAATGGCTTTGTTGACTTTACAGGTCAACAAAGATAGAGTTAATATTATCTTGGCTATCCACTTGAATATTGTTCTTCAGAGAAGAAAGTAAACTTTGGAATTTCTATTAGCAATGCCTAATCTCCAGTACATTCTAAACAGTGCTAGCTTTTGTGACAGGCGTCTACTTTTTCCATTGATCAATTACTATTTCAGAGAAGCTTTCAACTGTGAGATCCCAAGAAGCTGTTTCAGAGAGAAGGATGATACACTCTAATTTTACTTGCTTCCAAGTTACTCTGTATTCATGTTCACACTTATTTTTAATATTATAATCCCTTTGTCACCTTGCAAATTTTTCTCCTTCATAATATGAAAAAAATGTTCATCAGGAGTCCATATAATAGTTATAACATTAATAAAATTTGATAGAGACTGAGACTTGTGTTTTAGGGTGTGTCAGACAATGACATTTTAATACAATATTATTTGGCAGTCATTTTCTCCCTGTGCTTTAAATAAAGTGTTCCAGAATAACGAGTAATGGCTGCATTGGAGACAGCAGACAAAATAACTTCGTGACATAAATAGATACTGCTTTCTTCTTTCTTGATAACAGGCTGAAAATCTATTGCATTATCTCAGAGAGAGAGAAAGAGAGAGACATGGAGAATGGAAAGGAAGAAAGAAAAATAGAACAAAAGTAAATTGGACAGCATTTGCTTTGCATTTTTATGATTAGCAATATGTAAGCAAAGTAATTGTACGGTTAATGAATGAAATAAGGATGAATTTACAACCTTAAACCACATTGATAATGATGGAGAATTTTGCTGTGTTAACTATCTCCAAGGTTCATTTGACTGTGGAATACATTAATACTTCCCTTACACAACTAATAGAGAAGATGCAAGAGAGGATTTCCTCTACACTACTGATGAAAGTGTTCTCTTTTATTGAGAATGCATGGGTGAGAATATGTATTGAAAATAAGGTTCCCCCCTTTACTTATCTTGCTGAATAGAAGTTTCTCTTTAGTAGAAGGTACATCTATGTAGAACACAGTGATACAAATTAACTGCTGGCAGTCAGTGATATAAATTACCTATTGGTAATTTATCGTTGTAAGTTTTACAAACACATATTAGAGATTTTTGGCATATGGGGAAGATGTGTTTGTTAGAATATCACAGAGACATTTCATGATGAAGGAATCAAAAGTGTGTTTTTTTGTGTCCTTCTGTGTGTAAGAGAAAGCTTACTGATTTAGCAAAGTCAAAAATTAAGCAGCATCTTGAAGCCTAGACATCAAAAGTGAAGTTCAGAAGTAAGCAAATTTAAAGTGACAAAGGTATCAAACTAGAGAAGAGATCCTGAAGCTGAGGTCTGGAAGACAATCTCAAGAGCATACGACATGAAAGTAATTGTTTGCTTATATTGTGGATGTTAATAGTTTTTATAAGTTTCTATGATCTCAGAGAGGGGATATCTAGTCAAATTTTTCAGGAACAGAGGCAATATGAAAGGTTATGACCAAAGAGCAAAAAAAGATCTCTCACACACACACACACACACACACAAATATATATTGGATAAAATATTGGTACTAGAGTCAGTCTCTTCTTATCTTTACATAAGTATACAGTTTCATGTTGAATTTCAGTTATGTGCTACTTGTTGATCTCTATTATTAGTCTATAAACTCCTTGAGGATAACATCCATTAGGCATCTTATTCATTTATAAGTGAGTTGAGATGGCTTATTAAAATAAATAAAAACATTTGAGTTAAAAAATGGCTTTTAAATTTCAGAAATGTGATGTATTAGTTGTATAAATGTAGGCAAGTTAGTTGATGTCCTGAATATTCTATTATTCATTTGTAAAATTTATCTTGCAAGATTATTGTGGGTTTTAGAGGTGATGTAAGTAAAATGAGTAGTATGTTTCTCCATTTGTAATAATATATTGCACATATGTTTGAAATTGTGTTTAATATCTGATACATACATTAGATATTCACAGTGCTAGGGTCCTAGTATGCACTGTATTTATCCTTTTTGAAATAAATATTATTCATTGAATGTCTTATTTTGGGTTTCCCCAAAAGCAGAGGTGGAGAAAAGGAAGTAATTGCACATGTTCCCTTCTCCATGGAATTTAACTTACTTGAATTTATAGAACAATAAAATTCCTATGGATTTGAAGAAAGTCATGGGCAGAAATACATAGAGCAGCCTCTGGGAGAGGCTGTCTAAATGTGGAACTGTCCACGGCTGTTGTGCTGAAATCACAGGCAGGCTTAGTGGTTACGGAACATGGCACAGAAAGTGTCTTCTACAACACATAAATCATGACACTCATGCTTAGATTTTCAAAGGCACAAAATACATAATATTTTCTGGTTTCTATTTGTATTCTTCATGACTAGCACAATTTTTTGGCACACATTAAAAAGCATTTGTTAAATTAAATTACATTAATCTACAGATAAAGTCCAAAAAACTACTAATGAATACATGCTGAAATTCTAGTGTAAAGGACAGCATACTATTCTTCTAAATTAGCTCAGCATTTCAATATTGTTGCTGAAATAATCCTCATAACGCTATCGGTTTTTCATTACTATCTTAGTATCTATATGGATTGTCTAAATGTAATATACTTGGTAGGTAATCAATGATAAAACTTCACAATATTATAGACTATAAAACATCCTTTGTGATTACAAAATACTCTTTTATATTAGATTTCCAATGGATTTATTTTCATAAAAACTTTCAAATACAAAAATGCCATTTTTTAAACAAGGATGAAAATGAATATTGTTTATAACAAATATGAGGTGATAGTTCTTTATTTTAGGTAACTCCTAATATAAGAAGACTTCTCCAAAGTTGTATACAAAGGATAGATTTATTTTCACTATGACATTAAGTTGTTTAATTTTTGAAATGTTTTCAAGTGACTCTTTAGAGATGAAAGTATTAATATTAAATCACCATAATCTACTCTGAATTAAAAGTTTCTCTAAAACTCAATCTTGTGTCTGGATTTCAGTGAGTTTTCATAGAGGAATGCCTAAGCTTGGCAGTTCTGTGCCTAACACTATTATCACGAAATAAATTTTTTAAGAGGGAATCTTGGTCATTCCTGCACAGTAGACTTGCACTGTGAGAAAATAAGGTAAAATTACTTGTTATCTTTCAAGAAAAGTGCAGTTGTTAGAAGACATGTCAAATGTATAGTGTTATTCTTAAATAACAGAGTTGAAACATGATGTTTGGAGAAGCAGTTCCACCACATAGAACAATATTATCTCCTTCAAAAATATGTACAATTTCAAAAGCAAGAGTTTGGGAGATGATAATCTTTTATCCAATCCTCAGAACGATCTGTGTCAGAGTTTTGTTGTTGTTGATTGTTCTTTCCTTCAGTGTTATTTAAGAATCGGGTTATCAGATAAATCACTAAGCTAAGAATAAATCCAAAATTAGGTTTCCTGAAATATTTTAATGCCATCTGAAATCTCTCCCTGAAACCTTTAATAGTAACTGTATCTATTTTATGTAATACACTGGCTGAAATACAGCATGTTGAGCAAATTTCAAAGAAGTAGCCTTAGAATAATAAATTAGATGACACTAAGCTTTCTCCTTATCCCGTTATTTTAATATAATAAATAACAGAACGTATTGGGTTTGGGGTTTATTTCTGTTATTTCACTAGTTCCTTGAAGTGTAACCTGAGATTGTCTATTTGTGATCTTTCAGACTTTTTGATGTAAGCATTTAGGTCTATGAACTTTTCTCTTACCACCACCTTTTCTGTAGCCCACAGGTTTTGATAAGTTGTATCACTATTAGCGTTCAGTTTGAAGAATTTTTCTAATTTCCATCTTGATTTCGTTGTTGACCCAATGATCATTCAGTAGCAGGTTATTTAATTTCTATGCAGCTATATGGTTTGGAAGGTTTTGAAGATTCTTTTTAGAGTTGATTTTGAGTTTTATTCCACCGTGGTCTGAGAGAGTATTTGATATAATTTCAATTTTCATAAATTTATTGAGACTTGTTTTGTGGCCTATCATATGGTCTATCTTGGAGAAAGGTCCATGTGCTGATTAATAGAATGTATATTCTGTGGCTGTTAGGTAGAATGTTCTGTAAATATCTGTTAAGTCCATTTGTTCCAGGGTATAGTTTAAATCCATTGTTTCTTTGTTGACTTTCTGTCTTGATGACCTGTCTAGTGCTGTCAGTGGAGTATTGAAGCCCTCCACTATTATTGTGGTGTTGTCTATCCCATTTTTTAGGCCTATTAGTAATTGTTTTATAAATTTGGGAGCTTCAGTGTTGGGTGCATATATACTTAGGATTGTGATATTTTCTTTTTGGACAAGGTCTTTAATCATTATATAATGTTGCTCTTTGTCTTTTTTAACCGCTATTGCTTTATAAGTTGTTTTGTCTGTCCATTTGCATGGAATGTCTTTTTCCATCCCTTTATCTTAAGTTTATGTGAGTCCTTACATGTTATGTGGGTCTCTTGAAGGCAGCAGATAGTTGGTTGGTAAATTCTTATTTATTCTGCAATTCTGTGTCTTTTAAGTGGAGCATTTAGACCATTTCCTATGCTATTTATTGCCTACCTACCTTGTTTTTTATTGTATTTTGTTTTATAGGTCATGTGAAATTTATGCTTTAAAGAGGTTCTGAACAACTTTACATGCATATAGTAAAAAACCTGGAGGAGATGGATAAATTCCTGGAAAGATACAAACCTGCTGGCTTAAATCAGGAAGAATTAGATACCCTGAACAGACCAAAAACAAGCAGTAAGATTGAAATGGTAATAAAAAAATAACTAACAAAAAAGTTTTAGACCAGACAGATTCACAGCTGAATTCTACTAGACATTCAAAGAAGACTTGGTACCAGTCCCATTGACACTATTCCACAAGACAGAGAAAGAGGAAAACCTCCCTAAATCATTCTATGAAGCCAGTATGTGTAAAACCCTAACACCAAAACCAGGAAAGAATATAACAAAAAAAGAAAACTACACCATCTATGATGAACATAGATGTAAAAATTTTTAACAAAATACTAGCTAACCAAATCCAACAATATATCAAAAAGATAATCCACATGATCAAGTGGGTTTCATGCCAGGGATGCAGGGATGGTTTAACATATGCAAATCAATAAATGTGATATACCACATAAACAGAATTAAAAACAAAAATAACATGATCATCTCAATAGATGCAGAAAAAGCATTTGATAAAACCCAGTATTTATGATTAATACTCTCAGCAAAATTGGCATACAAGGGACATACCTCAATGTAATAAAAGCCATCTATGACAAACCCACAGCCAACATAATACTAAATGGGGAAAAGTTAAAAGCCTTCCTTCTGAGAAGCGGAAGGTAAGAATACCCACTCTCACCACTTCTATTCAGCATAGTACTGGAAGTACAAGTCAGAGCAATCAGACAAGAGAAAGAAACAAAGGTAAAATTTCCAGAAGATAACATCGGAAAAACCCTTCTAGACATTGGCTTAGGCTAAGATTTCATAACCAAGAACCCAAAGCAAATGCAATAAAAATAAAAATAAATATCTGGGATTTAATTAAAGAGCTTTTGCATGGCAGAAAGAACAGTCAGCAGGTTAAACAGACAACCCACAGAGTGGGATAAAAATATTCACAATCTATGCATCTGACAAAGGACTAATATCCAGAATCCACAATGAACTCAAACAAATTAGCAAGAAAAATAAATTGAACTATCCCATCAAAAAGTGGGCTAAGGATATGAATAGACAATTCTCAAAAGAAGATATACAAATGGCCAAAATATACATGAAACAGTGTTCAACATCACTAAGGATTAGGGAAATGCAAATCAAAACCAAAATGCGATACCACCTTATTCCTGCAAGAATGGCTATAATAAAATAAAAAAATAAAATAAATAATAGATGTTGGCATGGATGCAGTGAAAAGGGAACACTTCTACACTGCTGGTGGGAATATAAACTAGTGCAACCACTATGGAAAACAGTGTGGAAACTTCTTAAAGAACTAAAAGTAGAACTACCATTAGATCCAGCAATCCCACTACTGGGTATCTACCCAGAGGAAAAGAAGTCTTTATATAAATAAATACTTTAAATAAAATACTTGCTCACACATGTTTATAGCAGCACAATTCACAATTGCAAAAACGTGGAACCAACCCAAATGCCCATCCATCATTGAGTCCATAAAGAAACTGTGAGAGAGAGAGAGATATATATATCCAATCATTATTGCAATTATAATTTTGATCCTATCTATAGTAAATGTTGTCTCTACTCCTGTTTTTAAAGTGTATATATATATATATATATTTTAAAGCATATATATATTTTAAAGCATATATATATGTGTGTGTGTATATATATATGAATACTACTCAGCCATAAAAAGGAATGAACTAATGCCATTCACAGCAACTTTGCTGGGATTGGAGACTATTATTCTAAGTGAAGTAACTCAAGAATGGAAAACCAAATGTCGTATGTTCTCACTCATAAGTGGGAGCTAAGCTCTGAGTATGCAAAGGCATAAGAATGACACAATGGACTTTGGCAAATTAGGGGGAAGTTGTGGGAAGGGGATGATGGATAAAAGACCATATATTGGCCTGTAATTCCAGCACTTTGGGAGACCAAGGTAGGTGGATCACAAGGCTGGGAGATCGAGACCATCTTGGCTAACAGTAAAACCCCATCTCTACTAAAAGTACAAAAATTAGCTGGGGATAGTGGCATGTAGTCCCAGCTACTTGGGAGGCTGAGGCAGGAGAATCAATTGAACCCAGAAGGCCAAGGTTGCAGTAAGCCAAGATCGCACCACTGCACTCCAGCCTGGATGACAGAGCGCAACTCTGACTCAAAACAAAAACAACAAATAAAACAAAACAAACAAAAACAAAACAAACAAACAAAAAACCACACACACATTGGGTTCAGAGCCTACTGTTCGGGAGATGAGTGCACCAAAATCTCACAAATCACCACCAAAGAACTTAGTCATGTAACCAAATACCACCTGTTCCTTCAAAACCTATGAATATAATTTTTTTAAAAAAAGAGAAACTGAATTGAATGGGAAGCCCAGTTATATTGAATTCCAGAGTTACACAGGCTTTCTCTGTACATTTTTTAATCCTTGGTCTGTGGTTACAGAACCTTTCAGTTTGATTTCCTTTCTAAATTTATTTGGACCCAAATGCCCTTATTTCTCTTTCACCTTATTTCCCAGCAAGGGTTAAAATAAATAGAGGTGGGCAAATCTAGAAAGCATTGCAGGGTTTGTATTAGGATTTTAGTAGGAACAGCTATTCTGAAAGACTGTAATGAAAATAAATACAATTGAGTTCTCAAGCTCCTTTTGGATACCTTCCACCTCTGCCCTAATATAGGCAGCGGTCTCCAAAATTTTTTCCCCCCCCTGGCTATCCAAGGAGTCTCATTTGAGTAACTCTTCAATCATTAATGCAATTATCATTTAGATCCTATATATACTAAATGTTGTCTCCACTCCTGTTTTGAAAGCTCTTATCATCTAGTTTGGAATACTGGACTTGCTCAAACATGGCTCACCATCCAACAGTAAGTGGAGCCAGGACTTATTGAGCCTAATGGTTCTTATATTACATCCACATACTCATTAAGAGAAAATAGTGCAAACTTTTTGAGGAAAACATTACTTAAAGAATTTTGAACTATATTTATGAAGTCAGTGATGGTCAACTTTAGTGAGGAATTTTTTTAACGACAGGAAAGGCTACTTCTTTTTCTTTACTTTTTTACACCTGCTACTCACTCCACACTTCACATTGAAAAGACCTCTCCTTTATTTGTGTGTCAACTTTATCTGGACAAACCACTATCATAATGTTTATTTGAATACATATATGTCCTTGCGTAGTTCATCCTCATCACCTATTTCAATGTATGACAAAGAGTAGCTGTTCAATAATGTTTACTTAAAAGAATAAAATAGGAGGGCAAAAATACCATCATAAGAAAATGTGGCACATATACACCATGGAATACTATGCAGCCATAAAAAAGGATGAGTTTGTGTCCTTTGTAGGGACATGGATGCAGCTGGAAACCATCATTCTCAGCAAACTATCACAAGAACAGAAAACCAAACACCGCATGTTCTAACTCATAGGTGGGAACTGAACAATGAGATCATTTGGACTCGGGAAGGGGAACATCACACACCGGGGCCGATCACGGAGAGGGGGGAGGGGGGAGGGATGGCACTGGGAGTTATACCTGATGTAAATGACGAGTTGATGGGTGCTGACGAGTTGATGGGTGCAGCACGCCAACATGGCACAAGTATACATAGGTAACAAACCTGCACATTATCCACGTGTACCCTAGAACTTAAAGTATAATAATAAAAAAAAACCACAACAACAACAATAAAAAAGATGAGAGTTAAACAATTTTGACTAAGTTAAGTTTTTATTTTGTCATTTACATATTTTTCTTGAGAATATTAAAAAATGTACTAGTAATTCTGGCATCTATGTATCACAGGTAAGACGATACCAACATTTTAATTTTAGCTGAATTTTCTCTAATTTACCCAATTACCCAATTGGATCTTAAACTTTTCAGGGACTTGGAATAATTATAGTTTCCATTACTTGAAATTGTATTTATTTATTTTTCTTCGTTGTCCCTTTTTAATTGTTATTGACTCAGTTGCTTTTTTTCTTTCTTTTTTCTCCTTTCCTCTCAGTGCTGAATTTTTTGAGTTTATGTATAAATTTATGTACAAACGAACTTTTATTGTTCCTCTACCAGGAGTGGTACTAATACCTTAAAATAACATTTAAGAATGTGCAGAAGAATTTCTGATTGTCAGACTATCTGGGAATAGTACTAGTATTTCAATTCCAGGATCTGGGGATAATACATTTCCTGTACTACAGGTAACTCTCTTGTAAAATGAAGAATTTCACCCCACTAAAATTTCAAAAATATTCCGATTGAAATAATTTCACAGGATCTTAAAATGGAAATCAACATTTACTGGACATCTATATTGTGAAATTTATTGTGTTTGAACTTTGGAGTTGGAGAAGGGTGTGGGGAGATGCACAAAGGTTAAAGTGTAACCTCTTATTCTATAAAAGTTTAAAATCCACTGACATTATAGAGGACATGACAGCTGGAAATATTTAAATTAATATATTCAGAAGGTTTACCCTTACTTACTATTGCCCATCTGACCACCTTACAACCTGAACAATTCAGTGAGTCAACATAAGTGATGTGTGACAAAGATGAGAAACAAAAAACATGAGTTTTTGAGGCACCTCAAATAGAACGCTAAGATCATAGAAGATTTCTTTTCGTAGCGCTATGCTTATCTTAAACAAGGGTATCCTCAGGAATATTAGACATTATGTTTCTGGCATTGGACACTATGAGAATAGGGAGTACATCTGACACAACTTGGAGCATTTTAGTTGACAGCTAATTTATGAAATTTTATGTTAAATGCAAACATTGTTACCAATCACATTACAAAATTTGTATGAGTTTTAAACATAAAGGAGGTGACTGTGAAGACGTTTAATTATTATGACAAGTTGCTTTAAGTTATATTCTTAGACGCTTTAGAC
This sequence comes from Chlorocebus sabaeus, assembly GCF_047675955.1. Lineage (NCBI taxonomy): Eukaryota > Metazoa > Chordata > Mammalia > Primates > Cercopithecidae > Chlorocebus > Chlorocebus sabaeus. The sequence continues at coordinate 54,156,161 of NC_132915.1, forward strand.
TATAGGTTGTGTGTTTATTCTCTGTTGTAGACGGACATTTGGCAGAAAATTTTAAGAACACTGGAATTAGCTGATGGCCTTCTAATCAAGAGATTCATTGTGAAAAATAAGTCCGCATCCAAGACTAGCAGAATGGAATAGTGAGTGCCAACGAGCCACTTTAGTATTAGTCAACCCAATCCTTAGCTGTCTTCCATTATGCTAGAATTGCTATGTTCACCAAAGAAGGTTTGATAAATGGCTTATAAAAGGAGTTGAGATTGGACTATCTCTCTGAGATTTGGAGGCCCTCTATGATGAATCAGGGGAACTTTTAAACAGACAATAAGCTCAGTCCTCCAAATCACCTTCCAAGGGGAATAGGCTTTCTTTTCAGTAGAGAACCAAAACACTTGAAAATAGGTGTATCACTGACAACCTTCAGCATAAAGGTGTTGGAATCATAAACAGTTTTAGAAAGAAGGAACACTGGGGGACTCCTGGACAAATTAGGGTGACAATGCAGAGTATGGTTGCCTAGTACCTACGCATCGCTTGGGTGAATGTAACAAAAAATTATATAGGATTTGTGAATGAATAATTAATGACTACTGACTGCAAAATGATGATTGCATAACGTTAAATGAAACTGACAATTACTCAAATAAGAACAATGAGTAAAGCATCAAAAGTAATTGTCTACTAAAACTTGTTTTTCTTAAATATTACCATAATTTGCTAAAAATAAAAAAAGGGTGAGAAGATGCTCAAAATCCTTGTAATTTTGTGTATAAGTACTTACATAGAGCTACACTGGGGGGAATGGACATTGTATAGACTTACATTGTAGTTCTAAAAGTTATACTTTTCTTTGTTATTTGGATAGTTAATTTTTTGTTCTATTGTATATATTTTACATTCAATATGTTGATGAAATATTTGGAAACTTTAAAATAATTTCTGAAAGATGGAGGGAGGCTCTTGGGTGTAGATGAACTTCTCCTATGGAAAAGTGATAGATTTTAAATCTTACAATCAGATCAGTAGTTCATGGGACATCTGATATTTTATTTAAAATTTTTCTTTTTAAAAATGATGTAATAGCAATTCATCAGATAAAAAATTCCATGGTCAGCTAGGAATTGCAGAGAGGACTGATCTGTTATATCTTGTTTATTACTGGTAATTCAACATTGATATTATTATTAATTTCCTTTAGTTTTGTTAACTCTAGAATAAAAGCCTTCTTCCGAAGGCTTTTGCAAGATATAAATGAATTAAGTAAATACCAAGCATAGTATGCTTACAAAGTAAATACACAATAAACAGAAGCCATTATTAAAAAGAGGTTATTCTGACTCCTTTCTTTCTTTGATATTCCCTAGGAAAGAACAAAAAAAATTGCCCCTTTATGTTATCAATACCGATTCCACCTGTCTAGAATATTTCGTTGTCTAAAGATTGTATATGTTTTCCTACCCTGCCGCTTAAGCAACTAGAAGTTGTTTATATTTCAAAACTAGCTAAATCAAGAACTTTGCAAGATGCTGTCATTTATAATTCAATGTTTTTATTTTCTGTGTACTCACTTGTGTTTTGAATATTTGCATGCATCTGCAAACTATAACTATCAAAAAATATTTAACAATTACCTATTATGAGTCAGTCGCCATATTGGTTACTGGGAAGGCAGCATGATTAAGGCGTGACTCTTTCTTCTAAGATCCCACCAGGGGAAACTGGTATATTAGACAGGGAAGATGAGATTAGAAGCTTAAAGAGAAATTTTAAATATAATAGCAACTATAAGAAATATATACAATATGTTTGAATAGCAAAGAATAACAGCATCTGTCTCAGCTTACATGTCTGTGTAGGAGGGGAAGGGGGAAATTTGTAGAGATGATTGTTTGGAGAGCCTGTATCTTAAGAGTAAAAAGGATTTAGTCTGGGGGAAAAGAAACTACTCTATCTTAGAATGATCTGTTTTAAATTTTTTCAGTATTGCCAAATCCAGTTGTTTCTTTCTCATTACCTATGCTGTCTCGTTACCTATGATCACTCATGCCAATAAATAGGTTATCAGCTTTACAGTAGAGCTTTTGTGTAATTCCTTAAGTTACATGTTATTAAATTGAACTAAGACACATTATCCTGATAGACCTTAGTAACCTATGCAAGCTTGCCAATCATCTGGAGTAATCTTGGAGACAAGTCCCCCAAATCTTACAATGATAATTTAAAAGAAAAAAAATCAGATTTCTAGTCTTTCCCAAACTCTGACCATCAAACACACTATCCCCAACTTCAGATTAACTATGGTGGATGCTGTGCAGAATCCATTCTGATAGCAGGTGGCAGCAGTAGTGGCAGTAGTGCCTAGTTTGGCAGCATCTATGACTGTGAAAACAATGGCATTTAATGTTCTGCAGCAGAAGTTGAGGTTACTACAGATGTGACTACTTAGTTTTCCTTAAATTCCTGCTTATGTCTCAAGTTTTATTCATGAACCTCTCTGGAAATGTGGCAAGTCTCCCAAAATTCTTTCAATCAATGTCTTGAATTGTTATAGCAGAAGAGTAGCTTTGTTGTTTGAAAACAACAACCAAGAAAGACTTTAAGAATATCTTGGATAGTTTTTATTAAATTCATACCCTCCACATACAGCTATGCCAAATATAGGAGAGAATTGTCCTGACAAATCCTGCAAACTTGTGCCAGATATTTGTGACTGGCAAGTAGATATTTCAGACTTCTCTAGGTCCATACCTATGTTGCTAATGTTAGTCTTCAGTAGATGTTTTAAAAGGTTTTATTCTAGTACATTTGTCCTAAGGAAGACCCAAGGACAGTAATTTATACACATGCTATCTATTAAAGTTTACTCCTGCCAGCCTTTGTAGTGGGAGCAATGAGAATTAAAATTAACAGATGCCAGAGTCACTAACTGTAACAATTAATATTTATTGAATTTCTACTATTTGTGAAGCACTATGTTAAATGAATTATATGAATTAATCTCATTTAATCCTTAGTCAACCCTATGAAGAAGGTACTGCTATCTTTGTTTTATAGGTGATAAAATGTGTAATTAGATATAAATAATATACCTAAAACCAAACAGATATAAGTGTAATACCCAGTTTTTGAACCAAAGGTTGAGATTTCAGTACCTGAACTCTTGTCCAATGTATTCACTGGGAAGGGTCAGCCTTCTGTGTCATCTTCCTCTTCCACCAAGATGATTCTTCTTTCACAGCTAAGCTCAGAAGTATGTGTTTATTTGCATTAGGAAGTTATTATTCTCTACTTAATTAGAAAATTATTTTGCTTTTTCCTAATAATATTGCATCATTCTAATGTTGGTGATTGGTTTTATTTAGTCAGTAGAAACGAGATAAAGTGAACTGCAATTTTGCAAGCCAAAATCAACTATCCTTAATTCCAGCATGCACAAGTAATTCCTAATCAAATTTTAAGCAATTGCTCTGGCCTATTTTCAGTAAAGTAAAATGAAGGTCTAAGTGAAAATTATTTTTAGTTTCTCCTTGCATAAAATTGATGCACTGATTGCTTAAACTTTAATGAATATTAATAATATCTCATACAAAAACACTTTGTGTCTATGATAAATATCTTATTAAAACTGAGGAGAAATGCAGTAAAGATATTCTTATATTTATTATCCATGAATCTGCCCTATTGTGAAGATGCAGGAAATAAAGTTTTCACCATCCAGGAAAAGTCTAATCTATCCTCATAGTGGATTTATTGATTTTTTCACAAGAAATTCTACAGTAATCAATGATTTTATTTTAATGGTGGAAAGGTAGAAAATTTTTTTTTAGAACTGAGAACTGAAAAACTATGAGTAAGAGGTGCAACGTACTATAACAGCAACATTTTTTTTAAAACATGAAACACTATTTATAAAATGCTGGTAACATACAGATATGCAAAAACTCTTGACTCTTTGATGAAATGAACTCTGTGACCCAGTGGTATTGAAGAACTGTCAGGAACCAGTGAGATGGCAACTGAGAAAAATGTCACAACACAGATGGAATCTTACAGTGATTTTCTTAAGGGGATACTAAAATATTGGGATTGAGTGACTTAAGCAAATCCCAAAGGAATATCAGTCTCTCAACATGAACATGCTTCTCTGTGAAGGGCTTAGAAATATTAAACTCTGTGATAAACAAAATAATACCCCATGAGACAGTTCTCTATTTGACTTCTGAGAAGACATGTAGTGTGTCCCTCAGAGAAAATTCTATTAAAAAAAACCCTTCATTCCAAGATGTACTTTACTACAAGTTACTGATGTTTATTTAGACAATGTAAGAAAAAGATAGTAGGTGAATTAAGACATGACTGTTACCTGTGTAATACAATGATAGCTCATGTAGTGGTTTTCTGAAGAGCTAGCTTAAAATCAGATTTGAGTTAAATGCTACTTCACTGCAAAGAGCCATAAAAAGAAAAAACAATTTTCAACTTTCTCAGACTATTTATTGAATAGTTACTACAGAAAATGGCAGCTTGGAAACACAGGAGGCAGGTGGCAAACTTTCTCCTTAAATCTTTCCAAGAAAAAGAAAAATTTATAGGGATTATCACTGAAATTTAAATTTGAATTTAGAAAAATTAACTGAGCACATATTATGTACACAATACTGTGCTAGGTGCTGGCAGTTACATATATATTTTTTAAGTCTTACAACGTTACACATTTATTAGCATGCATTAATATAAAAATTGATCATTAACACAGTATAGACTGAACATCAGTGCCTTACTTCAAAAAACAACCTATACTTTGTGGTTTATTTATTTATTTATTTTTTGAGATGCAGTCTTGCACTGTTGCCCAGGCTGGAGTGTAGTGGTGCGATCTCGGCTCACTGCAAGCTCTGCCTCCCGGGGTCACGCCATTCTCCCGCCTCAGCCTCCCAAGTAGCTGGGACTACAGGCGCCCACCACCTCGCCCGGCTAAATTTTTGTATTTTTAGTAGAGACAGGGTTTAACCGTGTCAGCCACAATGGTCTCGATCTCCTGACCTTGTGATCCGTCCGTCTCGGCCTCCCAAAGTGCTAGGATTACAGGCATGAGCCACCGTGCCCGGCCGACCAACCTATACTTTGAAAGGGCAAACTATAAGATGTTTATTAAATAGTTAACAAACACAAATAAAATATGACAATATATAATAATTTTAGAGTAACAATAAGCCTGTCCTTATCATTCTACCATTTCTGCCGTTAATTGCTGTAGAAATCTGAGCATAGCAGGTGCTGTTGGAAGTGTGACTCTTGATGAATATGCACTCACCAGCTAATGCCAAAAACCATGTGCCTTCTGCATGTGAACACCTTGTGAAAATGCCTTTTGCTTTGTTTCAGGACTTTAGGGAAGTGAGGGACATTTTCTTGCCTGAATATTTTTAGGAAGTATTTCTAAATATATTAAAACTGTTATTCCCAATGTTAGTTTTAAATACTTTTAATTGTATACAAATTATAGTAGAAGCACTTTGCTTTGTGACCCCATTGATGCCTGCTGTATTTGGGTGACAAGAGCAGGTACTAATGTATCAAAGGTTGTCATCTTAGATATTTCAGATAGATTAGAAGGCCTTGTGGGCAGGAAAAACAGACAATCTAGAAGTTGTGAAAGAGTAGCAGAATGTGTTTGCAAATAGCATTTAAAGAAATAGTTGAGGGGACATGGATGAGAATAGATATTGTAAGCATTCTGGTTATTAAAGAAAATTTGCCATTTCAATTAGGGCAGACCTAGCTCCAAAACTCTGGATATGTTTTTTTGACGTTTATGAAAGAGATTGAGACGATTTTACCCATCAGTCCTCATTCTCCGTATGAGAAAATATTCTCTGCATAAATCAAGGAAGGTTTGGCAAGGTTTTTCAATTTTGGTGTGAGAAATAGGACTCACATGTCACATAATAAATTTCATCTGGCTGTCAAAATTTACTTTTGTTATTAACACAGAGGCCTCCTGTCCACCAAGGAGACCTCATCATTTGTAGATTTGGCAAAGGGATGGCACAATCTGTGCTTTAAAAACATAGTATTTTAAAAAGAACTAAAAATAATTAGTCACCAACATCTAACAGCCAGTGGCATTTATTTAAAAAAATAGTGATATCTGACTTCCCTTAAAACATGAGACAGATTATCAAGACTTAGCTTTTATTACTACATGGTATTATATCCAAATATTTCTGATTTCTTATTGTGTTCTTGATATCAAAGCACTTTGGTCAGTTCCTTCTTATCATATTTGTACTGTTGTGCTCTATTGGAGAACTTAGAAGAAAATAAAATATATTTTGTACCCATGCATTACTAAATGTTGAAAAATTAAAGAGGGACCATGAAGGCTATCATTTCTATCCGCTGTGGTAGTTAATTTTGTGTCTTTTGCGAACATTCATTATTGTGTGTATAAGATATATATATACTGATCATTATATTCATTATGAGAGCTTGAATTGCTTCTTACTTTTTATTTCTGTTCTTCCAATTTTGTTCTAGTGCTGAGTATAAATCAGACACAGGAAGAAAACGTGTGTTGAGTAAATACATAGTAATTTTGCAAATAGAAAAGAGGGTGAATGATCTCAAGGGAGGGGTCACCTGGGCTGCAGTAAAATGTTTTGTACTGACTACAAGTGGTTTCAGCTAGAAATTAAATAGATCTCTTTGGAATAATACAGTCAATACTTGCACAACACTGGGGTTAGGGACACTTACTCTCTCACAGTAGAAAATCTGTGTACGTCTTTTGACTCCCCAAAAACTTAACTGCCAATAGTCTACTTGATCAGAAGGCTTATTGATAACATAAACAACACATATTTTATATCTTACATGTATTATATACTGTATTCTTACTATAAAGTAAACTAGAGAGAAGAAAATGTTATTTAAAAATCATGAGAAAAAAATCATATATTTACTATTCATTAAGCAGAGTGGATCATCATAAAGGTCTTCATCTTTGTTATCTTCACCTTGACTTGGCTGAGAATGAGGAAGAACAGGAGGGGTAGCCTTGTGGTCTCAGCAGTGTCAGAGGCAGAAGAAAATACCCATATTACTGAACCTGCACAGTTCAAATCCATGTTGCTTGAGGGTCAACTGTTCTGGCAGAACATTAACACATTTAACATGTTTCCTTTATCGTAGTTTTATCACTAACGTTTTATGTGGCAAGCCATTTCTTTAGAAAAAAGGACAGTGCTCTCAAGTAGCCTTTATAGTGTGAAGCTGGGTAGAGATTAAACATGGTGATTAATAACAATTTAGCACACGGTACCAGACCCCAGGAACAGGGTAGAGGAAGATCAGTAGGAGACACTAAATCAATTAAGAATTCTAGAGTCCAGAAAGGAAGAAAATATATTGGAAAATAGGATTTATAGTTGCTTTCCAGGAGGCAAGATCCAGGAACAGTTTTAAGGTTTCATTCTGTGTTTTGTCTGGTTTTGTTCATCTAGGGTTTCTTGAGTGCACATGTATGAAACCAAAATCTTAAAGACACTAATCTGTACTTAATTTAGGAAATTGAATGTGAATGAATTTATGTTTTCTAATAATATACCTTGATTAGACTTGTATGGAAAACATGTTTCCTTGACTGGATTTATAGAAAACACTGATTTCTATTATTATAGTAGAAGATATTCTGTTTTGACCAGGTACACAATATTAGCTATCTCAGATAGTGATGGTCTACAAGTAACCGATATTACTCAGATTACAGCAACTTATACTCCTTTTGATTATAATGAGCCATTTCTACATGTATCTGCACATATGTAGGAAATATCTTATAAAATGTGTTCTCATTATTTATCTTTTATTTAATAATATTTGCATTAATTTCAGAAAAAAGTTTCAACATTATTTGATAAATTATTGTTAAGTAGAAGAAATTCTACACTAATGCATAAGGACATACGTGTTACTTTTCAAGGTTCAAAAGTAATAATGAGCTTGTTTTCAGATTCAAGGGAATGACATGAAATTCTGTGTTCCTTTGCAGTTCCTTTTGTGTGCCTCTCATTCACAAATGTTAAAGTACATTCACTGGATTAATACTCTCTTTTATAGAACTAATGGACACCTCAAACAAACAATACGAAATCCAAACAAAAATATTCACTGAAAAAATGAGCAACATGTTTAGAAACAGTATAAGTAGAATGTTCACAAACTAAGAGTATATGTAAATAATTTGTATTTGCATATATCAGGTTTTCTATACAAAGTATATATTTGTGACAAATAATTTGGAATACTCTATATTTATCTTATATATTATAAATGGCAAACTGGGAACTTCAGAGTTGGAAGTCCTGGTTAGTCACCAATGTCCTATTTTCTAAGATCTAGGAATGAATACTTGGTGCATCTGAGCCTTTTGAAAGTAGGCATTAAACACAAGTTTGTGGTGAGGCACCTATGATTTGGAGTTGTGAATATGTACAGTGATTTATTTAACTGTATGAGTTCTTAGAACATATAGTTTATTTAGAACAGAAATTTCGCCTGATACTAGAGATGCCCAGTTTTTTGTAATGACCCTTAATAGAGTCATTGTTGGGCAGGCACAGTGGCTCATACCTCTAATCACAGCGCTTTGGGAGACCAAAGTGAAAGAATCACTTGAGACCAGCCTGGGGAATATAGTGAGACCCTGTCTCAAAAAAAAAAAAAAAAAAAAAATTGCTCAGTGTGGTAACACATGGCTGTAGTCCTATCTACTTGGGGGGCTGAGGTGGGAGGATCCCTTGAACCCAGGAATTTGAGGTTATGGTGAGCTATGATTGCATCACTGTATACCAGCCTGAGAAACAGAGCAAGACCCTGTTTCTCAATAAACAAATAAATTTTGAAAACTTACTTTCAAACTGTAATTTCAAAGACAGACTGTAGTGCTAAAATGTTTTGCCTTAATACTTTGAGAGTGCTGAATTGATGTTTAGTAACCATTTCCATGATGTGGTTCCTTCTCTTGAGACAACATTTTGACATGGATGATACTTTTCTTCCTTTATACTTACTTCTCACCTGAAAAATTAAGTTCAGACTTCTAGGGTCCAATTCTACATAGAGGGAGCCTGGAACCTATTACTCTAACAACAAATAATTAGCTGGAAAGACAGAAAAATAAAAAATTCTTATTGTATCCCTAAAAGAGGTAAGGACACAGGGCAAATTACCCTCCAAATTAGAGCGCCAAACACATGAATACAGGCAGTCACAGCTTATCAGAGCAGAGACTCTTGAGCAGCAGATTCCACTGCTGGAACCAGTATAGGGTCAGAAAAACCTAAATTGTAATCGAAAAATTGCTGGAAGCTCAGTGTGAACAATATGAGAGTTAAAAACTCCGGGAGCATCAAGTCATAGGGATCCCCCCTACACTTTGGTGAATTTTACCTCCAGCAGGTTAACTGGATCTCAAAGCCTAACCAACCTGAGGAAAAGAAAATACCTAACACCAGCCCTCTCTAGGTGTCCTATCCCACCCAAGATGGGAGACAATTACTGAGAAACATTTGTGAAGTTCACATTCAAGAGGCATAGGCTCACTAAAAGAAAGAGACTAAGATGACATTACCAAGATGGCAGAATAGGAGATATGGACCTCATCCCTCACAAAAAATCAAATATATGCAGCAATCCACAAACCAAACTAGCTCTGAGAGACCTCAAGGGCCCATTAAAAAATCTCTAGCAACACAACAGAGCAAAACAAAACAAAACAAAACAAAGCAGAGAATATTCACATAGAAAGGATTGCTGATGAAGTTGGCATACCTGAGACATCAGAAGATGGATAGAAACAAAGAAGAAAGGCAGAGGCTATAGGTATCAGCCACTCTGAAGGAATCATTGGAGCCCCCACGTACCTTCTCTGCAGAGGACATTGGCATCCTTTGACACGGAGGTAAGCAACAGTCATTCCCACTGGGGACCCCAGAGAGTGAGGCGTGGGCTGAATAACTCTCCTCCATCAAGAGATCTTCTATCTCAAAGAAAAGTCCAGGACCTGACAGCTGTACTGCTGAATTCTACCAAACATTTAAAGAATCAATCTTTCTCAAACGCTTCCAAAAAATTGAAGAGCAGAGAAAACTTCCAAACTCATTTTCAAGGCCAGAATTACCCTTATACTAAGGCCAGATGAGAACACTGCAATAAAAGAAAATTACAGGCCAATATCCCTAATGAATACTATCTGCTATATCCTTAAGAAAATACTAGGAAATCAAATTCAATAGCATATTAAAGGGATCTTTCTCCACAATCCAGTGGGATTTACTGCTAGGATACAAGGATGGTTCATATATGAAAGTCAATAAATATAGTATACCACATTAACAGAATGAAGGACAAAAATCATACAACTATCTCAAAAGATGTAGAAAAGGGATTCAACAAAATTTAATATTTTTTCATGATAAAAACTTGAAACAAATTAGGTATGGAAGGAACGTACCTCAAAACAGTAAAGGCCGTATATGACAAGCCCACAGTTAGCATCATAGTCAATGGTAAAAATCAAAAATTTTTTCTTTATTATTAGGAAAAACCACAAGGATGCCCATTCTTGCTAGTTCTCTTTAATTTAGTAAAGAAGTGCTAGTCAGAGCAATAGGACAAAATAGATAAAAGGATCTAATTTGGAAAGAAAGATGTTAAATTATCTCCATTTGCACAAAATATGATCTTACTGATAGACTTCCTCAAAGACTACACACAAAAAAACCTGTTAGAACTAATAACCAAATTCTTCAAAGTCACAGGATACAAAATCAACACAGAAATCAGTAGTCTATCTATATTCCAACAGCAAATTAACAAAAAGGGAATCAAGAAAATAATCCCAGCTACAAAAAGTATTTAGGAATATATTTAACCCAGGAAGTGGAAGATCTGTGCATTTAAAATTATAAAATATTGATGAAAGGAATCTAAAAACATACAAAGCAAATGGAATGATATTTGTGTCCACGAATTGAAATAATTAAATTACTAATATGTCTATATTACCCAAAGTGATCTACATATCCAATGCAATTATCATCAAAATTTCAAGGACATTTTTCTCACAAATAGAAAAAAAATCCTAAAATTTGTATTAAACCACACACAAAAAAACCCAGGTAGCCAAATTAATCATGAGCAAAAAAGTAACAAAGCACAGGCATTACTCTACCTTATTTCAAAATCTACTACAAAGTTACAGTAATCAAAACTTCATGTTACTGGCATAAATACATACACATTAATCAATGGAGCAGAATAGAGAGCCCAGAAATAATCCTACACATTCACTGTCAATTCATCTTCAAAATAAAACAACCTCTTCAATAAATTTTACAGAGAAAACTGGTTATCCACATATAGAAGAAGCGAATTAGATCCTCATCTTACACTATATAAATGAATCCACTTAAGCATTTGAATTTGTGGCACCTGGCATCCACCAGTTGCCAGATAGAGCTGAACCAGGCATCTCAGGGGTATCCAGGTTCTCTCATCAAAATTAACTAGAAGGCTGGAGTGACCCACGGAAATAAGGAAGCGGCGGCCCACCTGAGAGCCACACAGGTAAGGGGAATCCCCTCCCCCCAGCCAAAGGAGGCAGTAAGTAAGCGTGCTACCCAGCTGGGGAAACTTTTTCCATGAAACTGTGCAGCCTGCAGATTGGAAGTTCCCACTCGTGAACCCATGCCACCGGGACCCAGCGTCCCAACACTGGAATACACAGATTCTTACAGCCTCAGCTGGAATCTGCTTAAGCCTACCAAACTCCCGGCGGGAGTGGCGACCAGCACTTTCTGTGGCTCCTGCTGTCTAAGCCTTGAGCTCCTTGAGGGAGGGGCAGCAGCCAGCACTGGGATACCCAACTACCTAACAGGCTAAGCTCTCTGGGCGGGGGAAGGGCAGCACCCATCTCTATAGCTCCAGGCTGCATTTTTCCCCTGCTGGAGCCAGGGAGGCTGGAAGGCTTGGTCCCAAGACTTGTCCTCACAGCCCAACACACCAACTGTGGCAGACTGCAGCCAGAGGCTCAGGTACAGAATTTGGATCTCCCTGCGCCTGAGGCCCTATTTGGGATGTGGCTGCAGTCTCTGTGGACTGCAGACTTAGCCTCTCCTCCTGCTAGTTTTGAGGAGTCTGGGCAGCCCAGACGAAATTTGACTCCTTATCCAATTTGCCAATTTGTGTCTTTTAATTGGGGCATTCTTCTGCACAGCAAAAGAAACTATCATCAGAGTGAACAGGCAACCTACAGAATGGAAGAAAATTTTTGCAATCTACCCATCTGACAAAGGTCTAATATCCAGAATTTACAAGCAAGTTAAACATATTTACAAGAAATAAACAATCCCATCAAGAAGTGGGCAATGGATATGAACAGACACTTTTTGAAAGAAGACATTTACATGGCCAACAAACATAAGAAAAAAAGCTCATCATCACTGATCATCAGAGAAATGCAAATCAAAACCACAATGAGATACAATCTCACGCCAGTCAGAATGATTATTAAAAGGTCAGGAAACAGTAGATGCTGGCGCGGCTGTGGAGAAACAGGAATGCTTTTACACTGTTGGTGGGAATGTAAATTAGTTCAACCATTCTGGAAGACATTATGCGATTCCTCAAGGATCTAGAACCAGAAATACCATTTGACCCAGCAATCCCATTACTGGGTATATACCGAAAGGAATATAAATCATCCCGCTATAAAGACACATGCACACATATATTTATTGCAGCATTATTTGCAACAGCAAAGACATGGAACCAACCCAAATGCCCACGAATGATAGACTGAATAAAGCAAATGTGGTACATATACACCATGGTATACTATGCAGCCATAAAAAGAACGAGATCATGTCCTTTGCGGGGACATGATGAAGCTGGAAGCCATCATCCTCAGCAAACTAACACAGGAACAGAAAACCAAACACCACATGTTCTCACTTATAAGTAGGAGTTGAACATTGAGAACACATGGACACAGACAGGGGGACAACATACAGAGAAGGGTGGGGGCTAAAGGGAGGAAACTTAGAGGATGGGTTGATAGCATTCAATACATTGTTATTCACTACAGTCACCTTGTTTACGAGGTGCACCATGGCACACATATACCTACGTAACAAATCTGCACGTTCTGTACATGCATCCCCCCTGTTTCTTTTTAGAAGAAATAAAGAAAAAAGCAAAATAAATGAATAAACCAACTTAAAATGGATTAAAAATTCAAATTTATGAACTGAAATGGGAAATCTTCTAGAGGAAAACATAGGAAAAAAGTTTTCTGACATTAGTCTAAGAAATGATTTTTTGGACATGATCCCAAAATCACAGGCAAAAAAAAAAAAAATAGACAAATGTGATTGCATCAAACTAAAAAGTTTCTGCATAGTAAAGGAAACAATATACAGTGAAGAGACAAGTCACGGAATTGGAGAATATATTTGCAAACCATACATCTGATAAGGGATAGATATCTGAAACATATAAGGAACTCAAAAACTGAATAGCAGGAAACCAAATACCTGATTTTACAAATGGGCAAAGGACTTGAAGAAACGCTTCACACAAAAAAAGGTAACACAAATGGGCCAGATTTATATAAAACAATGTTCAACATCACTAGTCATCAGGGGAGTGAAAAGTAAAACCACACTGAGATATTGCCTCACATTTATTAGAATGTCTATTATTTTAAAAATTACACATAACAAGCATTGGCAAGGATATGGGAAAAGGAAACCCTTACACACCATACATAGGAACGTAAACTAATACAACTGTCTTGGAAAACAGCACAGAAGCTCCTTGAAAAATTAAAAATAGATCTACGATATGGTCCAGTAATCCCATTACTGGCTGTATGTCAAAGAGATATTAAATCAGTATGTCTAAGTGATATCTGTGCACCCATGTTCACTGCAGCTTTATTCTTAACAGTCAAGCTATGGCATCAAGCTACATGTTCATCAGTGGATGCACGGATGAAGAAAATGTGGAATATATACACAAAGGAATACTATTCAGGCTTTAAAAAGAAGGAAATCTTGTCATGTTTGACAACATGGGTAAACATGGAGGACATTATATTAAGTAAAATAAACCTAGTACAGAAAGATAAATATTGCATGATATCATATGTGGAATCTAATTAATCTGAACTAACAGAAGTGGAAAGTAGAATGCTGTTCATGTAGGCTGGAGAGGGGGGATGGGAACTGAGGAGAAGTTGGTCAAAGGACATAAAATTTCACTTAAGAGGAACAAGTTCAAGAGATCTATTGTAAACAAGGTGACTATAGTTAATAACAAGGTATTCTATACTTGCAAACCACAAAGTGAATTTTCAGTGTTTTCACCACAAAATGTGGTATGTATGTGAGGCAATGTATATATTAAGTAGCTCAACTTAGCCATTGTACAATGTATACATCATGTTATACACTATAAATTTTATTTTTTGTCAATTAAAAAATAAACTAATTTTAAAAAGAAATGTAATTATAATAACCATTTAATGATATTTTCTGTTAATCCCAACATTTTTGTCACTTCTGGGTCAGTTTTGATTTATTGTTTCCTCATTATGGTTCAAATTTTTCTTCTCTTTTTCATACATATAATTCTTTACTGACTATCAACTACTGTGAATTTTACATCCTGGGGTTCTAGATATATATTTTTTTTTCCTATAAATATACCTGAGCTTTGTTTAGGAGTGCAGTTTATTTATTTAGAAAGTATTTCTTAGTGTGATCTTTTTGGGGCTTTGTTTTCTGAAATTTTGTGAGTTAGGATTGGAGAAGTGTCAGTCTAATTACTCACTGATGCTGAGGCAAGGCTCTTCTTTGCAGTATTGTTTTCTGGTCTGGCTTCTGGGAAGAGGTATTATTTCCAACCACTTGTGGGTACTGAAAGTTTGTTTCTTTAAGCCATTTGGGAGTTCTTTCCTGGATAGATTGTAAAACATTAATTTTTAAAAATTATTTTAGATTTATTTTCAGCATATATTTCATCTTCATGAATTTTCCACATGCATTTGAGTGGTAAGAGTTTTCTGCAGTTGTTGGTTATAGTAGTTTATAAATGTAAATTAAGTAAAGGTTGGAAATAGTAATTCTCATGCATGATTTTACATCATTCCTATTTTTTTCTCTGTTGCAACAATCACTGCATGTGAGGTATTAAGAATTCCAAGTGTGATTGTGGATTTGTTTCGTTCTTCTTTTGTTTGAGCAGTCTTTAATTGAAGCTCTGATACTAAGGATAAGCATAATAAGGATTTTTATATCTTTCTGATTAATTACATGTTTTGACCTCCATATTATTTTTGTCTGATAGAGGTAGGTACAATGACATCAAATTTGTATACTTTACTTAGTGTTTATACAGCATGTCATTTTTTTTCTTTTTGTATTTAACTATCTTTGTCTTTATATTTATAATATCCATCACTCATAGGATACATAATGTTGGCTTTCGCTATTTAACTTAGACTGAAGCATCTGTCTTTTAACTGGGGTGTGTAGTCCAGTTACACTTTTTATAATTATTGATTTAGTTGGCTTTAAGTCTACCTGCTATATATTTATGTATATTTCTTCCACTTATTTTTTTCATCTGTTTTATTTTCCCGAATCTTTATATAATATAAGTAGTACATTTTATTTAGTATTTTAATATTAGTATGTTAGCATTCCATTTTTTCCTTTATTAACATTCTGTTTTTTGCTCTACTCTGTTTTTAGTTCTTTGAGGAATCCCCACACTGCTTTCCACAATGGTTGAACTAATTTACACTTCCCCCACAGTGTATAAGCCTTCCCTTTTTGTGCAACCTTGCCAGCATCTGTTATTTTTTGACATTTTAGTAGCCATTCTGACTCTTGTGAGATGTTATCTCATTGTGGTTTTGATTTGCATTTCTCTAATGAACTGTGACATTAAGGTTTTTTTTTTTTTTTCATATGCTTGTTGGTCACATGTATATGTTCTTTTCAAAAGTGTCTGTTCATGTAATTTGTCCACTTTTTAATGGAGTTGTTTCTTTTTTCATGTACATGTGTTGAGTTCTTTATAGAAGCAGAATATTAAACCTTTGTCAGATGCACGGTTTGCAAAAATTTTCTCCCATTCTGTAGTTTGTCTTCTTACTCTGTTGTTAGTTTCATTTGCTGTTCAGAAGCTCTTTAATGTAATTAGGTCCTATTTGCCAATTATGGCTTTTATTGCAATTGCTTTTTGCATCTTCATCATGAAATCCTAGGTCCTAAATGATATTGCCTAGGTTATCTTCCAGTGTTTTTATAGTTTGGGGTATTATATTTAAGTCTTTGATCCTTGTTTAGTTGGGTTTTGTATATGGTGTTAGAAAGGAGTGTAGTTTCAATCTTCTGCAAGTGGCCAGCCAGTTATCCCAGTACCATTCATTGAATAGGGAGTCCTTTCCTCAATTGATGGTTTTTGTTAACTTTATCAAAAATCAGATGGTCATAGGTGTGCAGCCTTATCTCTGGGCTCTCTATTCTGTTCCATTGGTCTATGTGTCTGTTTTTGTACTAGTACCATGATGTTTTTATTACTATAACCCGAAATATAGTTTAAAGTCAGGTAGCATGATGCTTTCAGCTTTGTTCTTTTTGCTTGGGATTGCCTTGGCTATTCAGGGTTTTGTTGGTTCTATATTAATTTTGAAACAGTCTTTTCTAGTTCTGTGAAGTTCTGCCATTGGTAGTTTGATAGGAATAGCATTTAATCTATAAATTGCTTTGGGGTGTATGGCCATTTTAATAATGTTGATTCTTCCAATCCATGAGCATGGGAAGTTTTTCCATTTGTGTCGTTTCTTATTTCTTTGGGCAACGTTTCATAGTTCTCTTTGTAGAGAGCTTTCGTGTCCTTGGTGAGCTGTATTCTTAGGTATTTTATTCTTTTTGTGGCAATTGTGAATGGGATTGCATTTCTGATTTAGTTCTTAGCTTGGTTGTTGGTGTTTAGGAATGCTAGTGATTTTAATACATTGATTTTGTATCCTGAGACTTCACTGTAGTTTATCAGCTTAAAGAGTTTTTGTGTTGGGAGGGTTTTCTAGATATAGAATCATGTTGTCTCCACACAGGGATGGTTTGACTTCCTATCTTCCTATTTGGATGCCCTTTATTTCTTTCTCTTGTCTGATTGCCGTGGTAAAGAATTCCAATAGTAGGTTGAATAGGAGTGGTGAGAGAGGGCATCCTTGTCTTGTGCTGGTTTTCAAGGGGAATGCTTTCAGCTTTTGTATATTCAGTATGGTGTTGGCTACAGATTTGTCATACATAGCTCTTATTATTTTGAGGTATGTTCCTTTAATATGCAGTTTATTGAGAGTTTTTAACATAATGTTGGAAATTTTATCAAAAGCCTTTTCTGCATCTCTTGAGATAATCACTTGGTTTTGTCTTTATTTCTGTTTATGTGATGAATCATATTTATTGATTTGTGTGTGTTAAACCAACCTTGCATACCAGAGAGAAAGCCTACTTGATTGTGGTGGATAAGCTTTTGAATGTACTGCTGGATATAGTTTGCCAGTTTTTTCGTGTGTGTGTTGATTTTTGCATCAATGTTCATCAAGAATGTTGGATGAATTTTCTTTCTTTCTTTTTTTTTTTTTTTTTTTTTTTTTTTGCTATTTCTCTGCCAGGTGTTGACATCAGGATTATCCTGACCTTATAGAATGAGTTAGGAAGGAGTTCCTACTTCTCAATTATTGGAATAGTTTCAGTAGCAATGATTCCAGCTCTTCTTTGTACATCTGGTAAAATTCAACTGTGAGTCCATCTGGTTCTGGATTCTTTTGGGTTGGTAGGATATTTATTACTGATTTAATTTTGGATCTTATAATTGGTCTATTGAGGGATTCAATTTATTTCTGGTTCAGTCTTAGGAGGGTGCATGTGTCTAGGAATTTATCCATTTCTTCTAGAATTTCTGGTTTGTGTGCATAGAGGTGTTCATAGTATTTTCTCATAGTTATGTGTATTTCTGTGGGATCAGTGACAATATCCTCTTTGTTGTTTTTAATTGTTTGTTTGGATCTTCTTTCTTTTCACATGTATTATTCTGGCTAGCTGTGTATCTACTTTATTAATTTTTTTCAAAAATCAAACCACTATTGGTTTTGTTGTTTTTTGAATCTTTTTTTATGTCTCAGTCTCCTTCAGTTAGCTCTTATTTTGGTTATTTGTTTTCTTCTGCTAGCTTTGCAGTTGCTTTGCTCTTGTTTCCCTCATTCTTTTAGTTGTGAAGTTAAGTTGTTACATTGAGTTCTTTCTAACTTTTTGATGTGGACATTTAGGGCTCTAAGTTTCCCTCTGCCTTAGTTGTGTCCAAATGATTCTGTTATGTTGTGTATTTGTTCTCATTATTATCAAAAAACTTCTTGATTTCTGCTTTAAGTTTTTTACCCAAAAGTCATTCAGGAGAGGTAATGTAATTTCCATATAATTGTATAGTTTTCAGCTATTTAATGAGTCTTGATTCATAATGAGAAGGATGTATATTCTGTTGTTTCTGGGTGAAGAGTTCTATAGATGTCTATTGGCTCCATTTGCTCCAGTATTGATTCCACTTCCTGAATATCTTTGTTAATTTTCTGCCTCAATGATCTGCCCAATACTGTGAGTGAAATGTAGAAGTCTCCCACTATTAATGCATGGGAGTCTAAGTCTCTTTGAAGGTCTCTAATAACTTGATTTATGAATCTGGGTGCTCCTGTGTGGGGTGCATATATATATTTAGGATAGTTACATCTTTTTGTTGAATTGAACCTTTTTCCAATATGTCATGCCCTTCTTTCTCTTTTTTGATCTTTTTTGGGTTTGAAGTCTATTTTGTCTGAAATTAGGATTATAACTCCTGGTTTTCTTCTGCTCTCCACTTGCTTGGTAGAATTTTTTCCATCCCTATATTTTGAACTTATGTGTGTCATTGTATGCTAGATGTCTCTTCGAAGACAGCATACCAATGCGTCTTGGTTCTTTATCCAGATTGCCACTCTGTACTTTTTAATTGGGACATTTAGCCCATTTCCATTCAAAGTTAGTATTGATATGTGTGGATTTGATCCTGTCATCATGATATTGGCTTGTTTGTATGGTTTCTTTATAGTGTCACTGATCTGTGTCCTTAGGTGTGTTTTTCTAGTGGCTGGTAATGGTCTTTCTTTCCACGTTTAGTGTTTTGTTCAGGAGCTCTTGTGTGGCAGGTCTGTTTGTAATCAATTCTCTCAGCATTTGCTTGTCTGAAAAGGATCTCATTTATCCTTCACTTATGAAGCTTAGTCTAGCCAGATATGAAATCCTTGGTTGGAATTGTTTTTCTTTAATAATGTTGAATGTTGAATATTGGCCCCCAATTTATTCTAGCTTGTAGGATTTCTGCTGAGAGGTCTGTTGTTAGTCTGATAGGCCTCCCTTTGTAGGTGACCTAACCTTTCTCTCTAGCTGCCTTTAATATTTCTTTCTTTCATTTTGTCCTTAGAGAATCTGATAATTATATGTCTTTGGGGTGGTCTTGTGAAGTATATTACTGGGGTTCTCTGCATTTCCTGAATTTGAATGATGGCCTCTCTATCATTCAAATTTCTCATGGATGATATCGTGAAATATATATTGCAAGTTATTTCCATTCTCCCCATCTCTTTCAGGGACACCACTGAGTTGTAAATTTGGCTTCTTTACATAATCCAATATGCCTGAGAGGTTTTGTTTCTTCCCTTTTATTCTTTTTTTCTTGAATCTTATCTGACTGTCTTATATTAAAAAAACAGTCTTCAATCTCTGAGATTCTTTACTCAGCTTGGTCTGTAATACTTGTGATTGCATTATGAAATTCTTGTGTGCCTTTCAGCTCTAATCAGGTCTGTTACGTTATTTTCTCTACTGACTAGTTTTTCTGTGAACTCCTATATGATTTTACTGTGATTCTTAGCTTCCTGGAATTGAGTTTCAACATACTCTTGTATTTTAATGATCCTCATTTCTATCCATATTTGAATTCCATTTCTGTCATTTCAGCCATCTTAGCCTGGTTCAGAGCCCTTGCTGGAGAGCTAAGCTAGTACAATCATTTAGAGGAAATAAGCCATGCTGGCTGTTAGAGTTGTCAGTGTTCTTGCATTGGTTCTTTCTCATCTTTGTGGGCTGATGTTTCTTCAATCGTTGAAGTTGGTGTCCTTAGGATTATTATTATTACTATTATTATTATTATTATTATGCTTGATAACCTCGAGAGTTTGATTGTGGTATAAGGTGGGTTCAGTTAACTGGCTTTATTTCTGGAAGATTTTAGAGAGACAAGGCTCAACTCCCAACTCCTGGACTGTGTGCTCTAACACCGTGGGACTAGTATCCGGCAGGATTTTGTTCTCTGGCTCCTTGAGGTTAGGAATCCACTGTGCCCGGGCTCCCAGACCAAAGGCAGCAGCAGCACAGGACATGCACGGGCTTCAGCTGCAGCAGGGGCAGAGGGTGGCTGGGGAGGGGGCCAGAGCCTCCTGCTGGTGATTATGTGTGTGGTCACTCTGGTGGTTGTGTTAGCGCAGGGGTGGAGCGCTGGCGGGCACAGGTCTGTGTGTGCCCTCTGCTCTGTGTGGGGGAAGGTCCACTGTTTTCCATGCCTAATTTCACTCCATAGGCAGTGCTGGTTCAGGGGCTGGACGTTGGTGGGGTGGGGTTAGTGGGCTCTTTGCCAGCCAAGGCTCCTACTACAATGGCTTTATGATGTGTGCTGGGGGTGGGAAGGAATGCACTCACTCCAGTAGCAGTGGCAGGACAGGGTGCCTACCTACCTGTGCGCTAGTGAGGCAGGGAAAGCAATATCCATCTGCAGGCACACCCACCCCAAAATTGATGTGAGCAGTGGCTGTGGGCCTAGGAGGAAGCTGCAGTGGGGGAAGGAAGCAAGTGGACCTGTGCCTGTTCCTGGGGACTGTTGTTATGCTGGAGCTCTCTGCCAGTCAGGCATGGTCAGCTAGAGTGTAGGAACTATGATATGGAACTCCAGGGCACCCAAGGCTGCACTGCAAGCGAGTCCCAGGAGAGTTCATTAGGTCAAGTGGAGCTTAGGTCGAATGGGCCAGTGTGATGGGCAAGACCACCTGCAGAGTTCAGGTAACACTGTTCCCCTAGAACTAAAGTCTTCTATGGGAGCAAGTTGAGCCTAGGGGAATGGGTGTCCCTGGTCAGGCTTCACTACAGACACTCCTTCACTGAACCCTCTGGGCTGCACACTTACAGGAGTACTGCCCCTACCACTTCTTTGATCAGCTCTTTCTGTCTGTGGTGGTTGAGTGGTCTCCTCCTGCCAGAGTTCCAGAGACTTGTGGCTGGAGCAGGTTGCTCCTTGCTAGTTCGACTAACCCATTTCTCTGAAGTTGTTGGGAGCCAGAAAGGTATCCTTGTGCATGGTAATCCTGTGCAGAGTTCTCAGCTTCTTCCCCCTTCAGCCCAGCTTCTGTATCTTCCCTCTGTTCTTTCTCAGTGTCTTTCTCTCTCAAATCTATCCACTACAGAATCTCTTCACTAAAAGCTGTACGAATGCAGGATTACATTACCTCTTACTTACTTCAAGTGTAATTGCTTCTTAACTAGCTGGCCTTGCTGTTTACCCATTTCTAGTACCTCAATTTTAGATTAGTGTCCTTGAAATTTAAGGTCTGCCTATAATGAAATAGAAGATCATGTGATGTATAAAGATCAAAATTATTTAAAGACAACAAGGTGTTCAATGAATGTGAGCTTGATGCGGATTAAAATGGCAAATAAGGGAGTAAGGAAAAGAGATTGGGGAGGGGATTAAGGTAATTGATTCAAAAGTAAAGTTGCCTAGTAAGTTCGTTGTCTATAGTAACCAGAAAATAAGTGAATATTGTCAAGCATAAAACACACACACACACACACACACTCACACACTCACACACTCACTCATACAGAACCTCAGAGGCTGATAGTAAAGGGAGTGTCTCAAAGTTTCATAGGGAGTCAGTGAACAAATAAAATAAAATAATACAAACATTTTACATAAGGGCTTCCAGAGCCTTGGATTGTCAATGAAGAAAATACGTTATCTAAGATGAAGATCTCTAGGGACTGTTTATATTGAATGTTCAGGGTACACAGTAGTGGCTCCACCTTCACAACAATCTCAGCAGAGCAAACAGAAGGGTGAAAATAGAATAATGAATAAGTGGGAAGATAAATTGGGAAGAAAACAAACAAACAAACAAAAGACTGGTTGTTTTGTATGCAGTGATTTATTGTTTAAAGATTATGCATAAAGTCAAGAGAAATGAAAGAAAAGTAAGACTGTAAGATAGGCTAGAAGGACTCCATACTCTCAGGGAGAAAGACCATGTCACCTGGACAAAATCAGCTTCAGTGTTTTCACCCTCCTGTGCAGGTCCTTAAATTATTCAGTTTCATGGTGACTTGCATATAGTGAGTGCTAACATAGTTTAAGTGAGAAAATAAATAAATGACTATAGATGGGTAACTGGACAAGTTCTTCACTGTTTCAGTGAGGCACTATTGCTTATGCAATATGCTTATGCCTCTAATCACTGAACCCAATATCTAACTTTTTGCTCCTTAGAGTGGGAAAAAATAATTGAACTTCTCAAAGGAAAATTTTCTATAATATACTTATTAAGAAATGTAAGGCCATTATAATAAAGTGAAGACTATCAAAAATGCATACATTTCAGACTAGCAGAGAAAAATTTTGAAGTGTTTGAAGGAATATTAGATTAAATGACACTTGCACAGTGCCTATGTAAATTTAAATGGTTTGTCATAGGATTCAAATGCTTGAACATATGTTTTTTAAATGTTTTTACAATATTGTATGTCTATTATTCTAATCATGGATGTTAAAATGTGATTTTAGCATAACTATTTCAATCTGAATTAATTTATGGCATTCTTAACATAAAGTTCCAAATGAAATTCAAAAGTATTATTGTCTTTCAAGAAGAGATACATTGATATTCTAAATTTTCAGGCATGTTATTATATGAATTTGCCCACATAAAATTAGAGTATTGAACAACTACAAATTGAATATTAAATAAAAATATTATGTGGGATTTTCAGGTAAAGTGGAAATAACCTTTTTGGTTAATTTATCAAGATATATCCATAAATTTTCTCCAATCCATTGTCCATGGATAAGCCCATTACAATGAGACAGAATTCTCTTTGTTTAGAATTTTGAAGTCTTTGGAATGGAATTGGTAATGGCATATCTTTGGAGAGCTTTGAAAAGATACTCTGATTTCTTAAATGCCCTTCTACTTCTGTTTTTGTTACACTAACACCACCTATCTTCAAAACTAACTGAAGATTCACCTCTTCATAAACCTTCCCTTACACAATAGTCCTGTTAAAGTTAATAACCATTTCATTGTGTTCCATTATGATTCATCTGCAAATATCTTCCATCAATGGTGTGTACAATCCTTGCGGTTTTGATAGGGATTTCATTAAATCTATAGATTGCATTGAGTAGTACGGTCATTTCAACAATATTAAAATTTTTAATCTATGAACACAGGATGCATTTCAATTTATGTTTCCACTTTAATTCCATCAATACTTTGTAGCTTTCAGTACACAACTTTTTACCACCTTAGTTAATTTTATTCCTAGGTATTTTATTCTTTTTGGTATTATTCGAAATGATGATGTTTTTCAAATTTCCTTTTCAGATAGTTCATTGTTGATTAAGAAATGCAACTGATTTCTGTATGATAATTTTGTATCCTGCAACTTCACTGAATTTATCTATTAGTTTTAACAGTATTTGGGTGGTTTCTATATATATGAGAATGTCATCTGCAAAAAGAGATAATTTTATTTCTTACTTTCTGATTTAGATGCTATTTATTTCTTTCTCTTGCCCAATTGCTCTGACTGGGAGTTCCAGTACTATATTGACTAGAAGTGATGAGGGTGAGCATTTTTACCTCGTTCCTGGAAAATTTTACGGAAATAGAAAAAACAATTCTAAAATTCACATGGAACTGCAAAAAACCACAAATAGCCAAATCAATCTTGATAAAGAATAACAAAGCTGACAATATTACATTTTTATTTTAAAATATCTTACAAAGCTACAGTAATCAAAATACATAAAGACAGATATATGAACCAGTGAAACAAATTAGTGAGCCCAGGAGGAAACCCACATACATATGGTAAAGTTATTTTCAATAAGGTTATCAATATTATACAATAGGGAAAGAGTTCAACAAATGGTGTAGGCAAATTAGATATAAATAAGCAAAAGGATGAACTTGGAACCTCATCTTACTTCATATACACATCCACTCAAAATGATCTGAAAACATTTAGATGTTAAAACCCCAAACTGTAAAATATTTATAAGAGAATAGAGGGGAAATGCTTCATGACATAGGTCTTGGCAGTGATTTTATGCATATGATAACAAAAGCACAGACAATAAAAACAAACAAGGGACTATATCACACTAAAAATATCTGTATGGCAAAGAATATAACAAAGTGAATAGACAACCTGAAGAATTGCAAAATTGCTTGATAACCAAACATCTGATAAATAAGAGGTTAATTTCCAAAATATGTAACTTCTACAACTCAGTATTTTCAAAAGAACACTAATATAATTAAAAATGGGTTAAGGACTTTAATGGATATTCCTCCAAAGAAGATATACAAATGATCAACCTGTATGTGAAACATTGCTTAACAGTAATCACCAGGGAAATGCAAGTCAAAATCTAAATGAGATATCACTTCACACCTGTCAGGATAGCTGTGTTTAAAAATAAAAGACAAGCATTAGTGAGAATGTGAAAAAACTGAAACTCTTGCATAGCACTGGATGAGAATGCAAAATGCTGTAGCTGCTATAGAAAACAGAAGGGTGGTCCCTCAAAAAGTTAAAAATAGAACTACTATATGATGTGGCAATCCTACTGTTAAGCATATATCTGAAAGAATTGGGTTGGGCGTGGTGGCTCACGCCTGTAATCCCAGCACTTTGGGGGGCCAAAGCGGGTGGATCACCTGAAGTCAGTAGTTCGAGACCAGTCTGACCAACATGGAGAAACCTTGTCTCTACTAAAAATACAAAATTAGGTGGGCATGGTGGCGCATGGCTGTAGTCCCAGTTACTCAGGAGGCTGAGGCAGAATAATTGCTTAAACCCAGGAGGCACAGGTTGCAGTGAGCCAAGATCGCACCACTGCACTCCAGCCTGGGCAACAAGAGTAAAACTCTGTAAAATAAATAAATAAATAAGAATTGAAATCTGATCTTGAAGAGATACATTCACTCCGATGTCATTGCAGGATTATGCACGCTAGGCATGATGTGGAAACAACCTAAATGTCCATCAAAAGATGAATGAATAGAATAAAATAAAATGTGGGATATACATACAAGGAAATACTATTCAGTTTTTTTTTAAAAAGAAGGGATTTTTGTAATATGTGACAGAATACATGAACCTTGAGGACATTATGCTAAGTGAAATGGGCCAGTTAGCAGAAAGACAAATACTACATGATTCTGCTTATATAAAGTATCTAAAATAGTCAAATTTGTAGAATCAAGAGTGGAATGTTGGCTATAGGGTCAATGACGGGGAGACTGAGATTTGGGAGAAAGTAAATAGTTATCAATCAATGGGCATAAAGTTCTGTTAAGCAAGATAAATAAGCCCTAAAAATCTGCTATACAATGTTGTACATATAGTCTACAATAATGTATTGTACAACTTAAGATTTGTTAAGAGAGTGGATATCATGTAAACTGTCCTTACCATACGTGGTCATTCTTCAGGTTTTTTTCCTTCAGAATGGAGGCATTCATTCCTCAGGTGCCCACAGATGAAGTCTTGATTGCAACTGCATTATAATTAAAAATCTCTCTCTAACCAGTCCTGCTCCCCTCATTCCAGTATAAGAATTAGTTAGTAAAGCACTCCCCAATAAAGTTTCTGCATGAAAAACTCATAGTTTCAGAGTCTGTTTTCTGAGGAGCCTAATCCTAGATAGCTCCCTTTAAAACCAAAGCATCCAATAATCTTAGACAGCTGACAGGATGAGAAAGAGGTCTATCGTTTATCTAGACATTGTGATAAGTGATTTGCCCACTGCATTTTCCCCATTACTCTTAATAAATCTGAGGTAAGGCTCTTTTAATACACTAATTTGCCAAGAGTTATCCCTATATATATTTGACAAAGCATGGTTTCAGCCATTCCAGGCTATGGATTCATATACAGCAAATAAGATTGGTGTCATTTCTTAAACATTTAAAACTAGGCATCCTCTTCTTCCTAGCTACTACAATTTATATGGAATGTTTTTAATTTTTCTATATAAAACATGACTTTAATTAAAAATCCCTTGGTAAATCAGTTTACATTTTTTCTTGATAATCCCATAAAACTTCTCTATCAGTATTCACATTCTGTGAGCACACTTCTATGTACAATTAAACACACTTTCATATTATGAAAACATAATTCTTTCCTATCTGTTCCTGGCTACTAACATTTTTATCAGAGGCTCTCTTACCATACTTGGACTTTAATATTCTTCAACAAATTGGTGACCTTCTCATGAATTAACTTCAGACAAAACAACATTGATGTTGATTTTCTAGTCATAATATTGAGCCTTTCAAGTAACAAAATTGAAACGGGCTGACATCATTACATATTACTAAAAGTGCAACATTGCCTTTACTTTTCCTTTGATGAATTACAGTTGTGTAGACATGCAACACAACAGCATTTTACATATTGTATGATTAATAGGTTGTTCTTCAAAGAGGTTGCTAATACTGGACACATTATACATGCCAATATGTCTTATGCACTGCCCTCTCACTTCTTTAACTTTTTAAATTATATTGTTTCATTTTTATAATAATTCTATGTCTATTTTTACTAGCATTTACAACTGCCACTGAATTTATTAGATACAGTGAAGTTAATAATGTTTGTGGAATTCCTCAAAACTAAACACATATAGTAAATGTCTCAACAATGACATCATTGATTCTAGATTATGAATCCTGGTATACTGCACATTGTTTGAAAGCAAAACTGATGCATTGTGCTGTGGAGTACTGACTTGTTTTATTTCTGATAATTCAGAAGTTGAATTACTAATGCAGAAAAGCTTCTGTAGGAAGTCCTACTTCTGGTATGAGTGTATGAGGACCTCTGTGGAACCCCTCCCCAGTGAAACTGCTAAAAATTACTAAAAATATAAGTCATTTCAGTTTTCTTGAATTGAACCCCTCCCCAGTGAAACTGCTAAAAATTACTAAAAATATAAGTCATTTAAGTTTTCTTGAATTGTCTCTATAGACATGTAATTAATTATGGAAAAAAATCTAAACATTTTTAAGATGAGAGAGACCCAGTGGTGTCTGAACCGATATCCACACTCTGCCTTTGCCTTCTCAGCTCAGCAAAACAGAAAGGTCATTCAAGGGTAGTACAACAAAGGCACAAGACTATTTTTCCCCCAGTCCAAGTAAGAGGAACATTTTCCTGATATAGGCAACATGTCAGCATTTCTCATCTTTCTCCTAACTTTCTGCTGTGGAGGCTAAGTTCTAGGTTAGTAAAGTCAAGAGGTGAGGGCTCTCTTCTTCTACCCGATTTCCATCTGTGGGTAGAGGCTGTACCTTGAGCATAGCATACCGAATATATTGGGGTCTGATTGCCTTGCTTGAACTCAAAGAGTGGGGTGTCTATACCAGAAAGGCAAACCGGGGAAATCTGAGTTTGTTATGCTTTAAATTCACAAGAGCTCAGTTTATAAGATGGGAATGCCACTTCCAAAGAAGTGCACCATGGTTTAGCTCCTAGAACCTGACCAGTAGTTCAGAGATTTTCTCCAGAGGTATAAACAGAGACAAGCTGAGAATAGATAGTTCCCATTCACTATGGTAAAATATTTGGACAGAGAGTTATGTCATAGAATGTGGGGAGGATGGATTCCTCTCACTCTAGACTAATTATTTTGTCTCACCTAAGGCAAACAAAAATTATACCACTGGAGGATGTTTGTTTAGGGCACAACTTTGAGACAGGCCCACTAAAAGACTGACATTTAATTATAAGATTATAGAAAACTTTCTCAGTCACAATTTACCATGATACCAATGGGGATTCAGCATGGTAACAAAAGATTATAAAAGAAAGAGCTGTCAGACAGGGATTCTCTCTGAAGTGTAGTACTTTTGGAAACACAAAGTCAAGAGTGGAGACCAAAATGAAATTAAGAAATTTGAAACCTTTTATACCTACAGTATTGGGTAAGGAATAAATTAAATAGGTAGAACTGGAAATATTCTTTAATAATGTGTGCATAATTCGCATTATACACTGTTGTGCAATTTGTAAGTGAAGTTAAATTCTATTATGTAAACTCTAGGGAAAACACTATTTTAAAAAATGCTATTGATATTCTAAGAGAGATTTTTAAAACACAATCATAAAGTACTCATTTAAAAAATAGAAGTCAGAAAAGCAGGGATATAAAAGAATAAATTCAACAAACATAAAACTGTTAAAACACAGTACACATTCATCCAACTCTATAATGAGTATAAATGTGTTAAATACACAAATTAAAGACAAAGATTGAGTTGATAAAACAGCACCTAGAAATATACTGTGTACACAAAAACCCACTCTAAACATAAAGACTTGGATAGGTTAAAATAAAGAGATGGAGAAATATGGACTGATAACTCCAATGATAAGAAAGCTAGGATAACTATGTTAATTTCAGACAAAATTAACTTCAGGACAAAGAAAGTTATCAGGAATAAACAGAAGCTTGTATAATGAAGAAGGGGTTCATTCTTCAAGAAGGTATAACAATCTTTTACATGCATGTGCCTAACAATATCATCTTAAAAATTACGTAGAACTTGAGAAAACTTTAAGGAGCAATACACAAATTCATTATTACAATTGGAGAACTCAATAACCCTCTTTTAGTAATTGAAAGATCAAGCAGCCAGAAACTCAGGAAGGATGTCAATGAGTTGAGTAGTAAAATCAATCTAACCAATTTAATTTACATTTTTAGAATAAACATAATAAAACAGCAGAACACATATTATTCTCAAGCTCTCATGAAATATTCACCAAGGCAGAGCACATTATGTACCAAAAAGCACACATTAACAAATTCAAACAAAAAATGATAGAAAGTATGCTCTAAGACCAAAATTACCATAAATTAGAAATACATAAAGGAAAGAAAGCTATAAATCTCCCAAATATTGAAAATGAACAGCATGCTTCTCAATAATACGTGGGTGAAGGAAAACATCTCAAGAAAAAATAAAAACTAAGACAAAATGAAAATAAATATTTGTGGGATGCACCAAAAGCAACACTAAATTTTAAGGGAAATTTATAGCATTAGATGGGTATATTATAAAAGAAGCTCTATCTCTCTGCAGCCCTCCGTCTTTCTCCCGTTTTCTCACTGTGTATCTCCCTTTCTCTGCCATGCAAAATTTAAAAAAAAAATAATAAGAATGATCTAACATTAATAACCTAAATTTCCACCATAGGACACTTGAGAAAAAAGAGTAGCTTACTCCCAAACAAGGAAGGAAAAAAATAAAAAATAAAAGAGAGAAGCAAAAATCAATTAAATTGAAAATAAGTAAACAATAAAGATATTCAATAAACTTGACAAAAGTCATTTGCTTTCCTATGAACTACTGAAACTTGGAATTTAAAAAATGCCATTTACAACAACACCTAAAAAATAAATAGGTATAAATTTAACAAAATATATAAAGAATCTAAGTGTGCAAAACTACAAAGCTTATTAAGAAAATCAATGAAATTCAAATAAATATAAAGATATTCCATGTTCATGGAATTTAGAACTCAATATTTTAAGCTGTTAAATTTTCTCAATGTGATTTATAGTTTTAATACAATCCCAATCAACTTCTAGCAAGCTGTTTTGTAGATACTGACAACTTGATTCTAATGTTTATACGAAAAAGCAAAAGCCCTATAATAGCCGACATGACGTTGAAGAATAAAGCTGGAGAACTCACACTACCCAATTTCAAAACTTAACATAAAATCACAGTAATAAATATATTATGATTTTGTATACATTAATGGAATAGAAAAGAGAGCCCAGAAATAGATTTTCACAAATATCATCAGGTAATCTAACAAAGGAGCAAGAGCAACTCTGTGAAGAAGGAATACAGTTTTCCACATATGCTATTGGAACAATCAGATTGACCGCATGTAAAAAAAAAACAACCTGGACACAAACCTTAGATCCTCAAGATGCATCACAGATCTAAAAGAAAAAAGCAAAGACATAAAACTTCTGTAAGGATAACATAGGAAAAAATATGTACCATATTTGGCTGTGATAATGAGTTTTATATACAACATCAGAACACAGTCCATAAAAAAGTTGATAAGTAGGAGTTTATTAAATTTAAAACTTCTCTGTTAAAAAGAATACAAAGAGAATGAAATAATAAGTCACACACTGGAAGAGAATATTTGTGAAACACATATCTGGTAAGAGACTTGTATCTAAAATTTTTGAAAAAGAAAAAAGAACACAACTTTTAAACACTTCTTAAGAAAAGAAACAACCCAACCAATTAAATATGAACGCATTTTAAAACAGACACCTCACCAAAAAAGATATAAAGAGGGCAAATAAGCATATAAAAAAGATGTTCGGGGTCGTTTGTTATTATAAATTAGTTGACACAAAAATGAGATAGCATTACTTTGAGAATGGCAAGAAATGTTAACGTCATTTTCTGGGAGATACATCAAGCATCAATAATATTCATTCCTGGTAGGGATGCAAAATAATACTGCCACTTGGAAGACAATTTGGCAGATTTTTACAATGATATATATAGTTTTACCATATGACCCAGAAACTGCACTTCTGTGTATTTACTCAACTAATTAGAAAATTTATTTCCAGGTACAAATCGGCATGTGAAGGTTTATAGCAACTTTATTCATAATCATCCAAAACTGGAAGCAACCAAAATTTCCTTCAGTAGAAGAACTGATAAATGTATTGTAGTAGATCCATATAATGGTATATTATTTATTTATTAAAAGGAAACAGCTTAGGAGGATGTGGGATGTGATGATGGAATGCAGACTATGACAAGAGAATCTAACTGCATTATAAATGTATGCACCAACCTCACTTAAGGCGGTTGGGGGAGCAAGTTTCTAATAACTAAATCTGAAAACAAGAGGAGTCTATAAGACTAAAGGCAAAGCAAAATAAATGTAGGCACTGCACTCAAATTCATAATGTTGTTTTGCACAGGGTTAGGCTTCAACAATTCCAATACTTTTATTCATGTACTAGAACTGAATAATTAAATAAATACATGTTCGATGACAGGAACCAAGTTTCTCGCTGTTGAAGTGTTAAGATCATATATCTAATCAAGGGAAATAGTAACATTTTTGATAAAGTGACATCAGTAAGAATTCATGTTTAGCTTGATGTAAATACAGTCTTACAGATATTTATATGTGTTATAGATTGGTGTAAGTATGTAGGCTTGTATATGCACATGCATTTCCTTGTACTGTCAGCTCAGAAGTTCTAGATTCAATGACATCTCATAGCAATGAGCAAACCCAGCACCTAGATCTTAGTTTCTAATATAATTCTCCAGTGATAGGAACTAGAGCTCCTTGTCTAAACTATTCTAGGAATGAGGGAGAAAATATAAAAGATAATCTTGAAGCATCTTGTACAACAGAAAGTAATAAAGTGCTAATAAAACACACACTGTTGTGACCTGTGTGTATCCTCTCCAAATTCATGTTGAAACTTAATTGCTGTTGTGCTGCTATTAAGAGGTGGGCCTTCAGTGGGTGATTAAGTCATGAAGGCAGAGCCCTCAGGAGTGGGATTAGTGGCCTTATAGAAGAGGTGCAAATGAGCTGTTCTCTCCTTCCACAGGGTAAGGACACAACTACAAGGTGTCACTTTGAAGTAGAGAGCAAGCTCATACCAGATGCTGAATATGTCAGCATCTTGATCTTGGATTTCCCAGCCTCCAGAACTGTAAGGAGTACATTTCTGTTGTCCATAAATTTCCCAGATTAATGTATTTGTTATAGCCGAATGATCTAAGACACACACACACACACACACACACACACACACACACACACACACAGAGAGAGAGAGAGAGAGAGAGAGAGATGAAGAAATGTTACCTAATCAAAAGGAATCTCACAATGAAACTTCAAACAAACCACCCTCCCCAGTGTCGAAGGAACACAAGATACAATCAAAAGCACTCCCAATGGCCAAAACTGAAACAATCTGAGACAGAATAATGTAGTTTTGGATTTTAACTCAAAGCCTAAAATAAATATTCACAAATTCATAAGTCACTGATTAAATACACAAATAATTGGTACGTGTGTGTGTGTGTGTGTGTTTGTATTTATATATAATTCAGGCTTGAGCCATATTGATAAGGAAAGAGAATATTTTGTTTTTTATTTTCAATTAACTTTAGGTGAAGAATATCAAGGAGTAAGGAATGCCCAGTGATAGGTGGTAGAAGACAATATCTGAAGAAATATGATGAGATTAGACTTACTTTCTTTATGAGTTAGTAAAAGAAGATTTTGAAGTCAAATTGGTAACTGAGGCAATGTAACAAGTAATCAAGACTAGCAAGATATTTGGGTGACAAGACACAATTTTACTTATTTTTCCACAGCAATAATGAATATTTTTATCACCATTAATAGTAATTGTTTATTATGAACAATAAATCATAATAAAATAACATGGAACACTATAATGCCCTTCACCTCCCACTTCTCATACCTGAATGACATATAATCATTTTTCTGGAGCTCATAACTCAGAAGTCAGTAACTTACAGCCTATAAGCCAAATCAGCTAAGCTTTTATTTTTCCCTCCAAATGTTTTCTTTCCTTTCTTTTCCTTCCTTCTCTCCTTCCCTCTTTCCTTCCTTTCTTTCCTTCCTTTCCTTCCTTCCTTCTCTCTCTCTGGTTCTTTCTATGGAATGTCAACATTTAAAATCCATTAAGAAGTCTTAATAAAAGAATGAATTTTTGCTTCTGGTTTCACAGAGGAAACTGGAAGATATAACAATTTAAACATCCAACAAGCTCACTGTTTACTACTTACTATTCTGTGGTTCACACGGAACAGTGCAGCAGCAGCACCTGGGAACTTATTAAAAATTAAAACTTCTGTTTTTTACTTAGTTGTAGACTACTGGATAAAGTGCATAAAGATATGCAATTAACTGAAGCTAAGCAATAATTCTCACCCATTAACATCAGCAAATAAAAATTATAGTTAACTCTAAGATATAAAAAATAAAACCAGCAAGTAAAACTAAATGAACTATTCTGGAAGCCAAGGAGCTTAAACATCTATGGAGAAAATTAAATTCAACCTTGTAGAGTCAGGCCTTTTTCTTTTTTTTTTTTTTTTGCTTTAAGAGACACAGTGATAAGTATTAATGTAATAAGAAACACATGAATATATTCAACTTAAGAAAATTCATATCCAGCTTCTACAGAATACAGCTGAACACATTCAACTTATTCAAACTTGTCTACTCTAGCATATGTGGCATTAATTCCAGATCTTTTCTTCTCATTTACGAAACCATTCAACATTCTGGAAAATAATTCAACAGGAAATAAGTATCTATTTCTACTGTGGTTGCAAGCCAG
This sequence comes from Chlorocebus sabaeus, assembly GCF_047675955.1. Lineage (NCBI taxonomy): Eukaryota > Metazoa > Chordata > Mammalia > Primates > Cercopithecidae > Chlorocebus > Chlorocebus sabaeus. The sequence continues at coordinate 54,190,058 of NC_132915.1, forward strand.
TGTTGAATACCCTGATCTGAACGTATTTTTTGTTAACAACTGCTATTTTATCCCTAATAGTGGTAGTGTTTTGATCTTTTATACAACATTCACACTTCGTCAATGAGTAGAAATGAAATTTGCCTTCCCCAGTGGGGTTTATGGCAACCTGCTTCGTGTGTGCTTTATTAGGAACGGCACTTCCACCTTATAGTGTAATTTCGTCTTCAGGAGTTTGGGCTTTGAATTTCAGAAATTTATCAATTAACATAAACATTATCCAGTTTCTAATTGTAACTTTAAGTTAATAGTGAGACTTTATTAAGCACCTCATATTAGCATCAAGAAGATCCGCTTGAAGTGTTTCCATGATTGACATTTTAATGCTTAAATAACTATTAAGGAGGGTTTTAGAAAATATATATGTAAACATATATATATATATAAAATGTATGTGTATATATCTGTGTGAGTTAATGTGCTCTTTAATAAATGTGCTGTTTATGTATGTTTTAAATTTCTATTATATATTTATGGCTAGTAGCTAAATAGAATTTGATATGTGTAGCAGAGAAGAAAAATTAACAAATTATTTTTAACCACTATATCAAAGTATAATTAACATACAAAAAACTATAGATATTTAATGTACACAATTTTATGTGTTTAGAAATAAGTATACACTGATGAAATCATCAAACATCATCACTATGAATTTATCAAATTTTCAAATCAAAATTTTGTTTATACTCTTATTAAAGAATAAGCATGCTAATTAAGAGAAAGTGTTGACTGAGCCTAAGGGTCTTATATGGAATGGAAAGCAGTTAAAACTCAAACATATTAATTATTAATGAACTTTATTTGTATAAATGAAAGAAGAAAATTTACATAAAAAATGATCGATGTGGACACATGAAAACTAAGAAAATTCAAATATATTCATTTGCAAATTTCAAATAGTTCTGGTATGTTACACAGATTGATCATCTTTTGATCTACCCCTTTGAGAAAATTATATTTGTACAAATTTACGTTTGCTTTTACTAAAAAACCCTATATTTACATAGAGGTACATGGCTGTGTGGCAAGGTTATTAGCAGGTCCTAATCCCAATTAAACAACATAATTGTATGGATATAATCTTGACTTTTCATTTATTTATGTATTTATGTATTCAATTTTAATTTTTAAAAATTTTTAAATTTTACCGTAAGTTCTGGAAACATGTGCAGAACATGAAGGTTTGTCACGCAGTTATACATGTACCATGGTGGTTTGCTGAACCTATCAACCCATCATCTAGGTTTTACGCCCCACATGCATTAGGTATTTCTCCTAATGTTCTCCCTCCCCTTGTCCCCCACTCCCCAACAGGGCCCAGTGTGTGATGTTCCCCTCCCTGGGTCCTTGTGATCTCACTGTTGAACTCTCATTTATGAGTGAGAACATGCGACATTTGGTTTTCTGCTCCTGTGTTTGCTGAGAATGTTTGTTTCCAGCTGCATCCATGTCCCTGAAAGGACATGAACTCATTATTTTTTAATGGCTGCATAGTATTCCATGGTATATATGTGCCACATTTTCTGTATCCAGTCCATCACTGATGGGCATTTGAGTTGGTTCCAAGTCTTTGCTCTTCTAAATAGTGCTGCAATAAACGTATGTGTGCATGTGTCTTTATAATAGAATGATTCATAATCCTTTGGGTATATACCTAGTAATGGGATTGCTGGGCTAAATGGTATTTCTGGTTCTAGATCCTTGAGGAATCGCCATACGGTCTTCCACAATGGTTGAACTAATTTACGTTTTCACCACCAGTGTAAAAGCATTCCTATTTCTCCACATTCTCTCCAGCATCTGTTGTTTCCTGACTTTTTAATGAACGCCATTCTGACTGGTGTGAGAGTCAGTATGTCATTGTGGTTTTGATTTGCATTTCTCTAACGACCAATGATGATGAGCTTTTTGTCTGTTGTTTGTTAGCTGCATAAATGTCTTCTTTTGTGAAGTGTCTCTTCATATCCTTTGCCCACTTTTTGATGGGGTTGTTTTTTTCTTGTAAATTTGTTTAAGTTCCTTGTAGATTCTGCATATTAGCCCTTTATCAGATGGATAGATTGCAAAAATTTTCTTCCATTTTGTAGGTTGCCCGTTTATTCTGATGATAATTTCTTTTGCTGCATAGAAACTCGTTAGTTTAATTAGATCTCACTTGTCAATTTTGGCTTTTGTTGCCATTGCTTTTGATGTTTTAGTCATGAAGTCTTTGCCCATACCTATGTCCTGAATGGTATTGACTAGGTTTTCTTCTAGGGTTTTTATGGTTTTAGGTTTTATATTTAAGTCTTCAATCCATCTTCATTTAATTTTCATATAAGGTGTAAGGAAAGGGTCCAGTTTCAGTTTTCCGCATATGTCTAGCCAGTTTTCCCAACATCATTTATTAAATAGGGAATCCTTTCCCCATTGATTGTTTTTGTCAGGTTTGTCAAAGATGAGATGGTTGTAGATGTGTGGTATTTTTTCGGAGGCCTTTGTTCTGTTCCATTCGTCTATATATCTGTTTTGGTACCAGCACCATGCTGTTTTGGTTACTGTAGCCTTATAGTACATTTTGAAGTCAGGTAGCATGATACCTCCAGCTTTGTTCTTTTTGCTTAGGATTGTCTTGGTTGTATGGGCTCTTTTTTGGTTCCGTATGAAATTTAAAGTAGTTTTTTTTTCTAATTATGTGAAGAAAGTCAATGGTAGGTTGATGGGAATAGCGTTGAATCTATATAGTACTTTGGGCATTATGGCCATTTTCACAATCCATAAGCACGGAATGTTTTTCCTTCCTATCCACAAGCATGGAATGTTTTTGCGTTTGTGTCCTCTCCTATTTCCTTAAGCAGTGGTTTGTAGTTCTCCTTGAAGAAGTCCTTCATATCCCTTGTAAGTTGTGTTCCTAGGTATTTTCTCTTTGTAACAATTGTTAATGTGAGTTAACCTGTGATGATTCTACTCTTGTCTATTGTTGGTATATAGGAATGCTTGTGACTTCTGCAAATTGATTTTGTATCCTGAGATTTGGCTGAAGTTGCTTATCAGCTTAAGGAGGTTTTGGTCTGAGACAATGGAGTTTTCTAAATATACAATCATGTCATCTGCAAACAGAGACAATTTGACTTCCTTTCTTCCTATTTGAATACCCTTTATTTCTTCCTCTTGCCTGATTGCACTGGCCAGAACTTCCAATACTGTGTTGAATAGGAGTAGTGAGACAGTGCATCCTTGTCTTGTGTCAGTTTTCAAAGAGAATGCTTCCAGCTTTTGCCCTTTCAGTATGATATTGGCTGTGGGGTGGTCATAAATAGCTTTTAATATTTTGAGATATGTTCCATCAATACCTAGTTTATTGAGTGCTTTTAGCATGAAGGGGTGTTGAATTCTATGGAAGGCCTTGTCTGCATCTATTGAGATAATCAGGTGATTTTTTTTTTTCATTGGTTCTGTTTACGTGATGGATTACATTTAGTGATTTTTGTATGTTGAACCAGCCTTGCATCCCAGGGATGAAGCCAACTTGATTGTGGTGGATAAGCTTTTTGATGTGCTGCTGAATTTGGTTTGCCAGTATTTAATTAGGATTTTCATATTGATGTTCATCAGAGATTTTGGCCTGAAGTTTTCTTTTTTCGTTGTGTCTCTGCTAGGTTTTGATACCAGGTTGATACTGGCCTCATAAACTGAATTAGGGAGGAGTCTTTCTTTTTGTATTGTTTGGAATAGTTTCAGAAGGTATGGTACCAGTTCCTCTTTGTATCTCTGGTAGAATTTGGCTGTGACTGTGTCATAGGCTTTTTTTTGTTTTGTTTTGTAGGCTATTAATTACTGCCTCAATTTCAGAACTTGTTATTGGTCTACTCAGGGATTTGACTTCTTCCTGGTTTAGACTTGGGAGGGTATATGTGTCCAGGAATTTATCCATTTCTTCTAGATTTTCTATTTATTTGTGTAAAGGTGTTTATAGTATTCTCTGATGGTAGTTTGTATTTTTGCAGGATCAGTGGTCATCTCCCCCTTCTTCTCTCTTTTCTTCTTTACTAGTCTGGCTAGCGGTCTATCTATTTTGTTCATCTTTTCAAAAAAACAGATCCTGGATTCAATGATTTTTTTTAAGGGATTTTAGTGTGTCTATCTCCTTCAGTTCTGCTCTCATCTTTTTTTTTTTTTTTTTTTTTTTTTTTGAGACAGAGTCTTGCTCTGTTGCCCAGGCTAGAGTGCAGTGGCCGGATCTCAGCTCACTGCAAGCTCCACCTCCCAGGTTTATGACATTCTCCTGCCTCAGCCTCCGGAGTAGGTGGGACTACGCCACCACGCCCGGCTAATTTTTTTGTATTTTTAGTAGAGATGGGGTTTCACCCTTTTAGCCAGGGTGGTCTCGATCTCCTGACCTCATGATCTTCCCGTCTCGGCCTCCCAAAGTGCTGGGATTACAGGCTTGAGCCACCGCGCCCGGCCCTGCTCTCATCTTAGTCATTACTTTTCTTCTGCTAGCTTTTTAATTTGTTTGCTCATGCTTCTCTAGTTCTTTTAATTGTGATGTTCAGGTGTTGATTGTAGATCTTTCCAGCTTTTTGATATGGGTAGTTAGTGCTATAAATTTCCCTCTTAACACTGTTTTAGCTGTGTTCCAGAGATTCTAGCACATTGTGTTTTTGTTCTCATTGGTTTCAAAGAGCTTCTTTATTTCTGCCTTAATTTTATTATTTACCCAGTAGTCATTCAGGAGCAGGTTGTTCAGTTTCTATGTAATTGTGCAGTTTTGAGTTGGTTTGTTAATCCTGAGTTCTAATTTGATTGCCCTGTGGTCTCAGAGACTGTTTCTTATGACTTCTGTTCTTTTGCATTTGGTGAGGAGTGTTTTACTTCCAATTTTGTGGTCGATTTTAGAATAAGTGCTATATGGTGCTGAGAAGAATGTATATTCTGTTGATTTGGGGTGAAGAGTTCTGTAGATGTTTATCAGGCCTGCTTGGTTCAGAGCTGCATTCAAGTCCTCAATATCCTTGTTAATTTTCTGTCTCGATCTGTCTAATATTGACAGGGGGGTGTTAAAGTCTCCCACTATTATTGTGTGGGAGTCTAAGTCTCTTTGTAGGTCTCTAAGAACTTGTTTTATGAATCTGGGTTCTCCTGTATTGGGTGCATATATATTTATTTAGGATTGTTAGGTCTTCTTGTTGCATTGATCCCTTTACCATTACATAATGCCCTTCTTTATGTTTTTTTAATCTTTCTTGGTTTACAGTTTGTTTTATCAGACTAGTTTCACAAAGCCTGTTTTTTGTTTTTTGTTTTTTTGCTTTTTTGTTTTTGTTTTTGTTTTTGCTTTCAATTTGTTTGGTAACTATTCCTCCATCCCTTTATTTTTAGCCTATGTGTGTCTTGGCACATGAGATGTGTCTTTTGAATACAGCACACTGATGTGTCTTGATTCTATCCAATTTGCCAGTCTGTGTCTTTTAATTGGGACATTTAGGCCATTTACATTTAAGTTTAATATTGTTATGTGCAAATTTGATGCTGTCATCATTATGCTAGCTGCTTATTTTCCACATTAGTTGAAACAGTTTCTTCATTGTGGCATTGTTCTTTATATTTTGGTGTGTTTTTGCAGTGGCTGGAACTGGTTGTTCCTTTCCATATTTAGTGCTTCCTTCAGGAGCTCTTCCTTTAGGAGCCTCGTGGTGATAAAAATCCCTCAGGATTTGCTTGCCTTGAAAGGATTTTATTTCTCCTTCACTTATGAAGCTTAGTTTAACTAGATATGAAATTCTGGGTTGAAAATTCTTTACTTTAAGAATGTTGAATATTGGTCCCCACTCTCTTCTGGCTTACAGGGTTTCTGCTGAAAGATCCGCTGATAGTCTGAAGGGCTTCCTTTTGTGGGTAACCTGAGCTTTCTCTCTGGCTGCCCTTAACATTGCTTCCTTTATTTCAACTTTGGAGAATCTGATGATTGTGTGTCTTAGGGTTTCTCTTCTCAAGGAGTATCTTAGTGGTGTTCTCTGTATTTCCTGAATTTCGATGTTGGCCTGTCTTGCTAGGTTGGGGAAGTTCTCCTGGATAATATCCAGGAAATGTGTATTCCAACTTGGTTCCATTCTTCCCATCAATTTCAGATACACCAATCAATCACAGGTTTGGTCTTTTCACATAGTGTCATATTTCTTGGAGGCCTTCTTCATTCCTTTTCATTCTTTTATTTTTTTTTCTAATCTTGTCTTCATGCCTTATTTCAATAAGTCGATCTTCAGTCTCTGATATCCCTTCTTCCACTTGATCAGTTCAGGTATTGATACTTGTGTATGCTTCGGAAGTTCTTGTGCGGTATTTTCCAGCTCCATCAAGTCATTTATTTTCCTCTGTAAACTGGTTATTCTAGTTAGCAGTTCCTATAACCTTTTATCAAGGTTCTCAGCTTCCATGCCTTGCGTTAGAACATGCTCCTTTAGCACAGAGGAGTTTGTTATTACCCACCTTTTGAAGTCTACTTCTGTCATTTCATCAATCTCATTCTCCGTCCAGTTTCGTACCCTTGCTGGAGAGGAGTTGCGATCATTTGCAGGAGAAGAGGCATTCTGGTTTTTGGAAATTTTAGCCTTTTTGCACTGGTGTTTCCTCATCTTTGTGGATTTATCTATCTTTGGTCTTTGAGGCTGATGACCTTTGGATGGGGTATTCGTGTGGGGGTGCTTTCTGTTGATGATGGTGTTGTTGCTTTCTGTTTGTTAGTTTTTCTTCTAACAGTTAGGCCCCTCTTCTGCAGGTCTGCTGCAGTTCACTGGGGATCCACTCCAGACCCTGCTCTACTGCGAATCACCAGTGTAGACTGCAGAATAGCAAAGATTGTTGTCTGCTCTTTCCTCAAGAAACTTCGTCCCAGATGGGCACTGACCTGATGTCAGCCAGTGCTCTCCTGAATGAAGTGTCTGTTAACCCTTGTTAGGAGGTCTCTCCCAGTCAGAAGTCACGGGAGTCAGGGACTTACTTGAGGAGGCAGTCTGTTTCTTAGCAGAGCTCAAATGCTGTGCCAGGAGAATCCTCCTTGTCAGGATCAACTGCTCTTTTCAGAGCCTGCAGGCAGGAAAGTTTATGCCCACTGAAACTGTGCCCATAGCCGCCCCTTCCCCCAGGTGCTCTGTTCCAGGGAGATGGGAATTTTATCTATAAGCCTCTGTCTGGAGCTGCTGCCTTTCTCTCAGAGATGTCCTGCTCAGTGAGGAAGAATCTAGAGAGGCAGTCTGGCCACAGCTGCTTTGCCATGCTGTGGTGAATTGCAGCCAGTCCAAACCTCCCAGCCTCTATAGCACTGTCAGGGGAAAACCACTTACTAAAGCCTTAGTAATAGTGGATGCCCCCACCCTCACCAAGCCTGATCATCCTGGGTTGACTTCAGACTGCTGTGCTGGCAGTGAAAATTTCAAGCCAGTAGTTTTTAGCTTTCTGGGTTCTGTGGGAGTGGGAACCACAGAGAGACCACTTGGCTCCCTGACTTTAGCCCCCTTTCCAGGGGAGTGAACGGATTTGTCTTGCTGGGGTTCCTGGTGCCACTGGGATATGAAAAAAACTCATGCAGCTAGCTAGGCGTCTGCCCAAAACAGCCTCCCAGTTTTGTGCTTTGATATCCAGGACCCTGGTGATGGATATCATGAAGAAATCCTGTGATCTGTGGATTGCAAAACCTGTGGGAAAAGTGTAGTATCTAGGCTGGGTAGCACAGTCCCTCATGGCTTCATTTGGCTGGGAAAGGGAGGTGTCTAGCTCCTTCCCAGGTAATGTGATGTGACACCCTGCTTCTGCTTGCCCTCCGTGGGCTGCACCAACTACCTAACAAGTCCCAATGAGCTAAACTGGGTATCTCAGTTGGAAATGCAGAAATCACTTGCCTTCTACATTGGTCTCACTGGGACCTGCAGACCTCAGCTGTTCCTATTTAGCCATCTTGCCAGATCCTCAGCTTTTCATTCAATAAGTCTTGATATGTCATCCCTCTTTGCCTTTATCATGCATTTCTCTTTCTCATGAATTAGTTGTCTCCTAAACTCATTCATAATATCACTGTTTCTATGAAGCTACTTCTTAATCTTCTGTTTAGTGAAGACTTTCTAAGTCATGTGAGTCCAAACATTTATCATTCCTTTGAATGTAACATTTATTACAAATCACTTCACATTATTTCATTTTGTGTCTATATTGTTATCCTGCCATTTAAAGAGATTGGGATTATTTTTCTCGAGTGCTTTATGCCTTGTAGCTGTTGCCAAAAAAAAAAAAAATGTGCACGCTATACTATTTTACTTGATTGCATGACAATCCTTTACTAGCCACTTCTACTTTGGTGTTTTTACTCTTTTTACTAACCTCCCCTCATTTGTTGATTCTAACCTGTTCACATTCAAGTTTTATTTTTCTTTAATTCAATAACATTTTTATTTTCTTATTTACATATAATTTATTGTCTTTCTGTTATAAGTTTATATGTTTGCTTGGATATTCTTTTTTTTTTTTTTTTTTTTTTTTTTTGAGACGGAGTCTCGCTCTGTCCCCCAGGCTGGAGTGCAGTGGCGCGATCTCGGCTCACTGCAAGCTCCGCCTCCCGGGTTCACGCCATTCTCCTGCCTCAGCCTCCCGAGTAGCTGGGACAACAGGCGCCCGCCACCGCGCCCAGCTAATTTTTTCTATTTTTAGTAGCGACGGGGTTTCACCGTGGTCTCGATCTCCTAACCTTGTGATCCGCCCGCCTCGGCCTCCCAAAGTGCTGGGATTACAGGCGTGAGCCACCGCGCCCGGCTGCTTGGATATTCTTAAAGGCAGAAACCCTTTCTTTGATTTATTTTACAATCATTTAACATTCACTGAGAACTTTTTATGATGCCAGGCATCATCCTTTTCCCTAAAGCATACTGGAGGATTTAGCAAATAATGAACCATTAGTAATAGATGTGTTGCAATGAATAGGTGGATGAATCAATGAAAAACTTTTATTCGGCACACTCATATTTACTGATATTGGCCATGCTAGATAAATTGTTATTATTATTATTGTTATTATTATTATTATTGAGATGGAATCTTGCACTTTCCCCTGGGCTGGAGTACAATGGAGCGATCCTGGCTCACTGCAACGTCTACCTCCTGGGTTCATGTTATTCTCCTGCCTCAGCCTCCCCAGTAGCTGGGATTATAGGTGCACACCACCACACCCAGTTAATTTTTGTATTTTTAGTGGAGATGGGGTTTCATTATGTTGGTCAGACTCATCTCGAACTCCTGACCTCTTGACCTACCTACCTTGGCCTCCCAAAGTGCTGGGATTACAGGCATGAGCCACCATGCCTGACCTATTAAATTATTAATTGTTAATTTTTCTGCAAGACCCAAGTAGTTTTGCAATGTGAGGCAGCCTCTATTTGGATATTTGCAGGAAAACGGTAGGGCTCACTTATGAAAAGTAGACTTGGCTAACTTGACAATCAAACACCTAGTTTCTAATTGACTTCCTTGAATTACTTATAATAATTAATTTTTACTTTCCCAGTTTATGAAATGAAAAGCTTATATTAGTTGAAAGCAATGATCTTTTGCAAGCCTAGGGATTTCTAACTTTAAGAATAATTTTATCTGTGCATAAATGCACCATGAAAGTTGAATGCATGTATTATACAATTTGTTTATGTATTAAAATACATAAATATATGTGTAGTTTACTAACATATTTTTGTTTTGGTGTCAAGTTCAAAATGATCTCTTTTTTTCCAAAAAGAAATTTAGATGAGGCAGGATTGTATCAGGGTTAAGGCCATGGATATTAAACTCAAACAGACTGAGTGAATGTCTAAGCTCTGTCATTTATTAAGTGTGTGAAGATAGGCAAAAACGTAAATCTTTCTGAGTATAAGTTTGTTCATTTCTGTAACAGGAAGAATAATGACACTTATTTCATAAGGCTGTCACTCTGCAATGCATTAAAGCATATGAAGCACTTATCATGATTCCTGGTACATGATTAGAACTTGAGGACTATTGGTTATCATTACCAATATTAATATAGAAAAATATTGTATATTAAGAAGCTATTTTCCTGAAAATACTTGACTCAGTGTTTTCATTTTATTCTCAACCCCCAATGTCAAATTTCACTTAGATGGTTTGAATTGTCACTTTTTGTTATATAAATGATTTATTGGAGATTTTCAAGTCTTCTAGGACTTCAGTAATGTTCACAAAATCAACAAAATAATAAATAATTTCAAGCAATATTTATAAGTCATTAAGATTTATTTACCAGAGACTGTAAATTAGATGTTATTCACCTTTTTAAAAATTATTTTTTTCACTTTTGTATTATATTCACCACTTTCAGTAATAACAAAGCCTGGATGTTTGGTTTTTGCAAATAGAATCAACAAAGGTTAAGAAAACATATAGCAGATATTAAAATGAGGATGATGAGGTTCTATTTTATAGCATAGTGATTGTTTTATTATGTCTTGTGTATTTAATCTTTAGTTTATTCCCTAAACACATGAATAGCAAAGTGATATATAATAATACTAATAAAAATGTACTATCCAAGAAAGAGGAGATTTACTATTCTTGATTAGCTCATGGCAATAGTAACTTTTTCTCTGTCTCTACCAAGACTTTCTGACAATTTTTGTTGAACAAGTCTTAATGATGTCCTCACACTCTTTTCTAGAGGCTTTTTAAAATACCTTGTTAGTTGCCTTTTAATCTTCATATGGTACCTAGTGTAATACATGCTAGAAATATTCAACTGAGAACTTGTTCACCAGATAGAAGTTGTGACGTTTTTTAGGGATGAAATAATCTAACTAATATTTGTACTTTTAGCTATGTGCAAAACACTCTGCTAAGCATTTAGCATAAAACAATGGTGAAGGTGTAGCCCCAGGATCCAAAGAACTTAAAATCAAGTACAAGAATGTATCTATGTATGCAGGTACTGTCACTAATCTTTGGCACTGTGTCAGAGCATCATACCTAGACCAACAGAGAATTGGTGCAGGGAGTGTAGGAAGGGAACGCTTAAGAAAGTTTCCCAGATAGTCACATACTTACTTTTCTCAGTGGAATTTAATACAATTTGCCATTTTGGAAGATTTCCAGTACAGAAAAACCCAGAAACAAACCGTGTCTCTGAATGAGAAAACTGAATATGTTTCCTCAATGGGATTTGCACATTTGGGTTGTGCTCAATGGGATTTGCATATCCATGTGAACACTGGCCTAAACAGTGGGTGAAATAATGTTACATGAGTCAGACTCATAAGCCCCCATGTTTCATAAATATCTATATTATGTCCTCATAATATTAGACACATGGTGATGGAATCCAGAACCTGATAACCTTCTGTCTGGAAAAAAGTAATTTCACTTTTGTGAGGGAGTAGTCTGTTTTTAGGAAATCCCATGATTTTTGCAGGAATTAAGAGTGTTTGAAAAAAAAAGCATAGAATCTCTTCCTTTTCCCTGACCTTGGCTCTTAGTGATTACAGTCATCTAGTTGGCCAGCCTAGAGTGCTCCTTTCTTTGCCATATTTACTTTTCAATGATTTGAAATGACAAAAAAATTGTCATTAGTACTAGAAGACTGAGACAAGATAATGGTTTGCCACTTTGAAAGAAAATGTCTCTGGAGCTTTGCCTGCGGGAGATCAAAGTCCTGTCAAAACATTCTATTCTGTAGGATTAATCTCTTAAATATGTTAGAATACTTCCATTTATAGAACTCTCCTGTGACTTATTAGCAGTGATATTCAGAAACTGACAAATGGATTGATAAAATCTTTCTGTGGCTTAATGATAGAAACAGAGCAAGCCAAGTCAGGTCTATTTTTCGTCTGGGCTTTATAGGCATAAGTTGGACTGAAGATGGCCAACCACGTATTTGAATTTTCTTAGCATCCTATGAATCTAATGAATTTGTAAAATATTAGTTAATGATATGACTAATATTTGAAATATGAATGTTTATTTTACACACATATTGGATGGCGTCATGTTTATCATATGCCTAGGATGTTAGTATCTAGGTCTATATTGTTATCTGTTATTTGAAAATGACTACACCAGGAGCTGTGGAGGAGAATGTACTTCATAATTCCAGATACTGTCCAGAAATTTCCCAAATACTTCTTGTTAACCATCTTCTTTTGCAATTAACATAAATAGTAGCCTTTTTCTCAAAAGATATATTTATAATTACTCTAGCACAATATTACATTAAGATTTTTCATTCAAGATGGCAGTCTATACAAAGATATTGGCCAACTTCTGTCATGAGCTTTTAAAAATTGTAGTAGAAAAATAAAACTACTTAAGAAAGTAGGACAGGAATCATTTAGCATAATTTTACATTTTATAAAAAAGACAAAAGGGACTTTTGCTCTCATTCATCACGATTTAATTAGTGAAGGCATTGTCCTCTGAGTGAAAACAACTACAATATTTTTTAAAATTATGTGAAACAGCTATGTACAGATATTGGACAACATGTGAGGAATTGAAGCAAAAGAGATTATTCCTATTTTATCCTGGCTTTCTGCCTGGAATCACCTTCAGAAGTCTGCCACAGGGAGGGGAAAATCCAAGCAGAACATAGTAGTTTTGCTGAGTTGAGAATACTGACTTCACAGTTCATCAAGTATGAAACACTGGAATTTGTAGGGAGGATTATGTAGAGGAGGAAGTTCTGCAAAATGAAAGCTTTAGAAATCTGCATAGGTGTCTATTTGAGTCTGTTGCTAAATAGCACACATATAAAACAGCAAGACAAAGCAAAGAACTATGATAATGTATGAAATAAAATTGCTCAAAAATACAAAATATTAGACTGTATAATCTAATATTTAATTAGATAAATTGAATATTAGAAAATATTCAATTCCTAATTAGCTATAGTAGACTTTGTTGTATCCTGAACATTCAGTACAGGATCTTGGAAGGTTATGACTTTTAGTAGAACTAAACTAACCCTATAAACACAAGACAGACCCTAACAACACTTAAAAACAAACTTCAAAGGATTCAAGCTGCTCTATAATTAACTCTTCAAAACAACTATTTTTTTTTAAAGAAAGACAACAAAATCTAGGCAGTTAGCAGTGTATTATTCACAGTGTAAAGCAAATAGAAAAAATAAAGTCCTAAACCTAATAAAAGGCATTTATAAAAAACTTGCATCTAATGTTATATTTAATGATAAAATACTGAATACTTCGATACTTCACCCTTGAAATCAGGAAATTAAGGATGGCTGCTTTCACCATTCCTACTTAATTATACTCTGGACATTCTAGCCATTTTGATAAGACTAAATAAATAATATAGAGAAAAATAATGATCAAATTGTTTTTATTTGCATATAAGCTGACCATTCATATAGATGATTCTAAGGAATTTACAAAAAAGCTATCATAGCCATTAAATAAATTTAGCAAGTATCATTGAGTATTTGGAGAAACTGTAACTCTCGTGTATTGTTGAGAAAAATGCAAAATAAAGCAAGTACTTGGGAGAATAGTTTTAGTAGTTTATTAAAATGTTAGACATACATTTACTCTACAACTAAGAAATTCAACGGGATAGGTAACAACCTAGGATATATGAAAACATATGTATACACAAAGACTGTGAAAATGTTCATATCAGTGTTATTACAATAGCCCCTAAAAGGGAAGTGTTGAAATAGTCATCAGCTGGTGAAAGTATAAGCTAACCATGATATAATTATATAGTTAAATACTAATCAGCAATAAAAAGAAAAAATATTGAACACACATTCTCTATATGTATGCTTATATATGTATATATATAATGCAGAATATGTACAATGTAGAGTATGTACAGTGTAGAGTATTATTTCATTTATATTGAATTTTTAGAAAAGGGAAATCAATATAGAAATAATGCAAATCAGCAATTTTCTGAGGCTGAGAGTGACAACAATTAGGTATTAGGATACGTTTCTAGAGTAGCAGATATATTCTTAAATACAGGTTATGGTAATTATTGCACAGCTCCATAAAGTTACTAAAGTTTTTCAAATAATCCTTGAAGTATGCACTTTATAACTACTGGATATATTAAATTTATGGGTTTGTGAACTACAACTCAATATAACTGTTTAAATCAAGAAATCAACACCAAGAAACTCCTGTTTCTTGGAGTCAGGAGTTGAAAAGGGATAGTTTAGGATGTGGCATAAAGGAAACTTTTGGAGGTTGATGGAAATATTTGTTATTTTGATTGTGGTATCAGTTTCACAAAAGCATATATATGTCAAAGAAGTACCAACTTGTACTTTCAACAAGTGAAAGTCAATGTTCTGTAACTATAGCTCAATGAAATTATAAAAACACAAAATCATATTTGAGATTACATTTTACTATCTCTTCTCTTTTCCAATATGTCCTAAATTAACAAAATTTAGTTGATTGTATAGCAAAATGAGAAGCTATTGATTCTATTGGCCATTGAGTAAAGAGAAGTGAAACAGTATGTCCAACCTTCTGCAGGCATGGAAGCATATTTTGTAAATAATTTTTTTAAATTGTAGTATTATAAGAATAGTGTAAATGTATTAATTCTTCATGTGTAACTGTTTAATAGCAGTCCTCTATTGGTAAAATAACTTTTGAAAATCAAACCAAAACATTTAATTTAAAAACTTAGTGTGTGGGCAAACTGAAGATTAGATAGAACTGAAGAGGAGGTTAAGAAATGCTGAGGATAAATTTTGGAGATCTATAAGTTGTCTAATAACAATTCTAGAAGAAAAGAGTACAGCAATAGACAAAGGATAATAACTGAACATTTTCCAGAATTTATGAAAGACATATATCCTCACACCAAAGAAACACAGTGAGTCCCAAACAGGATAAAAATGTAAAACTTGGTTACATCATCATGAGAGGCAGAACTCAAAAACAATGAGAAGATGTTAGAGAAAAGATCTCAGAAAGAAAAGAATGATTGTTAAACACAGGAACATTAATTGGACAGAAACAGACTTCTCAATAATTACAATAGCAAGGGGTAAAAGGTAATTATAAAACTAGGAATATACATCCAGGGAAATGAGAAAGAGGTAAAATTTAAGAACTCTTTTAAAGCAAAAAATACAGAGAATTTTAAGAAACTACAGTGTACTTTGGATATTCCAAAAAAAAAATGGATTAATTTTTAGACACAGACAGCCTACGAAAACAATCATGAAGAAATAGAAAACGTGACCATATCAATAATAAATAAGAATACTGAATCAATATTAACATGTCCCCTATCAAATAACAGCCCAGAATCTGGTGGCTTCAAAGCTGAAGTCCACCAACATTTGAAGAACTAATAACAATCCTTCTCAAACTCTTCCGAAAGGAAATACTTCCAAACTCATTTTACAAGGCCAGTATTACTCTGATACCAAAACCAGACATGAGCACTACAAGAAAAGAAAATTACTGGTCAATATCCCTGATGATCATAGATTCAGAAATCCTCAACAATATACCAGCAAATCAAATTCAAAAACACAGAAAGGAATCATTCACCACGATCAATGAAGATTTACCCTCTGGATGCAAGGAAGATTCAATATATGCAAGAAATGTAATACACCACATTGACAAAATAAAGAAATAAAGAATAAACAAAACAATTATCTCAATAGAAACAGAAGAAATATTCAGCACTGTTTTAGAATTAAAACTCTCAACAGATTAGATATAGAGGGAATGTACTTCAAAACAATAAAAGGCGCAAATCACAATCCCAGAGCTAACATCATACTCAAACGTAAAAATCGAGAAGTTTTCTTCTAAGATCCAGGACAATACAAAGCCAGTGCGTTAGGTAAGAGTAAAAAATAAAGGAATCCTAACAGGGAAAAACTAAAATTATCTGTTTCTTGATAACATAATCTTATATGTAGAAAACCCTGAACAATCAACCTTAAAACTGTTAGAACTGATAAACAAATTCAGAAAAGTTGTGGTTCAAAAATCAACATGGAAAAATCAGCAGTTTCAATATGCTAATAACAAATTATAAAAAATTGAAATTAAGAAAACAATCCTATTTACAATAATATCAAAAAGAATAAAATATTTAAGTGCAAATTTCACCCAGGAGGTAAAAGACCTGTATACTAAAATGTATAAAATACAAAAAAAGAAATTGTTAAAACGTCCATACTACCAAAAGCAATCTATAGACTCAATGCAATACCTAATGAAATGCCAATGATATTTTTCACAGGAGCAGAATAAAAGAATTCTTAAATGTGTATGAAACCACAAATAACCCCAAATAGACTGAACAAATTTGACGGAAAAAAAGCTGGAGGTATCACACTTTTTGGTTTCAAAATATGAAGAATTTAAATAAAAACAACATGGTATTGACATAAAAACAGATACATCAACCAACTGAACATAACAGAAATTTCAGAAATAAACCAATACATTTATATTTTTGACAATGATATAAATGACATTTATATTTTTGTCAAGGACACACAATGGGGAAAGGGTGGTCTTTTCAATGATGGTGTTGGGGTACTGGCTATCCACATACAGAATGATGAAATTAGATTATCTTACAACATAAAAATCACTCAAAATGGAACAAAGACTTAAGTATAAGACCTAAAATTGTAAAACTACTAGAATATAACAGAGGATAAAAGCTCCACAACATTGTTCTGGGCAACGATGTTTTGGATATGCCACCAAAAGCATGGGCGACAAAAGCAAAAATAGACAAATGGAACTGCATCAAACCATAAAGCTTCTACGCAGCAAAAGAAATACTTAACAAAGTGAAGACATGACTTATAAAATGGGGAATATATTTGCAAACCATGGATTTGATAGTGATTAATATCCAAGATATATAAGGAACTCAAAGAGCTCAACAAGAAGAAAACAAATAACCCAATTTAAAAATGGGCAAAGGACTTGAACAAACACACTTCTCAAAAGAATACATATGGCCAGGCGCGTTGGCTTATGCCTGTAATCCCAACACTTTGGAAGGCCGAGGTGGGAAGATGACGAGGTCAGGAGATCCAGACCACGGTGAAACCCTGTCTCTACTAAAAGCACAAAAAATTAGCCCAGCGTGGTGGCGGGACCCTGTAGTCCCAGCTACTCCCAGCTGAGGCAGGAGAATGACGTGAACCTGGGAGGCGGAGCTTGCCGTGAACTGAGATTCCGCCACTGCACTCCAGCCTGGGTGACAGAGGGAGACTCTGTCTAAAAAAAAAGAATACATACAAAGGATTAACAGATACCTTGTTAGTGACGTTAAAAAATGCTTGACATCACTAATCATTAGGGAAATGCAAATTAAAACCACAATTAGATATCACCTCACATCTGTTGGAACTAGTTTCTAAAAAAGTTGAACTCATAGAAATATAGATTAGAAAGACGGTTGCCAGAGGTTTGAGGGGTGAGGTGGGCAGGCATATAGAGACGGAATAGGAAGTCAAAGGGTACAAGGTTTCAGATAGATAGGAGGAATAAATTAAGCTTTGAGACCTATTGCACAGAAGGGTGACTGTAGTCGATAAGAATATATTCTATATTTCAAAATAAAGAGTAAATTTCAAATGTCTCACTGGAAAAAATGATAAGTGAGGTGATAGATATGTTAATTAGCTTGATTTAGTCATTCTGCATTGTATACATATATCAGAGCACCACATTGTACCCCTCAAAATGTATATAATCATGATTGGTCACGTAAAAATGACATTAACAATACAAACTTTAAAATTTAATGTAACCTAAAAATCCTGCCCAAACAAGGGCATTGTTTACCATCACTAGACTCTCACTAAAAACAACAACAACAACAACAACAACGACAACAAAAACTACGATAGGATGTACATTGGGAAAAGAGAGAATATTTTAAAGGAAACATCTAAGCTATAAGAAGGCCCCTTAAAGAAATTGGTAATGTGTAGACAAAGTTATTCAATAAATTTCTAAAATAATTTTGATAATATCTGATTAAGAGGTAGAAAGCCTTTTTAGGAAAAATCAGTAAGGTTGTAGGGAGGTAAGAAAGAAGGAAGACAGCCAATGAGTGTATTATCAAGCATGTTACCAGTGGGAAACTGATGCTTATGCCTTCTGGGGAATTCTGTGAGCCAGTGGAAAACATGTGCCTCCAATTTTTTCTTTCAAGGAATGAGATAGTGATATGGTTTGGCTCTGTGTCCCCACCCAAATTTTATGTTGTATTCTAATCCCCAGTGTTGGGGGAAGGACCTGGTGGAAGGTGATTGGATCATGGGGGTGGATTTTCCTTTTGTTGTTCTCATGATAGTGAGTGAGTTCCCACAAGATCTAGTTAAGTGTTTAGCCCTTCCCCTTTTGCTCTCTCTCTCCTGCTCTGCCCTGTGAAGATTGTGCCTGCTTCCCCTTCGCCTTCCACTGTGATTGTATGTTTCCTGAGGCCTCCCCAACCTTGTCTCCTTTAGAGCCTGTACAACTGTGAGTCAATTAAACCAATTTTCTCCATGAATTAACCAGTCTCAGTTAGTTCTTTATTGTAGTGTGAGGACGAACTAATACAGAGAGCTTCACCAACTTCCACTAATCACTGGCTGAAAACTGCGTTTTGTTGGGAAGGGGTGTCCTGTTGGGAGGAAGAGTACCTCCTGTGTTGATAACTTGTGGCAGATTCTCCTTCCTGTGGGGAATGGAGAGCTCTTTCCCTGCTGCTCACTTGATGTGGGGAGATCCTTCTCACCTGTGCTCCCAGTCACGTGGTGTCTTTGGGTAGGTGTTAAGCCTCCGCCTCCATGGCAGAGGTTTAGATTTTCCCTGGGTCCTTATCTTCAGCAGGAGTTCCCATGATCCCCTCTTGCCTATTCTGCCAGGCTGGCGTTTTATGGGCAGTGCCACTGTTAGATTGAAGAGTGTGTCTACCTGCTCCCAATTCTGTTCTTAGTTTGGGGGTCAGGAGGTTTACAGTCTGGATTAACACATTCTGTTGAGGAAGAGGATAGTAAGGTGCCCTGTTACGCTGTGCCTTCAGTGCTTCATCCCTAACTCAATCCTCAGCTTCTGTTTTTCCATCTTCAGAACTCTCTTCTGTGGGCCACTTGAACGTTTCCAGGATTTATAGTCATCTATGTTAATCCATTCTCGCATTGCTGTAAACAAATACCTGAGACGGGGTAATTTACAAGAAAAGAGGTTTAATTTGTTCACAGTTCCACAGGCTGTACAGGAAGCATGGCAACATCTGCTTCTGGAAAGACCTCAGGGAACTTTTACTCATGATGGGAGGCAAAGCAGGAGCAGGACTGAGAGAGAGTAGGGAGGTGCCCCACACTTTTAAACAACCAGATCACGTGAGAACTCTGTCACAAGACAGCACTAGAGTGGTGGTGCTAAACCTTCAGAAACGGCCCCCATGATCCAATCATCTACCCCCAGGCTGTACCTCCAACATTGCCGATTACATTTCAACATGTGATTTGAGTGGGCACACAGATCCAAACCATATCATCATCATTAGTGGAAAGGAGCAGGTAGAGATGAGTCTATGCCATCTTGTCTGGGCTGGAAGTTTGTGTTTGTTTTTTTAATTGGAATATGTTTTCCTCAGTTGTAATTTGCAAAGAATTATCAATTATAAAAACACTGGCTAAGAGTCTTTTGAAAATTAAAACTCTAAACTGTTTAGAAACAGTTTAGAAACAGTTTAGAGTTGGGTGAAACAACCCAAGTGTTTTGACAGATTCTTGATTTCTTCATGATGCTTCGGGCCACTGACGTGTCACTAATTTGCAAGGTGCCCCCTTACTATACTATAAGAAAACATCTTTAAAATAGGAGAATATGCATCTGAACATTATAAAATTAGGTAAAGAAGTGCTATTATTACACTGTGGTTTTCAGATAACTTGCTTACTTCTGGGAGTTCCTTTAAATTTACCAGATCTGAAGAAATAGAAATGAATAAGACACTAAGATATACATTGTGTCCTTGAATAGCTGATAATGTAGTAGGTCAGAGAAAGAAACTCATAAATAGTATACATAAACAAAAAACAGGGGGCAAGAAATGAAAAGTGAGAGGATAGAGTAAGATAAAAACCCCAAAGCATAGAAAGATGAAGAAGAAATGTGAAATGGAGAAACAGAATAACAGGTAGGCCTCAAAAGAGCCTTGTTCCATAAACCAGTCCCTGAGCAGGGGAGTGCAGCAGATTTTACAAGCTTGTAAAAAACTCATTAATTACAAACTCAGCATTCTTTTTTTTTCTAAAAATTTATAAAATGGGAGAAAATAATTTGCCAAATGCTCACTATACAAAATGTGCTACCCTGAGGTTTAATTTAGGCCACATCTATTCAGGAAAACAAATATATTTATTTTAAAAAATCTAAATTTTTCCTGTTTTGAAATTCTGGAATGTATTTATCCCTAAGACTTGATTCTAAAATGTATTCTCCAAAGTCTTGAGAACATTTCTGTAAGTATTGTTTTCATTTCCTTCTAATATACAAGATGTTGCTGAGTTAAGAGAGAGAAGGTCCAGACAACTTACTCAAGACCATACAGTTCACCAGCTACATCTTTCATTTCTTCATTACTGTCATTTACTAGCACCACCAACACTATTTCCCCAAACAGCTAAGTACACACACACACACACATATACATTATACATATATATATATTTAAAGTTGTGTGTGTAATTATATATATATTACATTGTATTATATATTAATTATATACATACTATGTACCCAGAACTTTAAAAGTGCATAAACTATCACCTTAACGATCCTTTCCTTTGGTTAAGAAGTAGTTGGTATGGGCAGACACAGCCATGAGTAAGACTTTTCATGTGAGTTATTTAGCCTCTTTATATCTCTATTTCCTGGATAATTTTTCTCAATTATTTAGTCTCCCCACATGTTAGAATTAAACTATATGCCTGAGCTACGTGAATTATTGTTTTCCCTCATAATAGTGAAAGGGGTATATTCCCTTCAAGTAAATATTGAACTAGACTGCATTACTTTTTTGGCCAGTGTAATTCCGGCATAGAAGGTAAGGTGCCAGTTCCAGGCCACAACCTAAAGTAACATTGCATGCTTCTGTTTGCTCTATTGTACTCTGTAATTACTGTAAGAATATGCTAGGAAAAATATCAATCCTAGAATCATGAGGGGCACGTACAGCAAACCTGATCCCAAACTCTAGTTAGGAGTCTAGCCTCACCAACTTAAAGTAGACCAGACCTGCTCAGTTGGCCTCACTTAATGACCTGAAAACTCACATGCATGAAAAGCAAGGCTTATTGTAATAACTCATTGCATTTGGGGATGATTTGTTACCTGGAATTATTGTGACAGCAGCTGACTAATATGCACTTCAAAGAGTTATAAAAATGAATTGCTTATATATCTATGTATATATCTATGTGTATATATGTATGTATGTCAATATACACACATATAATATAAATGCATTTATAAATAGAACATTATTGGTCAAATCAGAGTAGCTTTGGAGGAATAGTGAATACTTTAAATGATATAATGTAATCATTATGTATTTGACTTAATAATTGTTTTGCACTTGTAAATGTGCAAAACAATTATAATTGGAACACTGAATCACTATGCTAAATAGAATGTACAAATCAGATAACCTAATGATAATCCAATAGATCTTTTGGTGATCAAGAAATAAACTTAAACATTAAGACACACCATCAACCTGGTGGTATTTTTCCCTTCAAATTTTTTAACTGAATTTGGTAATCAAACATAGAATTATTTTCTCCCAAGACTAGACCCAGTCTCAAACCTCCCAATATCCTAAACCACAACACACGTATCATAAATAGCACAAGTTAAAACTTTTGTCCATTGTGGGTGGAAAATACTATTGGTTCTTAAGAGACAAACCAGGCTTGTTACATTCCCTCCCTCTTTAATTCAATGGAAGAACATCAAATCCAATTACTTTCAAAACAGACACATT
This sequence comes from Chlorocebus sabaeus, assembly GCF_047675955.1. Taxonomy (NCBI): domain Eukaryota; kingdom Metazoa; phylum Chordata; class Mammalia; order Primates; family Cercopithecidae; genus Chlorocebus; species Chlorocebus sabaeus. The sequence goes on from NC_132915.1 coordinate 54,212,135, forward strand.
TTAAAGGATATAATTTCTGCTCTTTTAAAGACATTATTAAGAAAATGAAAAACTCATTCACTGAGAGAAAGTAATTGCTGAACATGTGTATGATAACAGATTTGTATCCAAGGAATACAAAGAATCCTCAAAAATAAGAATAAAAATAATTTAAAATGGGCAAAAGATGTGAAAGGGCAGTTCACTAAAAAAAATATGAATGGCATGAAAACATGTAAAAATTTCTCAATATTATTATTCCTTATAACAACACAAAAAGCACAATGAGATAGTACAACAAAAATTAGAATGGTAGAAGTGAAGAAAAAAATGAGAATACTAAATCCTAATGAGAATGTGAAATAATCAGAAATCTGACACACTGCTCACCAGGCTACAAAATAGTGGAAAAAATAGTTTGTAAATTTCTTCTAAAAGAAACATACATTTACTACATAATCCAGCATTTGCACAACTAGATTTTTAACTAGAATAAATAAAAATTTATGTTCACATACACAAATATGTGGGTATGTGTAGCTGTTTTATTTATAATTGGCCCAAACTGCACACTGGTGAATGAATAAACAAAGTGTGGTAAATTCTTAACACTGGGAAAATCACTTGACAATAAAACAGAACAAACTACTGAGACACACAAAAACATGGATCAATTCAAATGCATAATGCTAAGGGAAAGAAACCACACTCAAATACCTGTATGCTGTATATTTGTCAAGCAATATAATTTGTATTGCCCAATGCAAAATGCAAATGAGAGCCTGGTTTTCAAACATTACAGCATAGGTTGCAATTCCGTGAAGCTGGAACTGACACATATCATTTCATTCCTATGACACTCTTAAAAGACCAATATACAGGGAAATAAAAGAGATCAATTGTTGCCTGGGCCAGGAGTTTTGGAAGGAGTTCACTATAAAGGACATAAGGGCATATGCTGAGTTGATAAGACGGTTCTGTCTTGCTAGTAATGTAGTTACACAATTATATGTGCATGCCAAAACTCACAGAACTGGAAAATGGAACTACTAAACACGGAAATTTTTGTCTATGTAAATGATATAAATCTGACTTTAAAAATAAACATATATAGAAAATCATATATTGATATTTAATGAAGAATGATTACAGATCATTCCAGAGAAATTTGGAATATCATACAATTAAGAGAAACAAGATATAATAGAAAGGTCTGTGTTGGAATATTCTCTCAGCCTTTCACTAGCCAAGTGAAACACGTGACAATCTCTCTGAGATTTAAAATAGGATAGCAATAGTGAGTCAAACTTAAAGGTGCTTGTGAGGATCAAATAAGGTAATGAATTTAAAAAGATAAAAATAACTCTATAAAGCACTCAAATTATTATTTACAATGGCAATAAAAGAACAAACTCTACACCACTGTTTTTCCCTCAAACTTAGAGATCTGTTACTGACTGGGCCCATTTCTGATTCAGAAAAGGCAACCAAAATCACGAATTTACCTTAGCAATGTTCTATAGAAACATGATTTAATATATAACACATTTTAAACATGGAGAGGTTGACTCATTTTCACAGTCAAAATGATATATTCTTTGGGAGGAATCCATTTTCTCCCTGGTGGACTAAATTGAGTTCTTATTTTTCACTGTTGTATGTATTTCGCCCCACCCTATAAGTCTAAAATGAATGTGCAAACCAACACCAATCTTTCATTTCACTTTTCAATTTTGGTATCTACTTTTGACAGTTTTGTAACTGTCAGGTAATATAAACTGTTAAGACTAAAAAATAATTATACACATATATGAGGATTAAATAGTAAAATTTTGCATAGCTAATATGATTTTTGAACTACATTACATGTAAATGTTACTAGCTGCATAATAATAGATGTAAATACTTATGAAAATGCAGTTTAGTATATTACTATGGCAAATTCTATAACAAAATATAGCCATATTTGCTTTTTAATTTAATTGAGGAGAGTGAAGAAGTCAATCATAGAATACTGACTTCCTTTTTGTCCCCATTATACCTGATGGGACACATCTCCAGTATTCGTACCTTGTCACAGTGTAGCATAGTTGTTTATTTAAATACTCATTATGTGCTATGTGATCTATGAACTAATTTATGTTTGGTTGTGTGCTTTATTTTTATTTTTCAACTGTAATATATTCTGCTTGCATGGTATTTGTTTAATGTTTTTAGCTTTTGAGGTAAGAAAATCCAGAAATAATTATATTGGTGGATGGAGTGGCAAATTGGACAAGATACTGAGTAGAGTTCTTTCATTAATGTCCTGGCTCTGTTTTCTTATTCGTTATGCAACTTTTAATATGAGACTTAACCTTTCATGAACCCATTTTCTGAATAGTTAAGTGCCTAGAAAAATACCTGCAGCATTCTCTCGTTAATATCAAACTCTTTTCCCTAACACAACATACAGAGTACTTCAAGGGAGTGTTATGATGGTCAAATGTAATAATAGATTGAGTAAAAATGTAATAATGTGAAGTGTATAAATACTCTCTTGGTATGTAAAGCTCTATTTAAAGATGGCAAGACAAAAAGGGTGCTGGCTCCTGAGTAAAGAGACCTTGACCAGTAGCACAACTTTTGTTGTCAACCAGCTAAAGTACCATGGACAAGACTTACAGTCTCTCTGGACATTTACTGTAAAACAAGATGTTGTAAATTTAGCTTCAAATTCAGAAAAATTATTTACCTTATATGAACTTTGAAGCATATTCTACAATTCACACAGGCCAAGTGTACCATTTTAGATACTGTGTTACTTATCTCTCATTGAAAACATATCATAACTAGACACCTAATTAGAAAATTCAATAATAAAATTAACACAACATAAACTGGCTCAAAGATTCCATGTTCAAAGAGTTCATTGGTATAATATACCAAGAAATGATATATAGGATTAAAACATTTTGATTCTTGTCAGCACGTTATAGAGCAACAGAGACTTTGTTTTGCTTAGGCTTTTATCAACAAAAAGAATGCTATTGTGAATAAACAAAAATAAATGTATATTGGAAACTTTTTCATTGCTACATGTGGGTTTTTCTTTCTGTTGTTGTTAGTAGAGTTGGTATTGTTTTTGCATTTGTAAACTTCTGTAACATTAACTTTTTATGTTTATATTTTTCTCAACTCTAAGATCTATAAAAACAGGGTCATAAAATATACATATATATGTGTATGCATATACATATATATGTGTGTGTATGTGTGTGTGTATATATATATATTCCCAGCTAGATATTGTCTTGTACTTAATACTTGCTTGATAGATGTGCATAGGTTGATTGATTCAAATTTATATGTCTGTGTAATAAATCATACTTTTTAGAATACTGATCTGTGATTTGTTTCAAATAATAAATAGGCTAGACAAAAACAACAAGCTCCTAAATTTTACTGCAGAATAACAAATCCTGCTTTAAATTACTTGAGATTAAAATGAACTGTATTCAATTACAGTTATTCATAGACTTCTAGGTCTATTGTACAGTCCAGTGTAAGTTTAATTGTCTTATTATGATGATACAAGTAGAGGTTCATAGAGATAGTCTAATACATCTTCCTGAGACAATTACAGTCCATTGTCCATTAGCCAGAAAGAAATAAGTTTCCGCTTTCATCACTCATAACTTTTGACTCCAGAAGGATAGTGGGAGCAAAGGACAAAATCTAATGCTCATGAGTCATCCTATTTGTTTCTTCTTTGGCTGAGCTCCAGACAGTAAGGAAAGCAAAAGCTCACCATAGCTCTAAGATTGTCCCCTTCTTCCCACTCCATAATCAATTACACATTACTAATAATAAGCATGATGTCTTGCTTTTGCTTGGTCTGAGTGACCAGTTAGATTCTATAGGTGATCACTTTGACACATGGCAGCCCTCAAGTTGGCACCTTGATTCACCGTCCAAGGAATTACAAGCTTACCTAGTCAGCTAATGTGATTAGTTAAAAGTATACAAACAATATTACTTCATTCCCTTAATTTGGCTTAATTATTACACTTGTGGTTTAGATATTTTAGATAAATTATAATGTGAACTGAAAAGCTGCTCTTAGTTCCTTTTCATTATAATGTTAGTTTTTTGATATAATATTAAGCAAAATTCAAATAAGAAATATAATTTTCAAATGTTTAATGCTTTTGCATGTATGGTAGTTATTAAAAATAAATTGATTACACAAGACACATCTTCAGTGAAAAATTTGTTAACAAGAAACTTATTTTTGGTAATGTCAGTAGATTACAACACTGCACTATGAGATGAGTAAAATTGTAATTTGAAGAGCAAGCAATTCACATTTTGGAATATCAGGGCAAAGGATTTTCTGGCTCATAATAATACAAATGTCCAGATTGCAGTTCAAGACATGACCTTTGTTATGCATAAGTAGTTTTTTGTAAAAAATAACTTTTGCACATAAAATTTTATGTATTTTCAGGCTTGGTTTGACTACAATAAATCTTTTACTGAATAAGCCTTAATATCAGTGGGGAGAGCACAAGTTAATAAAGTCAGAATATTCCTTAGCAAATCCTTGAATGTATTACATGGGTAAGAGTAGTTTATGTTTTCCACAATCTAGCCTGGAATAGACACTATGATTTGTTTCAACTGAACTCTTTAATTTATAATATATACATTCTCAAAATGTAATACAATTTTAAAACCTTCCCATTTTCTTTCAGTCTTTGGAAGTATGACATAGGTGAAGAACATGGATGTAGGTATTGGATGGTTACTTAAATGTTTTTTCCAATTTCCTGACATTGAGCAAACATCTAAATAGTTACTTTATTGCAGAAAGCATACAGAATGTCAACTGCACAGTATTCTTGTTAGAACAGCGCTGGCATTTGTAAGGTGCCTAGGACTGTTGCATGCATGCGGTAGGTACCCAATAAATGTGATTTACTCCCTTTATCTCATATATTTCCCAGTTTTACAGATATGTTCACATAAGGCTGTTGTATAAGTGTTGTAACTTATTACAGAGTACATTTTTTTTTCTCAGCTGGCTGAGAAAGCAGGAGTTACTGACACATATTGCTGGAATAATTCGTATCCTTTTAACTATGAAAAGAAAAAAAAAGAATCGTTATAATTCTCAGCAGAAAATATATGAGAAATTTGGGGGAGTTCAAGCATCTCTGTCCTGGATCAATTAGGAGCATTTATATCTGTCCTTTTCTTCACTTTCCTTTGGTCTTAAACATAGAGTCACAGAATTAGGGTCACCACAAGTAGGAGAAAAATATGAAAAGGGCAAGCAATCCTTGCCCTGGAAGCATCATCTTTTTGACTATCAATCAATAGAGGGCCCAATTACCTGGCAGTGTGAGGCTGGGCTTCCCAATAAGCAGATCAGCATGCAGGAAGTTTATTAGGACGTCTCTTAAAATCAATTCCAGATGAAGCAAAGAGAGCCGAATGAAGGGGAGGGCGGGGGGGGGGGGGGGGAAGAAATAGGACGAGAAGGAGACCAGACCACGCAGTGGGTAAAGCAGCAACTTCTTTCATGGGAAGCATCAGTTGAACCTATAAAAAAAAGATCTACCTGTCTTATGTTGGGGTCACATGATTAGTTATTTACCTGCCTGCAAGGGTCAGTCATTGGATGCAGAATCCTTGACAAGGAAAACAGTCTTGTCAGCTACCAGAGGAGAATAAGTCCTTCATTACTGAAAAAGGATCTGTATGGTACATCAATCACCAACCATGCTGATCTTCTGGAATGTTTTTCCCCCTGCATGATGCTTTAAACATTCTCAGTCCCTCAAGATATGTATACAATGACTTTGACACATTTATTCTGTTGATTTTTTGCTAGCTCATTAGTTCAGAAGTACTGGACTCCTCAGCATTCTTATTGACTCTCTGCTCAGAGTTTCAATACGCCTTGTTTCTCAAGAGATGGCTGGGGTTCTTTTGCAATGGATGCTGAGTTAGGTCTTGCTCAAATACCTCAGTATGCCCATGCTTCAACAAAACAACAAATAACATTTTGCTACTGTTTCCTCATACCTGTCAACTAAACGTGTGTGTGTGTGTGCGCGTGTGTGTGTGTGTGTGTGTGTCTGTATGTGTGCGTTTGTGTGTAAAAAGAATAAATGAGAATAATTTTTCATTAGGTTGTTTTTTTAAAGATGAGTAAATCTACCAAGGCGGTAGATGCAGAGGAGGTTGTTGTATTTATTGTAACTGAAAGTTCAAATCTAGTGTACTGTATATTATTTCCCAGATTGAGTAGCATCACTGCAATAGAAAAGAGCAATAATTTCCTATTCAACATTGGAATAGAACAGAGATTTTTATCCTTGGTAACAATTGCTGCTTCTTTGTCTAATAGTCATAATTACAATTAGTGGGCATTAGTGTTTCAACGTTCCCTCCTAAAATGTTGGCCGCCTGCAGCTCCTAAAATGTTGGCCACCTGCAGCATCTTATAGTTCCTTCTTTTTTGTACTTATTAAGCTTCAAGTATGGACTCAAATATAATATTTCAACCCAAAATAGGGGAAACAAAAGTGTTTCATTGTACAGATGTGGTCTGTATGACCTATCAGGGGAAAGCACTAATGGGACTCAATAGGGTATAAACTATAGAAGATTGGCAAAAGGCAACTGCATGTAAGAGTGTAATTGGGATAACAGTATTCCTATTACTTTTTCTCCCTTGTCTTCAGTTTGAAAGGTGAGGGAACTAACTATTCTTCCTTCAGATTTACACAAGGATACAGTATTAGTCCATTTCTATGCTGCTGATAAAGACATACTCAAGACTGGGTAATTTACAAAGAAAAAGAGGTTTAATGGACTCACAGTTCCACATGACTGGGGATGTCTCACAATCATGGTGGAAGGCAAAAGGTCACATCTTACTTGGCAGCAGACAAAAGAAAATGAGAGTCAAGTGAAAGGGGTTTCCCCTTATAAAACTATCATATCTCATGAGACTTATTCACTACCATGAGAACAGTATGGGGGAAATCACCCCATGATTTAATTACCTCCCACTGGGTCCCTCCCACACCATGTGGGAATTATGGGAGCTACAACTCAAGATGAGATTTGGGTGGGGATACAATGAAACTGTATCAGGCACCATAAACAAATAAGAGTCTTTTATTATAAAAGAGGTTTCTTCTCATTATATACCATGTTCATGACAGAATAAGTTAGTCTGAATTTTGAACAAATCAAATATTCAAAAGTATTACATTTTTGGGGGGATTGTTCAGTTGAAAGTTTTCTTAATAGTGCTATCTTCTGTCTCTAAAGAATCACAACACTTAAATTTGGTTATTCCTTATATTCATTTCTTATTTTTCTCTTTTTGTTTTGTTTTGTTTCGAGACGGAGTCTTGCCTTGTTGCCCAGGCTGGAGTGCACTGGCGCAATCTCCGTTCACTGCAAGTTCTGCCTCCCAGGTTCACGCCATTCTCCTGCCTCAGCCTCCCGAGTAGCTGGGACTACAGGCACCTGCCACCACGCCCGGCCAATTTTTTGTATTTTTAGTAGAGACTGGGTTTCACCGTGTTAGTCAAGATGGTCTTGATCTCCTGACCTTGTGATCCGCCTGCTCAGCCTCCCAAAGTGCGGGGATTACAGGCGTGAGCCATCGCGCCCAGCCCCATTTCTTATTTTTCTAGTAGGACTAACACTGAAAAAGATGAGAAAACAATGTCTAAGCATAACAAATGGGGAAATGCTGTAAACCAACAAATGTGCTTTTTATGAGAATTTTCTAGTTCAAAAAAATGAAATGCTTCCTACAATGACATTTGCTATCCAAGGTACCTTGTTCTTCCTCATCTGCTGGTATCTCTAAATTGTTATTTTAGAGATATAACATTGAACGCTTCATAGAAAATATGCCCAAATTATCCGTTTTTTAAAAAATGTATTATATATGGTGCCTGGTTATCTTTTTTATCTTGACAATGCATGGGGACAATATTCCGTTGTGACATGATTGGCTGTTGAATATTAAAGAAAATTAACTACATGTAAAATTTTTCAGCTCTGTGAAGGAAGCTTCATTCTCCTTGAGAATGGCGAAAGGTATTTTTTTTTTTTTTTGGCAATTACATTACCGTGCCAAAAATATTTTGTTTTCCATCTTGTTGGTGTCTTCTGACACTCTTCATTTTCTTTTTATGGGTTTTTAATTAATTCATTAATTTCACCTCTCAGCATGAAGGATAATGCTCATTCAGAGTTTGACATTTCTCCATTTGGCAAATTGTTGTTATAGAGGATGTTGTCGGTTTGATGTTGAATTTGATAAAATATCCTATTTAAATATTCAAATTTTAGATTCACAGAGCTTTTATATATGAGAACATTTTCTAATAAGTATCATTTAAAAAGTTCTAACTTACAATATTTTATGGCATCTGGTATTAACAATGAAAAAATAATAAGGAAGTCTGGAGTGGGAGAGATTGGTAAGAATAAGTTGAGACACAAAATAGGAATAACTCTATTTACAGAAATCACTCTATGCTGAAATCATGTTTACTAGTCACCACAGGGAGAAATGGAACATGAGCTGCAGATGTATGTGATAACGGATGAGACACTGAATATATTGTCTGTTTGGAAAGGAGTCACAAATAAAAATTCAAATATATTATGCCTGGTAGAAAGGGTGACATCTAAAACTCAATCCAGTGAAATAAAGGACCCAAAAGCTCTGCCATTTCTGATTTATCAGGTCAACTTAATTCCAGGGGGACCTGTCATTTTTGTGAGCAATAAAATCCAACTGATGTTATTATTAGATACAATCCATTCACTGCATACTATGAGGGTAAAACATCTTACTCTCTAGGGAACAGACTAGTGATATCTCCTTAGGAAAAAGAAAAGTATGAAAATGTCTTTTTTGAGCAGGAAATAAAATGCATGTTTCCTTCAGTAACAAATAATAGATTGAGCTTGATAAAGGGGTCTGGGAATTTAAAGATTCTCTGAAAATTCCTCTAGAGAAATTAGGTTTAACTAGACAAATTAGGTGAGGAGAGAGGTGGGCTTTCTCCCTTTCTCCCTTCAGAAAAAAAATAATAAAACTTCTTTCTCGGTTTTAATAAGCAACTAATCAGCTCGGTAATATAGGCACCAGTACAGTTTATGGATATATAGATTTGTTGGAGGTTTTGTGCTATAGACTCATTGTATTTGAATTTACTCACCATTTTTTTCTATATTGTTTAACAAAACTGTACATGCAGTTGAAGTCCTCTCTCCACTGTATATAGGTAGGCACAACCTTTCCTGATAAGGAGCACAGGAAATCAGACTAGATTTACACAAAACAGCATTCCCTAGCTACATTTGAACTGCTGATGTAGCAGCCTCTGCACCCTCAGCTTGAACTTACCATCCAAAGAAGAGAAGCATTTTTTTTTTCTCCATATGAAAAAGAAAAGGAAGAACTTAGAAGGCACACCTTCACTATAAATCCTCCTAAGAAATGTCTGTGGCCCCAATTCCATGTGGGAAGGCATTGACATTCTTCTTCAGATGCCAGAAACTTCTTTAGAGCATATAAGTGGTACACTTATAGAGCACCAACCTGGAAACCACACATCCTGAATTTTAAGTCTCTTTAGAATAAGACAACATACGAAAGACATGATTGTGTGGGATAAGCATTTGCTGGTTTAACATGTAAAACTTATCATCAAGCATGTCCATTATGGGTACACATTCCTATAGACTCTAAAACTGTGTGTTGCAGCTCTTATATATTTACTCATATTGTAATTTCCAACATGTACTCAGAACAAAGAAGTTCTAGATTTACCATAACACTACCTGAAACTACTATAAAATAAAATGTAAAATCCTGCCCTCAAAAACCAAGATGATGCCTTAAGAACATCTACTTGATAGGTTTGACAAAAAATGTTATTGCTTAATTTAAATAATTCAATTTTTATCGTTATAAATGTTTGATAAAAACACAAATACATAATTTAAGATGTCTTATTTAAATTCACAGACTCTGCTTTATATTTAAGTTGCTATACCTATGTCAGGCTAATAAAGATCTTCAGAAAGCTGTCCAGCTGGACACCTACATACAGAAGATCCATTCTTTAGTTCTACCTTCTGTGAAACTCAACAAATTCTCATTAATTCTTTGAGTGTCAGAGTAATAGTCTTTGGGGTCAGTGATTCCTGCAAAGATCAAAGACTGTCAAGTAATGAACACAAACTGAGACTTTCTATGACTTTGTGCTTTCTTCACAACTAATATATGTATAATAAACATATTTGCTTATATTTTAAAATATCCTAAATTCAACCTGATACTAACAGTGTCCATCCTGTCAGTGGCCACTAACCTTAATATTGAAATGTCATACTTACTTTTAATCTACACATACATACATGGATAACTTGATTTCTCAATTAAGTGAAAAGGTAAAGCTTTTTTCCCCTTTTAGTAGAACTAATTTGCAATTATTGTTATTCAAAAATTTCTATATGATAATTTATTTTTTAAATAAAGAACATATATACCTCTATGCAAATAGCTTTATTGGATCTGATGCTTATTTTATTATGCTTATTGATATTGTCAGTTGTAGTAACTTTGCAATAAATTATCAGTAGAGCTAGATAATAAGAGATCTGAGGACAGGAATAATGACTCACTTTTTTGCTTTTGTTTTTTAAATGATTTATATATTTATTAATTAAATTAATACTTTCAGATTATTTTTAAAATCTGTTACTATTATTCATTGAGCCAATAATATTTATTGTCTTTTAAATCTCAAGTATGATTTTGAAGTTCCAAGAAAATTGTAGTGAACAAAATCATCAAGGATCTGACTCTGTCATGGAATTAATTAGCTTGCAGTAATGGATAATGCATATTTACTAACTGATTAAATGCTGTTCGTTTTTCCATTTTGTCTAAATTTCAGAGAACAAGGGACTTAATATTAAATCTGGTTTTAATTTGTAGAGGGTTTCAAAATTTAATTTAATTTAATTTAAATTATATGTCTACAGAGGTAAAGTGAAGTTCTGATTAAAGATAGTGTGAAGTGTACATACATATGTATGTGTGTGTGTATACTGTAAACTTACATATATTTACTGAATATATATATTTATATATATTTATCTTTATATATATATATACATTTATTGAAAGAGCTATAATCACATGTCCATTTGTTCTGATGAAGTAAAACTCAATCTAAATGTTTTTATAATCATGAAAATCCAATGACTATTACAAAATCTCAAACACTGTCCTAAGTCCTCAAGAGCTAGATCTCTGTCTCTCATTTTTCCTTTCTGTTTATCTTTTTAAAAATAAAATAAAATGTGGATAATCCAAATTATTCACAAGAATCCTAAGTCAAAAGCCAGGAAAGATTCTGTTTTCTAGATATACAAAATCTACTGTAATGTTTCTTGATGTAAGGTATGTTAATAGTCTATGAATCAGCTTATTAAGGAGCTCTGTTTAATGCTGCTACTAAATCCAATATAAGTTTCCACCCATTCACCTTAGGCTTTTTTAAAACCAAAATGTTCCACTTGAAAACCTATCTTCAGAGCCTCATAAGGTATAATAAGTAACACTAGTGTATCAGATTTATCACACAAATTTTACTGTATAATGATAATTTTTCCTGGACCTCCTAGGGATTGTTCAGTTTAGCAGTGGTATAGGAATTTCTGTCAATATTTAATCTGTATTGACTGTTGGATTGATTACAATGCATAATACTTATTACATCCATCTTCCCATATAGTGTAGTCCCTGCTGGTGATAAAACTCTATTGACACACTCTCCCTGATCATGAAAAATTGCAAAACTGCTGAGATTTATACTTTTATATGATATATTAGTCTTCCTAGATAATGTAAGAAGACACTAAATTATGTATTTTTTTCAATCTTTGTTGTATGGTGGTATCACACAGCCATTTTACTGCCTTTGCCCTTTGTCCTGTGTAGAGCACTGTATTAGTTCGCTTTCATGCTGCTAACAAAGACATACCAGAAACTAGACAATTTACAAAAGAAAGAGGATTTAGGAACTTATAGTTTCACATGGCTGGGGATGCCTCACAATCATGGTGGAAGGCAAAGAGGAGCAAGTCATGTCTTACATGGATGGCAGCAAGTGAAGAGAGAGGTTGTGCAGGAATACTTTCATGTTTAAAACCATCAGATCTTGTAGGACTCATTCACTATCATGAGAATAGCCCAAGAAAGACCCACCCCCATAATGCAATCACCTTCCACCGGATTCCTCCCATGACACATGGTAACTGTGAGAGTTACAATTCAAGATGAGATTTGGGTGGGGACACGTTCAAACAGTAGCAAGCACCATTTTGTTAATTTAAAAAAATAAAAACATATTTTGTCATTGTTTAAAATACATAGGAAATGTGATACTACAAATTATATTGTTCTATGGAAACTTTGTATAAACTACAATAAAACAAATGAGCAATTTTTGGTTTTAAATTTTAAAACCTTTTGCTTATTGAAAATCAGCTGAATACATGGGAAAAATTATTCCTATTATTATAATGATACATGATACACCAGGTTTTAAAATAGCAGAAAAAGACAGTGTTTTTTATTCTTATTTCAGAAATCATGAATAATTATATTAAAAGGAAAGCACATACTATTTTGAGGTAAAATATTGGAACAACAGTATATGAAGGAATACCCTAAATGTCTACATTTAGTAAATGCCCAAAATGTCAAATGGAGATACTCAGAGATGCTTGAACTTGATTTGGGGGCAAATCTAGCAGATTTTATTCTATAAAAGCGTCACTCATTCTGCAAAAGAAACTATAATTTTCTTATTTGAGCATGCAGAGAAAGTTGCATTAGTCTTATAATAAGAGATTCTGGGATGCACTATGATACCATAGAGTAGTGGTTGTGCTTCAACTGAATGAGAAATCAAGCAGTAGGGTGGAGATTGACTGTACACAGCTAGCATCCCTGAAGCTGGGAATCTCTATTGACTGTGGAAAGATAAAAGCCTAAAATAACTCTGACACAAAAAGGAAAACAAGCACATACCCTAGTACAAGAACATTCATAGACAAAAACCCAAACAAAAACATATTTTCATACATTTTCTGAGCCAGGAAGAATGTCTTCTGAAAAGAACATTAGCATGACCTTTACCAATATACACATTTTCAAAGTAGAAAGGAGTATGAAATCTGTAAAAAGATACACATATACAAAAAAGAAATGAATTCGTTTTTAAAAGCTATAAATGCACATATGATAGAAAAAAGAGACACTATGGAGCAAATAAAATTCATTTCCAAACATATTACAAAAACTCAAAGAATTTTTAAAAATCAGTCAAAATAAATTGACTCCAAGTTGAAATGCCACAACACTGGGAAAATACAGAAAGAGATAAAACATCTCTGGCAAGTTTGTTACATAGATATACACCTGCCATGGTGGTTTGCTGCATCCATCAATCCACCATCTACATTAAGTCTTTCTCCTAATGCTTTCCCTCCCCTTGACCCCCATCCTCCGACAGGCACCGGTGTGTGATGTTCACCTTGCTGTGCCCATGTGTTCTCATTGTTCAACTCCCACTTAGGAGTGAGAACATGCAGGGTTTGGTTTTCTGTTCCTGTGTTTGTTTGCTGAGAGTGATGTTTCCAGTTTCACCCATGTCCCTGCAAAGGACATGAACTCATTCTTTTTTATGGCTGCATGGTATTCCATGGTGTACATGTGCCACATTTTCTTTACCTGGTCTATCATTGATGGGCATTTGTGTTGGTTCCAAGTCTTTGCTATTGTAAATAGTGCTGCAATAAGCATATGTGTGCATGTGTCTTTATAGTAGAATGATTTATAATCCTTTGGGTATATACTCAGTAATGGGATTGATAGATCAAATGATACTTCTAGTTCTATATCCTTAAGGAATCACCACACTGTCTTCCACAGTGGCTGAACTAATAACTCCCAACAACAGTGTAAAAGCATTCCTATTTCTCCACATTCTCTCCAGCATCTGTTGTTTCCTGACTTTTTAATGATTGCCATTCTATCTAGCATGAGATGGTATCTCATTGTGGTTTTAATTTGCATTTCTCTAATGACCAGTGATGATGAACTTTTTTTTTTTCATATGTTTCTTGGTCACACAAATGTCTTCTTTTGAAAAGTGTCTGTTCATATCCTTCACTCACTTTTTGATGGGGTTGTTTGCTTTTTCTTGTAAATTTGTTGAAGTACCTTGTAGATTCTGGATACTAGCACTTTGTTAAATGGATAGATTGCAAAAATTTTATCCCATTCTGTAGGTTGCCTGTTCATGCTCATGATAGTTTCTTTTGCCATGCAGAAGCTCTTTAGTTTAATCAGATCCCATTTATCACTTTTGGCTTTTGTTGCAATTGCTTTTGGTGTTTTAGTCATGAAGTCTTTGCACACACCTATGTCCTGAATGGTATTGCCTCGGTTTTCTTCTAGGGTTTTTATGGTTTTATGTCTTACATTTAAATCTTTATTCCATCTACAGTTAATTTTTGTATAAAGTGTAAGGAATGGGTCCAGTTTCAGTCTTCTGCATATGTCTAGCCGGTTTTCCCAGAACCATATATTAACTGAGGAATCCTTTCCCCGTTGCATGTTTATGTCAGGTTTGTCAAAGATCAGATGGTTGTAGATTTATGGTGTTATTTCTGAGGTCTCCCTCTGTTCTGTTACATTGGCGTATATATCTGTTTTGGTACCACTATTATGCTGTTTTGGTTACTGTGGCCTTGCAGTATAGTTTGAATTCAGGTAGTGTGATGCCTCTAGCTTTGTTCCTTTTGCTTAGGATTGTCTTGGCTATACAGGCTCTTTTTTGTTTCCATATGAAGTTTACAGTAGTTTTTTCCTAATTCTATGAAGAAATTCAATGGTAGCTTGATGGGGATTGCATTGAACTTATAATCCTTTGGGCAGTATTGCCATTTTCACAATAATTATTCTTCCCATTCATGAGCATGGAATGTTTTTCCATTTGTTTGTGTCCTCTCTTATTTCCTTGAGCAGTGGTTTGTATTTCTCCTCAAAGAAGTTCTTCACATCCCTTTAAGTTGTATTCCTAGGTATTTTATTCCCTTTGTAGCAATTGTGAATAGGAGTTTGCGCATGATATGGCAGTCTGTTTGTCTATCATTGGTATGTAGGAATGCTTGTGATTTTTGCACATTGATTTTGTATCCTGAGACTGCTGAAGCTGCTTATCAGCTTAAAGAGTTTTGGGGCTGAGACAATAGGGTTTTCTATATATACAAGCATGTCAACTGCAAACAGAGATAATTTGACTTCCTCTCTTCCACTTAAATACCCTTTTTTTAAAATCTTGCCTGATTGCCCTGGCCAGAACTTCCAATACTATGTTGAACAGGAGTGGTGACAGTGGGCATCCTTTTCTTGTGCCAGTTTTCAAAGGGAATGCTTCCAGCGTTTGCCCATTCAGTATGATATTAGCTTTGGGTTTGTCACAAATAGCTTTTATTATATGTCCCATCAATACCTAATTTATTGAGTGTTTTTAGCATGAAGGGGTGTTGAATTTTATTGAAGGCCTTTTCCGCATCCATTGAGATACTTCTGTGGTTTTTGTCATTGGTTCTGTTTATGTGATGGATTATGTTTATTAATTTATATATGTTGAACCAGCCTTACATCCCAGGGATGAAACCAACTTGATTGTGGTGGATAAGCTTTTTATTGTGCTGCTGGATGCAATTTGCCAGTATTTAATTGAGGATTTTCACATTGATGTTCATCAGGGATATTGGCCTGAAATTTTCTGTACTGTAGACCCTGTTTGCCTGGGTATCACCAGTGGAGGCTGCAGAACAGCAAAGATTGCTGCCTGCTCCTTCCTTTAGAAGCTTCATCACACAGGGGCACCTGCCAGAATCCAGCCGGAAATCTCCTGTATGAAGTGTCTGCCGACCCCTGCTGTGAGGTGTCCCCCATCAGGAGGCACGGGGGGACAGCGATCCATTTAAGGATGCAGTCTGTCCTTTATCAGAGCTTGAGAGCTGTGCTCAGAGATCTGCTGCTCTGTTCAGAGCCAGCAGGCAAAACCCTTTAAATCTGTTGAAACTGCACCCACAGCCACCCTTTCCCCCAGGTGCTCTGTCCCAGGGAGATGAGAGTTTTATCTATAAGACGCTGACTGGGGCTGCTGCCTTTCTTTCAGAGATGGCTTGTCCAGAGAGGAGGAATCTAGAGAGGCGGTCTGACTACAGTGGCTTTGTGGCACTGAGGTGGGCTCTACCCAGTCAGAACTTCCAGGAGGCTTTGTTTACACTGTGAGGGGAAAACTGCCTACTCAAGCCTCAGTAATGGTGGACACCCCTCCCTCCACCAAGCTCCAGTGTCAACTTCAGACTGCTGTGCTGGCTGAATTTCAAGCCAGTGGATCTTAACTTGCTGGGCTCCTTGGGGGTGGGATCCACCGAATAAGACCACTTGGCCCCCTGGCTTCAGCCCCCTTTCCAGGGGAGTGAACGGTTCTGTCTCACCGATGTTCCAGGCATGACTGGGGTGCAAAAAAAAAACAAAAAACAAAAAACAAAAACAAACAAACAAACAAACAAACAAAAAACACCTGCAGCTTGCTTGCTGTCTGCCCAAACACCTGCCCAATTTTCTGCTTTAAATCCAGAGCCCTTGTGTTTTAGGGACTTGAGGGAATCTCCCGCATTGAACATTAAATTACTTTGGGCAGTATTGCCATTTTCATGATTTGGCTCTTTGTTTGTCTATTATTGGTGTATAGGAATGCTTGTGATTTTTGCACATTGATTTTGTATCCTGGGACTTTGCTGAAGCTGCTTATCAGCTTAAAGAGTTTTGGGTTGCAAAGACCATGGGGAAAGCCTAGTATCTGGGCTGGATAGCACTGTTCCTCCTGGCAAAGTCCCCCAAGGCTTCCCTTGGCTAGGGGAGGGAGTTCCCACACCCCTTGTGCTTCCCAGGTGAGGCAACAGCCCGCCCTGCTTCTGCTCACCCTCCTGGGCTGCACCCACTCTCTAACCAGTCCCAATGACAGGAACCAGGTACCTCAGTTGGAAATGCAGAAATCACCAGCTTTCTGCATTGGTCCCACTGGGAGCTACAGAATGGAGCTGTTCCTATTTGGTCATTTTGCCTGGGAGCGATACATATTATTACTTTTAAGACTGTATCTTCTTAGTCTATAGGTTGGCTTTTTACTTTCTTATATATTTTCATTAACAGAAATTGTTTTGGCTTAGAATTATTGCACAATCTTTCCCTTTATGGTTTGTGCTATTGTTTATCTTTAAAAAGGTTTTTCTGCCCTAAAATCACATTCTTCCTGATTTTCATTTTTTTTTTTTTTTTTTTTTTTTTTTTTTTTTGAGACAGAGTCTTGCTCTGTTGCCCAGGCTGGAGTGCAGTGGCAGTGAGCTGAGATCATTTAATTTTTAAACTTTTAATTTTGAAATAATTATAAATTCATAGAAAGTTGCAAAGATAGCACAGAGAATTCCCCAGTACCTTTCCCCTACTTCACCCAGTTTCCTCCATGGGTCACTTATTACATAACCATAATATAAGAACAACAGCTGGAAATCAGCAATGGTACACTACATGTGAATATTCTGTTATTTTATCACATGTATAAATTCATAGAACCACCAATAAAATCAAGATACAGGAATATTTTTTACACAAAATCTCCCTCATGCTGCATAGACACACCCACTACCTTTCCCCCATCATCTTAACTCCAGGAAACCACTAATTTGGTCTTTATGTGTAGAGTTGTGCCATAATGAGAATGCTATATAGACAGAATCTTATGGTATATGAGATGACTCCAATGTGTTTTTCCATTCAACATAAATCCATCGACATTGTTGCATCTATCAATAACTTGTTCCTTTTTTATTGCTGAGATGTGTATCTGGCTATGAATGTAGCAATTTGTTTAACCATCACCAGTTCTAGGGCATTTGGACTGTTTCAGTATTTTTGATCATTAGAAATAAAACTGTGAACGATCGTGTAGAAGTTTATGTTGAAAATATGTTTTTATTTCTATAAGTACTAGGGAGTGTAATTAATTACTGGGTCCTGTAGTAGGTATATGTCTAGTAATTTTTCTTTTAAAAAACTTTTATTTTAACTTCAGGGGTACATGAGCAGATTTGTTACATAGGTGAATTTGTGTCATGTGGGTTTGTTGTCCAGATTCTTTCATCACCCAGGTATTAAGCCTAGTACCAATTAGTTCTTTTTCCTGATCTTCTCCCTCCTCTCACCCTCTGATAGGCCCCAGTGTGTGTTGTTCTCCTCTATGTGTCCATCTCCTCTGTGTGTCCATGGGATCCCATCGGTTAGCTCCCACTTATAAGTGAGAACATGTGGTATTTGGATTTATGCTCCTGCATTAGTTTGCTAAGGATAATGGCCTCCAGCTCCACCCATGTCCCTGCAAATGACATAGTATCATTCTTTTTTATAGCTGCATAGTAGTACTCCATGGTGTATATATATACCACATTTTCTTTATCCAGTCTATCATTGATAGGCATTTAGGTTGATTCTATGTCTTTGCTATTGTGAGTAGTGCTACAATGAGCATACATGTGCATTATCTTTATAATAGAATGATTGTTTTATATTCCTTTGGGTATATACCCAGTAATGGGATTGCTGTTGAATGGTATTTCTGTCTTTAGTTCTTTGAGAAATTGCCACACTGTCTTCTACAATGGGGATTGAACTAAATTATACTCCCACCAACAGTGTATTAGCATCCCTTTTCCTCTGCAACCTAACAGCCATCTGTTATTTTTTGACTTTTTAGTAACAGCCATTCTGACAAGTGTAAGATGGTATCTCATTGTGGTTTTGATTTGAATTTCTCTAATAATCAGTGATGTTGAGGGTTTCTTTTTATATTTGATTGTTGGCTGCATGTATGTCTTCTTTTGAAAAGTGTCTGTTCATGTCCTTGGCCCACTTTTTTTGATGGGATTGTTTATTTTTTTCTTGAAAATTTGTTTAAGTTCCTTATAGATGCTGTATATTAGGACTTTGTAGAATGCAGAAATTTTCTCCCATTGTGTAAGTTGTCTGTGTACTCTGTTGATAATTTATTTTGCTGTGCAGAATCTCTTTAGTTTAATTAGATCTCATTTGTCAAAGTTTGCCTTTGTTGCAATTGCTTTTGGCATCTTCATCATGAAATCTTTGCCCCACCTATGTCCAGAATGGTATTGCCTAGCCTATGTTGTCTTTCAGAGTTTTAATCGTTTTTGGTTTTGCATTTAAGTCTCAATCTATCTTGAGTTAATTTTTCTATATGGTGTAAGGAAGGGGTCCATTTTTCATCTCCTGCATATGGCTGGCCAGCTCTCCCAGCACCATTTATTGAATAGGGGATCCTTTCCCCATTGCTTGTTTTTTTTTGTTTTGTTTTTGTTTTTTTTCAGGTTTGTCAAAGTTCAGATAGTTGTAGTTGTGTGATCTTATTTCTGAGTTCTCTATTGTGTTCCCTTGGTCCATGTGCCTGATTATTATTTATTATTTATTTATTTATTACCAGAACCGTGCTGTTTCATTACTGTAGCCCTGTAGCATAGTTTGTATTTGGGTAGCATGATGCCTCCAGCTTTGTTCTTTTTGCTTAAGATTGCCTTGGCTATTGGGGCTCTCTTTCTGTTCTATATGAATTTTAAAATTGTTTTTTGTAGTTCTGTTAAGAATGTCAATGGTAGTTTTGTAGGCATAGCATTGAATCTGTAAATTGCTTTGGGCAGTATGGCCATTTTAACAATATTGATTTTTCCTATCCATGAGTATGGAATATTTTTCCATTTGTTTGTGTCATCTCTGATTTCCTTGAGCAGTGTTTTGTAGTTCTCCTTGTAGATCTCTTTCACCTCCATAGTTACCTTTATTCCTAGGTATTTCATTTACTTTGTTAGATTTGTGTTTACATTCTTTATACTTCCAGAGTGTCTGCACCACTTTACATTCCTACTGGCAGTGTACCAGACTCACTTTCTCCACATCTTTGACAGACTTTAATATGCTTTTCTATTTCCTTTTTAGATGTTCCGCTAGTTATGTGGAGATATTACATCATAATCTTAATTTGCATTTTTCTGATGGCTAGTGATTTGAACATTTTTCTATGCTTGTCATCTTTATATTTACCTCAATGTCTCTATATATATTTTGCCATATAGATAGATAAATCAAATATATGTATATATTATATATTTATTGTTGAGTTTTGAGAGTTCTTTATATCCCAAATGCAAGTCCTTTGTCAGATATGTGATTTGCAAGTATTTCTTCATATTCTGTAGGTTGTTTTTAACCCTTTATTTACAGGGCATTTAACAGAGCAAAGTTATTAATTTTGATAAAGCTGAATTCGTTATTTTTAAAAATTATTTTATAGTCCATGATTTGGTGTGCAATGTGTAAGAATTTGTGACTGAGCCCTAGGTCCCTAAGCTTACTTCTATGTCTTAGTGTTACAAATTTATGATCCATTTTGAGTTAATTAATATAGAAGGTATGAAGTTTACACTGAGGTTCACTTTTTTTTGCCTATGGATATCCAGTTGTTCCAGCAGCGTTTTCTGAAAGACTATCCTTCTTTCATTAAATTGCTTTGCACTCTGTCAAGAATCAGTTAGCTGTACTTGTGTGCAATTATTTTTGGTTCTCTATTCTGTTCTATTGATTTTTGTGTCTATTCCTTGCCAATGGCAGATAGTTTTGATTACTAAAGCTACATAAAAAGTTTTAATGTTAAGTATAGTGATTCTTCTCAATGTGTTCTCTCTCTCTCTCTTTTAAAGGTATTGTTTGTCAGTTATTCTTAGGCTTGTGCCTTTCCGTGTACATTTCATAATAAGCATATCTATGTCTATATAACATTGCTCGTATGTTGATAGGAATTTGATTGAATGAGAAATCTGTAAATAAATTCGGGGAGGGAGAATTGATATCTTTACAATCTTAATTCTTCCAATCTGTGACTACTATCTGTATTACACCATTCTCACACTGCTTTAAAGACTTACAAGAGCCTGGGTAACTTATTAACAACAACAACAACAACAACAACAACAAAAAAGAGATTTAATCAGTTCTGAGGATTCTACAGATTTCTGCTTCTGGGAGGTCTCAGGAGACTTACAGTCATGGCAGAAGGTGAAGGGGAAGCAGACACTTCTTCTAAAGGCCAGCAGGAGACAGAGAGAGAGAGAGAGAGAGAGAACGAGAGAGAGAGAGAGAGAGAGAAGAGGAGAAAGTGCTATACATTTTCAAACAACCAGATGTCTCGTGATAACTTTATCATGAGAAAGCACTAGGGGGATGGTGCTAAACCATTAGAAACCACCCCCATGATTCAATCACTTCCCATTAGACCTCTCCTCCAACACCAGGGATTACAAATCCACATTTTGTTTGGGTGAGACACAAAGACAAAACATATCATCATCCTTTCATAATTTTTCTCAAACTTTCTTACATAATTTTCTATGCCTTTTCCTTAATATTTCATTATTTCTCTGGTGATGTGCCATAAAAATCCATACACAGGAAATTTTCATGTATGAGTCAGTTTATTAGAAGAATCTATATCCTGTTTCCTTGTTTAATTTGTATACCTCTGCTTCACTGCCACATTGTTGTAATTCCAATCGCTTTTTATTATGTTTTGGTATCTGGAAGGGTAAATTTCTGATCATCTTTTACTACAAAATAATCCTTACTAATCTTCTTACAAAGTTATTATCAAATTATTGATTTCTATGAAATTAAATATTGGGATTATATGGAATTTACAGATTTTTTTTTTTTTCGGAGTCTCATTCTGTTGCCAGGCTGGAGTGCAGTGGCGCAATCTCGGCTCATCGCAACCTCCATCTCCTGGGTTCAAGTGATTCTCCTGCTCAGCCTCCCAAGTAGCTGGGACTACAGTTCACACGCCCCTATGCCCAGCTAATTTTTGTATTTTTAGTAGAGATGGGATTTCACCATGTTGTCCAGGATGGTCTTCATCTCTTGACATTGTGATCCGCCTGCCTTGGCCTCCCAAAGTACTGGGATTACAGGCATGAGCCACCATGCCGGGCCAACAGGTTAATTTTTTTAAAAATTAGCATGCTTATGGCAAAGAGGCTTTCTAACCATAGACAGATATATTTCTCTGACTATAAAGTTTTAAAATCTTTCAATAAGGTTTTATTATCTTCATTATGGTCTTTCACTTACGTTGTTAGATTTTTGCTTAGGTTCTTTGTATCTATCTCATGTACTATTGCAAATGTCATTATTTTACATTACATTTCCTAACTCTCTGATGCTGGTATTGAAAAATATGCTTCATATTCAGATGTTGATCTTCTACTTACTAATCCTTAGCAATTATCTTTTATGCTATTTGACAAATTATAGAGATATAAGTGTAAAAGAGAATGAGATAGAGAGTGTCTAGAGTTGACTATCAGACCACCAAGAATCAATTTGTCTACCTTCTCAAAGAAGAGGATCATATTTAATGTATTTTGTATGCTCCTTTTACCTATAACTTTATTCTATTTTTAGTGTTACATTTCACATAACCCCAACTTGACTAGCTAATAATTATTAAGATCCTTTTACATGACCTAAGAAATTAAACAAATTGCCAACGATTACGTAGTTAGTAGATGGCAAAGCCAATGATGGAATCCAAAAATTTATCTTCAGCACTTGTGCTCTTAATTACTGTTATGTACTAGCACAGTAATTGTTCTCCTTTTAGTATGGTGTTAGGAGAAATTAGAAACAATGGTATATATTTACATAACAGTCAATGCAAGATATGTCTCCAAAATACCACTCTTCCTGTAGGTAACTTTTGCACCAGATAATTTATTTTCTGAAGTTTTTCATCACTTTACTACCATGATAAGGAAACACAAAGAAAAGGAACTCTAGTCAGATCCTTCATTACCAATTTACCTCTAGTTGTTCTTGTTCAATTTTTTTCTTGTCGTGTAGGTCTCACCTATTCCCATTAAGGCTATTCCATGGCCCACCTGCCCTCTGTAGGCCCATTATAAACTTTATCTTTTTATGAATAATCTTTTGAGGAAACACTAATGACAAGCATCAACTCTTTTTCAGGGTTCTATATAAATCTTTTTATAAAAGAGATTTTTCTAGCATAATTTGAGTAC
Source organism: Chlorocebus sabaeus (assembly GCF_047675955.1). Classification (NCBI taxonomy): domain Eukaryota; kingdom Metazoa; phylum Chordata; class Mammalia; order Primates; family Cercopithecidae; genus Chlorocebus; species Chlorocebus sabaeus. The sequence continues at coordinate 54,235,439 of NC_132915.1, forward strand.
TAAATAATACTTTTTTTCCCAAATGAATACATGAATGATAGATTTCTAGTAGAAGGAAGACCAGTTGCAACATCCTGACATTATAAGGGAAATATACATAGTCATGATATAGATATTGCTGTTATGATGATAATTGGAGTGAAAGAGAAATAATTTAAGTAAAATTATGTAACAGGTATAAAAACTGCTGACACATATTGTGTATCTATTATTTTAAACATATCTTGCATAAACAAGCTAACTTAATTTTTACATCTCTACGAAGTGGGAGATATTATTATTTCCACTTGCAGATGAAGAAACAGAAAGATTGCATAGTTAGTAAGTGCGGAGCCAGGATGCCATCTTAGGCAGGCTTCCCCAGAGTCCAAAGTTTACAGTATCAAACAGCACATTTCTAGCACTGGTTGAGCATTAGCTGGCCTAAAATTGTGAGGGAGAACTGCTGCTCTTCATCCCAGGGCATCTATGTACAGTTCTCCATGTAAAAGGTAACTCTATTATGAATCAGTTTCTGAAGGTCAGAGTCTTCTTTGTGCTGCTTTGGTTTGGTTTGGTTTGTTCTCCATCCAAAGCATTCTACCAAATAGCATGTTTCTATCCATCAACAGTGTCATGGACATTTTATTTTATCCATTTTCAGCTGTTCTAAAGAATTATTTACTTTGTTTGAGTGTTCTCCAAAGCCTTCAGTAAATTTAAAACCCAGAATGTAGACGATATTTTGAATCAAGCACTTCTAAATCTAGTGAAAATCTAATAACCCCCTAATGTGTGATACAGTAACAAAGTCATAGAAATTCTAACTTATTTATGTATATTTTAATTGCCTATAACCATGGTATCTTTTTCACTTGCATTATACCTTTAATTTTATGGGATAGGTGACCAATTAAAATTAAAAAGCAGAATTCAAAGACTGAATAAATTTATGACTAGTAAATGACAAAACCATGATGTGAACACAGTCGTCATTTTCAGTTATTAACTATGACTAATTCTGATGGCATATTTTTCAATTCATATTTTCAATATGACAAGATGATGTATTTGTGGTTAATACTTCAATCAGTGGGGGAATACAACATATGTGTTCAGGTAGATGTGTGGCACGTTTAATTTCTTCATGGATAACTGCCATACACATTGAAATTTGATCACAGTAAAGACTTGTGATGATTATTTGCTGTGTCAACTTGGGTGGGCCAAGGAATTCCCAGCTATCTCATGAAGCACACTATTTCTTTATGTTTCTATGAGGGTGTTCCTGGAAGATATTAACTGATGTATATACATTATATATATAAAAATCTGCATATATATTGTATATATCCATATATAACATATATATTTATTAAATATATATTTATATGACATATATTTATATAAATATATACTTATATTACATATAGTAATTAATTCTATAACTATATAAATATAGTTATAGAATAAAATAATAAATATATATGTAGTAAATATATTTATATTACATATCTATCTCACATATATATTCAATAAGTTCTGTTTCTCTGAAGAACACTAATATCAGAGATTTTAAAGTATTAAAATAATTCAAGCAATTATTTTGAATCTGAACACAGGCAGCTTTAGTTTAAATGAACCAGTAAAGCCATATTTGTGTGATAATTATATGAAAGAGTCAATGATACTTAGAGATTAATTACATACGAAGAATGAGAGATATGTAGGAGTTAAATGTGACTGTAAAGGTTTGTAACATGAATGAACAGGTGTATAGCAAAATACAAAAAAAGAAAGCAAATTTTAGAAATACTCAGAAGTCAGTTATTAACAAATTAAGCTGGAATGTATATAAAACTTTAAGCTACGAAAAGCTAGTGTTCAGTCAGAAGTGAGGTTGGGGGCTGGGAGTTTTGGGGTCTTGAAATACACAATCAAATTTGTCAGCATATAAGTAGCATTTGAAACCTTGGGCTCAGATACCATTCTTTTAGAAGAACATATGGAAAGAGAAAACAAGGACAGAAACAAGTGGAAACAAGCACAAGAAAATTTAACAATTGAGCTAGTCCAATAAAGTATGTACAAGGGGGACCAGTGTGGTGGATGTGGATGATGCAAATGAATTATGGAAGAAATTGAATTTGGAATTGTCGATATTGTCTTATTTTTGAAGTTCAGTTTTAAAGAAAAGGAAGGAGTTTGGTCAGTAACTTGAAGATCAGTTTTGTATAAACCACATGATTTCATCATAGTTTTCAGACACCGGAACAGTTTTGTTTTTTTATGTGTGTTTTATAGACTATATAAAAGAGAAAAGTATTTTGAGGAAGGGGTAAATTGGCTTGATTTGATCCTTAATGTTTAGTTTAAAAACTGCTTAATATTAACCTACTAGATTAACTATTCATTTATTTAAGTAGTTACTGATGTTGAGAAGATTTTTGAATGGCAATCAGAATGGGATAATAACACAAGATTTTCAAGTTTGTGTATGACACTTCAGAGATCATAGGGTGTTTCTCTAAACATCAGTATCTCGGCTTTGTTACTTTCCAATGCTGTGATATTACACAAGTTTCTTTTTTGTCACTTCTTCCTCTATTAATGACGACATTGAGTAAAAAGCTCATTTTCATCAAGCATTTACTTGGACCAGACCCTAGAGCCTAAGGAGCTCCCATGACTTCTCATTTAAAGGTCCCAGCAAGCTGATGTGCTAAGCATGACTGCAATGGGCATCCATTTGTAAATAAACAAATGGTGAGTTGCCCAAGTTTACGTAATTAATTAGCAGAGGAGTGGGGATTTGAAATTCAGGAGTTCAGCCTTATTCATTATGTCACGCGTTTTCTCTAGTAAGAAAAGTCAGTTGATATGTACTGACCTCTTAGGATTTTGCTGTTGCTTCAATGTGAAAATTTCTAGATTAATGTCAGCCAATTTTTTTATTTTAAATACATATTTGTATTAATTGGTGTTATAGCTTTTATTATATAATTTTATTTGAATTCATGGATACGCAAGAGTTAATTTTAATTTTTCCTACATCAATGTGGTTGTAATTTGAAAATCATACTTTTAACAAAGGCCATAAGTTCTTTCTGCCTATATTATACACACACATATACAGATGTGTTGCATCCATATATTTTGTTCCCCATGTTTTCTACGTTTTTAATGATAATTCAGTTTTTCCATCTGTTCATTGTCATATTAAACTTAAATTGAGACAATTTTTCTGCATACTGCTTCCTTCATTCTGTCTTCATTTGACCTGAAAATCTATTATCAAAAGCTGTACAAATTGAATCATTAGACTGACTTTAACAGCATATTTTAGTTCAATTGCAATATCTCCATTGCCTCTGAAAGCAGTTGAATTGAAAAGAAATCATGCCTTCATACTTTATGAACATGTAGGTTTCCTGTCAAAGAAATGTGTTATCAACTTACTTCAAAGAGTGAAACCAAACTACTAGAACAGATTCATTTCTAACTGCAATCCTCACTTCAGTAGTTTGGCTAAACTTCTGATTTCCAAAACGCTTCATCAGAATGACCTCCAGCAGAGGTTACTCCATTTCCTCTAGGCAGTGACTGTTCAGTGACACAACCAGAGAAATAACTTCCAACAGCTGTCATCATACATGCAGCAACAATGGGCATTTCCTTTGATATTCCAAAGTAAAAAGCTGTACTGTTTATATACCTAATGTTTATTCACTTCTGACTATTATCTGATGAACTGATAAATTAACAAGTTTTTAAAATTGTTTTTATCTCAGCTTTATCTTTTGCTATCTGTTTGACTTTGGATAGAATCCTTAACTCTAAGCATTAGTTATCCATTCAGCAAAGTATAATAGGAATAACAAAATCATGACTTCATGAAGTTCTTATAAGAATTATCTAAGTAAACCTTAAGTATTTGTTGTTGTTGTTTGTTTGTTTGTTAAGAGATAGTGTCTTGCTTTGTTGTTGGGGCTGGAGAGCATTGACAAGATCATAGCTCACTGAACCCTTAAACTCCTAGGCTCGAGCAATCCTTCTGCCTCAGCCTCCCAAGTAGCTGGGGTTACAGGCATAAAACACAATACCCAGTTATTTATTTATTTATTTATTTATTTATTTATTTATTTATTTATTTAGTAGAGAACAGGTCTTGCTATGTTGCCCAGGCTGCTTTTTAACACCTGGGCTTCCAATCCTCCCATTTTAGCCCTTAGCCTCCCAAAGCACTGGGATTACAGGTGTGAGCGACTGCCCTCAGCCAAACTTGTAACTCCTTTACCCTTGATATATACGATATCCCCCTTCATCCCCCCTTAAATCCACCAGCTTCTCTACATTTCTCTCAGTTTCTTTTTTGTTTGAGATGACAGTTCTTCATATGACTTACAAGGTCTCTGTCTGGAAATGAGGTTCATTGAGATGCACCCTTCTGTTCCTTACTGGAGGTCTTTGGGCTCCAATTATTCTAAAATCCAATTCCCTGGATGCCTTCCTAGTTTACTGAAAAACAGTCACTATTGGAGTTGCTGCAGTCTCCTGAAAAATTTGTAAAGAATTCAAAAATGATCAATCTATAACTGGAAACTTCTCTACAGTATTATTTAAATTGTCAAGTACAGTCAAACTAGTACAAACATTGAGTGCAAGATAGCTTAAAAATAAAAATTATTGCTATGGATAAAAATAACATAAATTTTACCATTTATCTTAAATGAAAATTGACAGTGACTTCTCCCCCTGTTAACAGATTTTAACATAAAGGCTCAATTTGAGGGCTCTAAAACATTAAGTCCTTAGGCCAAGAACTCATGTCTTCTCAGTTTGCCATGAGTTGGTTTTCAATAACTTTTTCTGCTGAAGTCAACCTTCAAATGATGGTTATGAAAAAGTACTCCCTTAAATATTACCCGACTGCACTTTTGTGGTAGCTTTATTGATTTCTTGTTGTAATTGTAACAGGATTTTAGTTTTTCTTTTTTTGATGTTCTACATTATTATTATTCTCTGTGCCCCTGAACAGGACCAAAGGCTTAGGAATCTCTATCTAGAATCCAGGGTGTGTTGTCAAGTCCTTGTCCCTATAGGCTGGGATCAAACTTGCTATTTCTTTCTTTCTTTTTTTTTTCTTTTTTTTTCCAGAGATTATACCTTTGTTCTTAAAAGCAGTTCATGGTGTTCTTCCTTAGTCCTTAAGAAATACATAGAACTCCCATTTTATTTGTAGAGATGAGATGGCTTAGAGAGCTTACATTTCATTGAATTTCTGTAAAATTCCTTTACCTTTTCTACCTTGCCTTAGTGTTAACTCTTTTATGCTCCATTAACGCTGTATTTGCCCATCCTTACCCTTGCCATCAATCTCTTCCCACCTAATTTATCCTCCAAAGCATTGTCTGTCCTAGGGTGATTCCATCATGTCATCACTTGTGTTTTAATGACTTCCCTTGACATTTTGATAAAATATAAACTCTTTGGACACGTACATAGGCTTATTAGATATATAGTCATGGGCTGCGTAGCAATGATTTGGTCAATGATGGCCACATATACGATGGTTGTCCTATAAGATTATAATGGAGCTGAAAATTTTCTATTGCATAATGATGGCCTAGCTGTCATAATCTCATAGTACAATGCATTACTCATGTGTTTGTGATGATGCTGGTATAAACAAACTTATTCTGCTGCCAGTCATATAAAAGCATAGCACATACAATTATGTATAGTACAGAATACTTGAAATGATAATAAACTATGTTACTGCTTAATGTATTTACTTTTTATCATTATTTCAGAGTATACTTCTCCTACTTATGTAAAAAGAAGTTTTTATTTTATAATATAAGTGTTTATATTATAAACACACCTAATGTTTACATTTAAGTTAAGGTAAAACAGCTTAATGTTACATTTAAATTAGAAGTAAAACAGTTTCAGGCATGTCCTTGAGAAAATATTCCTCCAGTTATTATAGGAGGTTACAACGCCACATGTTATTGCCACTGAAGACCTTCCAGTGGAACAAGATGTGGAGATGAAAGAAAGTGATATTGTTTATCCTGATCCTGTGTAGGTCTAGGCTAATGTTTGTGTTAGTGTCTTAGTTTCTAATAAAAAAGTTTCAAAAGTGAAAAAAATTATATATAAAAATTCAAAAATGTTTAAAACTTTAAAAATGTTTATGAAACAAAAAGTTTATAAAGTTCAAAGAAATTACGGTAAGCTAAAGTTAATTTGTTATCTAAGAAGAGCTTTTTAAATAAATTAAGTGCAGTCTAATTGCATACAGTGTTGGTAAGTTATACAAGCAGTGTACAGTAATGTCCTATGCCTTTACATTCCCTCATCACTCACTCACTGACTCACCCAGAAAAGCATCTAATCCTGCAAGATCCATTAATTTTTAAGGGTCCTATACAGGTGTATCTTTAAAAAATTATATACTATTTTAGTGTACTTTTCTACGTTTAAATACACAAATACTTACCATTGTGTTATACTTGTCTACAATATTCAGTGGAGCACCATGTTGTACAAGTTTGTCACCTAGGAGCAATAAGCTATACCATATAGCCTAGATGTACAGTAGGCTGGAACATCTAGGTTTCTGTGTGTACACTCTGTGATGATCACAGAACAAGAAAATTGCCCAAGGATGCATTTTACAGAAAGTAGCCCCATTGTTAAACATACACGACTGTAATCTCAACTACTAAGCATCATCTTGGCACCATACCTCCCCTGGGCTTGCTGCACCACAACTATACTTGTTTGTTTGTTTGTTTCTCTGTTTTTCTATCCATTTTGCAACACTATCTTAAAAAAATTAGACTACAGTTTTAAAGTAGTTTAGATTTACAGCTAAATTAAGCAGAAAGAATAGAAAGTTCACATAAACTCACTCCTGTACTCATATTTTCTCCTTTTATTAACACAAATATGTACATTTGATAGATCAACATTGATATTGTTGATATTACTCAATTATTATTATCCGAAGTCTAAATTTACATCAGAATTCACTCTTCATCATGTACTTTCTGTGGGTTTTGATATATATATAATGACACATGTTCAACCTTACAGTGCCATACAGAATAGTTCCACTGCTCTAAAAATTCCCTATGCTATACCAACTCATCCCTTCCTCTCCTCGCCCAAACCCTTGTCAACCACTGATCATTGTTACAGTCACTATAGTTCTGACTCTTCCAGAATGTTATATAATTGGAATTATAAAGAATGTAGCATTTTCAGATAGGCTTTTTTTCACATAGCAATATGCATTTAAGGTTTCTCTGTGTCTTTTCATACATTGACATCACATTTCTTTTTAGTCAACATATGATATTCCATGTTATGAATATATCACAGTTTATCCATTAACTTATTGAAGCACATCTTGGTTACATGCAACTCTTGGCAATAATGAATAAATCTGCTCTCAACATCCATGTGCAGGTATTTTTGTGTACAGAACTTTCAACTCAAGTGGGTAAATAGCAAGGAAATTGATTGCAGAATCCTATGAGAAGTATATGTTTAACTTTCTAAGACACTGTCAAACTGTCTTTCAAAGTGGCTATACTGCTTTGCATTTCCATCAGAAATGAATGAGAGATTTTAGTGCTCCATATCCTTGCCAGCATTTGGTGCTGTCAGTGTTTTATATTGTGGCCATTCCAATAGGTATGTAGTGGTATCTTGTTTTAATTAATGAAAGATATTAATTGCACTCCCCTGGTAACATATGATGTTGAAGATTTTAAATTTTTTATTTGCTATGTGCTAAATTGCCATTTGGCAACAGGTCTGTTGTGTTATTTTGCTTATTGTTAACTTGGGTTGTTTTCTTATTGTTGAGTTTGAAGAGCTATTTGTATATGTTGAATAACTGTTCTTTATCACATGTGTCTTCTGGAAATATTTTCTACCAGTCTGTGACTTGTATTATTATCCTGATTATATCTTTCACAGGGCAGAATTATTTAATATAATGAAGTCAGTTTTTCAATAATTTTATGGATTATGACTCTGGTGTTGCGTGTAAAATGTCATTGCTATACTCTAAGTCATCTAGGTTTTGTCCTATATTACCTTTTAATAGTTTTATAGTTTTATGTTGTACATTTAGGACTATAACTTATTTTGAGTTAACTTGAGGAAGAATATAATGTCTGTGTCTAGATTCATTTTTTACATGTGGATGTGCATTTTTTTCAATGCCATTTGTCACAAAGGCCACTTTGCCTCATTTTATTGTCTTTAGTTACTTCATCAAAGAATAGTTGGCTATATTTATGTCATTTCTGGGTCTATTTCTGGGCTCTCTATCCTATTCCATTGATCTATTTGTCTGTTCTTTTGGCAATGCCACACTGTTTTAATTGCATTTTTACAGTAAGTCTTAAGGTCAGGTGATGTCAGTCCTCAAACTTTATTCTTTTCCTTCAATATTGTGTTGGTTATTCTTAGTATTTTACGTTTTCAGATGCATTTTAGTATTAGTTTGTTGATATCCACAAAATAACTTTGGGATTTTTGTTAGGATTGAATCTACAGATCAAGATGAAAGAAAACTGAAGTGATATCTTGACAATATTGAGTTTCCTATCCATGAAAATGAAATATCTCTCTATTTCATTCTTCTTTAATATCTTTCATCAGAGATCTTCTCATATGACCTTGTACATATTTTGTTCAGTTTATACTAAGTATTTCACTTGTTGTGCTAATGTAAATAGTTTTAGGTTTCTAACTTCAAATTCCAATTGTTCATTGCTTTTATATTTTAAAAAATCAAGGGAATTTTGTATATTAACCATGTACCCTGCAACATTGGCACAATTACTTATGACTTCTAAGAGGTATTTTTGATCATTTATTCTTTGGGGTTTTTTACATAGAAAAATCACATAATTTGTGAACAAAGACAGCTGTATTTCTTCTCTCCCAATCTGTACACCTGTTTATTTCCTTTTCTTGTCTTATTGACTAAGCAAATAATTCCACTACAATGTTAAATGGGAGTAGTGAGAGAGAATATCCTTGCCTTTTTCCTAATCTTACTAGATGGAAAGCAACTAATTTCTCACCATTAGGCATGGTTTTAGCAATAGGATTTTCATATTTGTCTCTTATTAGATTGAAAAAGTTTCCATCCGTATTTAGTTTTCTGAGAGTTTTTTATTATAAATTAGTGATAGATTGTGTTAATTTTCTTCTGCATCTATTGGTATAATCATATTATTTTTCTTGGAGATAAAAGGTAACCACATGTAATTCAAAACTCCCATTTGCTCCAATGTTTACCTCATTCGTTTCTAAAGGTTAAACATGTACTTCACTATTGTATTCAAGATTTTCTCCCTAGCCACAGAAATGAACTCTGTATTACTAGTGCTATTGTTGTTTCATTTGTTCTTGTATAGATAATGACAACTACATCATAATAAACAGCAATTATAGATGTCACCAATTCAAAGGTGCACTGTAATTCCAGAAATATTAACATGTGATAAAATTTTCATATTATAATCAATGACCTGCGATATTAGTGCTTAAAAATCTTCAATTCAATACACAAAGTTTTAAAAATCAATATTGATTAAGAATACATTCTATTAATTTCCTAAGATCATCACCTCTGGAAACAGGTTCAAAATTAACACTATGAGACAAATCTTCACACAGAAATATTCTTAGGATTTAATAAATCACTGAATACCACTAAAATATGTTCAAATGTGAACAAATATTATAAGTCAGAATGGAACAGCTGATTTGTAAGGGGGACGAAGTGGTAGGTTTGTTTTCACCAATTTTTATTTAATTTTTATATTGTGATGTAGTTACACTAAATAAAACAAATAGTAAAAATACAGGAAAAATTAAAAAGTAGAAGGAATAATGGATTTGCCTTTAGTTTTCTTCTATTATTATTATTATTATAATACTTTAAGTTCTGGGATACATGTGCAGCCTTTAGTTTTTCTCTAAAAGCTCTAGGACAGCATGTAGAGAACTATTGAACTCTCTCTTTGGGAGAGAGGAGGATCTCTTCCAGGAAGATTTTTAGAAAAGCTTTTTATAAAGGATTGGTGGGTTGGATCCTGATGATTAGTTTATTTGAATTCATCCTGAGGGATACATATACAATAAATCAAATTTTAGGGAAGTAAAGGTTTGATGCCAACACTGAATCCATTGATAAACTAATTATCTTGAAAATGACATGCAGAGATAAAGAGAAAAGTCTGCCCACAGGAGTTTGTGAAAATGTTGCTGAGTGGACTAATGCAGAGTGCACATAGGTTTGGTGCATGGAATGTCAAATCCTGAGAAACACAAAGAAAATAACACCCACCCCTTGACAGGTGCTTTCCTTTTAGATACAGCAGCCATTCATAGGGATCATCCAAAGCCTGCTATTTAATATTTAAGTGAGAAACTATCTGAATGTGATACATAATGCAAAGTCATGTTTCACAAGTAGAGAGTAAACACATTTCAATACCTTGTGTAGCAGAGGATTATGTATGATTCCTATGAAGAAGAAAATGTTTAAGTTCAAGATGATGCTATCCTAAAAGGTATGTACTTACTTTATAGCATGTTTGGCCTATTGTCAAACCTGCTTTCTAATCCTTCTGATCTGCTCCAAAACTATCATGACCCCCAGAATATTTATAAACCATGAAACCTCATCTCTTGCAATACTTTCTGGTAGAAACATGACAGAATCAATGATTTAAATATTGTTTGCTTACTGATTAGTTTATTAAATATTTAATAGAGACCTATTACATAATAGTTACTGCAGTAAGCTTTGTGGGAGGAATGATGAGTAAACACCATTAAAACTCTGACAAATGCAATGACATACAATTTATACGTGATGCCTAGAATGCTATAAGAGTGACTAAAAAGGTAATCTTATCTATTTATGGGCAAGGATATTATTCCATGTAGAAGACACATTCCTGCTACAATATGAAAGATAACTACTAGAGGTATGAGAAGAGAGTGTGGGGCACAAGAAATGGCATGTGCAAACACATTGGTAGGAAATAGGCAGAAATGGCATGATTGGGGGACAACAGCAGTTATTTATAGACAGGGAATAGACAGTTTTATAGACAGCTATTTATAGACTTACATACCCAAGTCTTTTCCCTGTATTTTCATTATATTTTCTTGATTCCTTAATTTTTCCAGTTTGCCTACTTAACTTTCCTTTTTTCAAAAAGGTCTCATCTATTCTAACTTTTTATTCTTATGAGCAAAAATTACAATCATTTATTAGTAATATAAAAATAAATTCACTGTCATTGTAAATAGTGAGGCTTTTTATTTATAAACATATTTGGAAACACATGGAATTTTAAAAGTTAATATTTCAACAAACATTGTTTCTTCCTGTTACCTATGTATAGCAGCTTTTTTGATATTTATTCTTTGTTGGTTTCTGCTCTAGTAGTGTCGGTGAGAGTAAGGATCATCTTGTACTTCAACACTTATGACTTTAGAGCAGAGTTTCCAAATCGTGTTCTCTGGAATATTATTTCTGTAGTATTTAATAGATTTTTTACAAACATTCCTCTATTTTAATTGTAAATTCCACTAGAGTGGAATTCAGTTTCACTGCAGAGAAGTTATGTGTCCAAATTTATATTAGGAGAAGGAAGATTCTGCTATTGGATCAAATCTCCTAATTCTATTAGCTCGTGCTGCTCTGATGGATTAATTTATTTTACCTACCCCTCTAATCTCCTTAGACAGAAATAACAAATATGTTTGCTGTTGCTTTTCCTTTGCACCAGCAATCAATCATTGTAGTAATTCTACTCAACATGCTGCTTTAGCCTGGACACCGGCATACTATTGAGGTTGGCAAATGGAAGAAAACCTGTATGTTATCCATACCTACACTGGGTTCTCTGTTTTCCTGTTTACACGTGAAAACATGTGTATACAAAAAAATATGTGAGTGTGTTTCAATATTTCATATTTGACCTTGAAAAATTATTGTTTTCTTAACTGCCCTCACCACCTTGCCTCCCTCCTTGTGTCACTCCTTTTCTATTTTTTTAATTAAAAAACCCAAAGAACAAATTTTATTTTAATAATAGGCCTAATATCTCTTAAAATATTCTGATATCATTTTATATAGCTGTCATTTTGGATACAAAGGCATATATCCTATGTGTTCTCATCTCTTCATTTTTAATTTTTAAAAATTTACGAACAATAAAGTTTACAATTTGTTGTGTACAGTTTTCTCCATGTTGAAAAATACATAGAGTCATACATTCACTATGAAAATCAAGATTTAGAACAGTTCCATCATCACCCTCATCAAATTCCTTTCTGTTGTCTGTTCATTGTCAACTCCTCTCACCTCTCTAAATCCCTGTAACTATTGATTTAGCCCCATTCCTAGGGTTTGCATTTTTATAGAATATTATAAAAATGAATTATAAATGTATAGCTTTTTGGCTCTGACTTTTTTCATTCAGAAGAATTCATTAGCAATTTATCTGTGTTTATATATGATATATAATGTATCATATATATTATATATCTGTGTTGATATATATCATATATGATATCATATATATCATATACCATATATATGGTATCATATATAGCTTATACTATATATGGTATCATCTATATCATATAGCATATATATGGTATCATATATATCTGATATATATGTGATACGCTGTGTGGTTCTAAATAGCCTTTCCTAATATCTAATTATTTTGATAACTTTTGTGTTTGTCATCTGGATGATATCTATATCTATATCTATACATTTCTTACCTTTTGAATGTTGAGAAGTATTCCATCATATGCATGTTTCACAGTTTATTCACCAGCTGAAGGACATTTGAATTGTTTCCAATTTTTGGCAATTATGAGTAATACTACTATAAACAGTGGCATAAAGGTTTTCCTTTCTCTTGGATAAAGGAGTAGGGTCGTTTGGTAATATGATAAGTGAAGGATTAACTTTATAAGAAACTGCTATACTATTTTCCAAAGATGTTATAGCTTTTTTCATTCCCACTGTAATATGTGTGTGTTACAATTGCTCTACATGCTCAAAAGCACTTGATATTGTCATTTTAATTTTTATGAATAAAATATTTCAGTTAATAGCAATAGTAAAAATTTAAATTTGAAATGAGTAAAATATATATTATCTGGCAGATAATGATTGAATAATTATCAAATTATGAAGAGTTTTCTTCCTGCCAACTGCAGGAATTTGCATGACCTTGATTAGTATCTCAATGCATCACTTGATGACATACTTCGGTCAAATAATAATATTCTGTGTGGTTTTAAATAGCCTTTCATTATATCTAATCATGTTGATGACTTTTTGTCATCCACTACTTTCTTTAGTTAATTGTCTGGTCAAGTCTTTTCCCCCCAATTCTGTATTAGGTTGCTTGTTTTCTTATTCTTGATCATTTACTTTTTTAGCATAATCTTAATTTCTCTGGATTTACTATACTTAAGGTGGTTCTATATGGTTATGTATGCCTCATATCGGGCTATTGGTGACCAAATAGATGACTTAGCCATAACTGAAGAAGAAGTGATTGTAATGAAACTACCGCCATTCATTTATTATTGATTATCTAAGAATCCTTTTTTTTTTTTTCTTTTTTTTTTTTTTTTGAGACAGAGTCTTGCTCTGTTGCCAGGCTGGAGTGCAGTGGCATGATCTCGGCTCACTGCAAGCTCTGCCTCCTGGTTCATGCCATTCTCCTGCCTTAGCCTCCTGAGTAGCCGGGACTACAGATGCGCGCCACCACGCCCAGCTAATTTTTGTATTTTTAGTAGAGATAGGGTTTTACCATTTTGGCCAGGATGGTCTCCATCTCTTGACCTCGTGATCTGCCCGCCTCAGCCTCCCAAAGTGCTGGGATTACAGGCCTGAGCCACCGCGCCCAGTCTATCTAAGAATTCTTAATAGGCTACATCTAAAAGAAATAGTAAATCCAATCATACCTTATTTAATAAAGGAGCAAACTCAGCTAAATAGAACTTCAGAAAATTGCTTCAACTAACTGATTTTAAAGGTGCTTGAGAAGCCAACACAAGTATTTAAAATTATATATATATACACACACACACACATTTATGTATATATATTACACATACACACATGTGCACATTTAAATCCATAATCCCCTCAGACCAGCAGTTAGGGGTTATTTACTCTTGAGAGCTTATTTGGAGGTTCCAGCAGGGGAGTACAGCTATTGATACACCCTTGACTAAATACTGGTCCTCTATGGGGGATGGTCGTCCCCTCACCCAGAGCGCAACTTCTGGAGGGACACACCTGGAATGGCAAAGGAGGAAGCAGACAGCTGCCTAGCCAGCCAGATAAGATGAATCAACCCTAGCGATCAATGGGGTGACAGATATCACAGCCAGATCACCCTCACATCCAGTTAGGGGTTATTTACTTGTTAGTTGACAAATAGGTCTAACAATTTGTGTTTTTAAGTCTTAATTTACAATCAAGAAATTTGAATTGAGTTAAAGACTGCTAAAGGCAGATTCAATGCTTATTATAAGAAAAAAAATTACTGATAATTCTTCAGAGGGGAAAATAAGGTATAAGATACAAGAATTCTTTTTTTTTTAAAAGCAAGCAGTGAGTCCATTTAGAAATCAATATGTGATATATTCAGTAGTAATATACTGTGGACCAATTATACATTTTGCAAATGATCAAAGTTAAAAATTGAAAGTACCTTTAGGTTTAATATTCTGTTTAATAGTCTGTATAAATTATCTTGGAGACATTTACACATAATGAAGACATTGTTTTATAGTTAATATATGGTGGTGAGAAGAAACGAAGTCATAGTTCACATTTCTGGAAAAATTCCTTATATGCTACAGCTACTTTTTTGACAATGTCAGATAAACCTATGACTATATTGTAACATAGAAAACCTTTCTGTTGCATTGGAATAATTTTCCTGCTACAAAAAGAGAATGATATTTAAGAAAATTGAGAAACTAACTTTGAAGTAAAGAAATGTGTTAAAACAACAACACAGCAAAAATTTCTTATTATGGAATAAAATAGCACACGTTTATGTGTAAGCAGAGATTTAAATAAACATATTTTGGAAATGGCCAAGATATCTCGCACATCTTCACTTTTGCAAATCATTTGCAATTATTTATTTGCATGTGTTAGAATTGTGATATGCTTCCATTCGAATGCTCTGTTATCTTACATTCTAGTCCTAGGATATGTGATTAATGCTTTATTGTTAGTCATAGCTCAGTCCTACTCACACTGTGCAGTTCTTTGCCATTTGCCAAAATACAGACATTTTTGTTGTATTTTTTTGAATGAGTTGATTTTATCAAATTATTCTTTCTGTATTTTTTCTGGTTCCAAGTTGTTGTTTCCATTTACATAGCACTGTACCCTTTTGTTTAATTTCCTAACTTGGTAAGAGAGCTAGATAGTATTTCAAAAAGGAACTTGGGACTTTGATTTAGAAATTAGAATTCCAAATAAATCACAATGCCCCCACTTTTATAATTAGCAAATATTTCAGATATCTACATGTTTTATTTCTTGTTATAAATTATCTTCTTATTTTAAAGGAAGAAATTCTTAAACTCCAGTGAGTTCCCTTAAGAGTGACAGAAATTGATATGTCTTTCACAAATCACGAACACATCTGAATAAAGAAGACCTCTTGGTTAATAGAAGTAATTTGAATTCATTGTACGTTTGAGATGAATGCAGTATATGGCTTTTTATTGGCAGGTGATTAATCAATATATATATAACATTGTGAAGAATTTCTTCCTGTCAAAAGCTTCTGAATGGCATGACCCTGATTTATATCACGTTGTACTAACTTAATTCAAGTAATTTACTTTCTTGGGTTAAATACACTATTTCAGTGGAAGTAAGTATTCAAATGAGCAAGAGAAGTTTCAGAGTTAAATATCATATATTCAGTCCCAAACCTGAATTCAGCACTGCATGCCTGGGTAATTGTTGGCACTTCATAGCAAAACACTTAGCTGAGATCAATTGTAGCTTTTTCAGTAAAATCCCAGAGCTCATCTCTAGGAAGAACATGTGGTTAAAGCAAAGGGGGAGGGGATGAGGAATGTTAAAAATTGCTTAGCTGAGTCTGACATTTTACCTTTTAAATATTAATTATACTGTGGGCTTCTTCCTATTTACATACCTAAGTGTTTGCTTGGGACATAAATGCTACTAAATTGTCTTGAGAAAGCCATAGAGCAGCTTTGTTAGATAAAACTTCTTGCAGCTGGTAATTTTTGGCAATTAATATTATGAATGCTAATGCAATGGGGAGTAGAGAAGGTGCTTCCAGGATGCCACTTATCTCTGTAAAACGAAAGAAAATGTCACAAGTGGTGAGCCTGCTGAGAGTATTACTTCTGGGAAGGAAATAGATGGCAAATGTTAAAATTATCATATTTATGGACAGGCTAGAATTTAGGACCAGATCATCTAATAAATAGACTAGTAAATAGGGTATATTGTAAATATTTTTAAATGCTTGTTTTGATTGCTTATTATAAGTTATAGCCTTTTTTAAGAAAAAAATTATATGAGCATATACCTGGCCTGATGCAACAACTGAAATCAGATTCACATAAATCAATTGATTGGATTATCTTAATAATTGGTGAGATAATTAGGGGCAGTTCCATTGATGCTTAGGATCAATATTTGAGATAAATGTTAAAATGAAATATTTACTAGGATTAAGGTTATGTTGATACAGAAAAAATGTAAAAAATCTCAAATTATGAGGAAAAAAACTCATCTTAGGTATAGGAATCTATTACTAAAATGTTAGAATTGCCAGCATACACTTCCAAAGTAGTTGCATTCTCTTACACTTTCCAAATAAATTTAAAAAACTGTAGTTATACTATCAGTGCTCATTAGGCTATGTAATTTAAACCAGACTAACTCTTCACTGGAAATAATCCAGGGGAAGGTAGCAATACAGGCATTATTAACTTATGAGTTATTTACAAATCAGAAATGAAAATATATTCTCCTTTTGCACATTTTTTGTTTATGATTTAAACTTCAGTTTATGCTGTTTTCTCTGAGATTTCACATTTCCAGGTAAATTAATTTTATACGATCTTAGGAAATACATGGCTTTAATATCCTGCATTGCATCTTTGAGTCAGGTATAAGCTTGAATTATATTACTATAAGAAGTAGTATTTTGGTCAGTAAAGTAGAAGCTCTTCTTCTTATATGGGATGTTCAAATGTGGAGATAAGAGTGAAGTTATTATATTTAGCTATTTTACTATGCTCATTTGTAAGTGAAGATATGATGAGAGAGATGTTGCTGACATAAAATAAGCATCCATAATTTTGTGTGACAGTCTAAATCTCTAGTTTCAGTAATCATATCCCATATGCCCACAAGCATATTCACAAGGGACATGCTATGTATACTAATTTTTTGCCTGTTAAACATGGTCACAATTTTAAAAACATGAGAAAAGTGATAAATCAAGAAAATATTTGTTTTCTCTTTAATTCATTAAACATCTGTTTTATACTTTCAGGTCTGTAAAATAAAGTATTAAAATATGCTCTTCTCAAAGAAGCTACATAATTTTTTTCAGAAATAAATTTGTATATATACAAAAAATTAAATTTAAATGAGAGTAGGCATCCGAAAAGATAAATACAAGTCAGCATACACTAGAGTCAATTTTAATAGTATATAGGGAAAAATTCCCAGAATTATTTCTACCTAGGTAACATTAGGCACTTATATTGCAAGTTTGATAATATGCTCCTGCTTGAAATTCATTTGGAAGTCAGAAAAGAAAAAAAAAAAAACTAATGAAAAAATATTCAGAATTATAGTAAAACCTTCATATATATATAAATGTTTATTGTGAGGTTATTTATAATAACAAATGGTTTAAAAACAACTCTAAGGGAATGAATAAAATGTAAACTGGAATGCCATGAAAGAATAAAATGTATATTTAGAATACTTTGCGTGGCAAACTGTTCATATAACATTGCTAGGTGAACAAAGCAGGTTGCAAAATACATAATATTAACTCTATAAAAAGTAGATATAGTGAAAAACATTAACAGGACAACTAAAAGTTATTTCCAAATGAAAAGAATCCTAATGGTTTAAAAAAAATCTTTCTACCTCCTAGTATTATCCAGCTTATGTATAGTTACTCATGGGTTGAACCAGAAAAATAATATGTATTGAAAGAGACAACAAAAGGGAGAGAGAAAGAGAGTCAATCCATAATGGATAATGAAATATTTCAGGGCATAAACACATTGATTTAATACAATGCTAATTAAGAGGGAAAATTAGTAATTAATAATTTGTATTATATTGGAACTAGATATGAGAAAATAGAGCCTTCACTACTTGATAAAAGGAAAATGGGAGCAACAAGAAAATTATGTCTTGTAAAGGGACAGCAGGCTGTTGAAGTACTTTATTGTTTTCCAATAAGGAAGATTCTTTCTGATAAAATTATTACGTATTAAATTTTATCCTTAGGGGGAAATTTGTGGTGACTGGAATATGAGAAGTAGCCTTATAAAGTAGTAAAAACTTGAGAAATTATGTTGGAACTTGAAGGCTTTATAAGAACTTAACTGGGAGTTTTCAAACATGACTCCATTGTAGAATCACCTAAGGAATTTCTAAAGTGCCCATCCCAGTCTCCTTGCTGAGATCCTAATTTAACTTCTATGTGGTTGTGTCCAAGGATGGATATTTTGAAATGACTCCTAAGTAATCAAAATAATACAGACTGGTTTGAAAATGGCTGATGAGAACATTCCATCATAAATTGGGATTAATTGGCATAATAATCCTGAATGGATGAGAGCTGGAATTTAACCAAATATGCATGAAGACCCGATCTTGTTTGTAGAGTAAGTGGGTGGTTTCATGAAAATTATATTCTAACCTTAATCGGTAGTTGTGAAGAATTTAAGTAAAATGTCACTAGTCATAGTGAAATTTCAGGGTATCAGGCTAGAATTAAGATTGAGAGAGAGAAAGAAGACATAGCCTAAATTTTGTGTAATTTTAAAAAGGTAACAGAGCTAGGTAGCAATGAGAGTGACTGTCTCCTAATTAGATGACTTTCTTATTAAGGGAAGTTTTAGGAATAGACAACATGAATAACCGGAAGTTTTAGGAATAGACAACATGAATAACCAGGTAATTGGATTATGTCAGAATATTTTCTGATATTTGGTGAGGAGTGGGCAGGGGGATTTTATAACATTAACTCTGTTAAAATTCCATGTTAAATTAATATCATTTTATACTCCAAGATTAAAAGGATAGTGGAAAATTATAAAGAAAAAAAGAATTGAGAGCATTGAAGAGGTTTAGTATTAGCAGTTTTCTTCGTCTCCCCCACTTTGTGAATGTCTACTGCATACAGTGCCTTGTAAAAATATACACTTAATATACTCCAGCAGGAAATCTTTCTATCTTCAGAGCACCATGTGATCACGAGTCAGATGAATTTAGAGGGAAAATCATGACTAAAGATTCAGATATGTTGAATTTAAAGTGAACTCACTTTAAATTGTGTATATTCAAGGATGTTTGTATATTCAAGGATGACTAATCTGAATACAGTTTGAAACCTGAGATACACTATTAGGGAAATAAATTTTGATGAGAGATGCTATGGAGTTGGTAAAAGCAGTAAACCAATGTTGAACTCAGTAAGAAGAGTACAGAACACGAGGGAAGTGAGCAGAATAGCTGGATCCTTCAGATATATGATTAAAATACATGTGCCAAGAATTGATGGAAGGTCTTGATTTTATGAGGCATCAAGAAGACAACATGTCCTTTCCATTATTTCATTCCCTTCACTCTGCTCTATAAACAAACAGGCAAGTATCAGGCGGATGTCATGAATGAATGACAAGGCTATGAATCATTTACATCACTTGCATTTGTAGTGAAATGAGAGGCAATAAGCTAGAGAGAAAGCCTGTTGAGGGTTTGGCACATTTATCTTGCATTGCATAGAAATCTATTAAGTACTTAATAAGTGTTTGAAAATTAAAAAAAAAATAATTCTAACAGCATAATATGGACTCTTGATTTTGAAAAAAACAATGAGTTATATATCTATTTATTTTTAACATCTCCCAAACATCTACATAAAAATGAGATGCCACATAAAAATGAGATCTCAGAGAGAGTAAACTTACAAGATACCCAACTTTTCCAGGAAATGCAAGAAAAATTTTCAGTCCTAAATCTTAGTGCTGAATATAAAGGTTAAATTATCCCTAAGAATCTGTTACCCTAATCTGGCCTTCAGAATGATTAGCAGAGAAAATTCATATTACCTGTGTAGTTCCAAACACCTCAGACTCAGAATTTAAACAAGCCCTGAGTAAAGCGCGCAGTTTCATGGCAGAAGCAAACAGAACCCTTCCAGAAGGAAAAGGCAACAGGTTGAATAAAACAATTAAAAGGGACTGTACACAAGAGGCACAACAGTTAAATATAAGGCTAAAGAAAGGTTGAAAGTAAAAAGAAAATCAAAATGAATTTATTAGAATTAATAAGATTAATAAAAATTAAAATTATAGACCAGAGAGACACTAGGCAAAAGGGAGCTGGCATTGCTATGCTAATTTTAATATAAAATATATTTGAAGACATAAAACTTTGTTGAGGTAATGAGAGTCAATTTGTGATTATAAACATTTCAATCCACTAGGAAGATACAAGTTTTAAATTTGTAGAAATCTAACAATATTGCCACAAAATGAATTAAAACTTGACAGGACTGCAGAGAAAAAAGAGACTAATCTAACACCCTATTTAGAGATGTTACATACATATTTTAATAATTGATAGATCAAGTAGGAAAAAATCACTTATAAAATATGGAAACCCCAATAATAGTCACTTGGAGAATTCTATGCCCTATTTTATTTACATAAATAACATAAATAATATATTTTGATATTAACATCTCATTTGCAAATATTCTTTCTATATATATATAGTCTGTGTTTCCTGCAATTGAAAAATTTCCTAAGACTTTCAAGGAAAAAAATACTAAACTAGGTATCCAAACAATATATGGGCATGTGCTAGAAGGGAAAAATTAGGCTTTTGCCAACTGAGAATCTTTTGTTTCTGAATCCTAGACCCTTAGTCCCAGGGCAGAAGAGTAGCATATTAGATGAACATTATTAAATGCTTTCAGGTGTAGTCAAAAATTCATTTTGAAAGCTTTGAAATGAAATTGAAGAGAATTCTGATAACGTTTGTTCTACATTTGACATGGCTGCTTCAAAGTATTGCAAGATATTGAAATTTGATGGCCTGTAAAAATAGCTGAGCTACATCTTTTTATTTCTTTTTAACCGAACAAAGTTGGCTTTTCCTCCCCTCAGAATTTACCTTTCTATATTTGTGGTTATTAAATTATGTGAATTAGTATTTTCATGTGTGTGTGTCTGTCTCAGTGTATTATTTTATGGTGTCATCTCTATTTTTTAAGTAAGAGATTTTCTCATTTATGATTAATTGGGGCATGGACAATTAAGAATCCCCCCTTTTAAAAAAATCTCCTTTTTTTTTTTTTTTTTTTTTTTTTTTTTTTTTGCCTTGTTCTTCCTTCTTGAGTGCTTGGGCCTTGCTTACACTGCTTCTGTGACTCTTACCAAATGACGCTTAGTGATATGTTATTGCATTCATGGCTTCCAAGTCTATACTTGCAATTCCTTTAGCATATAAAAAGTGCCTCACCTTTTCTGATATACTGAGATTCTCATATCATTCTCCACAAATATTAAATATTCAAGGAATGCTATGTTGGAGGTATATGAATGTATGCATAAAAGGTTAACTAACTAGAATGTAAGTCCCATTAGCTTCGTAAATGCAATTATTTGACCCAAGACATCTTTATTTTTCTACTCTACTGTCTGTCTTCCTAGAGCCCAAGCCAGTGCTAAGGATGAGGCCTGAAGCCATGTGACTCTTTGATGCAAGCACTGGGGGAATTCATTCAAGAAAGTTCTTTCTTGGGCATTAAAATCAGATGTAATGGTTAAAAGGAACTAGTGGTATCATTTGCAGAGTTATAAAAGCAGTATAAACAATGTGCAAGCACTTCAGAAAGAAGAACGAGGGAACAAAATAGGTTTTTTAAAAAAATAAAGAAAGAAAAAATGTCCTTTTAAATTCTTTTATGTTGTGGTTAATTATAATTGAGTGATTTTTTTCTACTTAAAAATCTTTCCTTTTAAAAAACGTTCACTCTGGTATAACTGCAACCTTATAAAATTAATCTGTGTTTTTCGTTTTTATCACAATGTCTTTTCTAATAGGTGAGTTCATCACATAATGGACTATACCAATACCAACATCCTGAAACAACCCTGGATACCCTTTTCTCTAAACAGCACACTTTCACCTGAAGACAAAACACACACACACACACACACATGCACACACACAACTTTTACTAAATTTTGCCCTATAAACATTTCAAATGGTATTTTGGCTGAAAGTAAGTAACATTTCCTAGAGATCTCAAAATATATCAAGTTTCACACAAAATGAATACATTTGGTATATTAATACATACATGTAAAAATACCTACATGCAGATTTTGTAAAGGCACATACATACAATTGTGCCATAAATTACATTCACTTAACACAATGGAGTGTCATAAGTAGGAGGAGCAAACAGTACCTTATTTTGTGGGTTCTACAGGAAGAGTTCCCAAATGTTTGACTGTGTATGATTTAGCATAACAAAAAATCTATGACAGTTCCACAATATTTTTTCTTAGCATGAGTTTCCTACATAAAGAAGCATAGATATTGATTCTTACGCAAAGGATTTGGTGGTTGAGTGATGCCAGATGAAACCTGTAAGAGGGTGAAGGAAGTGGGAAAAGGAATGAAGCCAAGCAGAAGTTTGGGTTCAACTGAAGGCCATAGAGAACTCTGGGAAATAAATACCACCACAAAGTTGTCACACCTTGAGACAAAGGTCAGCCGTTTGTACTTCCAACTCAATCAGCCATTAGCTATTGCTGCCTCTTATGAGAGAACATAAATTCCTAGCCATTTCTTGGCAAAGAAGCTCCTCTGGGTGCTGGGTCATTCTCAGAAGGGGAAACTGTGAGCCATTAGCAGCTAACACTCTCAGAACTTGAGGGTACACTGCTCCATTAGAGGGCATCTGTGCAGAGCACCAGCAGTGTCTGCTACACCCACGCATTCTTCCTTTTCAGTGTGTGTGTATAGGTAGCAGCCCTTGGAAGGGGAAATGCAAATGCTACCTGGGAAAGTGCCATACTAATCAAAATTATTCATTTTATTGTTTGTCATGTTGTAAAATAATCTATTAATAGCAAGTTCACTAGCTAGGAAATGGGAACTAGGATAAACCAATATAATACTTTACCTTGTAATTAAATGTAATACACTCTGGAGGTATATTCCTGGACTCCTTAGAGCTCCTTTTCTAACAAGACAGTAACAACTCAAATCCTTGATCTTGAAATGGAGATAGAAGGACCTAAAGTGGCAACATCAAGTCATCCAGGTGCTAGACCTACTGAACTGCCAAAGAAATGAGAGCTACACATGGGAGATCATTCTCAAATTCTCCTGTGTCATCTTTAGGACCTTGCAATGCACTGCATCAAACACATTTAAGAAGGATCAAAACATTTAATTTAATGTATTCTTATGGAATCAAAAGTTAAAATATAGACAGTATTTAAATTTATAATGTGACCCTCATTAATTTTCCACTATTCCCATACTGAAAGCAAACTCTACCATAGATTAAAAAGCACTCCTATTTTTATTATCCTGACATCTTTCCCTGAAGTCTTTGGAAGACTATTATTTCTACAAGCTTATACACGTGGTAGTTTGTCTTCTGAGCTATCTTGTAATTTTTGATGATTAGTTCATTTTTTCTTGGGATTTTTTTCTATTAAAATTTTTTAGAGCTTTGTTGAATATGTTCTAGAATAGATTAGCATTTACTTCTCCTGGGCACTGAGGAGCAATTTTCTGCTTAAGATTTACTGTGGAACACAATTCTACATGGGAGCCTACTTATAGTGAAAATTTTGTCTTGATAGTTTTTTTTTTTTTTTTCCTTTCTTCTACCCAATGTTAAAACCTAAAAGTTTCCATGCTGCTTATTATATTACAGAGGATTGTTTTATTCTAGTTCATGCTGAACAAAATTAGGGAGTTAGTTTTGTGTAGGGTAACTCTATTAGTGTGGGTCCTAATTTTGTGTCTGTTTCAATGGGTCCTGCATGACCGAGAAAAAAAAAAGCTAAAGGCCAGAGAATAAAATATATTTTTAGCTAGTCAGAAACTTCAACTCCACCTCCTTGAATTGTTGTTTTAGCTTGATTTCTATCTTTGAGTATTTCCCTTAGTTTGTGGGCAATACAATGGTCATAAATATATAAGTAAATATATATTGTATGTATTTGTATAATATATGAATATATACTTATCTATACTTTATATAATTGTGAATATAAAATGATGATAGGGAGAGAGAGATGGATGAATAATAAAGAGTTATGTGCATGTTTTACAAAACCTTGAATATAAGGTGTAGTTTATACTCTTCATGTAATTGATACTAATATATCAGTTACTTCAACTGCACCAATTATATTCACCAATCTTTTTTTTATATTTTGGTCTACTAGTTTTATTAATGTTTAAGAGATGAGTATTTAAATATCTCCCAAAACAGCCTATAATTTTTAATATAGGTATTCAGATATATATAGTACTATTGTATTACAAGTGTTCATTATATTAAAAATTAATAAAAGAAAAAAGGTTTCTTTGATTTTATTGTTGTTGTTAATTAGGCAACAGACTTTTCTTGTCGCATAGTAACCGGAACATATATACATATATACACATTACGTCCATCTGCTGTCTTCTTTGCATTCATTCGATCTAGAGCAATGGGAGATTAGCTGTGCATGTGAATTTCTTAATGGGACTATGGTTTTCAGCTCAGTTTACTATTCTCTTGTGCCTTTGCTTGTTTTCTATTTATTTACTTTCAAAATTCCAAATGCTGATTATCAACTGAATCTATACCAGTTAGTTGAACTTATTACATTTTTTTGTTTATTTTTTTCTTTGAATTCTAAGAAAGTATTCCCAAATTGTCCTTTATAGCATGTGCATTTGCTATTACATTATTCGTATATAATTTTTTAAAAATTATGATAGAGTCTCTCAGTTAAAGCTGTGGAGTATTACAAGGTAACGACTAATATACAATAACTAGTTTAGAAAAATACTACAAATACAGATTTAAGCTATTTTGCATATACTCTATTTACTTCCCAATCCTAGATTATCTAATATATTAAATTTATTTATCATTGATCATTTTGGTTTTTTATAAATTACACATCTGTTGGTGCAAATAATCTTTAATTTTACTTCATTCCCAAATGATCACTTACTTTAATACATAGTCCAAAACTTATAGTTATTATTTCTCAGAACTTTAAAGAAAGGACCTTACCATATTTAGGTTTCTCTTAATGTTCATGAGCAATTTACTGTCAAAATAACTGTGGTTCATTGACTGATAATCTGCTTTTTCTCTTTGATCTTTCTAAAGTTATTTTCTTGATTTTGCTGTTTTTCATCTCTTCAGTTTTGTTCAATATTCTATTACATCTGTGTATTGAATTTTTATATAACCATGAGTTCATTTTTTGAACTTCTATTTTGTTCTTTAAAAATATCCTGGAGCACTTTTATAATCTTTTGATCTTTGATTGAATTTTTAGTCCTTAAATTATATCTACATTTATGTATACTCATGTTATATTCTGTAGTTGTAAATTCCATATTTGAAGTTGTTGGAATTTAATTCTATTTGCTGTTTCTGCTACCTTTTCATGATGGTGGCTTTCCACATCTATGTATTAGTTTTTGTGCTTACATTAGTAATCTTGTCTAAATCTGTGGACATTCTGAGGGGTATCAGGTAAAAATACTTTTAGGGAAAGAATTTGCATTTGTTTCTGTGAGATGCCTCATGACACTTGCAAATATAGACAATTTTAGATTAAATTTTTACATGGTGGTTTCAGTGACCACACAGATTATATAAAATTTAAACTTGAAATTTATATAAAGACAGAGTATAACTACACATTTTCAGACTGGTATATTTTTGTGTTAGGAGGAGGGGCCATTTTTAATAATCAGAGCTGAGACAATGTCTAATAGGGTATTTTGCAATCTCCCATTGCTAGAAGGTATGTTAGATTTCTTTTACTCAAGCCAGTTTCCAAGAATAAAATCTTACAGAAGTATCAGCTAAAATAGTTATAACTGTAAATATAGATCAATCTGATAAACATTAAATTTATATTTTAAGTAACTTTTATGGTGGCTGTAACAAATTATCATAAACCTAGTGGCTTAAGACAACATGAATTTATTATCATATAGTTCTAGAATTCAGAAGTCTGAAACTGGTTTCATTGGTCTCAAAGCAAGGTGCTGGAAGAAGGCATTCATGTATGGAGGCTCTAGGGGATAATTGTTTTTCTACTTTCTAGCTCCTAGGGCCCCTCAATCTTTTGGCTCTTCCCTCTTGAAAGCCAGGAATGGCAGATTGTGTCTTCACATCTCCCCTATCTTGCTATGTCATCACAACCTCTCTGATACTGACTCACCTGCCTCCTTCCTATAAGGACTATTGTGATTACAATGGACCCATCTGGATATTACAGAATACTATCTTGTACCAAGTTCAGCTGATTCCTTTGAGGTAAACTTAATTCCATCTACCCACTTTATTCTTTTTAGTCAAGTGACCTTACATAGTCACAGGTTTGGGAATTAGGACATGAACATAGTGGGGGGGGGGGGCATTATTATGCATAACACAGTATTTACGATGAAAACAACTAAAAATAATTTTCTTGCACAGTTGTACGTGATTAACTTGTAACTATTCTATCTGAAGAATTAGTGCTTTTTAATGTTAAAAATTCTGGTCATAGTTTTCATCTGCTGCATCATAGTGACTTTCTATTCATTAAAGTGTATTATATTATGTAAATGAACAAATAAGATGACCCCAAGTAAATCAGATTTATTTTTCTAGTGTTGATTGCTTTAATACCTATCTATGGCAGTGTACTGGCAGGATAATGTACGTATTAGTCAAACTATTGCACACATTTTGCAAAATTAACAAAGCATACAGTAAAACTTCTCTACTAAAAAATTTAGAATTTCATACTTATAATAAATCATATGCTAATAGCCAATTTAATCTGCTGTATTATGCAACTATACCACTTTTTATCAGAAGAATCAGTAAGAAGTAATAATAAGTGATGTAAAATCAAGAATTCTTTTCAGAGCTTTGTCCTTGAAATGAGCTTCAGTTTCCTTATTTTCAAAGACCAAAGTATTTGTATATCTGAATCCAGAATCTGGAATACAATTTCTTCTCCCAATTCTACTGTAAGCATCTCAATTCCTGTCACCATAAAGTACAATAACCTCTAACTGTTCACCCATCTCCCATCATTATCTCCTACCTTCTTTTCAACACAATAGACCACATTATCCTCTAGAAATGCAAGTCAGTTGCATATAATTCCTCTGTTTCAAATTTTCCAAAGATTCCAATATTTCAGGAAAAGACAAGCCAGACTGTTTAGAGCAACATGATGTTTCTTCCATTTTCTACTTCTCTGATCTTGCCCCTTAACTGTTCTCTCAATCCAATCCACAAACACTGCCTTGGTTACTATTCTTCATACACACCAGACAGATTCCTATTTTAGGAAAGGCCAAATAGAGTTAATGAGAAGCAAAGTCAAAATTAAAATTAATCTGCTCAGTGATAAAAGAAGTATATTAAATTGCCTCATTTTTGCCTCGATTGTCCTCCCAACCTGCCCCTGCTTGGTCTATTTAAGAAAAATGTATAATATACTGATTCTGAATCCCTGGACTGCATTCTTCCTATCCCTCATATCTGTGACCATTTGATACCTACGTAGGACCATCCAGGCCAGAAGTAGAAAAGTTTGAAGAGCTCTAGACTACCTCTTCGCATGTCAGCATCAAACTCCCTTTCTTGTATTCTTGTTCCAACTTTGTATCCTAGATCGCCTAAGTGGGATTCTGCCTTATTTCTAATAATCACTTATGCCCCAGTTTTGCCTATTGGATTCTAATTTTGGTATCACACCCCCCGTTCTGAGGAGTGACCTCTTTCTTGCTTATTGTAACTGAGTAACTTAAGTCCTGCTCTGAGCTGTGACCACTAGAATAGAACCAAGCTTTCTTGCTAGTGAACTTTGTGAATGCCTTTCTCTTCTGTTTTACTTTCTCTTGGACCATCCATTCCTTTGGGGGACCTTCCCATAATGCTGCCACACATTTTAGATTGTCATCTGCTGGCTGGGCAAGGCTCCTCTCAGCTCCCATAAGTTTTTCATGTCATTCACATCCTCTCTCTTCAGTAGACAGGTCCAGTTTCTTACTTGACTCATCTTCATCTGTTTCCTTCTCCTGGAATTATTGAGGCCATTCATATCAGTTTTTCTTTCAATAAGTGCAACAAAACAGGAAAAGCTGCCACTGTTTTTCAGATTCTAAAATGTGTTGGCTGACTTTTTAAAAAATAATTTAAAATGTGCTGGCTATTTTTTGTGACATTTTTACATCTCCATTTTCAAAATATGTTGTTAGGGCATAATGCATATGATACATTTTGCAGAAATTGTGTTAAGATATAGGACTGTGTTTTTATATCAGTAGAATGCACAAAGGATGCAGGTTTTTAGGTTACCCCCTTTGTTATATGGTATTTCCTGAAAAGATCATCAATTGAGTCACCACCTTTCATACAATTAATATGTCTTAAAATTGTCTTGGCAATGCGGACTCTTTTTTAGTTCCATATGAACTTTAAAGCAGTTTTTTCCAATTCTGTGAAGAAAGTCATTAGTAGCTTGATGGGGATGGCATTGAATCTATAAATTACCTTGGGCAGTATGGCCATTTTCACGATATTGATTCTTCTTATCCATGAGCATGAAATGTTCTTCCATTTGTTTGTGTCCTCTTTTATTTCACTGAGCAGTGGTTTGTAGTTCTCCTTGAAGAGGTCCTTTACATCCCTTGTAAGTTGGATTCCTAGGTATTTTATTCTCTTTGAAGCAATTGTGAATGGGAGTTCATTCATGATTTGACTCTCTGTTTGTCTGTTACTGGTGTATAAGAATGCTTGTGATTTTTGCATACTGATTTTGTATCCTGAGACTTTGCTGAAGTTGCTTATCAGCTTAAGGACATTTGGGGCTGAGACAGTGGGGTTTTCTAAATATGCAATCATGTCATCTGCAAACAGGGACAATTTGACTTCTTCTTTTCCTAATTGAATACCCTTTATTTCTTTCTCTTGCCTGATTGCCCTAGCCAGAACTTCCAACACTATGTTGAATAGGAGGGGTGAGAGAGGGCATCCCTGTCTTGTGCTAGTTTTCAGAGGGAATGCTTCCAGTTTTTGCCCATTCAGTATGGTATTGGCTATGGGTTTGTCATAAATAGCCCTTATGATTTTGAGATACATTCCATCAATACCGAATTTATTGAGTGTTTTTAGCATGAAGGGCTGTTGAATTTTGTCAAAGGCCTTTTCTGCATCTATTGAGATAATCATGTGGTTTTTGTCTTTGGTTCTGTTTATATGCTGGATTATGTTTATTGGAACCAAAAAAGAGCCCGCATTGCCAAGACGATCCTAAGTCAAAAGAACAAAGCTGGAGGCATCACGCTACCTGACTTCAAACTATACTACAAGGCTACAGTAACCAAAACAGCATGGTACTGGTATCAAAACAGAGATATAGACCAATGGAACAGAACAGAGTCCTCAGAAATAATACCACACATCTACAGCCATCTGATCTTTGACAAACCTGACAAAAACAAGAAATGGGGAAAGGATTCCCTATTTAATAAATGGTGCTGGAAAAATTGGCTAGCCATAGTAGAAAGCTGAAACTGGATTCTTTCCTTACTCCTTATATGAAAATTAATTCAAGATGGATTAGAGACTTAAATGTTAGACCTAATACCATAAAAACCCTAGAAGAAAACCTAGGTAATACCATTCAGGACATAGGCATGGGCAAGGACCTCATATCTAAAACACCAAAAGCAATGGCAACAAAAGCCAAAATTGACAAATGGGATCTCATTAAACTAAAGAGCTTCTGCACAGCAAAAGAAACTACCATCAGAGTGAACAGGCAACCTACAGAATGGGAGAACATTTTTGCAATCTACTCATTTGACAAAGGGCTAATATCCAGAACCTACAAAGGACTCAAACAAATTTATAAGAAAAAAACAACCCCATCAAAAAGTGGGCAAAGGATATGAACAGACATTTCTCAAAAGAAGACATTCATACAGCCAACAGACACATGAAACAATGCTCGTCATCACTGGCCATCAGAGAAATGCAAATCAAAACCACAATGAGATATCATCTTACACCAGTTAGAATGGCAATCATTAAAAAGTCAGTAAACAACAGGTGCTGGAGAGGATGTGGAGAAATAGGAACACTTTTACACTGTTGGTGGGATTGTAAACTAGTTCAAACATTGTGGAAAACAGTATAGCGATTCCTCAAGGATCTAGAACTAGAAATACCATATGACCCAGCCATCCCATTACTGGGTATATGCCCAAAGGATTATAAATCATACTGCTATAAAGACACATGCACACATATGTTTATTGTGGCACTATTCACAATAGCAAAGATTTGGAATCAACCTAAATGTCCATCAGTGATGGACTGGGTTAAGAAAATGTGGCACATATACACCATGGAATACTATGCAGCCATAAAAAAGGATGAGTTTGTGTCCTTTGTAAGGACATGGATGCAGCTGGAAACCGTCATTCTCCGCAAACTATCGCAAGAACAGAAAACCAAACACCGCATGTTCTCAGTCATAGGCAGGAATTGAGCAATGAGATCACTTGGACTCGGGAAGGGGAACATCACACATGGGGGCCTATTCTGGGGAGGGGGGAGCGGGGAGGGATGGCACTGGGAGTTATACCTGATGTAAATGACGAGTTGATGGGTGCTGACGAGTTGATGGGTGCAGCACAGCAACATGGCACAAGTATACATATGTAACAAACCTGCATGTTGTGCACATGTACCCTAGAACTTAAAGTATAATAAAAAAAAAATACATCTTAAAGTAGAAAGTGGTAATAATAAGACCAATAAATGAATAAAAAATATATGTTATTGCAAAGTACGTCTTTGAATGTGCATGTGTGCCTGTAGTAATAAGACCATATATCTCCAGTGCCCATTGAATGTCAGAGCAAGTGTTTATTTAAGTGTCATTATTCTTAGATATTGCCACTACAAGTATACGTGAATCATTTTACATAAGGAATAATCATACATATATTTTGCTTCCAATAATACCACCATATACTCACTGATCAAGAGTACAATATATTAAGCATGATGATTTTGTATTTTTATGCAAAGAAAACCCACGTGTGTCTATGCCAGCTTTTATTGCTACTTTTATCCCAACCCTTTGTCTGGATGAGAAAACTTAAGTTTGGTTAATAATCCAAGTAGGGTGTTCCATAGATACTTATGTATTTTAAAGTTATTTATTGGATGCTTATAATATTCCACTCACTGAAGATAGAGTAATAATCAGCCAAGTTAAACATCTCTGCTCTCCTGGAATTTTTATGAGTAGAATAGTGGAAAAAGGACTGAGAATGTCTGTGTTTTAGAACTGCTTCTGCTACTTACTAGCTGTGCACCCATGGCTAGAACACCTGTATTACCTCAGCAAACACTGATATAAACATGTTGAACCCTATGCTTCTGTCAGTGCTTCATTTTAGTCTCTCTGTCTACGTAGACTTTATTTTATCTTATTGCTAATAGGGTTTATTGACATGGCAGGATAGATTATCATAATAGCAAATTTTACACACTACATAATCTGCCACTAGAAAAGTCTGTTCCTGACACTGATACAAGTTCGAAAATTCTAGGGAAGAGAATCATTGGCCTGGCTGAAGTCAAGTGCCAATGCCTAGGCTAATAAAACATAACCAGTGGGTAGGTACATGCAAAAATATGTCATTCTTCATGGTGGTTATGTGAATGGGATGGAAAGAGAGAAGTCCTAAGGGATTGAGGTCCCAGGTAGACAATCCAAAGATATGTCTACTATAAAGAATAAAGGGTATAGTAGAGAAATATAAGCACGATTTAACCTGTCTTGCTCTTCCTAATGAAATATTGTGAGAAAAAATGAGTTCCAATTAATACACAATAAACTAAATTCATTTGAGCTTATTTAGATGTTGTTTGTATGCACTCCTGAAAAGATACAAGAATTACATTCTATAGTAAAGGCTAAGGATGTATGTGATTCCTTGTAATGAAACCTATCATACCCTATAGAGCATTATGAGAAGCAGTGAAGATGTGATTACTTTCAGTCATTGGGAAAGACTATCCTCCAGTATTTCTCACATTCAAATTTACAGTCAATCTGGAAAAAAACAATAGATACAGTAAATGGCATCTATTTATATTCAGGCAAACTATTGTTAATATAGATTTATTTTAAGTGTTGCACACTTTACAGAACAGCACTAGAGATTTATCTTTAACACATTTTATATCCTCAAGGGAAAAATTGATCAAGTCTTTATAAAATACTTTTTATTGTATCCTAGTAAAGAATTTTACTGTCTTCCATTCTGATATTATTAGTTACCATAATAATCACAGCCTTTCAATTTTACCATTAAAATACTTTCTGCTTTCCTCTCATGTTTGTCTGAAAGATTTTTATAAGTTATGAAGTGAAAACTGTCCTCCAGTAAAAATCCGTCACAGATCCTCATGGAAATTTCTGTACCTGGTACTCTTAAAAGTTGATGCTTCACAGACTAGAGTCTTGGTACTGGGATCTGCACTGGCATTACACTGCTTAGAAAACTTTCAGACAATACCAGAGGACTAAGGATTATCAGAACTCTTTTTAGATCCGAAACAAACATAATTCATGAAAGTAAACTGCCAACCTGAGATCTAGAGGAACAACGTTGGTTATTCAGGAATGAATAAACTGATGAAGGAAATTTTGTTGTTTTCTATGTTGAAATTGTTGGTATTTTTTAATGTTCTCTTTTCTGATAGACATATGAGTAAACTATTACTTTTACTCTTATTTACTTTAATTCCTCCTGATTTAATAAATTATACTTTTCCGTGGTTAAATACATGTTAGTGATACTCAATTCTTACTAACTCCTCAAAAATCAGAAACAAATACTTTTGCTGAGGTAACAATATTTTCATAATATGGTTTATTTATGTAGGTTCAATAAGCATAGCGATAGGATTAGACTAACTGATGGTGAGACTAAGTTCGAACTTGTGTCATATTTGAGAATGAATTTTATTTCATTTAATCAGGCATTACTAAATACCTGATTATTAAAGAACAAGGGAGTTACTTCATTTGTGGAGACAATGTCCATAAGCCCTTATTTGGATGTCTGAACACTGGCTGAACTTGACTTGTAAAGAAAGACTATGCCTGCCTCAGCAGCTGCCTGAAGTACCCATGTGACATATTTTGGAAGTGCAGGGCATTTGGCCATTGAGCCTTGAGAGGGTGAAAGTATGCAGTGACTGAAATCACTTGCCTTTCCTTCACCGGTACATTGCTGTGAGATATAGGTCCACGGGACTCCTCTAAAGATGACAAAACGTTTGGACAATGAGCTGTTTGTTATAAAGTTACTACCACCTCAGTAAAAAATTAATAAACCTACTTCCATTTATTTCCAATGAATACATTTATAAATAAATGTAAAACTACAAAAAATTAAAATAAAAATAAAAGCCAGGCGCGGTGGCTCACGCCTGTAATCCCAGCACTTTGGGAGGCCCAGGCAGGCGGATCTGAGGTCAGGAGATCAAGACCATCCTGGCTAACACGGTGAAACCCCGTCTCTAGTAAAAATACAAAAAAGCTTAGCCGGGCGTGGTGGCGGGCGCCTGTAGTCCCAGCTACTCGGGAGGCTGAGGCAGGAAAATGGCGAGAATCCGGGAGGTGGAGCTTGCAGTGAGCCGAGATCGCGCCACTGCACTCCAGCCTGAGCGACAGAGTGAGACTCCATCTCAAACAAACAAACAAATACACAAACAAACAAGAAGAAACCCACATAGCAAGTCTAAATTATGGTTTAAACTCAAGGATAAAGAATAATCAAAAATTTAAAGTGGATGTAGTTTAAAAAGAAGACATCATATGCATGTGCAATCATCTCTTCCCTGGTCAAGGATAGTTAAATATGAAGTAATGTTAAATTTTAACGTAATTTTTAACTGTAATCAAAAAAAATTTGGTATTTTATCAAGTAAGCGGCCAGGCTGAATCTTCAAATACAAGGGCAAAGGAACAGCATGAGATAAAATAGCTGTCCCCGTCCTACCACCAGAAGATAGTTAAAAAATTGGATAAGATCCTATTTCCTGTGTATCTTGCTGAGTCAGAGGAAAGGGGTCATTTAGACAAGGAAAGAAAGCAAATATCTGCATCACACTAAAATTTATTTATTTTTAATGTAACAGTTTTATGTCAAGAAAAGAGAGGTATCTTGACATATAAATATTCAATCTGGGGCTTTCACTGACTTTTTTCATAGGGAATTTTTGAAATATTTACCTTATCTTCTGTATTTGTAACCCTAGCATGAGAAAGGCGTTGTACAGGCAGAAGCGGGTGCTGTTAACGTATCTGACAGTGATTTGTTTAAAATTATTGTTAAACGTGATTATTCTCAAATGTCTTAGTTTGACAGAAACATATTCTTTTGTCTAGGCTATACATGGCTAAAAACTTAAGGTAGTACTATACATAGTCTTTGTATTAGAAGAAATAATGCCATTAGAAAAACCATACTATGCGATTGTACATTTTTTAAGTTCTATTCCAGATTCATTGTCTATTTGCTCCTTTGCTCCCTTTACTACTTTATTTGTCCAAGTTTACAAGCAATGAAATCAATCCACGCAGCATCCAACCATTGGATTTTACTTCTTTAGACTTTGATTATGCAATATGGTATTGATATGGGCATCTCTTTTTATCTGCATCCAAATAATTAAGCCTACTTAGCATGCCCTGGCAACTCCTTAGCACAGTCCCTTTATCTATGAGTTTCTTCATAAGCAACCCTGATTACATATCCTCTACCTTAGTTTTTTCCCAAATGTTCCTGGGGATAAAAATTACCTGAGGTATTTCTGAAAACAAATTCCCAAGCTCCATGTCAGTTCCACTACATAAAAACTCTAGATCTCATGATAGGTTCATAAAATAATGTGTGTTTAATAAAGCATTCCAAGCAAGTGTTTTACATTCAGCAAATCTGAGGAGACAATGCTCTTATCTGTTACTTCCTTTCCATTTATTTTGTATTGGTTCTCTCTTCTGTTATTGTAGTTGCCAACTAACTTTTAAAATTTTTACTGTAATCTCTCCTCTTCTAATATATTATACACAACAATTTTTTGTATACACTCATATCAAAAATCTTTGATATCATATTATTAAGATATTACTAAAATAGTATAAAAAGTATTTAATGTAACAAATAAACATAGCCACAATCTGATCTCATTGCCTTTAAACCTTTCTTTTCTATCAAGTTCCTGTGCATACTGTATTACTATTACTTTATACTATTTGCAGAATACATTTTGCCTGCCACATAGCTATATTTTGTGACTATGGTTATTTGCTCTGATTGGATTGTCCTTCTCTCCACACAGCCTCTCTATTAAGACACTACTTCAAAATCTCTATAAATACCTCATCTCCTCAAGTGTACCCTCCCTCGAAATCTACCAATTCTTCCCTAGTCTGTGCAAATTTCAGTTTTGAGCCTTTTCTAAATAGACAGATGACAGAGAGAGAGAAAGAAAGACAGAGAGAGAGAGAGAGAGAGAGAGAGTTATAGGAGCCTTGAAGGGATGCTTATTACATTTCTTTGTTGTGCTTTTCCCTAAGTATTCAGTACAACATCTACACATGCAAGTGATATGTAAATGCTTCTTAAAATCATAACTGAATGGGTGGGCAAAAATAAACATTTCAAGAATCACCTGAAATGTTTACTTTTACCTTTTATATACCCACCTTATTTGGATGCATTCTCTTTGAAATAATTCCACACTGGGTTATTGGGTTTGTCCTCCCACCTCCCCACTTTACTCTTGCCCTCTTCGTCTCCTAACCTCTATCTTCCACCTCCTCCTAATTTTTCCTCAGTCTGTGCCAGCAATTGCTAATGTCTTGATGTTGACTGAACGTTATTAAACTAGATCCTTTGACAAGATTCTTCAAATAACTTGTTTAAGTGGGAAAATAAATTTGAAGGCTGATCTGCTGTTGGTGAAATGCTGTAATGCACATTGTTTTGTATGAAGCAGATAGCTGCTCTAGTAGCTTTTGATGCTTGGCTACTTGCAGAATGCTTTACAATAACAGTATCCTAACCCTCAAGAATACATTGCCATAGGAAAAAAAAAACAAGATCATGTCCTTTTCAGCAACATGAATGAAACTGGACGTCGTAATTCTAGGTGAACTCATGCAGAAAACCAAATACCTCATGTTCTCACTTGTAAATGGGAGCTAAATGTTGACTGCACATGGACAAAAAGGACACTGGGGCCTACTTGAGGGTGAAGGATGGGAGGAGGAAGAAGATAGAAAAACTATCTATTGGGTACTATGCTTATTACTGGGTGACAAAATAATCCATGTGCTATACGCCTGTGACACACAATTTACCTGTATAAAAAAAGTGCACATTACCCCTGAAACTAAAATAGAAGTTTAAAAAATTAAAAATTAATTAAAAAACTAAAACACACACACAAAACAACTCATATTGTGGAGGCTTCTCCAGCCTTCATGCAAATCAAAGTTTTTGTGACTCATACCCATTTAATCCAACTGTACTGTGCAATTATAATGTATTAAACCATCTGCATATTTGTTATAATTTTCACTGGATTACGAGCTTCAGTATTTCATTTAACTTACTTTTTTATTATACCTGGTGTTGAATAGATGCTTAACAAAAGTTTGTTGAATACAAATTTTTTTTTAAAAGTTGCATTGCATTGAGGTTCACTGCACACCTGGCTGCCTCATTCTCTCAGCACTCAAGAAATTCTGGGACTGCTCTTGGGCTATTTGTCATGGAAAAACTTAAATTTTTCAAATGACAAATTCCATATTTAAGTTCTTATAAAACACAATCGACTTGAAAGCAGCCCAAATTTTTGAAACTGCAAGTTGATTTCACTGAGTGCCCTTTCAGGATTTTAAGTAGTTATGGAGCAGGGGAAGCCGGACAAGATTGTTTGAAAAGATACTGAAACCATAAACATGTCCTTCTCCCAAAGTGCTGTCACCACTACATAAAATAAAAGGAAGTTTTCGACCATGGGAACTTTCTAGCCTATTGCCATTCTAGGAAAAGAACAGAGCAGAGAATTTTAGCATTTCTGAAAGGATGCAAAAGGAAAATTATATGATAACTCTTTTAAAAGTGTAATGGCTGATGAAGTACTAGGCAAACATCAATGAATTATTAATATCAGTACTCAGCATTACAGTTGGACAATTGGGATTTCTTATTCTCACTTCCCTTCACTGAAGTGTTTTTAGAGCAGGTGGGTCAATGCTATAATATCTTAAGGAGCCCATTTCAGATTCTATGTAAAGATCTAAACTCAGACAACCCCATGAAGATTTCTTTAATTTTTGGAGTTAACCTTGGAAATAATATCTTATTTGAAATTGCTGGTAAGTATAGGAGAAAAATTAAAGATAATAGTAATGATGATGATGATGATGACTTTTTTTTTTAACAATGCAGCTTTGGCTGAAGTTAACAAAAGTAAAGCAAGTACACCAGAGACTGAGAAATAAGTCTACCTATTAAGACAGACTCAACTAGGAAGTATGAAAAAAAGTTGATGCAACTAAGGATTAAGTGTCTACTATTTTTGTTTTTGAAGTTACCATGGGAAACTCAGGCTATTCCTAAGTAGTGAAAAAGTGTTAAACAATTATGCTGGACACATATGATTCCTCCCTCTACTACATTGTTCTAAGAAGATCAAGTAAGCTTTGTGTTCGTATTTTTGTGTCTAAAGCATCAAAAATTCTCTGAATCTATGGATTCATTGTGGGTCCAGGTGATATAAACTAGATATTCTCTATATTAAAAATAACCCGATCTAGTTGCCTCTGATTAGACACAAACCCTAATTTTCTTCTACTTGATTCCAAGAGGCAATTTGCATGATTCCTAGTGATGTAATAGGAGAGCAAGTGAACATTTCTATTAATTAAAGTGCATGCTTTAATTAATGTGCATTAAACATCATCAGAGAGTTCTGGAAGTAAAGGCAGGGAAAGGAAGTAGATCTATTCATTGTTGCCCTTTAGGGCTCAGTGAGGTTTTATTGTCATTTTCCTCACAGCTTGACAGAAGCAAAGTAATGGTGAAGAGGTCTGTGGTCCGTCTTTGCAGCCTCCTGGCTAAATAAAGCTAATGAAGTAGAAACATGTTATTGATAAAACTAGCCTGTGTTTCATAATATGCCCCATCAGCTGGAAACTGTTCAGTGTTTGTGTTAATCTGTTCTGACCTCAATCATCTTTCTTTTTTTGGCTTCCAAATGCGAAATGGTGGCTTGTTATTTGTCCTTATTAAGCTGAAAAATAATCTCACTCTTAAGTTCCCCACAATACTTCAATACAGTGTATAAAGGCAAAACCAACAATATGCATTTTTTCCTATAAGGAGATAAAAGGATTATATGGATTTTTCAAGACTTAATGGAGAAAAGTCTTAGAAATAACTGTTTCAGTTGATAGCTCCATTAATGTAAATCTTTTGACTCCCATTTCTTTAAATACAACACTGAACTAAAAATGAACTGTTGTAAAATTATGTACCTTGTACATAATTTTATGTACATTAAAAATGAAATGTTAATTCCAGTCTCATACTAATTAATTTGAGTGAAAATTTCTTGACAGCAGAGGTTTTATTTCTTGTTTTCCATTGTATCTGCAATGGATACAGAAGAGTGTCTAATGCA
Organism: Chlorocebus sabaeus; assembly: GCF_047675955.1. Taxonomy (NCBI): domain Eukaryota; kingdom Metazoa; phylum Chordata; class Mammalia; order Primates; family Cercopithecidae; genus Chlorocebus; species Chlorocebus sabaeus. The sequence continues at coordinate 54,274,825 of NC_132915.1, forward strand.
TGGTAAATGCTCAAAAATATCCAAAGAGATTTCAAGATATAGATACTTTACTGCACTACTGAATTGTTAATTTTTCACTATTCTGTTCCCTCTTTTCTAAGAAAATGCATTATTTTACTATTTTAAATTTTATTTTAAAGCCATGTGTTATTTTAGAAACCATAGAAGTATCTTTGATTCAGATACTCCAAATTACGGCAAAGTGAACTGGATATGGTAAGTCATTTTCAAGAGGATTTTAACATACTCGTCCTCAACATTCGATGGAGAATTTATTGCACAGCTCACAAAAGTGCCTGAAAGTTAACTTGTCACTCAGTCAGAGAACCACAAGGCCGTATCAGTTAAGCCCTGGCATTTCTATCTAGTGATATGCCAAATCAGCCTCCAAAAAAATGGTTGTGTGAAGTTAAAGAATTTATATCAGAAGCATTGTGCAGGAATCCCTGAAAATGTGTAATATCCATCTAGAGAATTGTACTTAATATCTAACTATAGGGTTGGTTAAAGAAATAGCAACGCTTAAAAATATACCACCTCCAAGGTATTTCAAAGCAAAGAGAGCCACTGCAATGCACTTTTATTACAATTCACACAGTTTTTAAGTTTCGCTATCCTGCTGATTATTAACAGATTGTTATTGTTGAATACTTAGTAGAGACAAAAATATTTCATGTTAAATGAGAATCAATAAAAGCATCTGAATGTACAAATGAACAGGTGATCATTTTCATCAGAAACTTTTCTACTTCTTATCTTTGTGTAAAGAGCACACTTCTTTTGTTGTTATAATTTTAATTGAATTTTGAGAAGAAACTGATGAAATTCATTTAAAACAATGTTAACTGTTCTTTAGGGACAGCTTTGTTAAGGGCTGGCTGTAATTCAAGGCTTCGCCTCTAAGTCAAGGTTCCAGGGTTCATATAAAGTTTTCTAATTAGTTCTATTGTGACACTTTAAAATTGCTACCTCTTTTGTTTAGGTAATTTGCCCCAATATATTATTGTACTAAGATGTTGGAGATAAAATCATACACACTGTGATGAAAATCAAGAAGACTAAATAATTTACATTTAAAAAGTCATTAAAGTTCAATCATTTTGAGCCATGAGAGTTATTATTGGCAGGTTGGAAAACAGCAGGCATGCAAATGATAGAATATAGGCCATATCCATTGCTATTGCATGTATTAGAATTATTGATTTTAAATTTATCAAATGGAATGGGACTGGAAGTGATTGTTTTTGCTATGAATATTAGACAGTGGTTAATCATAGTAATGACTACTATTTACTTAGCATCAACTATGTACCCCAATGTATGTACTAAGATTTTCATTCAACAGATGAGAACCATAAAACTCAAGGTAACTGCTATTTGCTCAAGCTCCCAAAGCTACAATGTGAATGAATCTCAAATCTAAGTTGAGCTCTCTCAAATCTAAACTGAGTATTTCTGGCAGTGTGCTCAAAATAAGTATGGAAGACTAACATAAGAGTGCTAAAAAAGAAAACTATTTTTATCTCCACTGGAAAATCAGTCATCATGAAAAAATAAGTCAAAAATTATGAAAGAAAAATGATCAACTAGGGACTACTAGAGGGAGGAGGAAGAAAGGGCAGTGTGGGCTGAAAATTTATCTATTGGGTGCTATGCTCACTGCCTGGGTGATGGGATCACTATTAACCCCAAATGTCAGCATGACACATTATAACCATGTAACAAATCTGCACATGTACCCTCAGGATCCAAAATAAAAGTTGACAAAAATGAATAAAACAAAATTTATTCTCACCTTCCCCCAAATTCCATTTCTCTCTAATGTAAATGAGATCCATAAGAATGTTCCAAAGTTATAGCCATGAGGATGTAAATAACTTATTATTAATACACAACCAGCAAATGTAGTACTTATCATTTCTTAATAATTATGTTTCTATGTTAATTACTAACTATCCCTATTCTAATAAGTTGCTGCTTTACAAAGACCAGAGGAGCTATTTACTGAATCTCCAGGGCCTAGGCAGAAGTGAAATGCAATGAGGAAGATAGGCCTGAGAATTTATGTTAATCACAGTGAAGAATGACATGTGGGAAATATCTGAAAATGGAAGGGTTGGATTAATAGAATGAGTGCTAGTAGAATAAACTTCTTTTTCTCTTATTTTAGACAGTATTATTTAGAATTAAACCTTGTAATTTAAAGCAATTTTAGTGAGTAGTCCATATTTCACTGGGCTAGGGCCTACGCAAACTAACATTTTAAAATATACATGTTTTAAGGATAAATAAATGAATACACCCACACACACACTTACAGTAATTTTGCATTGTTTCCTGAAAATGTGTTCTGCTTGTTTGAAATTTATGTTAGTTTATTTTATGGCTGAATATATTTTTAAAAGAGAGTCATGGCTAATTGAAAAGAGAAAAGTATTTTCTGCTCCAGAGTATACTGTCCAGGATATATGTATATATACACACACATACATATAATCACTTTTATAAATAAAACACTCACATATTCTGTTTTCTTCCTTCTTTCATCTACTAAAAGATAAGTTAAAAATTCCCAATATTATCATATTCATATTAATTTTTCCATCACATTTTCTACTGGTTTGTCTATGTATTTTGATGCCATTTTAGGTTATTTTCACAAATGGATTTCTGACCAACTTCTTAAACCTTACAGTTTTGTAATAAAGGGGTTAAGAATTAGTACATCAAAGTGTCAGTTTCTCCACTTTCAGCCCAGAACTTGTTAAAGGTCACTCTTTAATTTGAGCTACTTTAATGGGTGAACACTTGTATCCCATTGTGTTTTCTACCTGTTTTCCTGAAAAGTAATAATGTTGAGCCGATCTTTCTGTTTATTGCCATAAGCACACCACTTCGGTTATCCAAAATTTCTGAACAATTTTAAATCAGTGGGGTTTTTTTCTGCTAATTGAATGGTAAGAGTTATTTTAAATTCTGAAATATTGTTTCTTTCTGCATTTAAATAATACTGCTCCCCTGTCTTCTAGCCTTTATGGTTTCAGAAGAGAAGCCCGTTGCTATTCACATTATATTGCCCTGTATGCAGTACAACATGTTTCATTGGCTACTTCAAATTTATTTGTCTTTAATTTTAACTAATTTTAATATGATGTTCCTAAGAATTGTTCTATTTCTGTGTATCATGTTTGTAATTCTTTTGCTTCTGAAAGCTGTACATTTACATTTTCATCAAATTTGGAAAGTTTGGGGTCATTGTTTGTGTGCTTATTTATTTGTTTATGAATTGTTATTCTCTTATCTGATAGAACTTTAATAATCCATGTGTCAGACATTTTAATAGCATGCCATAGGTTCCTTAGGCTCAATTCATTTTGTGAATTTTTATGCATCTCCTTTCTATTGGGTAATTTCTATTAATCTATCTTGAAGTTCATTCACTCTTTAATCATCTCTATTTTGCTACTAAGGCAACAAGTGAATGGCTTGTGAATGAAGTATTTCAGATATTGTATTTTTAGATACTGATTATCCATTGAATCTTTTTATGTTTTCTGTTTTTCCATGCTGAATGTATAACTTTTCATTATTAGGAGTGTCTTTTTCAGCTTCATTGAGTATTGTCCTCATAGCTCCTTTATAGTCATTGTCTGACTGTCCTACATCTAGTCACCATGAGTTACGATGTGTTCATTTTCTCATAATTTTCACTTTATTCTAGGCAATGTGTATGCTAATATATAAATTTGTGATTCAGTTACATTGTTTAGACATGTGTTGCTATTTTGATTTTAGTAGTCAATTAACTGTGTTACACTCACACCACAATCTTTACAAAGCCTGCAGTTGAGTGATGTCTCACTTTGACTGCTTTTAGTTCCAACTTTTCCTGGGATAGTTCATGGGTTAGCCAACAGTTCAGGTGGGCATATACAGAGAATTAGGGTTTTCCTTTTGTGACTTCTTTTCTTTTTTTTTTTTAATTACTATACTTTAAGTTCTGGGATACATGTGCAGAACATGCAGGTTTGTTACATAGGTATATACGTACCATTGTGGTTTGCTGCACCCATCAACCCATCATCTACATTAGGTATTTCTCCTAATGTTATCCCTCCCCTAGTCCCCCACCTCCTGACAGGCCCCAGTGTGTGGTGTTCCCCTCCCTGTGTCCATGTTCAACTCCCATTTGTAAGTGATAACATGTGGTGTTTGGTTTTCTGTTTCTGTGTTAGTTTGCTAAGAATGATGGTTTCCAGCTTCATTCATGTCCCTGCAAAGGACATGAACTCATTTCTTTTTTAAGGCTGCACAGTATTCCACGGTGTATATGTGCCACATTTTCTTTATCAAGTCTATTACTGAGGGGCATTTGGGTTGACTCCAAATCTTTGCTATTGTGAATAATGCTGCAATAAACATAAATGTGCATGTGTCTTTATAGCAGAATGATTTTTAACCCTTTGGGTATATACCTAGTAACAGGATTGCTGGGTCAAATGGCATTTTTAGTTCTAGATCCTTGAGGAATTTCCACACTGTCTTCCACAATGGTTGAACTAATTTACATTCCCACCAACAGTGTAAAAGTGTTCCTATTTCTCCACATCCTCTCCACCGTCTGTTGTTTCCTCACTTTTTAAAGATCACCATTCTAACTGGCATTAGGTAGTGTCTGATTGTGATTTTGATTTGCATTTCTCTTATGACCAGTGATGATGAGCTTTTTTTCATATGTTTGATGGTCACATAAATGTCTTTTGAGAAGTGTCTGTTCATACCCTTCACCCACTTTTGATGGGGTTGTTTGATTTTTTTCTTGTAAAATTGTTGAAGTTCTTTGTAGATTCTGGATATTAGCCCTTTGTCAGATGGATAGATTGCAGAAATTTTCTCCTATTCTGTCGGTTGCCTGTTCACTTTGCTGATAGCTTCTTTTGCTGTGCAGAAGCTCTTTAGTTTAATTAGAGCCAGTTTGTCTATTCTGACTTTTGTTGCCATTGCTTTTGGTGTTTTAGTCGTGAAGTCTTTGCCCATGACTATGTCCTGAATGGTATTGCCTAGGTTTTCTTCTAGGGTTTTTATGGTTTTTGGTCTTATGTTTAAATGTTTCATTCATCTTGACTAAATTTTTGTATGAGGTGTAAAGAAGGGGTCCAGTTTCCGTTTTCTGCATATGACTAGCCAGTTTTCCCAACACTATGTATTAACTAGGGAATCCTTTCGCATTCCTTGTTTTCATCAGGTTTTTCAAAGATCAGATGGTTGTACATGTTTGGTGTTACTTATGAGGCCTCTGATCTATTCCAATGGTCTGTGTATCTGTCTTGGTACCAGTACCATGTTGTTTTGGTTACTGTTGCCTTACAGTATAGTTTGAAGTCAGGTAGCTTGATGCCTACTACTTTGCTCTTTTTTCTTAGGATTGTCTTGGCTATACTGGCTCTTTTTTGGTTCCATATGAAATTTAAAGTAGTTTTTTTCTAATTCTGTGAAGAAAGTCCGTGGTAGCTTTATGGATATAGCATTAAATCCATAAATTACTTTGGTCAGTATGGCATTTTCACAATATTTTCTGGAGTTCCCCACTCACCTTTTGGCATCTCTGGTGATCCAGACCTATTTGCACTGGTTTTAGAAAGACAGCAAGGTGTATTATAGGAGTTTTAAACACACTGAGCTGCCACTGTCGATACTATTGTGCACTTCAGGGTGAAAGTTTGAATAATGGAGAAGCCACCGGGATAGATAACTTCCACCTTCCCATAAATTTTGACTCTTTTCTTCAAATGTCCTGCTTTTTAAAAAAAAAAAAAATATATATATATATATATATATATATATATATTTGATTTTTTTTTTCCAGAGTTCCTAACTATCATTTGCAGGAGGACTGGTTCATAACAAACTAACTCCTCAATCCTATTTTTGTTTGCTTTGCTTATGTACTTTTGTTCTTTTGCTCATCATTTTATTTTTAATCTTTATAAATCTCCACATTACAGAGGCATTTTTAGTGTATATTTTGTCCTAATTTCTTTCTCATTCCCAATTAGTTGCTTACATAGTGTCTAAAATTTGGAAAAAGCTAGAAATAGATTCCTATTTATAATTTATGCTTATCCAAATAAGCATTTGAACAACTAAACCCAGAAAGGACCTTAAAAATTGAGATAAATATACTTGCACACAGTCATCCAATTTATGCCAAAACAAAAGATATAAAGAAAGATTAAAAACGGATAAGCCTTCAAATACAATAACATATTTAAACAATGTGTCATAACAATACATATTTTAAAAGATTCAGGCCTTCCTTCAATTTAGGTGTCTTCTATCAACATCTTCAAGTTTTTTTATCTTTTTAAGGAGTACTAATTATGCATCCAATATCCTGTGTATAATCTAACTATCGTATTTTCTTCTACCATTTTTACCTTTTTCTGTTTAGGGTGATTTTTCTAAAGATTTTTCTCCCTATTACTAACTCTATTTTCAGCATTTTTTTCTATTGCTTTTATTGCACTTCTATAATACATTTACTATGTAACTCCTATTTATTTCATGAATTATTCCAGTTTTACACTTACTCTGTTGTCTTATCCTTTCTTTTTTTAAATAACTGTATCTCCCTTTTTGTTTTATCCAGGCTTTTTTTTTTTTTTTTTTTTTTTTTTTTTGCTTTACTTTCTTTGAGGAAATAGCAAGACATCTGTCTTAAGTCTGTTATGATTGCTTTGAAATTCTTAATCTTTTGCATATTTATCATCTGCTTGCTAGTTTAGTATTTTTTTCTTTTCTTTTTTATTTTTTAAAATATTTTGGTATCGATGCATCGTTCCTTTTAACTTATGACTCAACTTTGAATAAGCTCAGTTGAATCTGAGTTTACAACTTGCACAAAAATGTAAGGCCTCTAAAAATAGGAGTTGGTAAGGGTGAGCTGGTAAAAGAAAGTTTTGGACACCCTGAGCCACCACCACTGAAACTGTTGTGATCTTTAAAAGAAAAGACAGCCAGCCCTTCAATTAAAATATTTTTCTGTTACTTTACTATTTTATCTGTTGATTTGTTTTATAATAGCCCCCATGTTCCCTTAATTTTTAAAATTCCTCATCAAAACCATTTAGAATATGTCAATAATTAATACAAATAACATTTTAAAAATTTAGTTGTTTTGCAAACACTTTTTTTTGTAAGTCAGGCACTAATAACTATAAATTTCCAATTTCAATTTATTTCTTGTTTTTCATTTCTTCTATTTTTTTTTTTTTTTTTTTTTTTTTTTTGACAGGGTCTCACTTTGTTGCCCAGGCTAGAGTGCAGTGGTATGATCATGGCAAACTGCAGCCTCAACCTCCTGGGCTCAAGCCATTCTCCTAAATTCAGCCTGCTTCAACTCTACATTCCTTCCACCATTATCCCACACCCTTAATATCCTTTCCCATGCCCGTCTCCAGATTTCTGTTTATATAAATTAGAAAACTCAAGCAATTATTTTTGAGTGTAGTGGACCTCCTCATAGGTCACACTCTCAACCTCGCCTCCCGGGGCCCGCTGGGACTTTAGTCTAGTTATCGGTCTAGAAGCAAACAGGGGTGTTGGGGGTGGCTCCTGAGAATAATCAACATTATCTTGCCTGGCAACTACCTCAGGGGAGGCCATCACTGTTGCCTCAGGCAGTGTAGGGTTTATCTCCTCAGACATAGGTGGAAAGGCTGATGGCAGCATGGGTCAGAGAGGGATTCTTGCCACTGGGAATGGGGAAGCTGTTTCTTCTGGCAAAAAAGGTTCATCAGAGTTTACAAACTCGATGTCCCCAGCTTCATCAGGGTCCTCCCACACATCCCCATTCCAAGTTTCAGGGCCCCATTCTTTTCCAATCAATGCCCTCACTTTAACAGTTGACATCTCGTGAGGCATGCACCTTTTCATTGCACATCAGCCATTTGCATGATAAGAGTTTGTACCTGTTTTTCCACAATTTCGGCTCTTTTTCAACAGGAGATAAGACTCTCACTCAGGCAATCTTAGCAGATTTGAGGCTCAGTATCTGCTTCTGAAGCTGGGAGAGAGAATCCCTGAATTCATTATTTTCTTTCATCACTATGTCCACTGAACTTAGGAGCAACCAACCAGCTTCATTATGTTCCTTGGTTCTCCATATATGGTCAAAGGTATTAGGTGTAGTGTTACTAAACTCCTTATCTCTCATGAGCAATGAATCAGGAGTGTCAAATGCATTTATTTTGCATAACTCTCTACACAATTCACACCAAAGACTATCAGTGTTCTCCATACTATCAGAAGTAGAGTCTTAGAATTTTGGGGTCTAATCATATTAAGCAACCAACTGCCCAAACCCCAAACCAATGTAAGAACTCCATCCTTAATATTCTGTTCCTCTAGAACCACTCCTGGTACCAAAATATGTATTAGTCAGAGTTCTCTAGAGGGACAGAACTAATGACTAATGGAATATATATATATATATATATATATGAGATCGCACCATTGCACTCCCGCCTGAACAAGAGCGAAACTCCATCTTATTTAAAAAAAAAAAAAAAAGGCAACAACACATTAAGCACCATAAGAGAAGCATAAACACAGTGCAGTGAAAGAGTAGAGAAGGATAAATATGTTAGCTGTGTCACAATAAACTAGTAATATTTGAATATCTAAAAAAATTTTAAAACCCTCATTTGAGTTTACATTAGTTTTATTCATCTCTATGAAAAGTGGACTTTTTAAAAGATGTTTTATAGATAAATTATACATGTTCAAGAATTTGTTTTACGTGTTATTTTTGAAAGAGAAGATAGTGGTGAATAACGTTAAGTGAACAGAAAATTAATATATATACTATTATTTGGCATTTATAATTATTTTATTTGCTTTAATTTCCCTTTGTCTTTTCCCCAGTGTAGACCATGTTTTGGTTCTACCTAAAATATGGAAATTAATAAAGAGGTACATATTTTACTTTTAAAAAGTTTTGAGAGAAGAAAAACACTTTTTTGGGGGGGGGGGGAGGGGGATGGAGTCTTGCTCTGTCGCCGAGGCTGGAGTGCGATGGCGCGGTCTGGGCTCACTGCAAGCTCCGCCTCCCGGGTTCAGGCCATTCTCCTGCCTCAGCCTCCTGAGTAACTGGGACTACAGGCGCCGCCACCACGCCTGGCTAATTTTTTGTATTTTCAGTAGAGACAGAGTTTCACCGCGTTAGCCACGTTAGTCTCAATCTCCTGACCTGGTGATCCGTCTGCCTCGGCCACCCAAAGTGCTGGGATTACAGATGTGAGCCACCGCCCAGCCAGAAAAACACTTATTTTTACATTTCAACATCTGAGGAAAGTCAGAACAAGAGAAACTAGGTGAACTGTTCAAGTTGACCCAAGTGATTCGCCTTATCATTACTCTATTAGGAGAAAATAAAAATATATTAGCTATAGATACAGGACATTAATCCAAACAAACAATCAAATAAACAGATCCTGAACCATGAAGGATTATGAAAAGCAGATGATAATGTAAATATAGTCTAATGTAAATATCATAGACAAGAACCATGTTTCTGTCTGGCCTATTCAAAATTCACAGGCTGGTCAGGCACGGTGGCTGACGCCTGTAATCCCAGCACTTTGGGAGGCAGAGGCGGGCTGATCGCCTGGGGTCAGGAGTGTGAGACCAGTTTGGCCAACATGGTGAAACCCCATCTCTAGTAAAAATAAAAGAATTAGCCAGCCGTGGTTTTGGGCACCTGTAGTCCCAGCTACTCGGGAAGCTGAGGCAGGAGAATCACTTGAACCTGGGAGGTGGAGGTTGTAGTGAGTCAAGATTGGGCTACAGAACTCCAGCCTGGGTCACAGAGTGAGACTCCGTCTCAAAAACAAAACAAAACAAAACAAAACAAAAAAACTTACAGCAAAATTTGCTTGGAATACAAAACCATGTATATACACTGTGAGTCTAACATAAACCTTTATATCATTTGAGGTGGTGGTTCTAAAACTATGTAATCGAGGACTTTATTCTTTTTCTTTTCCCTTTCCCCAAAAATGATCTAGTCAAGTTGCTGATGCAAAAGTCAGCATCTAATGTAATAAAAAATGTAAGACAAAGCCCACAAAGCCAGTAAATAACCTCTTTGTTTCTGATGCATGTCAGGAAATTGAAGTAAATAGATTTAAAACTCTAGCATTACAGACGATAAGATTAAAAAGCCATTAGTAGTCATAAACCCATTATAACTCTGGGCACCCAAAGACTGTTATGGAGAAATTTCTTGGCCAAATAAAAAACATATTGATATTATCCTTCTTTCATTATTCGATAAAAGGTTTTATTTAAGGCCTTGCTGTTAGCATGATATTGCTTTCTGTAATGTGTGCTTTTAAGAAGAAAAACTTCCATATGTATCCTTACCTTTTTAAAAGACACAAAGATAAAAGAACAAGAAAGGTGACCACTTGCTTCATTGACATCATAAGTAAGGCAGCATCATTTAATGGTCTGAAAAGAGAAAAACTCTTGCCTGCTTTCAGTTTCTCCATCAGCTTTCTTAGTCTTTTCTCTTTCTGCCCTGCCACTTACCAATATTCTTCAGAAACAATGAACCATGGTAGCTGGGACAATAAATGTCTTTTCTAGGCTCCTAAAAATAGAACTGTGTACTTCAGCAGACAAGGAAGATGGGATTCTATTCTTATTGTTTCCCTTCACGTATTCCTTTCAAAAAATGGATCGAAGGTGAAAGGAAATAACTCAAAGCCTATATTGTAAATATATGGCCAGAATAGGCACTTATGGGAAGAAGCATGAGATACAGAGAAAAAAAAAAAAAAAAAACTGCTGGTCAGTAGGTATGACTGTCTAAGGCACTGGTGGAATCAGGTAATGAATAAAATAAAACTCAATATTTTAAGATGTGAATTTATTCTCAATTATTAAGGGTACATTTTGGCATATTTACTAAAATTCCAAATTCTCTAAAATATGTTCGCATTTATGTTCATATATTAAATGAAATACGACCTCTATAAATGCATGCAGTATACTAGTTTGCCACTCCCATTCTCATAAATCTGAAGAAAATCAACTGGAATGAAATTAACATTAAAGGGGAACTGTGTCATGAAATGATTGGTAACTCAGACTTGGTAGAGTTCTACTTCATTTTATAAATGTTTCAATTACATCACTGCATTTCCCCCTTCTTTTTCACTACTTTACTTTATCTTATTAATTCCTCACTTTAGTATACTTACAGTTATTTCTCCATCATTTTAAGAAAATTTACTCTAGGTTACAAGCTTTGTGATATTAAATGTGGAGGATAGGGGACCTCAAAATGTACTGAAATACCTGTGCTTCTTCTTTTCCTAACTGAATACCCTTTATTTCTTTCTCTTGCCTGATTGCTCTAGCCAGAACTTCCAACACTATGTGGAATAGGAGTGGTGAGAGAGGGCATCCCCGTCTTGTGCCAGTTTTCACAGGGAATTTTTCCAGTTTTTGCCCATTCAGTATGATATTGGCTGTGGGTTTGTCATAAATAGCTCTTATGATTTTGAGATACATTCCATCAATACCGAATTTATTGAGAGTTTTTAGCATGAAGGGCTGTTGAATTTTGTCAAAGGTCTTTTCTGCATCTTTTGAGATAATTATGTGGTTTTTGTCTTTGGTTCTGTTTATATGCTGGATTACGTTAATTGATTTGCGTATGTTGAACCAGCCTTACATCCCAGGGATGAAGCCCACTAGATCACGGTGGATATGCTTTTTGATGTGCTGCTGGATCCAGTTTGCCAGTATTTTATTGAGGATTTTTGCATCGATGTTCATCAGGGATATTGGTCAAAAATTCTCTTTTTTTGTTGTGTCTCTGCCAGGCTTTGATATCAGGATGATGTTGGCCTCATAAAATGAGTTAGGGAGGATTCCCTCTTTTTCTATTGATTGGAATAGTTTCAGAAGGAATGGTACCAGCTCCTCCTTGTACCTCTGGTAGAATTCAGCTGTGAATCCATCTGGTCCTGGACTTTTTTTGGTTGGTAGGCTATTAATTATTGCCTCAATTTCAGAGCCTGCTATTGGTCTATTCAGGAGTTCAGCTTCTTCCTGGGTTAGTCTTGGAAGAGTGTAAGTGTCCAGGAAATTATCCATTTCTTCTAGATTTTCTAGTTTATTTGCGTAGAGGTGTTTATAGTATTCTCTGATGGTAGTTTGTATTTCTGTGGGGTCAGTAGTGATATCCCCTTTGGTACTGGTACCAAAACAGAGATATAGACCAATGGAACAGAACAGAGTCCTCAGAAATAATACCACACATCTACAGCCATCTGATCTTTGATAAACCTGAGAAAAACAAGAAATGGGGAAAGGATTCCCTATTTAATAAATGGTGCTGGGATAATTGGCTAGCCATAAGTAGAAAGCTGAAACTGGATCCTTTCCTTACTCCTTATATGAAAATTAATTCAAGATGGATTAGAGACTTAAATGTTAGACCTAATACCATAAAAACCCTAGAAGAAAACCTAGGTAATACCATTCAGGACATAGGCATGGGCAAGGACCTCATATCTAAAACACCAAAAGCAACGGCAACAAAAGCCAAAATTGACAAATGGGATCTAATTAAAGTAAAGAGATTCTGCACAGCAAAAGAAACTACCATCAGAGTGAACAGGCAACCTACAGAATGGGAGAACATTTTTGCAATCTACTCATCAGACAAAGGGCTAATATCTAGAACCTACAAAGAACTCAAACAAATTTACAAGAAAAAAGCAAACAACCCCATCAAAAAGTGGGCAAAGGATATGAACAGACATTTCTCAAAAGAAGACATTCATACAGCCAACAGACACATGAAAAAATGCTCATCCTCACTGGCCATCAGAGAAATGCAAATCAAAACCACAATGAGATACCATCTCACACCAGTTAGAATGGCAATCTTTAAAAAGTCAGGAAACAACAGGTGCTGGAGAGCATGTGGAGAAATAGGAACACTTTTACACTGTTGGTGGGATTGTAAACTAGTTCGACCATTATGGAAAACAGTATGGCGATTCCTCAAGGATCTAGAACTAGAAGTACCATATGACCCAGCCATCCCATTACTCACTATATACCCAAAGGATTATAAATCATGCTGCTATAAAGACACATGCACACATATGTTTATTGCGGCACTATTCACAATAGCAAAGACTTGGAATCAACCCAAATGTCCATCAGTGACAGACTGGATTAAGAAAATGTGGCACATACACACTATGGAATACTATGCAGCCATAAAAAAGGATGAGTTTGTGTCCTTTGTAGGGACATGGATGCAGCTGGAAACCATCATTCTCCGCAAACTATCACAAGAACAGAAAACCAAACACCGCATGTTCTCACTCATAGGTGGGAACTGAACAATGAGCTCACTTGGACTCGGGAAGGGGAACATCACACACCGGGGCCTATCACGGGGTGGGGGGAGGGGGGAGGGATTGCACTGGGAGTTATACCTGATGTAAATGACGAGTTGATGGGTGCTGACGAGTTGATGGGTGCAGCACACCAACATGGCACAAGTATACATATGTAACAAACCTGCACGTTATGCACATTTACCCTAGAACTTAAAGTATAATAAAAAAAAAAAAAGAAATACCTGTGCAATTTTAAAAAGATTTCTACTACATTAATAAGGCACTAGTTGAAAACTAAAAAACTATCCTTCAACAGAATAAGTCAAAATTATTATTAAAATAATCCACACTGGAATGTATTTTTAAATTATTTTTGAGAAACAATTAAAATATTTCTTTGATTAGCATATGAATATATACTGGTTAAAAAAGAGGATAAAGAAATCAAAAAGTGATTTAAAAACTATGACTGCCTCATGAAAAATAGCTGGTTGTAATTGGTAATGTTTATTTATTTAGCACATTGTTTATTAGTAAACTGACTAGTAGTTGGATGAAATTAGCAATACTATTTTGTGTAAGTATTCATATCATTAACTATGCTCCTTATGAAATTGAGGTACCTTAAGTTTTCAGAAAAAAAAAAAAAAAAGTGTTACCTAACACCTATCACCAGGGCAGCATCCTAGAGGTCATCTAAAAACCAATGTACTTTTTAAAGCATGTAACAAATAGAGGAATGGTCAGAGCAGTGTTTCAGCTTTCAGTAAATAACTAATGAGCTAGCTAGTTTCTCTGTATCTACTCCTAGCTTAACCTGAGGCCCAGAAACTGTGGACCCATTACTTGCTCATATAGGGGCCTGAGTCTCTTGGTTCTAGCATACTGTACAGCCAATCTATTATAAACATGTTAACCACACACAGGGTGTTAATTGGAGCTTGGCATCCTCTGGAGCATGACAAATTAATTCTCCACCAGTTAGAAATAAATAAAACTCAAAAGAACTTTTATTAATTATCTTTTATTTAGAAAATTTTAACCCTTTTTGGACTACCTCATTTACTTGCAACCAGTTTAAATAAAATGAATAGCAAAATATACCTATATCTATTCTGATCGCACAAAATATATTAGTGTAGACTTGTGATTAACATGGAGTTTTCTTATATGTTTTATTTATTGCATGATACAATTGCTTTCCTTGATTGAAAAGTCACTCCACAGGTGATTGTTGCAAACTTGCTGCAGTATAATCTAATTGGAAGGCAATGTTGCATAATTGTTAGGTTTAGGAGAATACCCAAAAAACAGGTGGGACTGGACTCAGATTTTCTGTCTTAAAACTGGCTCTACTAATTACTACATATGTGATTGGAAAAACTTTGATTCATTTTGTTCTCATATGTAAAATGAGGATTCAAAATATCTTAGGGTTGCTGTGAAGATTAGATGTAAATAGCACACATATTGCTGAGTGTAAAATTTCTGCATATGGATTGTAACAATTCATATCTATAAATCATGGATTATATTCAGAAAATTTCATCACATTTTCTGGTCTTGAGCAAATTTTACAAGATCGTATAATTTTAAAATTCCTTTCAACATTTGGCAAGCCTGTAACTTCGTTTTGATCAGGTTAACAGAGTTATCAGACCCACCTTTGTAAATGCACCTTGTCATGTTGCTTCTCTGTACAAGATCCTTTCCAATAGCTTTTCATTACAGTTAAAGACAAAGCCTATCTTTTAATGCCTTCCTAGGCCTTGCATTCTCCACCATCCTCTCCACCACTCATTCTGCTCCTGGCACGCTGGTCTGCTCTCTGACCCTCCAACCTTCCAAAGGAAATAACTCCTGCCTCAGGATTTTTAATATTTGTTCCCCAGGTTTCTGAATGATTTATTTGTACACGTCCTTAAGTTTTCTAGTCAAATATCACCTTATTAGAGAACATTGATGGCCCCATTATATAAAAGAAAAAATAATCCTCCATCCTTCGTCTTCCATCCTTTAACCCTTTTTAGTTTGCCTAAACCAGAATATAAATTCCATGAGAGGAAGGATTTTTTTTAACTGCCTACAACAATCACAGTCACATGGCAGGGAGTTGAATGAGTTAGAATGAGGTTTGGCTAATAATTTTAAAATCCAAAGTGACAATGGCTTACATAAAACAGAAGTCTGTTTCATTCTCTTGTAAAAGTCCCCTATAGGTTTTCTAGGACTGGCATGATGCTCCCACTATCAGGATCGAGGGTTTCTTCATTTCAAGCCTTAACTTTCGTGTGTCAGCTTTAGTTCTAGACCTCCAGACACCCTATCTGTATTCAAGCCAGCATAAAGAAGGGAAGAAAAGAAGGCCACCCCCACATCCCCATTTAAGGACACTTTGCAAAATTTGCACACATTACTTCCAGTATATCATGCTGAATATTAAGTAGTCATACAACCAATCTGAACTGTCAAGGAGTTTGCAAAATAGAGTACTCTGAGCAGATAGATGTATGGCTGAAATTTTACTGTTATATTATTACGGAAAATAAGAAAAATAAATATTGGTGAACAGTTAGTAGACTTGGGATATTTCTCAATAAATATTTGCAGTAAAACTACATTTAAAAAAAAAGACTAATTTTTACTTCAGTTTTGATTCCATGAATTGCAAAGCGAATTCATGCAAGAACAAAATATTCATTATATGGAGATATGATCATGATGGTCTAGGCATAGCTGTTTTTCATTCTTAACAAACTATTTTAATAATGAATGTTGAATATTCATTGAAATACTTCACTTTTAGTTTAGAAGAAAATACACTGTTGTAAAAACTGAACATATACAGTAAAATATTTATTTTGCCATTAGACTCAGAGTCACTTAACCTCTCATTCTTCTTTTGATCTGCCTAATAGAGAATAAAGATTGATCAGCTCTCAAAGATATCCTGGAGTTCAATAAACCCTATTCTGGTCTGTTTCATTACATTTTATCTCAATGTTATTATTAGTAAAGTCTGCTTTTTAACAAACAAACAAAAAAACCTACTAAAAACAATCTCAATTTCTTTTAAAAAATAAACTTCAATGAATTTCCCCCGTCAATTGCATTTTCTGTCTCTGAGCCTTCTCTGAGCTATTTCCCTAATCTGTGAGGCAAGGGATTCTGCCTGCCAGCTTCCTGAGCAGATCTAGGGGAAAATTAACACATCCACAACTGAGCTCAAGTATTGCTGATATCTGGTTTACTCATTTTCATACCACAGTTGCACTGCACCCTATTGCCATTTTCTTATACACTGTTTTATCATGTGGCTCATTTCAAGAAAATGCATTTAACTTTTAGGTACTACTCTGTGGTATGAAGTGTGGCAAATAGGAAATAAAATAACCTTGAAATAGCATTTCCACATATATGCAGCTATGATAATCACTTAATATCAAACCTCAGAACTTATGATATGCTCTTTTTGGTAGAAGCTTATGAAACCAAGGACAATGTTGGTATGTAAAGAAACTAACCTCACTTTCCAAGAATAAGAATAAAGTAACAATTTAAAAATTACCTCTTTGTGTAGGTTGGAGTTTATCATTATCCCAGAAAGAGAATAAAGAATAACTCTTATTCATTTATTTGTTTAATGGTAATTTTTTAATAGTAGGAAAATAAAACCAAAGTTGTAGACCTTTTGTTTGATTTTGAAAACTACCTTTGAAAATCACTGTGTTTATTTTTTGTGTTCTACTAGTAATTTGATTGCCCCAATTTATATAAAAGTTAACTTAGAGAAATCTCCTTAATGTAGACCTCATTTAGTTTAGAATTTTTAATAAAATACACAGTACTAAAGATTGCTTAGCATTCTATGAATAAACATTCTGCTAAGAAATTTACATAATAAAAATGACATATTGTAATACACACAATGACAAATATCAAATCATGCTTAATAAGGAATAGAAAATTAATGAAGAATCTCTATCTGCCAATAACTAGTTTAATTTCAATGTTTTTATAAACTTAGTATTATTGAAACCACACGTGAAAATGTCCCTCTTCCATATTTTTATTGCGATTTGTTCTTCTAATCAGCCATTAACAATGCATTCTTGAATGTTCTGTTTTTTAAAAAATAGACAAATTCTTCAGTTATATATTATTAATCTGCACCAAAATTTCAGTTCATATAATATTGTTATGCTATTTGGGAGAAGAACTACAGAACTTAGAAGGAGAAAAAAATATAGCATAACATTTATGAATGTTGAAATAGAAAATTAAGAATTTTATGAAAGTAGAAGATGCTAATTTAAATGTCTCTGTGATATTTGACAACATTTATCAACTGTCACTTGGAAATGTACATTAAAAATATTTTTACAATCCTATTTATCAGGTAGAAATATGTAGGCATAGTTATGTTGAAGGTAGAGTGTTAAACTTCAGCAGATTCCCCATGTAGTCATGAGAAAAATCTTTAAAAGTTAGCTTAAATTTTATTGCAAATTCCATGTTGCAGTTATAAATGTATATTGTTGTATGGCTAATAAAACTCTACTTTTGCTAAAGTAAAATTTTCTTTTTCATTATTAAATAGTTATAATACCTAATTTTAAATTACATAAGTGAATAACAATTTTGAAAATGGATAGTTTTTAAAATCTTAAAAGTGTTTGAAAATTAAATAACACTTTTAAAACCAAATTATCAAATGAATTAGTTTTCTTCTATATTTTTTAATCAGCTTGAATTTCACTAATGTGCACAGTATATTTGGAAAAAATATGAAGTTTTTACTCTTCATGAGACCACCAAAAAAAAAAAAAATCCGTTGATCAAAAGTTAAATTTATTAGACCTAGTCACTCAAGGAAAGCCCACTATAAAAGAGTCTCAATAGTTTTTTAGAATGGGAGCATTAGAGTCTTAAGACTGGACTTAATTGTTTTAAGATAGATATTGCAAGATAGAGTACTGGTTGAGTGTGGTTGGAATATTTGACATAATGGCTTAGGATAGGTGTGTGTAGAGAGTCAACAATTTTGGAGAATTCTCAATAAACAAGCTGCTAGCCTTCATATGTATACTGTTTTAATTGACTCATGATTGTGTCTTCCAGGAACAAGTATTTTCTAGAGCAATTAGTTCAGTTATTTTGGATTTTCCTCAATGTCTTATAACATTGGAAAATATGCCTGTTACTACTGTCATTTAATACAGAAACACATAATTTTTTGGCTTAAAAACATTCTATTTGTGTAAACAGAAGCAAAAATTGTTAATAAATGGTATAATTTTTTTTTCTGATTGCTGTTTACAAATTTAATACAGATAGTTCCAAACTTAAGATGGCATGATTTATGATTTTTTTTAATTTATTTATTATTATTATACTTTAAGTTGTAGGGTACATGTGCATAACGTGCAGGTTTGTTACATATGTATACTTGTGCCATGTTGGTGTGCTGCACCCATCAACTCGTCATTTACATCAGGTATAACTCCCAATGCAATCCCTCCCCCGTCCCCCCTCCCCATGATAGGCCCCGGTGTGTGCTGTTCCCCTTCCCGAGTCCAAGTGATCTCATTGTTCAGTTCCCACCTATGAGTGAGAACATGCGGTGTTTGGTTTTCTGTTCTTGTGATAGTTTGCTAAGAATGATGGTTTCCAGCTGCATCCATGTCCCTACAAAGGACACAAACTCATCCTTTTTTATGGCTGCATAGTATTCCATGGTGTATATGTGCCACATTTTCTTAATCCAATCTGTCACTGATGGACATTTGGGTTGATTCCAAGTCTTTGCTATTGTGAATAGTGCTGCGATAAACATACGTGTGCATGTGTCTTTATAGCAGCATAATTTATAATCCTTTGGGTATATACCTAGTAATGGGATGGCTGGGTCATATGGTACATCTAGTTCTAGGTCCTTGAGCAATTGCCATACTGTTTCCCATAATGGTCGAACTAGTTTACAATCCCACCAACAGTGTAAAAGTGTTCCTATTTCTCCACATCCTCTCCAGCACCTGTTGTTTCCTGACTTTTTAATGATCGCCATTCTAACTGGTGTGAGATGGTATCTCATTGTGGTTTTGATTTGCATTTCTCTGATGGCCAGTGATGATGAGCATTTTTTCATGTGTCTGTTGGCTGTATGAATGTCTTCTTTTGAGAAATGTCTGTTCATATCCTTTGCCCACTTTTGGATGGGGTTGTTTGTTTTTTTCTTGTAAATTTGTTTGAGTTCTTTGTAGGTTCTGGA